>NC_080866.1:25399045-26131073 GCF_030435755.1 Ochotona princeps
TACAGCGCCCAAACCATTTCCCGTTGCCATGGAAACCAAGTGCTCTGGCAGCACATATGTGGAACAGTGGATGTGAAACATAGAGAACACAGTTTGATGGTGAATGGCAACCGCCCGAAGCATCAGCAACACAGCTCTTCCAGTGCCAAAACAAGTCCACCAGGCTCATGAACTTCACATACCATCAGCTGTCCTGGCAGCTATCTAGGAAACCCTGTTTGCTCACTTCCGCTCCAAATGACCATGCAGCACATTGTGATTTCAACAAGCAGGATGATCACAAATACACAACTAAATGTAGCTCTTCAGTCAAGGCGCTCAAAACTCCACAGCCAAAGACAAGTTCAGCGCCTAAGCAATTTCCCGTTGCCATGGAAACCAAGTGTTCTGCAGCACATATGTGGAACAGTGGATATGATATATACAGAACACAGTTTTGCTCTGAATTTCAACTACCCGAAGCAGCAACACAGCTGGTCCAGTGCCAAAACAAGTCCACCTGGCTCATCAACTTCACATACCATCAGCTGTCCTGGCAGCTATCTAGGAAACCCTGTTTGGTCATTTGCGGTCCAATGCCCATGGAGACCAGGGGAATGCAATCAAGCATGTTGAGCACTCACACACAAAACTGACATGGAGATCCTCACTCAAGGCACTCAAAACTCCACAGCCAAAGACAAGTTCAGCTCCCAGGCCATTTCACGTTGCCATGGAAACCAAGTGCTCTGCAGCTCATATGTGGAACAATGCATGTGACACTTAGAGAAAACAGTGTGGTGGTGAATTGTAACTGCCCGAAGCAGCAGCACAGCTCTTCCAGTGCCAAAACAACTCCACCTGGCTAATCAACTTCACATACCATCAGCTGTCCTGGCAGCTATCTAGGAAACCCTGTTTGGTCATTTGCGCTCCAATGCCCATGGAGCCCAGTGTGATGAAACAAGCAGGATGATCACAAACACAGAACTATCATGTAGCTATTCATTCAAGGCACTCAAATCACCACAGCAAAAGACAAGTTCAGCGCACAAGGATTTCCCGTTGCCATGGAAACCAAGTGCTCTTGCAGCACATAAGTGTGTAAGTGGATATGACAACTTTGGAAAGTATTTTTGTGATGATTGCAACTGCCCAAAAGAGCAACACAGCTCTTCCGTTGCCAAAACAACTCCAGCTGGCTCATGAACTTCACATACCATCAGCTGTCCTGGCAGCTATCTAAGAAATCCTGTTTGGTCATTTACGCTCCAGTGTCCTTTAAGACCAGTGGGATGGAATCAAGGATGTTGAGCACCAACACACAACTACCATGGAGCTCCGCACTGATGGCGCTCAAAACTCCACACCCAAAGACAAGTACAGCGCCCAAGCCATTTCCCGTAGCCATGGAACCCAAGTTCTCTGGCAGCACATATGTGGAACAGTGGAAGTGACACATACAGAACACAGTTTGGTGGTGAATTTCAACTGCCCAAAGAAGCAGCACAGCTCTTCCAGTGCCAAAACAACTCCACCTGGCTCATGAACTTCACACACCATCACCTGACCTTTCAGCTATCTAGCAAACCCTGTTTGGTCACTTGCATTCCAAATGCCCATGGAGCCCAGGGTGATTTAAACAAGCAGGATGATCACACACACACAACTAACATGTAGCTGCTCACTCAAGGTGCTCAAAACTCCACAGCCAAATACAAGTTCGGCGACCAAGCCATTTCCCGTTGCCATGGAAACCAAGCGCTCTGCAGCACATATGTGTGCAAGTGGATGTGACACATAGAGAACATAGTGTGGTGGTGAATTGCCACTGCCCGAAGCAGCAGCACAGCTCGTACAGTGCCAAACCAACTCCACCTGCCTCATGAACTTCACATATCATCAGCTGTCCTGTGAGCTATCTAGGAAACCCTGTTTGATCTCTTGCGCTCTAATGCCTATTGAGCCCAGTGGGATGAATCAAGCTGCTTGAGCACCCACACACAACTAACATGTAGCTGCTCACTCAAGGCGCTCAAAACTCCACAGCAAAAGACAAGTTAATTGCCCAAGCCATTTCCCGTTGTCATGGAAACCAAGTGTTGTGGCAACACATATGTCTGAAACTGGATAAGACAACTATGGGAGGTAGTGTGGTGGTGAATGGCAACTGCCCGAAGCAGCAGCACAGATCTTTCAGTGCCAAAACAACTCCACCTGCCTCATTAACTTCACATACCATGAGCTGTGTTGGCAGCTATCTAGGAAACCGTGTTTGTTCACTAACGGACAAATGCCCATTGAGCCCACTGTGATGGAATCACCCAGGCTGAGCACCCACACAGAACTAACATGGAGCTCCTCACTGAATGTGCTCAAAAGTCCACAGCCAAAGACAAGTTCAACGCCCAAGCCATTTCCCGTTGCCATGGAAACCAAGTGCTCTACCAGCAAGTATGTGCAGTTGTGGATGTGACACCAAGGAAATATAGGTCCGAGAGTGAATGGCCTCTGCCCGAAGCAGCAATACAGCTCTTCCAGTGCCAAAACAACTCCACCTGGCTCATCAACTTCACATACCATTAGCTGTCCTGGCAGCTATCTAGGAAACCCTGTGTGGTCATTCCGTTTGAAATGCTCATTGGGCTAAATGTGATGGAATCAAGCAGCTTGAGCACCCAAACAAAACTAACATGGAGCTGCCCACTCAAGGCGCTGAAAACTCTATTGCAAAAGACAAGTTCATCGCCCAAACCATTTCCCGTTGGCTTGGAAACCTAATGCTCTGGCAGTACATATGTGTGCAAGTGGACATGACACCTATGCAAGGTAGTGTGGTGATGAATGGCAACTACCAAAGCAGCAACACATCTCTTCCAGTGCCAAAACAACTCCAGCTGGCTAATCAACTTCACATACCATCAGCTGTCTTGGCAGCTATCTAGGAAACTCTGATTGGTCACTTCCGGTCAAATGCCCATTGGGCTCAGTGTGATGGAATCGAGCAGCTTGAGCACAAAAACAAAACTAACATGGAGCTGCCCATTCAGAGCGCTCAAAACAGCATTGCCAAATACAAGTTCAGCGCCCAAGCCATTTCCCGTTGCCATGGAAACCAAGTGTTCTGGCAGCACATATTTCTGAAAGTGGATATGACACATAGGGAAGGTAGTGTGGTGGTGAATGGCCACTGCCCGAAGCAGCAGCACAGCTCTTCCAGTGCCAAAACAACTCCACCTGGCTCATCAACTTCACATATCATCAGATGTCCTGGTAGTTGTCTAGGAAACCCTGTTTGAACAATTGCGGTCCAAATGCCCTTTTAGCCAAGTGTGGTAGAAAGAAGCAGCTTGAGCACCCACACACATCCAACATGGAAAAGCTCACTAAAGGCACGCAGAACTACACAGCTAAGCACAAGTTCAGTACTTAAAGCCATTTCCCGCTGCCATGGAAACCAAGTGCTCTGGCAGCACATATGTGGAACACTGAATGTGACACCAAGGGAATGTAGGTTCTCTGATGAATGACAACTGCCCGAAGTAGCAGCACAGCTCTTCCAGTGCCAAAACAACTCCACCTGGCTCATCAACTTCACATAACATCAGCTGCACTGGCAGCTATCTAGGAAACCCTGGTTGGTCACAGCACTCCAATGTCCACGGAGACCACTGTGATGGAATCAACCAGCTTGAGCATCCAAAAAACTAACATGGAGTTCCTCCCTCAAGGTGCTCAAAACTCCACAGCCAAAAACAAGTTCAGCGCCCAAGCCATTTCCCGTTGCCATGGAAAAAAAGTGTTGTGGCAACACAAATATGTGAATGTGGATAGGACAACTAAGGAAGGTAGTATGGTGGTGGTGAATTTCAACTGTCCGAAGCAGCAGCACAGCTCTTCCAGTGCCAAAACATCTCCACCTGGCTCATCAACTTCACATACAATCAGCTGTCCTGGCAGCTATTTAGGAAACCCTTTTTGGTCACTTCCGGTCAAATGCCCTTTGGGCTCAGTGTGATGGAATCAAGTAGATTGAGCACCCACAAAAAACTAAGATGGAGTGTTACTCCATCTTTGACCGTCCTGGATTTGGGCTGGGTTCGATGGAGTAACATCCCATGCTCCTGGATAGGTAAAATCAATATCATTAAAATTTTTATACTGCCAAAAGCAATATATACATTCAACGCAATCCCAATCAATTTGCCCAAAACATTCTTTATGGAACTGGAAACAATGATCCAAAGGTTCATCTGGAAGCACAAGAAACTACGGATAGTTAGAACTATCCTGAAGAACAGGAAGTTAGCAGGGGGAATCACAGTTCCGGACCTCTGGACATACTATAGGGCAGTGGTTATCAAAACAGTGTGGTACTGGCGCAAAGATTGAGAGGAAGATCAATGGAACAGAATAGAAACACCAGAAGGAAACCCAGACAGATACAGCCAAGCAATCTTTGTCAAAAAGACAAACGACAATCCAGGCAAATGGGAAGGTCTCTTCAATAAATGCTGTTGGGACAACTGTTAATAGCCTGCAGAAACAAAAAATAGATCCACATCTCTCACCATACACTAAGATCAGATCTAAATGGATAACAGATCTAAACCTCCATCCAGAAACCTTCAAACTTTTGGAAGAAAATGTTGGAAACACACTGCAACACTTAGGGGTAGGCCCTCACTTCCTAAAAAAGACTCCAGATGCAGTAGAATTCAAGACCAAAATAAACAATTGGGACCTCATCAAACTAAGAAGCTTCTGTACAGCTAGAGAAACAATCAACAAAGTAAAAAGGCAACCCACAGAATGGGAGAAGATCTTCGCACACGACATAGGTGATAGAGGGCTGATCTCCAGAATATACAAAGAGCTACAAAACAACCAAAATGTCAAAACAAACAAGCCACTCAAGAAATGGGCACGGGAAATGGGCAAACACTTCACAAAGGAACAAACTCAAATGGCAAATAAATATATGAAAAAATGCTCAAGTTCCCTGGCAATAAGGGAAATCCAAATTAAAACATCAATGAGGTACCACCTAACGCCAGTAAGACTGGCCCACATGAATAAAAGCACCAACAACACCTGTTGGCGAGGTTGCGGGGAAAAGGGAACCCTACTCCACTGCTGGTGGGGCTGCAGGCTGGTACAGCCTCTATGGAAAACAGTATGGAGAATATTCAAACAACGCAAATTCAACATATTGTATGATCCAGCAATAGCACTCCTAGGAATATATCCAGAACACTTGTTGTATGAGAAACCAACATGCACTCCTATGTTCATAGCAGCACAATCAGTAATTGCAAAAACCTGGAAGCAACCAAAATGCCCATCAACAGAGGATTGGATAAGAAAGCTATGGTACATCTACTCCATGGAATACTACTCAGCTATTAAAAAAAAACAAAATGCAGTTCTTTGTGGCCAAATGGGCCAAACTGGAAACCATAATGCTAAGGGAAATGAGCCAATCCCAAAAGGTTAAATACCACATGTTTGCCTTAATTTAAGATGATATGATGTTATGTATAACATGTTATGTTTTGAATGTTATATGTTGTGTATAAACAAAAATTGAAGGGTAGGTGAGGTGATCACAGAAGGTGGCTGGGAACTCGCATTTACTTTTACCATATTGGTTACTCATTACTATGTCAATTAATTCCATAATGATGTAAATGATTGCTGATGGTAAAAAAAAAAAAAGAACAAAAAAAAAACTAACATGGAAAGGCTCGATCAAGGCGCTCAAAAATGCCACAACCAAAGACAAGTTCAGCGCCCAAGATATTTCTTGTTGCCATGGAAACAAAGTGCTCTGGCAGCACATAGGTGGAACAGTGGATATGACACCTAGGGAAGGTAGTGTGGTGGTGAATGGCAACTGCTGAAGCAGCAACACAGCTCTTCCAGTGACAAAACAACTCCACCTGGCTAATCAACTTCACATACCATCAGCTGTCCTTTCAGCTATCTAGGAGACCCTGTTTGGTCACTTCCGCTCCAATGCCCATGGAGCCCAGGGTGATGAAACAAGCAGGATGATCACAAAAACACAACTAACATGGAGCTCTTCACTCAAGGCACTCAAAACTCCACAGAAAAGACAAGTCAGCGCACAAGGATTTCCCGTTGCCATAGAAACCAAGTGCTCTGGCAGCACATAAGTGTTTAAGTGGATATGACACCTATGGAAAGTATTGTGGTGGTGATTGCAACTGCCCAAAAGAGCAACACAGCTCTTCCAGTGCCAAAACAACTCCAGCTGGCTCATGAACTTCACATACCATCAGCTGTCCTGGCAGCCGTCTAAGAAACCCTGATTGGTCACTTCGGCTCAAATGTCCTTTAAGACCAGTGGAATGGAATCAAGGATGTTGAGCACCAACACACAACTACCATGGAGCTCCTCACAGATGGCGCTCAAAACTCCACACCCAAAGACAAGTTCAGTGCCGAAGTCATTTCCCGTTGCCATGGAAACCAAGTGTTCTGGCAGCACATATGTGGAACAGTGGAAGTGACACATACAGAACACAGTTTGGTGGTGAATGGCCACTGCCCATAGCAGCAGCACAGCTCTTCTAGTGCCAAAACAACTCCACCTGGCTCATGAGCTTCACATACCATCACCTGTCCTGCAGCTATCTAGGAAACCCTGTTTGGTCACATGCAGTCCAAATGCCCATGGAGCCCAGAGTGATTTAAACAAGCAGGATGATCACACGCACACAACTAACATGGAGCTCCTCACTCTAGGTGCTGAAAACTCCACAGCCAAATACAAGTTCGGCGACCAAGCCATTTCCCGTTGCCATGGAAGCCAAGTGCTCTGCAGCACATATGTGGAACACTGGATGTGACACATAGAGAACACATTGTGGTGGTGAATGGCAACTGCAGGAAGCAGCAGCACAGCTCTTACAGTGCCAAAACAACTCCATCTGGCTCATGAACTTCACATACCATCAGCTGTCCTGGCAGCTATCTAGGAAACCCTGTTTGATATCTTGCGGTCCAATGCCTTTTGAGCCCAGGGTGATGATTCAAGCATACTGAGCACCCACACACAACTAACATGTAGCTGCTCACTCAAGGCGCTTAAAACTCCACAGCCAAAGACAAGTTAATCGCCCAAGCCATTTCCCGTTGTCATGGAAACCAAGTGTTCTGGCTGCACATTGTCTGAAACTGGATAAGACACCTATGGGAGGTAGTGTGGTGGTGAATGGCAACTGCCCAAAGCAACAGCACAGATCTTTCAGTGCCAAAACAACTCCAGCTGCCTCATCAACTTCACATGCCATGAGTTGTGTTGGCAGCTATCTAGGAAACCGTGTTTGTTCACTTCCGGACAAATGCCCATTGAGCCCACTGTGATGATATCAACCAGGTTGAGCACCCACACAAAACTAACATGGAGCTCCTCACTGAATGTGCTCAAAAGTCCACAGCCAAAGACAAGTTCAGCGCCCAAGCCATTTACCGTTGCCATGGAAACCAAGTGCTCTACCAGCAAGTATGTGCAGTTGTGGATGTGACACCAAGGAAATATAGGTCCGATAGTCAATGGCCTCTGCCCGAAGCAGCAGCATAGCTCTTCCAGTGCCAAAACAACTCCACCTGGCTCATCAACTTCACATACCATCAGCTGTCCTGGCAGCTATCTAGGAAACCCTGTTTGGTCACCTGCGCTTCAATGAATATTGGGTCAAGTGTGATGGAATCAAGCAGCTTGAGCACCCAAACAAAACTAACATGGATCTGCCCAATCAAGGCGATCAAAACGCCATTGCAAAAGACAATTTCATCGCCCAAACCATTTCCCGTTGCCATGGAAACCTAATGCTCTGTCAGCACATATGTGTGTAAGTGGATATGATACCTATGGAAGATAGTGTGGTGGTGAATGGCAACTACCAAAGCAGCTCTTCCAGTGCCAAAACAACTCCACCTGGCTCATCAACTTCACATACCATCAGCTGTCCTGGCAGCTATCTAGGAAACCCTGTTTGGTCACTTGCAGACCAAATGCCCATAGAGACCAATGTGATTTAAACAAGCAGGATGATCACAAACACACAACTAACATGTAGCTCCTCACTCAAGGCACTCAAAACTCCACAGCCAAAGACAAGTTCAGTGCCTAAGCCTTTTCCCGTTGCCATGGAAACCAAGTGCTCTGGCAGCACATATGTGTGCAAGTGGATATGACACATAGAGGATATAGTGTGGTGGTGAACGCCAATGCCCGAAGCAGCAACATAGCTCTTTCAGTGCCAAAACAACTCCACCTGGCTCATCAACTACACATACCATCAGCTGTCCTGGCAGGTATCTGGGAAACCCTGTTTGGTCATTTGTAGTCCAATGCCTTGGAGACCAATGGGATGGAATCAAGCATGTGGAGCACACACACACAAAACTGATATGGAGCTCCTCACTCAAGGCACTCAAAACTCCAAAGCCAAAGACAAGTTCAGCGCCCAAGCCATTTCCCGTTGCCATGGAAACCAAGTGCTCTACCAGCACATATGTCTGCAACTGCATAGGACACCAAGGGAAGGCAGTTTGTTGGTTAATGTCAACTGCCAGAAGCAGCAACACAGCTCTTCCAGTGCCAAAACAACTCCACCTGGCTCATCAACTTCACATACCATCAGCTGTCGTGGCAGCTATCTAGGAAACCCTGTTTGGTCATTTGCTCTCCAATGCCCATAGGGTCAAGTGTGATGGAATCAAGCAGCTTGAGCACGCAAACAAAACTAACATGGATCTCCTCACTCGAGGGGCTCAAAGCTCCACAGCCAAAGACAAGTTCAGCAGCCAAGCCATTTCCCGTTGTCATTTAAACCAAGTGCTCTGGCAGCACATATGTGTGTAAGTGGATATGACAAGTACGGAATGCAGTGCGGTGGTTTATGGCGACTGCTCGAAGCAGCAACACAGCTCTTCCAGTGCCAAAACAACTCCAGCTGGCTCATCAACTTCACATACCATCAGCTGTCCTGGCAGCCATCTAAGAAACCCTGTTTGGTCATTTCCGCTCAAATGTCCTTTAAGACCAGTAGGATGGAATCAAGCATGTTGAGCACCCACACAAAACTAACATGGAGCTCACACTCAAGACGATCAAAACTTCACAGCCAAAGACATGTTCAGCGCCCAAGCTATTTCCCATTGCCATGGAAACCAAGTGCTCTGGCAGCACATACGTGTGTAAGTGGATATGACAGCTAGGAATGATAGTGTGGTTGTGAATTTTAACTGTCCGAAGCAGCAGCACAGCTCTTCCACTGCCAAAAGAATTCCACCTGGCTCATCAACTTCACCTGCCATTAGCTACCCTGGCAGTTATTTAGGTAACCCTGTTTGGTCAGTTCTGGTCCAAATGCCCATTGAGCCCAGTGAGATAGAAAGAAGCAGCTTGAGAACCCACACACAAAAAAAACATGGAGCTCCTCACTAAAGGTGTTCAAAACTCCACAGCTAAAGACAAGTTTAGTGCCCAAGCCATTTCAAGTGGACATGGAAACCAAGTGCTCTGGCAGCATATATGTCTCTAAGTGGATATGCAACCTATGGAAGGAAGTGTGGTGGTGAATCGCAAATGCCGGAAGCAGCAACACAGTTCTCCCAGTGCAAAAAGAACTCCACCTGCCTCATGAACTTCACATACCATCAGCTGTTCTGGCAGCTATCTAGGAAACCCTGTTTGGTCACTTCCGCTCCAATGCACTTTAAGACCAGTGAGATGGAATCAAGCATGTTGAGCACCCAAACACAACTAACATTTATCTCCTCAATCAAGGATCTCATTTTTCCAGGGCCAAAGACAAGTTCAGCGCCCAAGCCATTTCGCGTTGCCATGGAAACCAAGTGCTCTGGCAGCACATATGTGGAACACTGGAAGTGACACATAGAGAACACAGTGTGGTGGTGAATGGCAACTGCCCGAAGCAGCACAGCTCTTCTAGCGCCAAAACAACTCCACCTGGCTCATCAACTTCACATACCATCAGCTGTCCTGGCAGCTATCTAGGAAACCCTGTTTGGTCACTTCAGGTCAAATGCCCATGGAGACCAGTGAAATGGAATCAAGCATGTTGAGCACCCAAACACAACTAACATGGAGCTCCTCACTCAGGGGCTCAAAACTCCACAGAAAAAACAAGTTCAGGGCCTAAGCCATTTCCCGTTGCCATGGAAACCAAGTGCTCTGGCAGCACATATGTGTGTAAGTGGATATAACACCTAAGGAAGGTAGTGCAGTGGTGAATTATCACTGCCCAAAGCAGCAACACAGCTCTTCCAGTGCCAAAACAACTCCACCTGGCTCATGAACTTCACATACCATCAGCTGTCCTGGCAGCTATCCAGGAAACCCTGTTTGGTCACTTCCGCTCTAATGCCCATGGAGCCCAGTGTGATTTAAACAAGCAGGATGAAAATAATAGAGAAATAACAAAATAACAGAGAAAAGTGTGAAGTATCTGGGAATAAACCTAACCAAAAATGTAGGAGACCTATTTGAAGAAAACTGCAAACTACTTAAAAAAAAAATTAAGCAGGACCTCAAAAGATGAAATAACATCCCATGCTCCTGGATAGGTAAAATCAATATCATTAAAATGTCTATACTGCCAAAAGCAATATATACATTCAACGCAATCCCAATCAAATTGCCCAAAACATTCTTCATGGAACTGGAAACAATGATCCAAAGGTTCATCTGGAAGCACAAGAAACTACGGATAGCTAGAACTATCCTGAAGAACAGGAAGTTAGCAGGGGGAATCACAGTCCCAGACCTCTGGACATACTATAGGGCAGTGATTATCAAAACAGTGTGGTACTGGCGCAAAACTAAAGAGGAAGATCAATGGAGCAGAATAGAAACACCAGATGGGAACCCACACAAATACAGCCAAATACTCTTTGACAAAAAGACAAACAACAATCCAGGCAAATGGGAAGGTCTGTTCAATAAATGCCATTGGGACAACTGTTAATAGCCTGCAGAAACAAAAAGCTAGACCTGCATCTCTCACCATACACTAGGATCAAATCGAAATGGATAAAGATCTAAACCTACGTCCAGAAACCTTCAAACTTTTGGAAGAAAAAGTGAGAAATACTCTGCAAGATCTTGGGGTAGGTCCCTACTTCCTAAAAAGGACTCAAAAAGCAATAGAAATCAAGACGACAATAAACAAATGGGACCTCATCAAACTAAGAAGCTTCTGTACAGCAAAGGAAACAATCAACAAAGTAAAAAAGCAACCCACAGAATGGGAGAAGATCTTCGCGCACTACATAGGTGATAGAGGGCTAATTTCCAGAATATACAAAGAACTAGAAAATAACCAATGTGTCAAAACAAACAAACCACTCAAGAAATAGGCATGGGAAATGGGCAAACACTTCACAAAGGAACAAACCCAAAGGGCAAATAAACATATGAAAAATGCGCAAGTTCCCTGATGGAATCAAGCAGGTTGAACCACACACAAAACAATGATGGAGATCCTCACTGAAGGCGCTCAAAACTCCAGACCCAGAGAGAAGTTCAGCACCCCAGCCATTTCCAGCTGCTGTGGAAACCCAGTGTTCTGGAGGCACATATGTCTGAAAGTGGGTGGGTCACCTAGCAAACATTATGGTGGTAAATGGCAACTGCCAGAAGCAGCAGCATAAGTCTTCCCCTGACAAAACAACTCCACTTGGCTCATTCACTACACATACAATCAGCTCCTAGCAGGTCTCACAGAAACCCTGTTTTGTCAGTTCCTCCCAAAAACCAATTGAGCAAGGCTTGAAGGAATCAAACAGTTAGAGCAGCTGCAGTGAAGAATCATGGAGATTCTCATTAAAGGCGCTAAAATCTCAAAATGCGAAGAGAAGTTCAGCACGCCCAAGCCATTTTCTTTTTTTTTTCTTTTAATTATTTATTATTTTACTTCATTAATTACATTGTATCATGTGACACAGTTACATAGGTACTTGGGTTCTCCCCACCCCTCCCCAAACCCTCCCATCATGGTGGATTCCTCCACCTTGCTGCATAACCACAGCTCAAGTTCAGTTGAGATTCCCCCATTGCAAGCGTATACCAAACATAGAGTCCAGCATCTTATTATCCAGTCAAGTTCAACGGCTTCTTAGGTATACCCTCTCTGGTCTGAAGACAGAGCCAGCAGAGTATCATCCCAGTCAATTGAAAGCTCCAACATACCATCAGCAAAAATTTACATCATCATGGAATTAATTGACATAGTAATGAGTAACCAATATGTTAAAAGTAAATGCGAGTTCCCAGCCACCTTCTGTGACCACCTCACCTATATTTCAATTTTAGTTTATACACAACATATAACATTCAAAACATAACATGTTACACATAGCATCATATCATCTTAAATTAAGGCAAACATGTGGTATTTAACCTTTTGGGATTGGCTCATTTCCCTTAGCATTATGGTTTCCAGTTTGACCCATTTGGTGACAAAGAACTGCATTTTGTTTTTCATATCCACTTACACACTTATGGTTGAAATGCCCATTGGGGATAGTGTGATGGAATCAAGCAGCTTGAGCACCCACACACAACTAACATGTAGCTGCCCACTTAAGGCGCTCAAAACTCCATAGTCAAAGACAAGTTCATCATTCAAACCATTTCCCGTTGCCATGGAAACCTAATGCTCTGGCAGTACATATGTGTGTAAGTGGATATGACACCTATGGAAGGTAGTGTGGTGGTGAATGGCAACTACCAAAGCAGCAACACAGCTCTTCCAGTGCCAAAACAACTCCACCTGGCTCATGAACTTCAAATACCATCAGCTGTCCTGGCACCTAACTAGGAAACCCTGTTTGGTCACTTGGGTCCAATGCTGTTGGGTCCAGTGTGATGGAATCAAGCATATTGAGCACCCAAACAAAACTAACATGGAGCTCCTCACTCAAGGCGCTTTAAAATCCATCACCAAAGACAAGTTCAGCACCCAATCAATTTCAGGTTCCATGGAAACCAAGTGCTCTGGCAGCCCATATGTCTTAAAAGGCTTATCACACCACGGCAAGATATTTTGTTGGTTAATGTCAACTGCCCGAGGCAGCAACACAGCTCCTCCAGTGCCAATAAACTCCACCTGGATTATCAACTTCACATACCATCAGCTGTCCTGGCAGCTATCTAGGAAACACTGTTTGTTCACTTCCCCTTCAATGCCTTTTGGATCCAGTGTGATGAAATCAAGCAGCTTGAGCACCCACACAAAAGTAACATGGAGCTCCTCAGTCAAGGAGCTCAAAACTCCACAGCCAAAGACAAGTTGATCACGAAAGCCATTTCCCGTTGCCATGGAAACCAAGTGCTCTGGCAGCAAATATTTGGAACAGTGGATGTACACCAAGGGAATATAGGTCCGATAGTGAATGGCAACTTCCCGATGCAGCAGCACAGCTCTTCCAGTGACAAAAACAACTCCACCTGGCTCATGAACTTCACATACCATCAACTCTCCTGGCAGCTATCAAGGAAACACTTTTTGCTCACTTCCCTGTCCAATGCCCATTGGGCTCAGTGTGACGGAATCAAGCAGCTTGTGCAACAAAACAAAACTAACATGTAGCTGCCCAGTAAAGGCGCTCAAATCTCCATTGCCAAAGACAAGTTCATCGCATAAACCATTTCCCATTACCATGGAGACCTAGTGATCTGGCAGCACATATGTCTGAACCTGGATATGACACCTATGGAAAGTAGTGTGGTGGTGAATGGAAACTACCTGAAGCAGCAACACAGCTCTTCCTGTGCGAAACCAACTCAACCTGGCTCATCAACTTCACGTACCATCAGCTGTCCTGGCAGCTATCGAGGAAACACTGCTTGGTCACTTGTGGTACAATGTTCATTGAGCCTACTGTGATGGAATCATCGAGCTTGAGCACCCAAACAAAAATAAGATGGAGTTCCTCACTCAAGGTTATCAAAACTCCACATCCAAAGACAAGTTCAGCGCACAAGCCATTTTCTGTTGCCATGCAAACCAAGTGTTGTGAGAGCACATATGTGTGAAAGTTGATATGCCCCCTTAGAAAGGTAGTGTGGTGGTGAATTTCAACTATCCGTAGCAGCAGCACAGCTCTTCCACTGCGAAAACAACTCCACCTGAGTCATCAACTTCACATACCATCAGCTGTCCAATCAGCTATCTAGGAAACTCTGTTTGGTCACTTCTGCTCCAATGCCCATTGCGACCAGTGGGATGGAATCAAGCATGTGGTGCACCAACACAAAACTAATATGGAGCTGCCCACTCAAGGCGCTCAAAAATCCATCACCAAAGACAAGTTCAGCGCCCAAGCCATTTCCCGTTGCCATGGAAACCAAGTGCTCTGGCAGCACATAGGTGGATCAGTGGATTTGACACATAGAGATCATAGTTTGGTGGTGAATGGCAACTGCTCAAAGCAGCAACACAGCTCTTCCAGTGCGAAAATAACTCCACCTGGCTCATGAACTTCACATACCATCAGCTGTCCTGGCAGCTATCTAGGAAACCCTCTTTGGTCACTGGTGGTCCATTGATCATTGAGCCCAGTGTGATCGATACAACAAGGTTGAACATCCACACATAACTAACATGGAGCTCCTCATTCAAGGTGCTCAAAACTCCACAGCCAAAGACAAGTTCAGCGCCCAAAGCATTTCCCGTTGCTATAAAAACCAAGTGTTGCTTCAGCACATAAGTGTGAAAGTGGATATGTCCCCTTAAGGAAGGTAGTGTGGTGGTGAATTTCAACTGTCCGAAGCAGCAGCAAAGCTATTCCAGTGAGAAAACAACTCCACCTGGCTCATCAACTTCACATACCATGAGCTGTCCTGGCAGCTATCTAGGAAATCTTGTTTGGTCTCTTCCGCTCCAAATCCCAATTGGCCCAGAGTGATGGAATGAAGCAGCTGGAGCACACAAACAAAACTAAAGAGTAGCTCCTCACTCAAGGCGCTCAAAATTCCACAATCAAAGACAAGTTCAGCGCCCAAGCCATTTCCCGTTGCCACGGAAACCAAGTGCTCTGGCAGCACATATGTGTGTAAGTGCCTGTGACAGCTAAGAAAGGTAGTGTGGTGGTGAATTTCAATTGTCTGAATTAGCAGCACAGCTCTTCCTTTGCCAAAACAATTCTACCTGGCTCATGAACTTCACATACCATCACCTGTACAGGGAGCTATCTAGGAAACCCTGTTTGGTCACTTGCAGTCCAATGCCCATTGAGCCCAGTGGGATGGAATCTACCAGATTGAGCACCCACTCAAAACTAACATGGAGCTCCTAACTCAAGACGCTCAAAACTCCACAGCCAAAGACAAGTTCAGCGCCCATGCCATTTCTTGTTGCCATGGACACCAGGTGCTCTGGCAGCACATATGTCTGAAACTAGATATGACACCTAAAGAAGGAAGTGTGGTGGTAAATGGCCACTGCCCGAAGCAGCAGCACAGCTCTTCAACTGCCAAAACAATTCCACCTGGCTCATCAACTTCACATCGCATCAGCTGTCCTGGCAGCTATCTAGGAAACCCTGTTTGGTCACTTCCACTCCAAAGCCCATTGGGCCCAGGGTGATGCAATCAAGCATGTTGAGCACCCAAACACAACTAACATGTAGCTCCTCACTCAAGGCTCTCATTATTCCACAGCCAAAGACAAGTTCAGCTCCCAAGCCATTTCCCAATGCCATGGAAACCAAGTGCTCTCGCAGCACCTATATCTGAAACTGGATATGACACCTAAGGAAGGCAGTGTGCTGTTGAATGGCCGCTGCCCAAAGCAGCAGCACAACTCTTCCAGTGCCAAAACAACAACACCTGGCTCATGAACTTCACATACCATCAGCTGTTCTGGCAGTTATCTAGGAAACCTGTTTGGTCACTTGCAGTCCAATGCCGTTTAAGACCATTGGGATGGAATCAAGCATGTTGAGCACCCACACAAAAACACAACTAACATGGAGCTCCGCACTCAGGGCGCTAAAAATTCCACAGCCAAAGACAAGTTCAGCGCCCAAGCCATTTCCCGTTGCCATCTAAACCAAGTGCTCTGGCAGCACATATGTGTGTACGTAGATATGACAAGTAAGGAAGGTAGTGTGGTGGTGAATGGCAACTAGCTGAAGCAGCAGCACAGCTCTTTCAGTGCCAAAACAACTGTATTGGCTCATGAACTTCACATACCATGAGCTGTTCTGGCAACTATCTAGGAAACCCTGCTTGGTCAGTTCCGCTCCAATGTCCTTTAAGACCAGGGGGATGGAATCACTGCTGTTGAGCACCAACACACAGATACCATGGAACTCCTCACTCAAGGTGCTCAAAACTCCACAGACAAAGACCTGTTCAGCGCCCAATCCATTTCCCATTGCCATGGCACCAAGTGCTCTGGCAGCACATATGTGCAACTGTGGATGTGACACCAAGAGAATATTGGTCCGATAGTGAATGGCAACTGCCCGAAGCAGCAGCACACCTATTCCACTGCCAAAACAACTCCACCTGGGTCACGAACTTCACATACCATCAACTGTCCTGGCAGCTATCTAGGAAACCCTGTTTGGTCTCTTCGGGTTCAAATGCCAATTGGGCTCAGTGTGATGGAATCACGCAGCTTAAGCACCCAAACAAAACTTACATGGAGGTGCTTACTCAAGGCGCTCAATATTCCTTTGCCAAGGACAAGTTCAACGCTCCAACCATGTCCCATTGCCATGGAAACCCAGTGCTCTGGCAGCACATATGTCTGAAATTGCATATGACACCAAAGGAAGGTAGTTTGTTTTTTAATGTCAACTGCCCGAAGCAGCAATACAGCTGTTCCAGTGCCAAAACAACTCCACCTGGCTCATCAACTTCACATACCATCATCTGTCCTGGCAGCTATCGAGGAAATCCTGTTTGGTCACTTCCCCTCCAATGCCCTTTTTGTCCAGTGTGATGGAATCAAGCAGCTTGAGCAGCCACACAAAACTAACATGAAGCTACTCACTCAAGGCGCTCAAAACTCCACAGACAAAGACCCGTTCAGCGCCCAAGCCATTTCCCGTTGCCATGGACACCAGGTTCTCTGGCAGCACATATGTGGAACACTGGATGTGACACACAGAGAACATAGTGTGGTGGTGAATGGCAACTGCCCGAAGCACCAGCACAGCTCTTCCAGTGCCCAAACAACTCCACCTGGCTCATGAACTTCACATACCATCACCTGTCCTGGCAGCTATCTAGGAAACCCTGTTTGGTCGCTTGCAGTCCAAATGCCCGTTGGGCCCATTGTGATTTAAACAAGCAGGATGATCACACACACACAACTATCATGGAGCTCCTCATTCAAGGTGCTCAAAACTCCACAGGCAAAGACAAGTTCAGCAACCAAGACATTTCCCGTTGCCATGGAAAACAAGTGCTCTGCCAGCACCTATGTGGAACAGTGGATGTGACACACAGAGAACATAGTGTGGTGGTGAATGGCAACTTCCCCAAGCAGCAGCACAGCTCTTGAAGTGCCAAAAGAACTCCACCAGGCTCATGCACTACTCATAACATCAGATTTCCTGGCAGTTATCTAGGAAACCCTGTTTGGTCACTTGCGGTCCAATGCCCATTGAGCCCAGTGGGATGGAATCAAGCATGTTGAGCACCCACACAAAACTAACATGGAGCTCACACTCAAGACGATCAAAACTTCACAGCCAAAGACATGTTCAGCGCCCAAGCCATTTCCCGTTGCCATGGAAACCAAGTGCTCTGGCAGCACATACGTGTGTAAGTGGATATGACACCTAGGAAAGATAGTGTGGTGGTGAATTTTAACTGTCCGAAGCAGCAGCTGTTAGATGACTTCCTGTCCAATGCCCATTCACCAGTGTTTCCTAGATAGCTGCCAGGACAGCTGATGGTATGTGAAGTGAATGAGCCAGGTGGAGTTGTTTTGGCACTGGAAGAGCTGTGCTGCTTCGTCAAGCAGCTGCCATTCACTACGACGCTGAGTTCCCTAGATGTCACATCCACTTTCAGACATATGTGCTGCCACAGCGCTTGGTTTCCCTGAGGATGGAAATGGCTTAGGCGCTGAACTTCTCTCTGGCTGTGAAATTTTGAGTGCCTTGAGTGAGGATCTCCATGTTTGTTTTGTGTTGGTGTTCAACCTGCTTGATTCCATCACACTGGGCTAAAAGGGAATAGGACAGGAAGAGACCAACAGAATATCTGAGAGACCTGCTATGACAGCTGATGGTTTGTGACGTGAATGACCAGTGGAGTTCTTTTATACTGGAAAACCTGAAGTGATGCTTCGGGCAGTTGCCATTCACCACCACTCTGAGTTCCCTAGGTGTCACATCCACTTTCAGACATACGTGCTGCCAGAGCACTTGGTTTCCATTTCAGCTGGAAATGGCTTGAGGCCTGGGCATCTCTCTGGCTCTGAAGTTTTTCGTGCCTTGACTGTCATTCTCCATCTTTGTTATGTGTGAATGCTCATCTTGCTTATTTCCATCTGACTCAGCTCAATGAGCATTGGAAAGCAAGTGATCCGATCAATTAAAGGCTCCAACACACCGTCAGCAACAATTAACTTCGTTATCTAATCAATAGTTATAATATTGAGTAACCAATATGTTAAAAACAATTGCAATTTTCGGGCCCGACGGCGTGGCCTAGCAGCTAAAGTCTTTGCCTTGAAAGCCCTGGGATCCCATATGGGCGCCGGTTCTAATCCCGGCAGCTCCACTTCCCATCCAGCTCCCTGCTTGTGGCCTGGGAAAGCAGTTGAGGACGGCCCAATGCATTGGGAAACTGCACCCGCGTGGGAGACCCTGAAGAGGTTCCTGGTTCCCGGCTTCAGATCAGCGTGCATCGGCCCGTTGCGGCTTACATGGGGAGTGAATCATCGGACGGAAGATCTTCCTCTCTGTCTCTCCTCCTCTGTGTATATCTGGCTGTAATAAAATGAATGAATTTAAAAAAAAAAAACAATTGCAATTTCTTAATCTTCTTCTGTTATCACCCCATTGTTAATTCAGTTTTAGTTTATATACGATATATGACACAACATCCATTACATAACATGTTATACATAACATCATATCATCTTAAAATAAGGCAAACATGTGGTATTTAACCTTTTGTGATTGGCTCATTTCCCTTAGCATTATGGTTTCCAGTTTGACCCATTTGGCGACAAAGAACTGCATTTTGTTTTTTTTAATAGCTGAGTAGTATTCCATGGAGTAGATGAACCATAGCTTTCTTATCCAATCCTCTGTTGATGGGCATTTTGGTTGCTTCCAGGTTTTTGCAATTACTGATTGTGCTGCTATGAGCATAGGAGTGCATGCTGGTTTCTCATAAGACAATTGTTCTGGATATATTCCTAGGAGTGCTATTGCTGGATCATACGGTATGTTGAATTTGAGCTGTTTGAATATTCTCAATACTGATTTCCATAGAGGCTCTACCAACCTGCAACCCCACCAGCAGTGGAGTAGGCTTCCCTTTTCCCCACAACCTCGCCAACAAGTGTTGTTGGTGCTTTTATTCATGTGGGCCAGTCTTACTGGCGTCAGGTGGTACCTCATTGATATTTTAATTTGGATTTCCCTTATTGCCAGGGAACTTGAGCATTTTTTCATATGTTTATTTGCCATTTGGGTTTGTTCCTTTGTGAAGTGTTTGCCCATTTCCCGTACCCATTTCTTGAGTGGCTTGTTTGTTTTGATATTTTGGTTGTTTTGTAGCTCTTTGTATATTCTGGAGATCAGCCCTCTATCACCTATGTCGTGTGCGAAGATCTTCTCCCATTCTGTGGGTTGCCTTTTTACTTTGTTGATTGTTTCTCTAGCTGTACAGAAGCTTCTTAGTTTCATCAGCTCCCAATTGTTTATTTTGGTCTTGATTTTTACTGCATTTGGAGTCTTTTTTAGGAAGTGAGGGCCTACCCCTAAGTGTTGCAGTGTGTTTCCGACATTTTCTTCCAAAAGTTTGAAGGTTTCTGGATGTAGGTTTTTATCTGTTATCCATTTAGATCTGATCTTAGTGTATGGTGAGAGATGTGGATCTATTTTTTGTTTCTGCAGGCTATTAACAGTTGTCCCAGCAGCATTTATTGAAGAGACCTTCCCATTTGCCTGGATTGTCTTTTGTCTTTTTGTCAAGGATTATTTGGCTGTATCTGTGTGGATTCCCTTCTGGTGTTTTATTCTGCTCCATTGATCTTCCTCTTTAGTTTTTTTCCAGTACCAGGCTGTTTTGATAATCACTGCCCTATAGTATGTCCAGAGGTCCGGAACTGTGATTCCCCCTGCTAACTTCCTGTTCTTCAGGATGGTTCTAGCTATCCGTGGTTTTCGTGTTTCCAAATGGACCTTTGGATCATTGTTTCCACTTCCATGAAGAATATTTTGGGCAATTTGATTGGGATTGCGTTGAATGTATATATTGCTTTTGGCAGTATAGACAGTTTAATGATATTGATTTTACCTATCCAGGAGCATGGGATGTTACTCCATCTTTTGAGGTCTTGTGCCATTTCTTTTTTAAGTAGTTTGTAGTTTTCTTCAAATAGGTTTCCTACATTTTTGGTTAGATTTATTCCAAGATATTCCATACTTTTCTCTGTTATTTTGGATGGTATCTTGCTGGTTACGTCTTTTCCATCTTTGGGCTATTTGCATACACTATGGCTGTTGATTTTTGTTCATTAATTTTGTACCCTGCCACTCTACCAAACTCTCATTTAAGATCTAGCAGTTTCTGTATTGAGTCTCTTGGGTCTTCTATCTAGAGAATCATGTCATCTGCGTGTAGTGAAAGCTTGACTTCTTCGATTCCCATTTGGATTCCTTTTTTTTTTTTCTTGTCTTATGGCCTCAGCGAGTACCTCTAGGACTATGTTGAACAGCAGTGGAGAAAGCTGACATCCTTGTCTTGTTCCAGATTTCAGTGGGAAGACTTCCAGTTTTTCTCCATTCAGTATGATGCTGGCATTGGGTTTTTCATATATGGCTTTAATTATGTTGTGGATTTTTCCATCTATGCCTACCTTGGTTAGGGTTTTTAGTAGGAAGTGGTGTTGGATTTTGTCAAAAGCTTTTTCTGCGTGTATTGATACTATCATGTGGTACTTGTTCTGCAATTTTTGGATGTGGTGTATCACATTTATGGATTTCTGAATGTTGTACCATCCCTGCATTCCAGGGATGAATACTACTTGATCTGGATGAATGATCTGTCTGATGTGTTTTTGAGTTCTATTGGCTATGATTTTGTTGAGAATCTTGGCATCAATGTTCATCAAAGAGATAGGTCTGTAGTTTTCCTTCTCTGTTAGTTCTCTGTCGGGTTTTGGGATTAAGGTAATGTTGGCTTCATAGAATGAGCTTGGAAGGGTTGCCTCTTTTTCTATTGTATTGAAGAGATTGTAGAGGATTGGGGTCAGTTCTGTTCGGAATGTTTTGTAGAATTCTGTAGTGAAGCCGTCTGGGCCTGGGCTTTTTTTGTTGGGAGGTCTTTAATCACTGATTCAATCTCTGCTTCAGTTATGGGTTTGTTCAGGTCGTTTGTTGCCTCTGGGCTAAATTTTGGCAGGTGGTAAAAGTCTAAGAACTTTTCCATTTCTTGGTGATCTTCTGATTTGTTGGAGTACAGTGCTTTGTATTAATTTCTTATTATGTCCTTAATCGATGCAGTGTCTGTTGTTATGTTGCCTTTTTCATCTTTGATGCTGTTAATTCTTGCCTTCTCTTGTTTTTTCTTTGTCAGTCGGGCCAGCGGGGTGTCTATCTTGTTTATCTTTTCAAAAAACCAGCTTTTTGATTCATTGATTTTGTGTATAGTTTTTTTTTATTTGTATCTGGTTGATTTCCTCCCTTGTTTTGATGATTTCTTGTTTCCTATTGTGTGTGGGGCTCTTCTGCTGTTGTTTCTCCAATTCCTGGAGGTATGTGTTTAGTTCCTGTATTTGGCGCCTCTCTTGGGCCTTGACATGAGCTCCAATTGCGATGAGTTTACCCCGTAGCACTGCTTTGGCAGTGTCCCACAAATTTTGGAATTTTGTGTCAGAGTTTCCATTGGTTTCCATAAATTTTTTGATCTCATCTTTAATTTCTTCTCTGATCCATTTTACGTTTAATAGCATATTGTTCAGCTCTAAGCGTTTCTATATTTCCTGGGACATTTTGAATTGCTGATTTCCAGTTTCATTCCGTGGTATTCTGAGAGGATACATGGTATGATTCCTATCTTTTTGAAGTTATGTAGGTTTGTTTTGTGTCCTATCATGTGGTTGATCCTGGAGAAGGTGCCATGCACTGCTGAAAAAAATGTATAATCTGTAGCCTTAGGGTAAAAAATTCTATAAGTATCTATCATGTCCAGTTGTTCTATTGTTTGTATGAGCTCTGTTGTTTCTTTGTTGAGTTTTTGTTTTGTTGATCTGTCTATTTTTGTTAGCGGGGTGTTAAGATCACCCACTATTATTGGGTGTATATCTTTGTCTCCCCTTAAGTCCGTGAGTACTTGCTTCACATAGCTAGGTGTGTTTGAATTTGGTGCATATATGTTCACAATGGTAATTACTTCCTGCTGTATTAGTCCCTTCACCAATATATAATGTCCTTCCCTGTCCTTTTTGATGTGTGTCAGATTGAAGTCCACATCATCTGATATTAAGACAGCTACCCCAGCCTTTTTTTCTCGTCAATTGGCATGAAATATCTGTTTCCAACCTTTCACTTTCAGCTTCTTAGAATCCCTTCTGGTTAGATGTGTCTCTTGTAGGCAACAGATAGTTGGGTGCTGTTTGATAATCCATTCTGTTAATCTATGTCTTTTTTAATTGGTGAGTTCAGACCATTTGTGTTAAGAGTTAAAATTGAGAGGTTGTGATTTTGCCCTGCCATACTTGTTTTTGTGGGTGTTGATATCAGTGTAATTGCCCTTCCTTGTGTGGACTTTAGTGGAGAGATCTTCCTGTTTGCCATCTTTGCTTATGATTCACCTCCTTTTTTTTCTGGATTTAGTGCATTTCTAAGGAGATTTTGTAGAGCTGGCTTTGTGCTGGCATATTCTTCTAATTTCTCTTTGCTGTGAAAGTATTTGATTTCGTTCTCAACTACGAATGAGATCTTTGCTGGGTACAATATTCCTGGTTGACAGTTGTTCTGATTCAGGATTTGGAAGATCTTTGTCCATTCTCTTCTTGCTTGTAAAGTCTCTTCAGAGAAGTCAGCAGTGATCCTGATTGGTTTTCCCCGGTATGTGATCTTTTCTCTGCTTTGTACTTGTCTTAGGATTCTTTCTTTGTCTTCATTGGAGTGGAACTTGAGCACCATATGTCTGGGTGAAGATCGCTTTGGGTCATATCTGCTGGGAGTCCTCTGACCGTCCTGGATTTGGGCTGGGTTCATGTTCCAAATGTTTTGAAAGTTTTCCTGTATAATTTCGTCGAGCACCATTTGCATCCCTGACTCTTTTTCCGCTCCTTCAGGAAGGCAAAAAATCCTAATATTCAATTTTCTGAGGTTGTCTTTCATTTCTTGTATGGTCTTATTGGCTTTGTTCAGACTTGTCTCCAGCTGTTTAATGAACTGGGTATGTTCGTTTTGTGTGTCTTCTGTTTCAGAGATCCTCTCTTCTGCTGTATTTGTTCTGTTGGTTAGGCTCTCAATTTTGTGCTTTAAGTCAAGGATTTTATTGTCATTTGTTGTATTTCTGAGGCTATGTGGTTCTTGAATTCCTTGAAGTCCTCCCAATTCTTCCCATTGTCTCTGACATATTTTAACATCATTTTTTTGAATTCCTTGTCTGGTAGATCTTCTATGTCTTCATCTCACATCTCTGAAATAGACATTGGCTTTCGATCCTTTATTGGTAGGGTGTTGGCACTCTCATCTGGATCATTACCTTTTCTGGTATTTCTTCCCATTGTGTTAGTGTTTTTTTTTTGAGAGACCTAGGCATCAGTGTGCTGAGGGGTCTCCAAGCACTATCCTGTAGAGATAGGAGTCTGCAGGCGTGGAGTAGCAGGGTGTGGGAATTTTCAAGGCACTTTTGGTGAGTCTCCAGAACACTGAAACTCAGGGTGCCACTTCCAGGGCCCAGCGGATTCAAAGCGCACTCTCAGCTCGTCTCCTACAGGTATGCTACCACAGGGCGTGGGGGAGTGAAGGCACTCTCTGTGCATGTCCCCTGTGCGCGGGATCACAGGGCTCGGAGGATTCTAGGTGTTTTCTCAGTGTGTCCCCAGTGCCAGGGACTGCAGGGCGTGGAGGTTTCAGGTGCTCTCTGGGAACGCTTTCTGCACGCGGGCCAACAGTGTTCTCCTGGTGTGTCTCCCAAGCACGGGACTATAGGGCGTGGGGTGTTCCAGGTGCTCTCTGGAAGCGCCTCGTGAGCAGACAAGCCCACCCCAGCGCTTGTAGGGAACTGACCGCCCCAGCGCTAGCACGGGACTGCCCAGCCCAGAGGCGTGCTTGGGTTCCTGTGGGATAGCACCGCCCAGCTGAGTGCCAGACCGCAAGGGCACGGGGGAGTATTCAGTGTGCCTTTTGCCTTTCTCCTCAGCGCACAGGACCACTGTGCGTCGCCTCCCAGACACAGTTTTGGCAGTTTCAAGGCACTCGCCCTGTGTCCCTAGATGCTGGAGATGGGGGGGAGGGGCAGGGAGACGAGCGCCAATTGTGTTCAGGCTCTGTGCATGCCCCTGGGGGGCCAACTCCCGGAGCCTCCAACCAACCACTGTCCCCACCCAACTCACTCAAACCTCAGGTTCTTGCAGTCTGCCTCTTCCTCTGGTGGGAACCTTCACCGCGGGTGCGTCTCCCAGCTACTGCGTCCGTTGTAGGTCCCGGCGGGTGCAGGTGGATGGAACCTGGAGGCTGCGGCTGGTGCAGGTCCCTGCGGGGCTTGGCGACCAGGGTGGGTGGATGCCGGCGGGTCCCGATGACTTCAGGTCCTCACAGCCACAGCGTCTGCGGGTCAGTCTGCAGGTCATCTGCGGCTTTCAGCAGCTGCATTCAAAGGTGACTCAGCAGGTCAGGAGCGGAAAGTCGTCTTCCCTGCTTTTTGTTTTGTTTTGTTTTTCCCTGGTTGCTCTTCCGAGTTGTGTGGATTTTTTTGGCTCCAAACTGCCCAGGGAACTTCACGTTCTTCTGCCTATAGTTCTATGCTGCTCCACTTACGCTTTTGTCACGTTCTAGCCCTCTCTGTCTGTGAGCTCCCTCACAGTCTTCCTCCTATGTCGGCCATCTTGCGAGTCTCCCCATTTACAACTGCCATGGAAACCAAGTGCTCTGACAGCATATAAGTCTGAAAGAGGATGTGGTACCTAGGGAACACAGTGTAGTGGTGAATGGCAACTACAACAAGCATGAGCACAAGTTTTTAGTGTGAAAACAACTCCACTGGCTCATTCACTTCATCTACCATCAGCTGTCCTAGCAGGAATCCCAGAAACCATGTGTGGTCACTTCCTGTCCAATGCCCATTGAGCCCGGGGGGATGGAATCAAGCAGGTTGAGCACACACAGAAAACATAGATGGAAATCCTAACACAAGGTGCGAAAAAATCCAGAGTCAGAGAGAATTTCAGCGCCCAAACCAGTTTCAGCTGCCATGGAAACCAAGTGCTGTGGCAGCACAGATGTCTGAAAGTGGATGTGACACCCAGGAAACTCAGTGTTGTGCTGAATGGAGGCTGCTCGAAAAACCAGCACAGGTCTTCCAGTGCCAAAACAACTCCAGTTGGTTCATTCACTTCACATACCATCATAGCTATCCTGACAGGTCCCCCAAAAAACCTGTTTGGTCACTTCCTCTCCACTGCCAATTGAGCCCAGTGTGATGCAATCAAGCAGGTTGAGAACACACAGTAAGCATAAATGGAGATCCTCACACAAGGCGCGAAAAAATCCAGAGCCAGAGAGAAGTTCAGCGCCCAAGCCATTTCCAGCTGCCATGAAAACCAAGTGCTCTGGTAGCACATATGTCTGAAAGTGGATGTGACACCTAAGGAACTCAGTGTTGTGGTGAAAGGAAACTGCCTGAAGCAGCAGCACAGGTCTTATAGTACCAAAACAACTCTGCCTCGCTCATTCACTTCTCATGCAATCAACTGTCCTGGCAGGTGTCCACGAAACCATGTTTAGTCACTTCCTGTCCAATGCCAATTTAGCAAAATTTGAAAAAATCAAACTGCACTAAACAAAGATGGAGATCCTCACTCAAGGCGCTAAATTTCGAGAACCAGAGAAAAGTTCAGCACCCTAGCCTTTTGCAGCTGCCTTGGAAACAAGTGATCTGGCAGCATATATGTCTGAAAGTGGATGTGAAACCTGGGAAAATCATTTAGGTGGTGGTGAATGGCACCTGCCCGAAGCAGTAGCACAGGCCTTCCAATGAGAAAGCAACTCCACGAGTCTGATTCACTTCACATACAATCAGCTCTCTTAGCAGGTCTCCCGGAAATCCTGTTTGCTCATTCACTACACATAGAATGAGCTGTCCTCACAAGTCTCCCACAAATCCTGTTTGATCACTTCCTGTCCAATGACAACAGAGCCCAGTGCAATGGAATCAAGCTGGCTGAGAACCAGCAGAAAACATGGAGGAGATCCTCATTAAGGCGCCAAAAACTCCACCCCAAGAGAGAAATTTAGTGCCCAAGCCATTTCCAGCTGCCATGGAAACCAAGTGCTCTGGCAGCACATATGTCTGAAAGCGGCTGCGACATCTAGAGAACTCAGTGTGGTAGTGAATTGCAATTGCCTGAAAGAGCAGCACAGGTCTTCCAGTGCCAAAACAACTCCACCTGGCTCATTCAATTCATATAGAATCAGCAGTCCTATCAGGTTTCCTGCATACCCTATTTGGTCACTTTCTGTCCAAAGCCCACTCGGCCCAGTGTGATGGAATCAGGCTGTCTGAACACCCACACACGTAACAAAGATGGAAATCCTCACTCAAGGTGCTCAAAACTCGATATCCAGAGAGAAATTGAGCGCACAAGCCATTTGCAGCTACCATGGAAACCAAGGCCTCATTCATGTCACATACTATCTGCTCTCTTGTTAGGTCTCCCAGAAACCCTGTTTGGTCATTTTCTGTCCAGTGACCATTGAGCCTAATGGGATTAAACATGCAGGTTGATCCCCCACACAAAACTCGACAACAAGAGAAAAGTTCAGAAGCCTAGCCTTTTGCAGCTGCCTTGGAAACAAGTGATCTGGCAGCACATATGTCTGAAAGTGGAAGTGAAACCTGGGAAAAACATTTAGGTGGTGAATGGCAACAGCCCGAGGCAGTAGCAGAGGCCTTCCAGTGCCAAAACAACTCCAACAGGGTCAGTCACTTAACATAAAATCAGCTCTCCTAGCAGGTCTCCCGGCAACGTTGTTTGGTCACTTACTGTCCAATGCCTATTGAGCCCAAAGGAATGGAATCAAGCATGTTGAGCACACACACAAAACAGATCCTCACTCAATGCGCTAAAAATTCCAGAACCAAAGAAAAAGTTTAGCACCCAAGCCATTTCCAACTGCCGTGGAAACCAAGTGCTCTGGCAGCACATATATCAGAAAGTGGATGTGACACCTGGGGAACTCAGTGTGGTGGTGAATTGCAACTGCCCAAAATAGCAGCACAGCTTTTCCAGTTTCAGAAAAACTCAACTCACATCAATCAAATCACATACCATCAGCTCTCCTTACAGGTCTACCAGATATCCTGTTTGCACACTTCCTGTTCAATGCCAATTGAGCCTCGTGTGATCAAATCAAGCATGTTCAGCATGCGCAAAGAAAAAAGATGGAGATCCTTACGCAAAACGCTGAAAATTCAAGAGCAAGAGAGGAGTTCAGCATCAAAGCCATTTCCAGCTGCCATGGCAACCAAATGCTCTGGCAGCACATATGTCTGAAAGTGGATGGGACACCTAGGGAACAAAGTGTGGTGGTGAATGGCAATTGCATGAAACAACAGCACAGGCCTTCCAGTGCCAAACGTCTCCACCTGGCTCATTCACTTCACATACCATAAGCTATCATGGCTGACCTCCCGGAAACCCTGTTTTTTCACTTCCTGTCCAATGCCCGTTGACCCCTATGGAATGGAATCAAGCAGATTGGGAACCCACACAAAACAAAGATGGAGATTCACACTCAAGGTGCTCAAAATTCTTCAGAGGGAAGTTTAAGGCCCAAGCCAATTTCAGCTGCTATGGAAACCAAGTGCTCTGGCAGCACATATGTTTAACACTGGATGTGCCACCTAGGAAACTCAGTGTGGTGTTGAATGGCCACTGTCCAAGGCAGCCTGATAGGTCTTCCAGTACCAAAACAACTCCAACTGCCTCATTCACATCAATTACCTTCAGCTGTCCTTGCAGGTCTCCTGAAACCATGTTTGCTCACTTCCTGTCCAATGCCCATTGACACCAGTGAAAAAGAATCAAGCAGTTTCAGCACACACACAAAACAAGGATGGAGATACTCACTCAAGGTGCTCATAACTCCAGAGCCAGAGAGAAATTCAGCTCCCAAGCCATGTCCAGCTGCCATGGAAACTAAGTGTTCTGGAAGCACGGATGTCTCAAAGTGGCTGATAAGCTAGGCAACTCTTTGTGGTGTTGAACGGTAATTGCTCAAAGCAGCAGCACATGTCTTCCAGGCCAAGACAACTCCACCTGGCTCATTCACCTCCCATACCATCAGCTGTCCTGGCAGCTATCTAGGAATCCCTGTTTGGTCACTTGCTTTCCAATATTCAAAGCCCAGCATTATGGAATCAAGTAGGTGGAGGACACACAGAAAACAAAAGTGGAGTTTCTCACTCAAGGCACGAAAACGCCACAGCCAGAGAGATCAGTGCTCAAGCATTTCCAGCTGCCTTGGAAAACAAGTGCTCTGGCAGCACATATGTCTGAAAGTGGATGTGACACTTGGGGATCTAAATTTGGTGGTGAATGGCAACTGCCTGAAGCAGCAGCACAGCTCTTCCAGTGCCAAAACAACTCCACCTGGTTCAGGAACTTCAATTACCATCAGCTGTCATAGCAGGCCTCGTGAAAACCCTGTTTGCTCAATTGCTGTCCAGTGACTATTCAGTACAGTGTGATGGAATGAGGCATGCTGAGCACTCACACGTAACAAAGATGTAGATCCTCACTCAAGGTGCTTAAACTCCACAGCCAGAGAGAAGTTCAGCACTCAAGCCTTTTGCAGGTGCCATGGAAACCAAGTGCTCTGGCAGCACATATGTCTGAAAGTGGATGTGACGCTTGGAGAACTCAGTGTGGTATTGAATGATAACTGCCCTAAGCAGAAGCACAGGACTTCCAGTTCCAAAACAACTCCATCTGACTCATTCACTTCACATATCATCAGCTGCCTTAGCCGGTCTCCCAGAAACCCTGGTTGGACACTTATGTTCCAAATCCATAGCCCAGATTATGGAATGATGTAGGTGGAGCACACACTTAAAAATAAAGGTGGAGATCCTCACACAAGGCACGTAAAACTCCACAGCCAGGTAAAAGTTCAGAACCCAAGATATTTCCAGCTGCCATGGAAACCAAGTGCTCTGGCAGCACATATGTCTGAGAATGGATGTGACAAGAAATAAACTCAGTGTGGTGGTGAATGGAAACTGCCCGAAGCAGCAGCACAGGACTTCCAGTGCCAAAACAACTCCACCTGAGTCATTCACTTCAGATTTTATCAGCTGTCCTAGTATGTCTCCCAGAAACCCTGTTTGGACCCCTTGTTTAATGCCCATTGAAACCATGGTAACGCAATCAAGCAAATTGAACACCCACAGAAAACAAAAATGGATATCCTCACTCAATGCGCTAAAAATTCCAGAGCCAGAGAGAAATTCAGCGCCCAAGCCATTTTTAGCTGCCATGGAAACCAAGTGCTCTGGCAGCACATATATCTGAAAGTGGATGTGACACCTGGGGAACTCAGTGTGGTGGTAATTGCAACTGCCAGAAGTAGCAGCACAGCTTTTCCAGTCCAGAAAAACTTTAACTTCATCAGTCAAATCACATACCATCGGCTATCCTTACTGGTCTATCAGATACCCTGATTGAACAATTCCTGTTCAATGTCAATTGAGCCCCGTGTGATGGAATCAAGCATGTTCAGCATACGCACAGAAAAAAGATGGATATCCCCACTCAAAACGTTGAAAATTCCAGACCCAGAGAGGATTTCAGCATCAAAGCCATTTCCACCTGCCATGGCAACCAAAAGCTCTGGCAGTACATATGTCTGAAAGTGGATGTGACATCTAGGGAACACAGTGTAGTGGTGAATGGCAACCGCAAGAAACAGCAACACAGGCCTTCCAGTGCCAAACATCTCCCCTCGGCTCATTCACTTCACATACCTTCAGCTATCATGGCTGATCTCCCGAAAACCCTGTTTGGTCACTTCCTGTCCAATGCCCGTTGGGCCCAGTGGGATGGAAAGAAGAAGGTTGAGCACACTCACAAAACAAAGATGGAGATTCACACTCAAGGTGCTCAAAACTCCACAGACAGAGGGAAGTTCAATGCCCAAGCCAGTTTCAGCTGCCATGGAAACCAAGTGCTCTGGCAGCACATATGTGGAACACTGGATGTGCCACCTAGGGAACTCAGTGTGTTTGTGAACGGCAACTTCCCGAAGCAGCAGCGCAGACCTCCTAATGTCAAAACAACACCTCCGGTCTAATTCACTTCACATACAATCAGCTGTCCTTCCAGGTTTCCTAGAAAACCCTGTTTGGACACATCCTATTAAATGCCGATTGAGCCCAGGGTAATGGGATCACGAATGTTGAGCACACACACAAAATAAAGATGGAGATCCTCACTCAAGGTGCTAATAACTCCAAAGCCATAGTGAAGTTCAGCGTCCAAGCCACTTCCAGCTGCCATGGAATCCAAAACCTCTGGCAGAACATATGTCTGAAAGTGGATGGGACACCTAGGGGACATAGTGTGGTTGTGAATAGCAACTGCCCAAAGCAGCAGCACAGGAATTCGTTGCAAAACAACTCCACCTGGATCATCCAACTCCCATACCCTCAGCTGTCCTTTTAGGTCTCCCGATATCCATGTTTGGTCACTTCCTGCCCAAAAGCACATTGAGCTCAATCAGTTGGAATCAATCAGGTTGAGCACACACACAAAACGAAGTTGGAGATTAACACTCAATGCACATAAATTTCTTGAGCCGGAGAGAATTTCAATCCCCAACCAATTTCCAGATGCTATGGAAACCAAGTGCTCTGGCAGCACACATGTCTGAAAGCGGATGTGACACATGAGGAACTCAATGTGGTGGTGAATGGCAACTGCTCGAAAAAGCAGAAGAGCTCTCCAGTGCCAAAACAACTCCAATTGGCTCATTCACTTCACATACCATCAGCTGTCCTAGCAGGTATCCAGGAAACTGTGTTTGGTCACTTCCTGTGCAATGCCAATTGAGCCCAGAGGGTACAATAAAGTAGGTTGACCACGCACACAAAACAAAGATGAAGATACTCACTCAAGGCACTCACATCTCCGCAGCCAGAGAGAATTTCAGTACTCAAGGCTTTTCCAGCTGTCATGGAAATCAAGTGCTCTGGCAGCACATATTTCTGAAAGTGACTGGGAGGTGACACTTGAGGAACTCAGAGCGGTGGTATGTGTCAACTGCCTGAAGAAGCAACACACGTCTTCCAGGACCCAAACAACTCCACCTGGCTCATTCACTTCACATACCATCAGCTGTCCTAGCAGGTCTTCCGGAAACACTGTTTGGTCACTTCCTGTCCAATGCCCATTAAGCCACAGGGGGATAGAATCATACAGGTTGAGCACACACTCAATACAAAGATGGAGATCCTCAGTCAAGGCGCTCAAAACTCCACAGCCAGAGAGAAGATCAGCATACAAGATATTTCCCAGCTGCTTCAGAAACCAAGTGCTCTGGCAGCGCCTATTTCTGAAAGAGCCTGGGACATGACACTTGGGGAAATCAGTGCCGTGGAGAAAGGCAACTGCCCGAAGCAGCAACACAGCTTGTCCAGTGCCAAAACAACTCCACCTGGCTCATTCATTCAAATACCTTCAGCTGTCTCTGTAGGTCTCCAGGATTTCTTGTTTGGTCACTTCCTGTCCAATGCCCATTGAACCCAGTGTGATGTAATATATAGGTTCATCATCCGCACAAAACAAAGACGGAGATTCTCACAGAATTCATGTAAAGCTCCACAGCCAGACAAGAGGTCAGCGTCCAAGCCATTTTCAGCTGCCATGGACGCCAAATGCTCTGGCAACAAAAAACAAAGTGGATGTGACACCTATGGAAAACTGTGTTGGTGAATGGCAACTGCCAAAAGCAGCAGCAGAGCTCTCCAGTGCCAAAACAACACCACCTAGCTCATTCACTTCCCATACCATCAGTTGTCCAGCAGGTGTCCAGGAAATCTTGCTTGATCATGTCCTGTCCAATGATCATTCAGCACAGTGTGATTGAATCTGTAGGTTCAGCAACTGCACAAAACAAAAATGGAGATCATAACTAAAGGCGCTCAAAACTCCACACCCAGGGAGAAGTTCAGAGATCAAGCCATTTAAAGCTGCAATGGAAACCAAGTGCTCTGGCAGCACATTTGTCTGAAACTGGCTGGGACGTGACACTTGGGAAAGCAGTGTGGTGGTGAATGGCAACTGCCCGAAACAGCAGCACAGAACTTCCAGTACCAAAACTACTCCACCTTGCTCATTCACTTCACATACCATCAGCACTCCATGAGATCTCCCTGAAACCCTGTTTGGTCACTTCCTGTCTAATGCCCATTGAGCTCAATGTGATGTAATCTGGAGTTTCAGCAACCGCACTAAACAAAGAACTAGATCCTCAGTCAAGGCGTGACAACCTCGACAACACGATATAAATTCAGTGCCCAAGCCATTTCCAGCTGCCATGGAAACCAAGTGCTCTGGCCGCACATATGTCTGAAAGTGGCTGTCACACCTAGGAAACACAGTGGATTGTTAAATGACAACTGCCTGAAGCAGCATCACAGCTTTTGCAGTGCCAAAAGAGCTCAACCTGGCTCATTCATTTCACATACCAACAGCAGTCCCTGCAGGTCTCCCCCAAATCCTGGTTGGTCACTTCCTGTCAAATGCCCATTGAGCCCAGGTGGATACAATCAAGCAGTTTGAGCACACTCACAAAACAAAGATGGGGATCCTCACAGAATTCATGTAAAACTCAACAGAGAAGAATTCAGCGCTCAAGCCATTTCCAGTTTACATGGAAACCAATTGCTGTGCCAGCACATATGTCTGTAATTGGATGTGACACTTGAGGAAATCAGTGTGGTGGTGAATGGCAACTGCCCCAAAAAGCAGAAGAACAGTTCATCCAGTGGCAAAACAAATGCACCTGGGTCATTTACTTCACATACCATCAGCTGTCCAATCAGGTCTTTGGGAAATCTTGTTTGGTCCCTTCTGTCCAATGCCTATTGAGCACAGTGTTATGCAGATCCTCACAGAATTCACATAAAACTGCACAGCCAGAGAAGATTTTGGAAACCCAGCCATTTCCAGCTACAATGGAAATCAAGTGCTCTGACAACACACATGTATGAACATGAACGTGACACTCCAACTCGCTCCTTCACTTCACATACCATTAGCTGTCTCTGCAGACCTCCCTGAAACCTTGTTTGGTCACTTCCTTTCCAATGCCCATTTAGCCCAGAGGGATGGAATCAAGTAGGTTGAGCACACACACAAAGCAAAGATGGAGATACTCAAGACGCTCAAATCTACACAGCCAGGGAGAACCTCAGCACCCTAGACATTCCCAGCTGCCATGGAAACCAAGAGCTCTGGCAGCACATATTTCTGAAAGTGGCTTGGAGGCAACACTTGGGGAACTCTGTGTGTTGGTGAATGGCAACTACCCGAAGCAGCAGCACAGCTCTCCAGTGCCAAAACAACTCCACCTGGCTCATTCACTTCACATACCATCAGCTGCCCTGTCACGTCTCCGGGAAATCTTGTTTGGGCACTTCCTGTCTAATGCCCATTGAGCCCAGTGTGATATAGTCTCTTTGTTCAGCAACCCCACTAAACAAAGATGGAGATCCTTGTCGGGGAATCTCCGGACCCGCGGAAGAAAACCCGACGCTGAGTGACTGTGTAGATGTTCTTTATTCCGTCAGGCAGCATGCAAACAGGAAAGTCGTCTGCTCCTTCTTTCTCTCCGCTCTGTCTGCTCCTCTACCCTGTCTGCTCCTCTACCCTGTCTGCTTCTCTACTCTGCTCTCTCAGTCTGTCTGCTCTCCACTCTGTCTGCTCTCCTACTCTGTCTGCTCTCCTACTCTGTCTGCTCTCTACACTGTCTGCTCTCTGCTCTGTCTGCTCTCCAGGACCCAACCTGCTTATATATAACACCTAGCCAATCAGCTAAAAGGTCACCCCTGCACGTGGGAAGCAACCAATCAGCTAAAAGGTCATCCCCACCCATCGGAAGTGACCAATCAGCTAAAAGGTCACTCCCACAGGCAGGACACGCAACCACGCCCCAAGGGGAAGACACTTCCTGAACTTGTTTACCACTGCCCTCGTCAGGGCATTGGTCTATGGTGCTGTGCTAGACAGCCCCATAGATCGTTAGGCGCTCTCAACAGCTCCCCCTTTTTGTTTAATTAACAAGGGACCGTGCCTGTCTTAGGTGTTCCGAGTTAGCACTCTCCTTACCCGTCATGGGCTGACGGCGTGGCTGTGGACACGGCGCCTGTCTTAGGTTGGTAGAGCCCATATCAGATACTTACCTGTTTTTGACTACCTGTCCAGCATGTTCAGCCATACCTTGGGGGACTCTCGTCTATGGAGCACAAGCACCGCTTGCACTAGCACCTGCTGTTGGGCTTAATGGCTCTTACCCCTATGGCACTGATGGAAAGAATTTGGGTGTGGAGCTCTCTGGTTAAATTATTGAACCTCAAGTACCAGCTGCCATTGTCAGCACAGCAGTGCCTGATCCATTCCAACATTGGGTCAAGCCACCCCCATATTCACTGCAATGCAAATAAGAAACATTGAACCAACGTGAAACCAAAAACATAAATGGTGGGGAAACACATGCAAAGGCATGGGGTATAGAGACATTACTCTTATAGGTCACATTTACATTTTCTTCCCAACTGGGTGAGTTATTATAGATATAGGCACAGTTCTGTATCACTGTCCCAGGAACCAAGGCGAATGCCGATATATCTGAACGGCCACCATTGCTGGTACACAGTACTCAGGCATTCCAAGGTTGAGCGAGCAGGATCACCATGTGAATAATTATACCCAAAAAAGGTTGAGTTGGAAAAGATGGAAAACAAATTTGTCACAGCAAACCCTGGAGCCACTCTTCTGGATGACACAGTACTTTGATATCCCGTCCATTCCGGGGGCCATCTCCAAACACCAGCACGGCATGGCAGTATCTCACGTACTCCGGTCACAGACCATTGCCACATTCAGCTTGCAGGCAGAGTCAAGGAACGGTGGCAGTCATAGTCATAGCTACTTCATCAGTTCGGTTACCTTGAAACCTCCCTATGGTCCGATCCGCCATCAGGATACAGGGTCGAGTCTCATTTACAGCATAGGCCCAGGCTTGGAAGCACACAGTACCAGGCACGATGATACTTATGTTCCTTATGGTATCGATTTATTGTCCCAAGGGACAGCGGGCAGTCCGATGCTCTCATTGCTGGTAAAGAACGTAGGCAATATACGGCTGTTATTGGTCACCGGCAGGGGCATTGGCCATGCCCTTACTATCATCCACAGGTGAAGGTCCTGGTCGTGTCTGTTCACTGCCAAGCTTGTTGTCAGTGCAGTCATTAGCATCCACCACATCGGGGGCTTCATCTTGAGGGGGCTCCTTCACCACACGTGTCAGACGTTCGGGTATCCACACTGGTCCTTCGGAATCCTGCGGAAAAACACAAACTGCACCTCGCGTCCGTCGTAAGACAGGATGCGGGCCTCGCCATGCTTTTGTTAGGACATCCTTCCACATAACCCGGTCTTTACAGGGGCCATTGCCCGAGGCATGCCGCTCAGCAGCAGAGCGGCCATGCAAATCCAAAATCAAAAAATTAAAAATATATGTAACAAGAGCTAATTGGTGTTTTGGGCTATTGGGGAAGAGGGAGGCTCCTACTCCCCCTTTTTGCTTAATTAACAAAGTCTTGAGTATGGCATGAGCACGCTCTACAATAGCCTGACCGGTGGGATTATATGGAATGCCAGTGGAATGTTTGATAGCAAATTCAGAACAAAATTTATCAAATGCTTTAGCCGTATAGGCAGGCCCATTATCAGTCTTATAACATCTGGGAACGCCCCAGGCTGTGAAGGCCTGAAGGCAGTGAGATATAACATCTTGAACTTTCTCCCCTGTATGAGCTGAGGCAAAAAGAATCCCAGAGCAAGTATCAACTGAAACATGAACATAAGAGAGACGACCAAAACTGGGAATATGGGTAACATCCATCTGCCAAATATGATTAGGCATAAGGCCACGGGGATTGACCCCAGAAGAAGGCTGGGATATGAAAGGGACACAATTTTGGCATTGTCTGATAATGGTGCGGGCCATATCTCGAGAGATGGGAAAGCGTTTCACCAAGGTCTGTGCGCTAACGTGCCACCGCTGATGAAACCGCCTTGCCTCTTCCTCCACAGAAAATGCCAAGAGAAATCTGGAAACAGAATCAGCCTTGGCATTGCCCTCGGCTAAAGGTCCCGGCAAGTTGGAATGTGCCCGTATAAAGCCCACATAAAGGGGATTGGTCCGGGATAACAATAATTGTCTAACTTGAGACAGGGCTTCATGCACCGTAGAGCGAGGCAAGATACATTCCACCATCTCAAGGCGCTTTATCGCATTTACCACATACAAACTATCAGAGAGAATATTCAGGGGCTCGGGTACCAACCGCAAGGCTAAGGCAACAGCTGCTAACTCTGCAGCTTGTGGGGAAGAGGAAGCAACAGCGATGGGGAAGATCTTAGCACCTATCACTACTGCTCCTGTCCCGCCTTTGGCTCCATCCGTAAAGGCTAGCTGTGCTCCAGGAATAGGCAGTGATCGAACCACCTTAGGAAAACACAATGGAACTTCCTTGCAGAACTGTACCCAGGGGTGAGAGGGATAATGAGTATCAAATTGCAAGGAAAAACAAGACAACAAAATAGCCCAGATGTCCAAGGTCTGGCACAAACTCGCAATAATTTCCTTAGAGTAAGGGGTGACACACAAGCTAGGATATATGCCAAAGGCCTCCCGGGCTCGCTCCACTGCTTTGAGAATCATCTGACCCATAAGTTTAGGAAACGTGGCAAGCACTTTGGCTGGCTGCATGGGGAGATACACCCAGACCAACGGCCCACCTTGCCACAGCAATGCGGCTGGGATGCTTTCAGGAATGATCAAGACCGATAAAGGCTGTGAGGGATCACAGCGCTCAACCTGAGCCTCCTGAAGTCTCTGCTGAACCAGGTCAAGGGCTTTGCGTCCTTCTGAAGTAAGCGCCCGGGGTGAACCTAATGCAGGGTCGCCATGGAGGATCTGAAACAATGGTTCTAAATCTTTGGGAGTTAACTGAAGATATGGGCATATCCAATTGATATGTCCTAACACCTGTTGAAAATCATTAAGGGTCTTTAAGCCATCCATTCTAATCTTAACCTGTAGAGGAGCTACCTGTCGGGCTGTCATCTGTAATCCCAAATATTTCATGGTGGGGCCTTCCTGAATCTTTTCGGGGGCAACACCCAACCCCCATTGTGACAACTCCTGCTTCAAGCACACAAGAGCAGCTTGCACTTCCGCTTTCTGTCTTCCTGCCACAAGAATGTCATCCATATAGTGATAAATGCGAAGACTTTGAAATTTACCTCTGACAGGCAACAAGGCTTGGGCCACATATAACTGGCATATAGTAGGGCTATTCATCATGCCCTGAGGAAGCACTGCCCACTGATATCTTCAATCAGGGCCTGAATGATTAATAGTGGGTAGGGTAAACGCAAAGCGTTCTGAATCCTGGGGGTGCAAAGGTATAGAGAAAAAACAATCTTTAATATCAATCACTATGAGATACCAATCTCGGGGCACAACTGTGGCCAATGGGATACCAGGCTGGACTGAACCCATAGGCTGCATAGTGGCATTGATGGCACGAAGGTCATGCAGAAGGCGCCACTTTCCTGATTTCTTTTTGATGACAAAGATAGGGGTGTTCCACGGAGAAACAGAGGGCACAATATGTCCTAGAGACAATTGCTCCGAGACTAATTCGGTTGCAGCCATTAATTTGTCAGAGGTCAGGGGCCACTGTGACACCCATACGGGAGTATCATTTTTCCACTTAATCTTTAATGGCTGATTCTTCACAGTGACCCCGGGTGAAAACCCAGACCTGCTCTTCCACGACAAGGTTCAATGGGAATAGGGTCCAGCTGTCCTTGCTCGGATTTACCCAGACCTGTTCCTGCATAGCCCATACGTTCCATAATATTCCAAGCCTGAAGGCTGCCTTTCTGATAGGCCTCGTTGCTTAAATGAAGTCCCATGGCACTCAAAACCTCCCGTCCCCACAGGGTGACTGGAATATTACAGACATAAGGCTGAAAGGAACCCTTGTGACCCTCACTATCACTCCAAGGAATGACATTTTCACTTTGTTGTGGTTGGCGGGCCACGCCTAATCCACGCAAGGTTTGGCTCGACTGCTTCAAAGGCCAATCTTTTGGCCAATCAGATTGCCTGATGATGCTGACATCTGCTCCAGTGTCCAATAGGCCCTCAAACGGGACACCACGCAACACGAGTGTGGCCAATGGACGATTATGAAGAGACACTGACAGATTCACTAGGGCATCTCCGGAGGAACCAAATCCTCTGTCCTCTCGAGGTTTTCCATGGCTGCGCCATCGATTATGACAGCTAGGTAAAATTAACAATTGGGCAACACGTTCTCCAGGAACAATGGCAGCTATCCCTTTTGGAGAGGAGATCATAACTTTCACTTTACCAAGAAAATCCGAATCAATGACTCCCGGGTGCACGATTAGACCTTGCATGGTTTTGGAACTGCGGCCTAATATCAATCCCAGAGTATCCTTTGGGAGGGGACCCTGAAAATCGGTCTCTAAGGCCTGTGGACCCATTTCTGGAGTTAATACCAGGTGGGAGGTGGCACAGAGGTCCAGACCTGCGCTTCCTGGGGTGGCTCTGCGTACTGATTGGAATGCTGCCCCATCTGAGTCTGATGCACCTCATACACTCCGTGGGGGCCCCGAGGTGCTGGGCCCCTCTGCCCGTTTTTTGGCCTGTTAACGTCCATCAGTGGTCGACCAGAGATGTCTCGTACCGAGAGACACTCACTTGCCCAATGGTTTCCTTTCCCACAGCGGGGACATAATTTAGGTTGTGGGTGTGAGGGCCGAGACAGTTCTTTCTGGCGACAGTCCCTTTTAAAATGCCCAGGTTTTCCACATCTAAAACATGCTTGACTCTTGCTAGGGAGTCTGTGCTCCTGGCGCATAGCATTCATGATAACTCTAGCTTGTTCCTTAGCTTGGACCACACCTGCGACCACATTATCATGTACATCACGGCAGATCTTTATCCAGCTATCTAAGGTCTTATGCCTCCACGGCCGAATTGCCTCTCTGCACCACCTGTTGGCATTCTCATATCCCAATTGTTGTACTAGGGGCATAGCTTGTTCAACATCCGGGAACACTTTCCCTGCCACCTCCATCAACCGACTGACAAAATCAGGATAGGGCTCATTAGGCCCCTGAACCACCTTTGAGATCGAGAACTTTAGGTCCCCTTTGGTCTGTATTGCCTTCCAGGCGTTTCTAGCCATAGTGCTTATTTGGGAATACACCGGTTCAGGATAACCTACTTGATTTTCCTGCCCTGTTCTTGCTCCCTCACCCAGGAGCATGTCGACATCCCAAGCAGGGTTTCCGGCCTGTGTGTTACGCCGAGCTGTATCAATAGCGAACTCCCTGCAAGCTGATCTCCAAACCAAATACTGCCTTGGGGAGAGGCAGGCCCTAGCAACATTCCTCCAATCATCAGGCGTTAGGGCCATATTAGCTATCTGCTCAAGAGTGGCTAATCTGAAGGGTGCCTGAGCCCCATAAACCTCTACCGCGCTTTTCAACTCTTTCACTAGCTTGAAATCTAGTGGGACCCAGGAGAGTACAGGGGGATTTTTGGTTCGGTCCTCCTGTACGGGGAAGACCTGCCCAAGACCAAGCAATTCTCTCCAACCTTGCCTCTCGTCCACATTGAGGTCGCTTGGCAGGACCCCTAACACATCACCAGTCCAGGGAGGAGCCGTAGGTACCAAGGGCGGGTCTCCTGGTGGGGGTCTAGGCACCCAGGATTTCTTTGAATGACTCATCGACGCAGCTTCTAGTCTTTCTACCAGCTCATCCAATTCACTCCCTGAGGCTTCCTCTGTCTCCTCTGAATCTGATCCTCCTGATTCACTAGTTGCTCCTTTCGAAGAAGCTTCCTCTTGCATTTCTCGCAACAGCTCTTCCCCGTCCTGCAAGATTTCCTTAAACTTGTCTGACCGTTCCATAAGACAAGACTTAACCAAGGTCCAGAAACCAATGGTTCCCGGAGGTAACGGACCCTTCCGCTCAGCCCGCAGAAGGTCTCTCCCGAGGCGCTCCCATTGGGGGAGAGTCAGAAAACCTGCATCTAAGAACCAAGGGGAAACCCTACCCGCTGTCTGCAAAAATGCAAGCACCGTCTTAGCCTTCACAGGAGTACCATGTTTCTTCAATAGTTTCCATAACAGCTCCTGCATATCCATACTAGAAGACAGATTCCCCATAATGTTGAACAGTATTATTCCCTGACCAAAGGCTGTCTCGTCGCTAACCCACGATCCGTTCTTGTCGCTAACTCGCGAACCTCTCTCTCGTCACTAACCCGTGAACCTCTCGTCGCTACCCTGCGAACCTCTCGTTGCTACCCTGTGAACCTCTCGTCACTATACTGTGAACCTCTAGTCACTAACCCGTGAACCTCTCTCGTCACTAACCCGTGAACCTCTCTTGTCGCTGCCCTGCGAACCTGACGCGCGCGTCCCCGCAAAAGCGGCTTCCTGAGTCTGTGCTCAGCTACTGACCTTTTTCCCGCATGTGAAACTTCCTGAGCTGTGCGCTCAGTTGCTTACCTTGTCCCGTGGTGTGCGGCTTACCGGCTGAAGTGGATCTGAGTCACGGCACCAGATGTCGGGGAATCTCAGGACGCGTGGAAGAAAACCCGACGCTGAGTGACTGTGTAGATGTTCTTTATTCCGTCAGGCAGCATGCAAACAGGAAAGCCGTCTGCTCCTTCTTTCTCTCCGCTCTGTCTGCTCCTCTACCCTGTCTGCTCCTCTACCCTGTCTGCTTCTCTACCCTGTCTGCTCTCTCAGTCTGTCTGCTCTCCACTCTGTCTGCTCTCCTACTCTGTCTGCTCTCCTACTCTGTCTGCTCTCTACACTGTCTGCTCTCTGCTCTGTCTGCTCTCCAGGACCCAACCTGCTTATATATAACACCTAGCCAATCAGTTAAAAGGTCACCCCTGCACGTGGGAAGCGACCAATCAACTAAAAGGTCACCCCGCACGTGGGAAGCAACCAATCAGCTAAAAGGTCATCCCCGCCCATGGGAAGTGACCAATCAGCTAAAAGGTCACTCCCACAGGCAGGACACGCAACCACGCCCAAAGGGGAAGACACTTCCTGAACTTGTTTACCACTGCCCTCGTCAGGGCATTGGTCTGTGGTGCTGTGCTAGACAGCCCCATAGATCGTTAGGCGCTCTCAACAGATCCTCATTCAAGGCGTGACTAACTAGGCAGTCAGAGAGAATTTCAGCGCCCAAGTCATTTCCAGCTACCATGGAAACCAAGTGCTCTGGCAGCACATTTGTTTAAAGGGGATGTGACACCTAGGTAACACAGAGTGCTGGTAAATGGCAACTGCCCGAAGCAGCAGCACAGGTCTACCAGTGCCAAAACACCTCCACCTGGCTCCTCCAATTCACATACCATCAGCTGTCTTTGCAGGTCTCCCAGAAACCCTATCTGGTCACTTCCTGCCCCATGCCCATTGAGGCCAGTGAGATGGAATCAAGCAGGATGATTTCTTCCCCCTGCTCTCAAATGACATTGCACAGGAAGTGACCAGACATGCTTTTCAGGAGACCTTCTAAGACGTTTATGTAAAATCCTGTTTGGTCACTTCTTGTCCAATGCCCATTGAGCCCTGTGGGATGGAATCAAGCAGGTTGAGCACACACAAAAAACAAAGATGGAAATCCTCACTCAAGGCGTGACAAATTACACAGCCAGAAAGAAATTCAGCGCCATGACATTTCAGCTGCCATGGAAACCAAGAACTGTTGCAGCGCATATATGTAGCAGTGTTATTGCACCTAGGAAACTCGGTGTAGTGGTGACTTCCAACTGCTCAAAGCAGCAGCACAGCTCATCTAGTGCCAAAACAACTCCATCTGGCACATTCACTCAAATAGCATCAGTTGTCCTAGCAAATCTCCCAGAAATCTTGCTTGTTCACTGCATGCCCTGTAGGAGGACATTGTGACCCGAAAAGGTCAGTGAGCACAGGACTACAGTTGGTTGGATAATATTTGGAGGAGAATAACCAAATGGCTACCTTTTGTATACCTTATTGGATATCATCTGCATATGTATATGAGAACACCTGGTGGAATATACAAGACAAAAGGAGTTCCAAACAAGCATTAATGGTTTTGTTGATAAGCTCAGCACTTCCTCCCTTATCCTATATGACCCTCAGAGTATAAAGTCTGATGCTACTAATAAACCTCGGCTTTTGACCATCAGTCAGGGGTCCACGCGTGTTATTATCGGCTCCGTGCACCAAGTCCATCGCTGCGGGACAGCGACAACTGGCGCCTGAACAGGGACTTGAAAGAAGAAGAGAAAGTGCAGCGGAGACCCCCACAGAAAGTGGTGAGTGGGACAATGGGCCAGAACCAGTGTAGGGCACAGTCTTTTATCTCTCTTATGCAGAATTTTTTAGTGAAAAGTGGAACGAAGATAACTAGGTAGCAATTGCATTCTTATTTAGAGCTTGTTAGTGAATATAATCCTTGGTATCCAGATGAATGGACACTAGAAACTGGACTTAAGAATTTTACTCAGAAAAATGGTGAAAAGGCCGGAAGGATAGAAGATATTCAAGTTAGTTTTTGGATTATATCGGCTTTAATTAGAGCTATTATTATAATTTTAGAAGGGGAATCTGCAAGAAATTCCTCTAAGGGGAGACACACCCAAAATGTAGCTAAAAAAGAAGTGTTTCATAGTACGAACAAGGAAGAAAGAGAAAGGGAATCCTTAAGAGGCCCACCTAACAGGAAAGGACGCTGTAATATGGCTAAAAAAGAAACGCCTCGGGGCAGAGAAAAAAGATGGCCGACTGCAGAGAGCTGGTGTAGGGTGGAGTAAGAAAGGAGGGGAGCCGATCCAGCAGAGAAACAGGCCAGGAGGCGCGAAACTGTAGGGAGAAGAGCGAGAAGGTCACTGGAGTTCACTAAAGCAAGAAGATCTACACAGCGTGAAGGAACAGCCGCAAAAAGTAGGAAAGAAAATACAGCACGCCGCGAGAAACCTGGTGAGTCACGATCCCAGGCAGGGGGAAGGCGGCAGAGGCTCAACCGCCCCAGGGAAAACAGAGGCGGCTGGAAGGATAGGCGCCCACACCGACAGGGGCACCAGTCCCCTGGAAGGCAGGAGCCCCCAGAGGAGGCTACTGGACTGATCATTGGGTGCATTATCCCTGCAGAAGTGGAGGAAAAGCTGGGGAGATTTCCCAGAGGCTTGCCTTCCCGCTGCTCAGCGGCTCTGGGAGAGTGCAGAGGGAACAGGAGCAGCACTGTGGGACTGGGGCTCAGAGATCCCCATATCGGCTCCAGCTGTGGACTGGCTGCGGGAGAGTCAGTGGATCCTGTTGCTGGACTCGCCCTGAGCCCCAGAGGCTGGGCAACACTCGACAGGGCCTCACGTCCTGGGCAGAGGAGCGGACTAGTGGGGGCACGTCTCACCTAAAGGGCTCTGTGCCTCTCAGAGATCCGCTTCCATCCTTGAGAGAGTGCAGCTGAGGAAGTGGCTTCTTCAGGGCGGAGTCCCCAGCTGGGCTCAGCTAGAGAGGCCAGACCAGAGCGGTCTCAGCTGAACTGGCCGGACAGGTTTTCCCAGCAGGAGCCCGCTCGGAAAGACCTGCCTGTGGTGTTGCAGCCCTCAGTGGAGCAGCGCTTCCGAGTTTGGCACTGGGGCCGCGGAGATCTCCAGCCCAGCACAGGCCGGGGTTGGGGATTTTAGGCTCCGAGCAGCAGGAGCCCTTGCTGTGCTAACCTCAAGCCCTGAAGGAGAGTCTCGGCTCAGCACTGAGGCAGAGACCCCCGCTGTATTAGCCTTGTGACCCAAAGCCCAGGCGCGGCTCGGCAGAGTGAATCTGTAGGGAACTGCCTTTGAGAGGGAGCCACAGGGGAAGGGGCCTGGCACTAGGGCTGGCCCACAAAGCCTCCTGACCCAACTCGGGGCTGTGATCTACAGACCCTGAAAGCAGCTGGTGACTCAGGCAGTAAGCCCTGCTGGGCTCAGCCGGAGACCCCAAACCAGAGCCGGCTCAGCTGAATCACCGCTAAAATCTCAAAACAACAAGAAGTAAAAACACAATGAGGAGAAGTATCAGAAAAAGCAATGACCCAGAGGAAAGATCAAGCACTCCCTCCCAATACAACCAAAAACTAATCCCAATATCTGAGATGCAAGATGAAGACATAGAGGAACTATCAGATAAGGACTTTAAGAAGCTAATGATGAAATTCGTCAGAGAGAGTGAAAAGCGCTGGGAAGAGTCTAAGGCATTCGAAAACCATATCACTGCAGAAATAAATCAAGTCAAAAAGGGAATCCTTGATATAGAGAACAAAATCGAAAGCCTAACCAACAGAATGAACACAGCAGAAGACAGAATATCAGAATTGGAAGACAATCAGAATGAAAGGCAGCAGCTCATCAAACAGTTGGAGACAAATCTAGAGAAAGCCAATAGGTCCATACAGGAAATGAAAGACAACCTCAAAAAATCAAATATTAGAATAATAGGCCTTCCCGAAGGAGTGGAAAAGGAGACAGGCTTGCAACGAGTGCTCAATGAGATAATACAGGAGAACTTCCAGAATACTGGAAATATAAATCTAGCACAAATCCAGGAAGGACAAAGAACCCCCAGTAGATACAACCCAAACAAATTGTCTCCCAGACATGTGGTCCTCAAGCTACCTTCAAGTGAATACAAGGAAACCATTCTAAGACAAGTAAGAAAAAAGGATAAGATTACTTTCAGGGGAAGGGAAATCAGGATCACAGCTGACCTATCAGAAGAAACGCTCCAAGCAAGGAGAGAATGGGGTAAAACCTATCAAATCCTGAAACAAAACAACTGCCAACCAAGAATAATGTACCCAGAAAAGCTCTCATTTATATTTGAGAATGAAATCAAATACTTCAACAGTAAAGAGAAACTCGAAGAATACATCAACACGAAACCAGCTCTGGAAAATCTCCTCAGGAAGGTGCTAAACCCAGAAAGAAAAAATACAAACCAAAATCAAAGATGGCAAATGGGAAGACCTCCCCACTAAAATCCATACAAGAAAAGTCAACCAATCAAAAACTCTAATAGTCGCAAATACACACTTGCACACTTACACTCATGGCAGCCCAAAACCAATTCCTCTCAATATTATCTCTAAACACAAATGGCTTAAACTCACCAATCAAAAGGCATAGATTAACGGAATGGATCATCAAACAGCACCCAACTATATGTTGCCTACAAGAGACACATCTAACTAGAAAATCCTGTAAGAAATTTAAAGTGAAAGGATGGAAAAAGACATTTCATGCCAATGGACGAGAAAAAAAGGCTGGTGTAGCTGTTCTAATCTCAGATGACCTAGACTTCAAGCTGACAGACATCAAAAAGGACAGAGAAGGACATTATATATTGGTGAAGGGACTGATCCATCAAGAAGTAATTACAATCGTGAACATATATGCACCTAATTCTAATGCGCCTAGCTTCGTGAAGCAACTACTTACAGACTTAAGAGGAGACATAGATACACACACAATAATAGTGGGCGATCTTAACACCCCGCTAACAACTATAGACAGATCAACAAAACAAAAACTCAACAAAGAAACAACAGAGCTCGTACAAACATTAGAACAACTGACTTGGTAGACATTTATAGAATTTTTTATCCTAAGACCACAGATTATACATTTTTTTCAGCAGTACATGGCACCATCTCCAGGATCGACCACATGATAGGACACAAAGCAAATCTAAATAACTTCAAAAAGATAGAAATCATACCATGTATCCTCTCAGACCACCACGGAATGAAACTGGAAATCAGCAATTCAAAATCCCCCAGGAAATATAGAAACTCTTGGAGGTTGAACAATATGCTATTGAACGAACAATGGGTCAGGGAAGAAATTAAAGATGAGATCAAAAAATTTATGGAAACCAATGAAAACTCTGATACAACATTCCAAAACTTGTGGGACACTGCCAAAGCAGTGCTACGGGGTAAACTCATCGCAATTGGAGCTCATGTCAAGGCCCAAGAGAGGCGCCAAATACAGGAACTAACCACACACCTCCAGGAATTGGAAAAGCAGCAGCAGATGAGCCCCACACACAACAGAAAACAAGAAATCATCAAAACAAGGGAGGAAATCAACCAGATAGAAATAAAAAGAAAAACATACACAAAATCAACAAATCAAAAGCTGTTTTTTTGAAAAGATAAACAAAATAGACACCCCGCTGGCCCGACTGACAAAGAAAAAACAAGAGAAAGCAAGAATTAACAACATCAAAGATGAAAAAGGCAACATAACAACAGACATTACAACCATTAAGAACATAATCAGAAATTACTACAAAGCACTGTACTCCAACAAATCAGAAGACCACCAAGAAATGGAAAAGTTCTTAGACTCACACAACCTGCCAAAACTTAGCCCAGAGGCAGCAATCAACCTGAACAAACCCATAACTGAAGCAGAGATTGAATCAGTGATTAAAGACCTCCCAACAAAGAAAAGCCCAGGCCCAGACGGCTTCACTCCAGAATTCTACAAAACATTCCGAACAGAACTGACCCCAATCCTCTACAAACTCTTCAAAACAATAGAAAAGGAAGCAACCCTTCCAAACTCATTCTATGAAGCCAAAATTACCTTAATCCCAAAACCGGGCAGAGATCCTACAGAGAAGGAAAACTACAGACCTATCTCTTTGATGAACATTGATGCTAAGATTCTCAACAAAATCCTAGCCAATAGAATTCAAAAACACATCAGACAGATCATTCATCCAGATCAAGTAGGATTCATCCCTGGAATGCAGGGATGTTTCAAGATCCGAAAATCCATAAATGTGATACACCACATCCAAAAACTGAAAAACAAGAATCACATGATAGTATCAATAGATGCAGAAAAAGCTTTCGACAAAATCCAGCACAACTTCCTGCTAAAGACCCTAACCAAGGTAGGCATAGATGGAAAAATCCACAACATAATCAAAGCAATATATGAAAAACCCAATGCCAGCATCATACTGAATGGAGAAAAACTGGAACCCTTCCCACTGAGATCTGGAACAAGACAGGGATGTCCACTTTCTCCGCTGCTATTCAACATAGTTCTAGAGGTACTTGCTGAGGCCATAAGACAAGAAAAAGAAATCAAAGGAATCCAAATGGGAAATGAAGAAGTCAAGCTTTCACTATATGCAGATGACATGATTCTTTATATGGAAGAGCCAAAAGGCTCAACACAGAGACTACTAGAACTTATACGAGAGTTCGGTAGAGTGGCAGTGTACAAAATTAATGAACAAAAATCAACAGTCATAGTGTATGCTAACAGCCCCAAGTTGGAAAAAGATCTAACCAGCAAGATACCATTCAAAGTAACAAAGGAAAGCATGAAGTATCTGGGAATTAACCTAACCAAAAATGTTGGAGACCTATTTCAGGAAAACTACAAACTACTTAAAAAAGAAATTGAACAAGATCTAGAAAGATGGAGTAACATCCCATGCTCCTGGATAGGTAAAATCAATATCAGTAAAATGTCTATACTGCCAAAGGCAATATATACATTCAACGCAATCCCAATCAAATTGCCCAAAACATTCTTCACAGATCTGGAAACAATGATTCAAAGGTTCATCTGGAAACACAAAAAACCACGAATAGCTAGAACCGTTCTCAAGAACAGGAAGTTAGCAGGGGGAATCACAGTCCCAGACCTCTGGACATACTATAGGGCAGTGGTTATCAAAACAGCCTGGTACTGGAAAAAAAATAGAGAAGAAGATCAATGGAGCAGAATAGAAACACCAGATGGGAACCCACACAAATACAGCCAAATAATCTTTGACAAAAAGACAAACGACAACCCAGGCAAATGGGAAGGTCTGTTCAATAAATGCTGTTGGGACAACTGGTTGATAGCCTGCAGAAACAAAAAGATAGACCCACATCTCTCACCATATACTAAGATCAAATCCAAATGGATAAAAGATTTAAACCTACATCCAGAAACCTTCAAACTTTTGGAAGAAAATGTTGGAAACACACTGGAACACTTAGGGGTAGGCCCTCACTTCCTAAAAAAGACTCCAGATGCAGTAGAAATCAAGACCAAAATAAACAAGTGGGACCTCATCAAACTAAGAAGCTTCTGTACAGCTAGAGAAACAATCAACAAAGTAAAAAGGCAACCCACACAATGGGAGAAGATCTTCGCACACGACATAGGTGATAGAGGGCTGATCTCCAGAATATACAAAGAACTACAAAACAACCAAAATGTCAAAACAAACAAGCCACTCAAGAAATGGGCACGGGAAATGGGCAAACACTTCACAAAGGAACAAACCCAAATGGCAAATAAACATATGAAAAAATGCTCAAGTTCCCTGGCAATAAGGGAAATCCAAATTAAAACATCAATGAGGTACCACCTGACGCCAGTAAGACTGGCCCACATGAATAAGAGCACCAACAACACTTGTTGGCGAGGTTGCGGGGAAAAGGGAACCCTACTCCACTGCTGGTGGGGCTGCAGGCTGGTACAGCCTCTATGGAAATCAGTATGGAGAACATTCAAACAACTCAAATACAACATACCGTATGACCCAGCAATAGCACTCCTAGGAATATATCCAGAACACTTGTTGTATGAGAAACCAACATGCACTCCTATGTTCATAGCAGCACAATCAGTAATTGCAAAAACATGGAAGCAGCCAAAATGCCCATCAACAGAGGATTGGATAAGAAAGCTATGGTTCATCTACTCCATGGAATACTACTCAGCTATTAAAAAAAGCAAAATGCAGTTCTTTGTGGCCAAATGGGCCAAACTGGAAACCATAATGCTAAGGGAAATGAGCCAATCACAAAAGGTTAAATACCACATGTTTGCCTTAATTTGATATGATGTTATGTATAACAAGTTATGTTATGAATGTTATATGTTGTGTATAAACCAAAATTGAAATGTCAATGAGGTGGTCACAGAAGGTGGATAAGAAATCGCATTTACTTTTACCATATTGGTTACTCATTACTATGTCAATTAATTCCATAATGATGTAAATTTTTGCTGATGGTATGTTGGAGCTTTTAATTGATCGGGATGATACTCTGCTGGCTCTGTCTTCAGACCAGAGAGGGTATACCTAAGAAGCCGTTGAACTTGACTAGACAATAAGATGCTGGACTCTATGTTTGGTATATGCTTGCAATGGGGGAATCTCAACTGAACTTGAACTGTGGTTATGCAACAAGGTGGAGGAATCCACCATGGTGGGAGGATGTGGGGAGGGGTGGGGAGAATCCCAGTACCTATGAAACTGTGTCACATAATACAATGTAATTAATGAATTTAAAATAAAATTAAAAAAAAAAAAAAAAAAAAAAGAAACGCCTCATAGTACAGATGAGGAGGACAGCAAAGAGGAGCCCGTGAGAGATTTCCCTAATGGGAGACTACACCGTAATGTGGCTAGGAAAGAAATGGCTTATACTACAGATGAAGATGAGAAAGAATGTGTGAGAGATCCTCCCATGAGAAGATGCCACTGTAATGCAGCAAAAAGAGAAAGGCCTTATACTTCAGATGTGGAAATTAGGAAAAGAAAACTTGGAAGATGTAACCATAATGTGACTGAAAATGAAATCAGAACTAAGAAAAAGAAAATTTTCAGTGTTAAACCACAGGATTTCTCTAGTGAGGTAAATGAGGCTGGGATAAAGCAACAGATAAATATCAGCCCATGCCGTCTTGCTCTTAAATCTGATAAAAAATGTTTCCAAATGACTGATGTTCCCCGGAGACCTCATGAATTCCGATTGCTTTTTCCAATCATATTTAGTCAAGAAAATAACCAACCTACCTATGAAAGCCTAGATGTTAATGCCATCATAGCTTTTAAAAAGGCTTGTGTGTCCTATGGACCTACTTCTTCTTATGTGTGGGAATATTTAAATGGCTGGAGCCAGGGAGCAAACTGGATTCCTAATGATTTTGAAGTAATAGCAAAAATAGGGTTTCCTCCTTCTCAATATTTACAATGGAAAATGTGGAGAAGCGATATGGCTAAAGAAAAACTGCGAACCTTAGGAGCATCAGGTCGGCAACTCCCTGGTGGAGGACAACTGACTTAGGATATGTTGGTTGGAGATGGACAGTGGGTTACTACAGAGCAACAGATACAGCTACCTCAAGCTGTGCTCATGCATATACGAGACGTAGCATTGTGGGCATGGGAGAAAATTGAGACTGGGTCTGAATTTGCAGGCAGTTATACAAAAGTCATTCAAGGAGCCAAAGAATCTTATGCTGATTTTGTAAGACGTTTGACAGACTCTATAGAAAAAACAAGTTAAGGGAGAAGGCACTAGGAAATTGTTGTTAAAGCAACTGGCCTTTGATAATGCGAATGAGGACTGCCAGGCTGTTATTCCTCCTATAAAAGAAAGAGAGGATCTTCTGGGTTACCTGAAAGCCTGTCGCAACATAGGGACATTTAAGCACAGTGCCTGCCTAGCAGCACTTGAAACTTTTGCTATTCAAAAACAAATGAAGGCTAAATGTTTTAATTGTGGCAAGCCAGGACACCTTAGAAAAGATTGCCGAATGCTTCCTTCAACGCAAAAATACCCTGCGGATGCTTTTTTTTTTTTTAAGGATTTTTTTTTTTATTGTTAATTATTTTGCATTATGTGACAGTTTCATAGGCTCTGGGTATCCCCCCCTCCCTCCGCCTCCCCTCCCCCCGGTGGATTCCTCCACCTTGATGCAGTATTACAGTTCAAATTCAATCAAGATTCTTTCATTGCAAACATATACCAAGCATAGAGTCCAGCTACTTATTGTCCAAATTGGTTGAACAGTTTCTTGGGGAGACCTTTTCTGCTCTGAAGTTTGAGCTGGCAGAATATCATCACAGTCAATTAAGAGTCCCAATATAACATCAACAGCAATTTGCAATGTTATGGAGTTGACATGGTTTTGAGTAACCAGTGTATTAAAAAGAAAAAAAAAAAAAAAAAAAAAAGGAAAACAAGTCCTAGCCCCAACCTATTATTAGCTCATTGACATTTCAATTTAGTTCATATACAGGACCGGCTGCTCTATACCTTAAAATGGCCATAAGGCACCATTCAGCTGTTTTGTGTCCATTTCATCTTAGTATTTAGCCAGTTGTTGTGTTGAAGTAAAATTTTGCTGATCATGGCAGATTTTAGGATAATCCAGACTGGCTTGTAACTCTAACAAGATATATGTCAACATTTTAGGTGCAGAACATTTTTTTTTTTTGGGGGGGGTGTGCAGGAAAATCCTCAACACCATGGTGAGGAGTAAAACTAATCTTTGTGACCCACCCAGCGAGGCATGAGCCAATCCATGCCAGCTCTTTCCTGTCAGATTTCAAGTTCTACTTTCTGTTGTTTATTTATTTTCATTTTTTTGTTTTTTGTTTTTTGTTTTTTTTTTTTTTTTAGTTTGTATGATTGTTTGTTTGCTGTGAGGGGTTTTCGAAGCGATCCCGATGGTCATTGCGAGGGAGGGGGGGTCCAGAGGTGGAGCCAGGCTCGGACCAGAGAAAGCTCTCCTCCCTGGTCCCGAAGGACGTTTATTGTTCTTCTGTGTCTGCAGACCACTCAGGGCTTCTGGTTGTCTTTCCGATGACGTTGGTTTCTGCACGGTAGTGTTTGGACTTCTTCCATCCCCTGTGGAAGCTCCGGTTGGGGGTGGGTGACCTCAGAGTACTCGGCCTCGGAGGGCATCCAATTCCGTGTGGCCTCCTTGGCAGTTGGGATATAGTCCTTGTTGCTCGTATTAATAGTTTGTGGTGAAGGTCTGGGAGTCTTCATGGTTGGGATCCAAGCTTCCTCCTTACCACCTGCTCCACTCTGGAGTGCTCCCCTGCTCCACGCACATGACCTCCTGTTAAGAGGTTGTCAGGATCGCACCTGATTCCCCCCTCATGCAATGGTATAGTAGTTTTAGTGTTGTTTAGTGCCGCTTTGAGTCTGTTATCTATGAATTACCAGATTTGATCTTGATAGGCTATATTGTACTTTTTTCTCACTCTTTTTATGGTCCTGAAAGATTTCCCTGCACTCCCCCCCATTACAGGTTAACATAGCGTATTGAGAGTATAGTAGGTTTTATAGATTTTCGATGTAGATCTTAAGTATTCTGACATTAATTGTTGGTTTATAGATTATATCGCGTTATCTTATTGCATTGGATACAGGTTGTTAGAGATTGCACTAATATTACAATATACAGGTACTATTTTCCAAGTTCTCATCTTTTCATCTCAGATTAAGGCAAACATGTGGTATTTAACCTTTTGGGATTGGTTCATTTCTCTTAGCATGATGGATGCTTTTAACAGTCACTCCCCTGGAATATGTCCTAAGTGCCGAAGAGGCCAACACTGGAAAAAAGAATGTAAATCCAAATTTGACCATGATGGCAGATGCCTGTGGCCAGAAGACTCTGGGAGGGGTCAGCCCCAGGTCCCAAACATTCACAGGTTTACAAATTGGGAATCTGCAGAGAAGCTACAAACTTAAAACTGCCACTGTCTCATTGCCCCACCTGTGCTCCTCACCCTGCAAGTATAAATCCTGGAGGCTGAAATTCCAGTCAGTTGTGGTGTATGCATGTTATTCATATAGTGCTTTTTCCTATACAGCATTGCTTAATCATGTATACTAATTTTTAAGTACAAATCTTTATATTAAGTTAATTTTTATGTTCACTGCCTCATTACGTTCTCATTGTTTAAAATTAACAAAAGCAATGTTCTTGCTTTAAGGAGTGTTTGGGTGATGTCATTATATCATTATAAAGTGAATGTTTGCTGTTTTGTTTGTTAATGTACCCAAGTTGTAACCGCATGTCTTTTGGAATATTTTATAATGCTGAGGAAGCTGGCCTTCAGTTTAGTGGCTAGCTTTCACAATAATCACCAATTTCAAGGTCTTTTGTTGTGGTAGATGTTTAGCAAACTGACTTCATCTGTATATCCATTGCAACTTTTGGGAGCTTGGAATTCAAAGAAGATACTAGGCTTTTGTAAATCCTGAGGGTTTTTTGGGGGGACATTTAATAAAAATGTGAAATTTTATCATAAATAATTTGGTATAAAATTGAACTCGAACACTATTTGATTATTTCAAGGTATAAGTTAATGTGATATTCATTGTCTACAAAGTGTTTGCATGTATTAATTGCATGTATTAATGTAATTCTTGTGTTTTTGGCTGGTTATCAAATCTCTCACTGCCTTTAATGTGTCAAGGTTTTGTATTTGTTTTAAAGATATTTGAGTGATGATCTCGCATCAATAACCAATTGTAATCTATCATATGTTATGCTAATGTCAACAACAAATCTTGTTTCAGATATTTTTAGCTATCCTTAAAAAAGCATTTAAGAATTCAAAGGTTTCAAATCCTAGGGATTCCCTTGGTATTCTTACGAGGCCTCAAGAATGCCAACGGATCTATCTCCCGTTTTGTGGAGACAGTTGACCAGGCTATTGGATTATACTAAGATTATTGTCAAATAACAAATGGAGTAAAATTTTATTGTGTCAAAATGTTGTATACATCCATGGAGTTGTGAAGGTTTAATTTTAGTTTGCGTTGCTAATTATGTATTCTTAGCATGGCTGTATTGCTGGGAAGACTGAAATTTGCAATTTTAGATTGATGGAGGGATTTCATAGCATGATCAATGTTTTTGTCTGAGTTTCTCAGTTCAAAACTATTGACTTAATGGTTTCACTTACTGGTTTTTGGTGAACACTACTACTAAGCTTGGTTGAGAATAATATTTTCAAGTCTCCAAAAGTGTGTGTGTGTGTCTGTGTGTGTGCGCGCATACATGTGTGTCTTAACATTTTGTCCTTTGTAAAAAGTTGTTTCAAGTTGTTATCATGTGTTGCTGTTTGTTTATCAAGAGCAGGTTGCCTTGGGGCTGTGGCAACCTGCAGCCACGCCCAGAGCTTTCTGATAGGATTGTAAAATCACAAAGATATTAAAGGTATGCTTTAAAAGCAGAGGGGGGAATATGCTACCCCTATAAATGCATTAATTTGGTCTTACTCACCTTAAATTTTGTTCAGATTTTGTCTCCTGGTGAGCACCAGCTCTGCGTCACTAGAGGCTGCTTGCAGGCCCAACACAGATGCCTTTGGTTTGATGGAGGAACCCAGCCACTCACAAGTGGAGAGGTCCTGACCCCTTGCTAACTGTGGGAAGAGGGTTTGTTTGTGTTTTTCCAGAAACTGAGCTGCAGCCTGTGTGGGTGCCAGCTGGTAATGTAAAGCCCTGGACTCCATTCACCAGAGGAAGCGCCTGCAGTAAGACAAATTCGTGATTTCATTCTGAAAGATCCATCTCCATCAAGGAGACATTGGAGGAGGAGGAGGAGGCCAGACCCCTTCCAACACCGGGTGACATGAGGGATCCTAAGAGATTGGTGCATCAAGCGCAACTGTCCTTGACATTATAATGCATTTGATAAACACTAATAATCCGTGGGAAAGGTTATGCTCTTGTCCCTACAATTTCCTGATGGATCCTCAAAACTGGCTCATCTGACCTCGAAAGTGCTGCAACTCCCTTGAGCTCAACGCTGCCCCTGGAGAAGATGGAACCCCCAGTGGAGCTGCCTCTAAGAACTGAAAAGCTAAATTTGTTTAATATTCCTCTGGTTCTACTACAGGTCAGGAGTGCAGAGAAATTCTCCACCTTCTTAGAATGTTTGAGGAAGACTTTAAGTGTAACTTGTTATTTACAGATTTTAATGACCTTAGACATTAGAAAAGCCATAGAAATTTGTGGTGGCATCCAAGGACGACTCTGACACCCTCTTAAAGGAGGTTGTGTGTATAGAGCAAGGGGGATCTCAGGGTGGAGCAGGAGGATAAGAGGAGCCCTCTATCCTAGTCCCGGAGACCCCTGGAGGCCTCCCATGTGCTTTCGCTGCAGAAGCAGTGGATATCTGCCTCATCAAGGACATCGAGAACAGGATCCCGACTGCCAAGGAGATCACAAGGAAGATGAGTGCCCTTGGAGGCCGAGAACTCTGAGGTCAGTCCTTTCCTATTGGATTTCTCACAAGGGATTGAAGCAGCCCAGTACCCTGCTCATAGGGTCTGGTGACCTGGGAACTTATGCCAGGAGCCCCGGGAGGCACTCAGAGACAAAAGGATTGTAGGAGGAGCTTCCTCCAGTTCTTAACTAGTTCCAGCCTTGGCTCTCAGCCCTCTCTTACACCAACCATCAGGGTTGCTTGTGAGTCCCATGTAGAGTTCAATTCTTCCTCACTCACTAAGTTGTTGGGGATTTCCCTGCTCACCTACCTAAAACTTTTCTATTCTTCAATTGTTAAATGCAAAACTGTGCTTAATCACTATAAACTGCAAAGTTTAAATTAGGTTAAGAATCTCCCTGAAAAGCTTTTATTAATTTAAAACTGTTAAACAAGATGTAACTGTAAAGAACTTTGATGTTATGTTTGAACTCAGCTGCTATGTATGTCAATGTTGGTCTTTACACTGTTCCTGTGCCACTCTGCTTTCGGTTAAATAATATTGTTTCTCCCCATTTTTCTGCTCTCCCAAGAGCATGTTTCCTCTACATACATCATTCAGGCCTAATTTTACAAAACAGAGAAGGGGGATTTGTAGGAGGACATTGTGACCCGAAAAGGTCAGTGAGCACAGGACTACAGTTGGTTGGATAATATTTGGAGGAGAATAACCAAATGGCTACCTTTTGTATACCTTATTGGATATCATCTGCATATGTATATGAGAACACCTGGTGGAATATACAAGACAAAAGGAGTTCCAAACAAGCATTAATGGTTTTGTTGATAAGCTCAGCACTTCCTCCCTTATCCTATATGACTCTCAGAGTATAAAGTCTGATGCTACTAATAAACCTCGGCTTTTGACCATCAGTCAGGGGTCCACGCGTGTTATTATCGGCTCCGTGCACCAAGTCCATCCCTGCGGGACAGCGACAACTGGCCCAATGCCCATTGAGCCCTGGGAGGTGGAATTTGTAGGTTGAGCACACACACACAAAACAAAGATGGAGATCTTCACTACTGGCGCTTATAGTCCACAATCAGAGAGAAGTTCAGCGCCCAAACCATTTCCAGCTGCCATGGAAACCAAAAATTCTGGCAGCACATATGTCTGAAAGTGGACGTGACACTTGGGGAACTCAGTATGTTGATCAATGGCAACTGCCTGAAGCAGCAGCACAGCTCTTCCAGTGCCAAAACAACTACATCTGAGTCATTCACTTCACATAACATCAATAATCTTTGCAGGTTTCCAGGAATCCCTGTTTGGTTCTTTTCTGTCAAATGCCCAAGGAGCCCAGGGGGATGGAATCAAGCTGAATGAACACACACAAATAACATAGATGGAGATCCAAACTAAAGGCACTCAAAACTTCAGAGCCAGAGAGAAGTTAAGCGCCGAAGCCAATTCCAGCTGCCATGGAAACAAAAAGCTCTGGCAGCACATAAGTCTGAAAGTGGGCGTGACACATGCTTAACTCTGTCTGTTGGTGAGTGGCTACTGCCCTAATCAGCAGCATAGCTCTTCCAGTGCCAAAACAATTCCACATTGGTTATTCACTTCACATATCATCAGTTGTCCAAACAGGTCTCCAGGAAATCTTGTTTGGTCACTTTCTGTCCAAAGCCCATTGAGCCCCAGCTGATGGAATCTGTATGTTCAACAATCGCACAAAACAAAGATGGAGATTCTCACTCAAGGCGTAACAAACTTGATAGCCAGAGAGAATTTCAGTGCCCAAGCCATTTCCAGCTGCCTTGGAAACCAAGTGCTCTGGCAGCACATTTGTCTGAAAGTGGATGTGACACCTAGGGAACACAGTGTGCTGGTAAATGGCAAATGCCTGAAGCAGCAGCTCATCTTCCATTGGTAAAACAACTCCACCTGGCTCATTCACTTCACATACCGTCAGCTCTCTTTGCAGTTCTCCTGGAACCGTAGTTGGTCACATCCTGTCCAATGCCAAATGAACACAGGGGATAGAATCAAGCAGGTTGAGCACCCACAAAAAACAAATATGGAGATCCTCACTCAAAGCATTCAAAATTTCACAGTGAGAGAGAAGTTCAGCGCCCTAGCCATTTCCAGCTGCCAGGGAAACCAAGTGCTCTGGCAGCCAATATGTCTGAAAGTGTCTGGGCCGTGACACTTGAAAAACTCAGTTTGTTGGTGAATGGCAACTGTACGAAGCAGCAGCACAGCTCGTCCAGGGAAAAAACAAATCCACCTGAGTCATTCACTTCACATATCATCAGCTGTCCTTGCAGGTCTCCCGGAGCCCTGTCTGGTCACTTCCTATCCAATGCTATTTACCCCGAGGGGATGTAATCAAGCAGGATGAGTACACACAGAAATAAAAAATGGAGATACTCCCTCAAGGCGCTCAAAACTCCACAGTCCGGGAGCAGTTTATCGCCCAAGCTATTTCCAGCTACAATGGAAACCAAGTGCTCTGGCAGCACATATTTCTGAAAGTGGCTGGGAGGTGACACTTGGGGAACTCTGTGTGTTGGTGAATGGCAACGGCCCGAAGCAGCAGCACAGCTCATCCAGGGAAAAACAACTCCACCTGGCTCATTCACTTCACATACCAACTGCTGTCCTTGCAGGTCTTCTGAAACCCGGTTTGATCCCTTCCAGGCCAATGTCCATTGAACCCAGTGTGATGTTATCAAACAGGTTGAGCACCCACAAAAAACAAAGGTGGAGATCCTCACTCAAGGCACTCAAAACTCCAAAGCCAGAGAGAATTTCAGCGCCCAAGTCATTTCACGCTGCTGTGGAAACTAAGAACTCTGGCAGCACATATTTCTGAAAGTGGCTGGGAGGTGAACTTGGGGAACTGCTTGTGGTGGTGAATGGCATCTGCTCGAAGGAGCAGCACAGCTCTTCTAGTGCCAAAACAAATGCACCTGGGTTATTCACTTCACATACCATAGCTGTCCTGGCAGCTATCTAGGAAACCCTGTTTGGTCACTTCCGTTCCAATGCCCATTGAGCCCAGTGGGAGAGAATCAAGCAGGCTGAGCACGTGTAAAACTGACAGCCAGAGATGAGTTCAGCTCCCAAGCCTTTTCCAGCTGCCATGGAAACCAAGTGTTCTGGCAGCACATATGTCTTAAACTGGACATGACACTTGAGTAACTCAATGTGTTAATGAATGGCAACTGCCCCAAGCTGCAGCACAGCTCTTCCAGTGCCAAAATAACTCCACCTGGCTCATGAACTTCACATACCATCAGCTGTCCTTTCAGGTCTCCAGGAAATTTTGTTTGGTCATTTCCTGTCCAATGCCCATTGAGCCCAGTATAATATAATTTATAGGTTCAGCAACCACATAAAACAAAGATGGAGATCCTACTAGAATTCATGCAAAAGTAAACAGCCAGGGAGAATTTCAATGCCCAAGCCATTTGCAGCTACCATCGAAACCAAGTGCTGAGGAACCAAGATGATGGCAAAGAGTTCAGCAAGTTTGATAAGGTGGAGAATCTTTAGGCAGGGAGTAGTACAATAAGCAGATTACAGGGGATAAGTAGGGCTCAGGCAGTAAGCAGTGTTACCAGGAATCCCCCTGGACACAGGGAAGCTGTTGAAATGAGACAGCAGTGTTGTAGTGGATGGAAGTTCCCACCAGCAGTCGGCAAGCAGCAACTCAAATCCCAGTGATCCGGTCTCCAATGATCCAGGCTCCAGTGATCGAGGCTCCAGCAATCCGTTTCCAGCACCAGCCAAACATCCAGCAGTGGCCTCCACACAGACGTTGTGACCACCAGGTGAGAGCCTGTGTCCACGTGGTGAGCTAGGAAAGTGAGTGTTGTCTGGGAGCGGACAGACAAGCTGAGTGACTGGGACTAGCTGCAGGCAGAGAAAGTCGGGGACTGAGGGTGCCATGTTGTGTGGAGAGACAGAACACGGAGTTGACAGAGCAACACACAGGCTCCTTTCTGGCTGTTCATACGGAACTGATCCAAGGGTGGAGGGGAGCACCAGCTTTGCTCCCTGCAGGGTCTGTGTGGTTCGTGGAACTGAAAGACAGCAACTGCAGTTCTCCACCTGTAGCCATATTGGGTGGCAGGGCAGCAGGTGTGAGCCCTAAGTGGAGATCCAGAGTGGGCGTGTTGCTGGTTAATTGCATGGAGCTGAGCCCACGGCAACAGCCTTGCAGCCTGTGGGGTCTGTGTGGTCCCTGGAGTTGATGGCGACAGCCCCCTGATCTTTACTGTTGCCTCATACGGGTGCCATCTTGGACTGACGCATGTGCTCCAAACACTGATAAATTGCAAGAGGAGGAGTGGCAAACTGCGCATGCGCTAATTCAGCAACTCTCAGATAACAGTGTCATGGGAGCAGACGCTCTTACACTGAAGGGAGGTCAGCTGAATCACCCAAGAGCTGACGTGGGGACAAAAATACCTCCGTCTTAGCTCCATGGAAAAAAACAGCCCCGAAAAGGCACGCCTCCAACTCCACCCAAAATAACACCAAGAGGTACTTAGACATATTGGCCAGCAGGGGGCTACAAGCTCAGTGCTGCTTACAAAATCAGTGCCACAGACAAAGCAATTATTCCTGGCAGCTGTGTTCCCCAAACCCAGGGCACTGATTGAACATAACAATCAACTTATAGACCTGTAGGTAATACACCATAGAGATGATTTCATCAACCAGATTGGCAACTACAAAAGGTAAAAGACAAGACAAAAGCACTATGAATGTTACTGTAGTCTCTCCAACAAAGGAGCAAAAGCTTCGCCCACTCCCAGAGTTAACTGAGGAAGACATTGAGAAAATGGGGGACAAAGAACTCAGAAAACTCATTGCAAAGCTGCTGGTCAACAATTAGAAGTACAAACAAGAGTTCAAAGAAGAAATAGCAGTAATACATCAAATTAAGGCTGATATATCAGAAAGGAAGACTACAGTAGAGCAAACTAAAAACACAGTGGAGAGTCTCAACAACAGAATGAATGAGGCAGAAGAAAGAATTTCAGAACTAGAAGATAGTTTCTATCACCATGAAGAAACAAGCAAAAAGCTGGAAGCAGAGCTAGGTCAAGCTAGAAAAAAGTATCCAAGAATTAAAAGATATAATTAAAAGGTCTAACTTAAGAGTTATGGGAGTTCCAGAAGGTGCAGAAAAAGAAGCTGGGATTAGAGGCCTATTCAGTGAAATAATACAGGAAAACTTTCCTAATCTGAGCAAAAAATTAGAAAGTAATATACAGGAGGGCTACAGAACTCCCAACAGAGTTGACCAAAAACAAACTTCCTCATGACACATGATAATCAAGCTCTCTTCAGTTGAACAAAAAGAAAAAATCCTTAAATGTGCACCAGAAAAAAATCAGGTGTCATATAGGGGAACCCTAATCAAACTCACAGCTGACCTTTCAGAGGAAACACTACAGGCCAGAAGAGACTGGAGTGACATATTCCAGATTCTAAAAGAGAAAAATTTTCAACCCAGAATAACTTACCCTGCAAAGTTCTCCTTTGTCTTTGAAAATGAAATAAAATTCTTCCACAATAAAGAAAAACTTCAAGATTTTGTCTCATCTAAACTTGCCCTACAAATGATACTCAAGGATGTTCCCATGAAAGAAAAAAGAAACAGCAACCACCAGAAACAAAGGCAAATGTGGAGAACATCCCACTAAAAGGCTAACCGAAGACCCAATCATAGAACAACACATCGCCAAAATGACAGGACCAAACTGCCCCTTATCCATAATAACGCTGAATGTAGTAAATGGCTTAAACTCATCAGTCAAACGCCATATATTGGAGGATTGGATCAAAAAACAAAACCCAACTATCTGCTGCTTACAGGAGACGCATCTCACCAACAAAGATCAGAAAAAATTGAAAGTGAAAGGATGGAAAAAGATATTTCAAGCTAATGGTAAAGAAAGGCGAGCAGGTGTAGCCATTCTTACATCAGATGACATAGACTTTGATGTGAAGAGCCTCAAAAGAGACAAAGAAGGATACCACATAATGATCAAAGGAAGCCTCCAGCAGGAAGAGATCAGCATAATAAATGTTTACGCTCCAAATGCCAAAGCATCTAGCTACGTGAAACAAATATTAACGGTCTTAAAGGGAGAAATAGACTCCAATACGATCATAGTGGGAGACCATAATACCCCATTAATGCAAATGGACAGATCAGAAAAACCAGAAACTCAGCAAAGAAATGATAGAACTCACCCAAACTCTAGAGCAAAAATGGACTTAATTGGCATCTATCGAACCTTTCATCCTACAGACAGAGAATACACCTTTTTTTCATCAGTACATGGAACTTTCTCCAGAATTGATCATATTATAAGCCATAAAACAAGCCTCAGCAAATTTTAAAAAGTGGAAATCATACCATGCATCTTCTCAGACCACCAAGGAGTGAAGCTTGAGACCAAGAATTCAAAACACCAAGGAAGACTTACAAACATAAGGAGGCTGAATAATATGTTACTAAATAAGCAATGGGTTAGAGAGGAAATCAAAGGGGAAATCAAAAAATTGCTGGAAACAAATGAAGGCATCAACACAACTTATCAAAACTTATGGGACACAATCAAGGCGGTGCTGAGAGGAAAGATCATTTCAATCAGTGCTTATGTCAAGAAACAAGAAAAGCACCAAGTAAATCAGCTAACCTTCCGTTGAAGGAACTAGAAACACAACAACAAAGCAATCCCAAGATGAGTAGGAAAAAGGAAATCATCAAAATAAGGGAGGAAATAAACCAAATAGAGACCAAGATCAATCAATCAAAGAGCTGGTTCTTTGAGAAAATCAACAAAATAGACTCCCCACTAGCTCGACTAATTAAAAAAAGGAGGGAGAAAATACACATCAATAGCATCCGAGATGAGAAAGGAGATATAACAACAGATACCTCAGAAATACCAAGAATCATCAGGAACTATTACAAGCAACTATATGCGAACAAATCAGAAAAAATAGAGTCAAGAAGCAATTAACAATCTAAACAGCCCAATAACATATACTGAGATTGAATCAGTAATTAAAGCCCTCGCAACCAAGAAGAGTCCAGGACCAGATGGCTTCACTGCTGAATTCTACCAAACATTCCAAGAGGAACTTACCCCAATCTTACACAAGCTTTTCCAAACAATAGAAAAAGAGGCAATCCTTCCAAGCTCTTTCTATGAAGCTAATATCACCTTAATACCAAAGCCAGAGAGAGAAACAACAGAAAAAGAGAACTACAGACCGATATCCTTGATGAACACAGATGCAAAGATCTTCAATAAAATACTAGCCAACAGGGTCCAACAACACATCAGACAGATCATTCACCAGGACCAGGTGGGATTCATCCCAGGCATGCAGGGATGGTTCAACATTCGCAAAACAATAAATGTGATACATCACATCAACAAATTGACAAATAAAAACCATATGATCCTCAAATGCAGAGAAGGCATTTGATAAAACCCAACACCACTTCATGTTAAAAACCCTAAACAAGATAGGCATAGAAGGAACAATCTATAACACAATCAGAGCAATTTACGATAAACCCAATGCCAGTATCATACTAAATGGGGAAAGACTGGAAGTCATCCTGCTAAAATCTGGAAGTAGACAGGGATGTCCACTCTCACCGCTACTCTTCCATGTAGTTTTGGAAGTCCTTGCCAGAGCTATTAGGCAAGAAAAAGCAATTAAAGGAATGCAACTTGCAACTAAGGAATTGAAATTATCGCTATTAGCAGATGACATGATTCTCTACATAGGAGAACCAGAAGACTCAGTCAAGAGACTGTTGAAACTCCTAAGAGACTTTGGCAAAGTAGCAGGAAACAAAATTAATTAATTAACACAAATCGATGGCACTAGTGTACACAAATAATTCCACTGCTGAGAAAGAAATTATAAGTACAGTTCCCATTAAAGTAAGGGAAAGAAATCTTAAATACCTAGGAATTAAGCTAACTAAAGATGTGAAAGACCTCTATGATGAAAACTATAAATCATTTAAAAAACAAATAGAAGAAGACCACAAAAAATGGAGAACCTTACCATGTTCTTGGATTGGCAGGATCAACATTATCAAAATGGCCGTATTACCAAAAGCAATATATAGATTCAACGCAATCCCAATCAAAATCCCAGCAACATTCTTCTCAGAAATAGAAAAGATGATACAGAAGTTCATCTGGAATCACAAAAGACCACGAGTAGCTAAAGCTGTCCTGAAAAATAGAAATCAAACTGGAGGAATCACAATTGCAGACCTCAAGACATATTACAGAGCAGTGGTTATCAAAACAGTCTTATACTGGTACAGAAACAGAGAAGAAGATCAGTGGAACAGAACAGAAACACCAGAAGGGAATTCACACATGTATAGTCAACTAATCTTTGACAAGAAAATGGAAAACAAACCAGGTTGAAAAAAAACACCTGGTCTATTCAACAAATGCTGTTGGGACAACTGGATAGCAGCTTGCAAAATAAAGAAGCAAGACCCGCACCTGTCGCACTATGCAAAAATCAGCTCTAACTGGCTCAAGGACCTAAATCTACACCCAGAAACCATCAAACTATTAAAGGAAAACATAGGAAACACATTCCAAGATATAGGAACAGGGAAAGACTTCTTAGAAAAGACGCCTAAAGCAAAGGCAATCAAATCCAAAATGAACAAATGGGACTACATCAAACTAAAAAGCTTCTGTACAGCAAAAGAAACAATTAACAAAGTGAAGAAGCAACCAACAGAATGGGAGAAAATGTTTGCATTCTACATGAGTGATAGGGGACTAACATCCAGAATCTACAAAGAGCTTCAGAAACACAGGGACAGTAAAACAAACCAACGCTGTAGCAAAATGGGCAAAAGAAATGAACAGACATTTCTCAAAAGAACAGGTTCAAATGGCTAACAGACATATGAAAAGATGCTCAGGCTCTCTAGCCATCAGAGAGATACAAATGAAAACCACCTTGAGGTACCACCTAACTCCAGTGAGACTGGCCTACATTCAGAACTTAAAAAACAACACCTGCTGGCGTGGATGTGGGGAGAAAGGCACCCTCCTGATGGGGTCCATGCAGTAGGTGTGAATAGCACGAAGGTGTGAAGAGTACAGCTCCCTGACTGGCAGGGCCTGGGGAGCTACCAGCTGCTTAGCAGGACTAAGTGGATTCATTTCTGACCACCTTGACGCAGTTTTCACCCCCCTTCGCATGGGCACTCAACCACCCCACTAAGAATTTTGTAATCTATTGATGCATTGTCTGCCCCTGTGAGATGGCTTTTACAACCAACGTGAGGTTAAGAGTTAATGTGACTGAGGATGTCCTGGTGAGTGGGCCTTTAACTACACACAGGAGTATAATTAAGTCTGCGCTGTTTACCCATTGCCAGAAAATCTGGCCCAGATATTTATCATGCTTTCTAGGAAATGGCTTGATAAGAGAGACCCTAAAAGTTATCCTGTTACTGTGACCCTAAAGCTCATTCTGCTATGACAAAAATATAGTTACTGTGACCCTAAAGGCCATCCTGCTATGACAAAGAATTTAGTTATTATGACCCTAAAGGCCATCCTGCTATGACAAAGAATATAGTTCCTGTGACCCTAAAGGCCATCCTGCTATGACGAAGAATATAGCTACTGTAACTCTGAAGGCTTTCCTGCTAAGGCAAAAAATATAGTCACTGTGGTCTTAAAAGGTTAGCCTGTCCTTGCAATTCTTTAAAATATAGAAAATGGATTTGCTTTAGTTGTTTTCACAAATTTTTAGCTAGAGGAAATACAGGGTGATTTCACTAATATCATAAAGATATATTTTTGATTATTGTTTGATCACTTATGAAGCTGTAGAGCCTGCGGTTGTAGAGGAATGTAATGTTTAAAGCTTTTGTCTTAGATCTTCATGTTTTTTCTCTCTTGATGTATTTCTCCCATTTCGTGATAGCTAAGTTGTAGAATAAGAATTGTAGTAGGAGTGTATTACTGCATAAGATGTGTTGTCTACTGAGAAACTCATGGCTGCAACGTTGGAATAGATAATGCCTTGTCTAATACTGAAACAATTTGTAGAATTGTCTTTGGAAACACTCACTCATCCATTGTAGAGTTGAAACTTAAATAGAGTAACTTAGCTCATTGCTAACTTCAATTCTTTCCGCCGTTATAATCCTTGCTTTACTTGTTTGGTCAACAAACTGTGTGAGCTTACAGACCTAATGGCCAACTAATGTCAATAACCCCAATCCCCATAGACCAAGGACCCAGACCTTTTAACTCATACAAGATAGGGGTCTGGTTGACACAGGCGGCGCCTAGGTTATAGTCCAGACCTGAGGAGAGCAGATGAAGACTGGCAAGCCAAGATAAGCAAGGAATATGGAATCCTTCCTCAATCATTTCTCAAGAAGTTGTAAATTGTGCCCCCCTGAAGCTATGTCAATATGCCCTAAGAAAAAACTTTGTACTGCTTCTGTATAAATAAAGCAGACAGCTTTCTCGCTTTATCCACTACGTTCAAGGAATCCTGGTGGTCCGTCTCCTTTCTTTCTCTCTTCACGCCTCATCCACGCACCCTTCCCGAGCTCCAAACTCAGCCAGAGCTGGACTCCGGCACCCTCCTTCACTGCTGGTGGGAGAGTAGGCTAGTACAAGCACTGTGGAAATCAGTATGGAGAGTGCTTGGAAAATTGCAAATAAACCTGCCATATGACCCAGCAATTCCACTCTTAGGAATATACCCAAAAGGAGTGAAATCTGCATATGAGATGGGGATCTTTAATCCTATATTTACAGCAGCACAATCTATAGTAGCAAAGTCATGGAAACAAAACAGATGTGCGTCCAAGGAAGAGTGGTTAAAGAAACTGTGGTACATCTACTCTATGGAATATTATTCAGCTATTAAGAAGAATGATATTATTCTATTTAAATCCAGGTGGTCCCAACTAGAAGTAATTATGCTCAGTGAAATGAGTCATTCACAAGAGAACAAATACCATATATTCCCTTTCATATAAGGAGGCCAACATGGAAAGTGTAACTCCAACAGTCCAATCTATACATTTTTTTTCCCGGTGATTATCTGTTTGCTCTTTTGGCTGTATCACATATGTTTTGATGTTTTTATGTCAGTTTGTTTGCTTCCAAATAATCTCTGTTCTCTAGTAGAATTCATCAAGTGCTCATGAAGTATACGAGGACATCACATTTCCCAAAAGACTTCTGTGTTTCCTTTTGGTTCAGCATGTGTTGCATACTCAGTGGCACATGATTTTCGCAGGGTGCTACAATTTGTTGTTGATGTTGTTGTTGTTATTGTGATCGATGTGGCTGTTATGAAATGATGTCAATCCAAAACCAGTAATATTATCTCAACACCAAACAGCCTGTATCTCATGCAATAAGATTTTGTGAAGTAACCAATGATATGAGGCAGATTGCTTATGATCTACATCAAAGAATTGTAAAACCTAATGTACTTCTAAGAACCCATGATACTTGGAAATGGGGAGGAAGAGCAGAGAAATCTTGCATCACCCAGAAGGTGTGAGGAAGATGGGAAATATAACCTATCAGGATCATAACTGGTAACTCATAGACAACAGACTCGAATTAGCATTAGACAATAGCAAAACTACAAAGGCAAATGGGGGAATCAAGAGTAATCCTAACAACCTCTTAACAGGAGGTCATGCCGTTAGAGCAGGGAGGGGTCCCCAGAGTGGAGCAGGTGGATGGAAGAAGCCCAAATCCTACCTTGCAGGATCCAAGGTCATTGGAACAACAACCAGTATCCCTAAGTGGTCCGCAGAAACAGAAGAACAGTAAACTTCCTTTGGGACTAGGGAGAGGAGCTTTCTCTGGTTCTTTTCTGCTTCCAATTTTGGGTCCCCACTCCCTCTCATTATAACCATCAGGAGCATTCCAGAAACCACTCAAAACAAATAAACAAACAAAACTAGAATAGATAGAGAACAACAAGGAAAGCTTAGAAACTGACAGGAAACATTCAGCGGGGATGCACTTATAACTCACTGGGTGGGACACAAAGATTCGTTATTCCTCACTGGGGTATGGATGATTTCTCTGCACACCCCTCCTAAACATGCTCACATAAACAGTTGACTTATATCCCGTTGGAATCATAGAGTTAGACCACCTGAAAAACAGCCAGGTTCGGCGAAAATATGCTTTAATGCTATTCAGCACCCACACATAACTAACATGGAGCACCTCACTCAAGACGCTCAAAACTCCACAGCCAAAGACAAGTTCAGCGCCCAAGCCATTTCCCGTTGCCATGGAAACCAAATGCTCTGGCAGCACATATTTCTGAAAGTGAAATTGGATATGACACCTATGGAAGTTAGTGTGGTGGTGAATGGCAACTGCCGGAAGCAACAGCACAGCTCTTCCAGTGCCAAAACAACTCCACCTGGCTCATGAACTTCACATACCATCAGCTGTTTTGGCAACTATCTAGGAAACCCTGTTTGTTCACTTCTGGTCCCATGCACTTTGAGCCCAGTGTGTTGGAATCAAGCAGCTTGAGCACCCACACACAACTAAGATGGAGCTCCTCACTAAGGGCACGCAAAACTCCACAGCCAAACACAAGTTAAGGGCCTAAAGCAATTTCTCGCTGCGATGGAATCCAAGTGCTCTGGCAGCACGTATGTATAACACTGAATGTGACACCAAAAGAATGTAGGTTCTCTGATGAATGACAACTGCCCGAAGAAGCAGCACAGCATTTTCAGTGCAAAAACAACTCCACCTGGCTCATCAACTTCACACACCATCCGTTGTCCTTGCAGCTCTCTAGGAAAACCTGTTTGGTCACTTGCGGTTCAAATGCCCATGGAAACCAGTGGGATGGAATCAAGCAGCTTTAGCACCCACACACAACTAACATGTAGCTCCTCACTCAAGGCGCTCAAAACTCCACAGCAAAAGACAAGTTCTGCTCCCAAGCCATTTCTCGATGTCAAGGAAACCAAGTGCTCTGGCAGCACATATGTCTGAAACTGCATATGATAACTATGGAAGGTAGTGTGGTGGTGAATGGCAACTGACCGAAGCAGCACAGCTCTTCCAGAGCCTAAACAACTCCACCTGACTCATGAAGTTCACATACCATCAGCTGTCCTGGCAGCTATCCAGGAAACCCAGATTGGTCTCTTCCTCTCCAATGCCCATTGGGCCCAATGTGATGGAATCAAGCAGCTTGAGCACCCAAACAAAACAAACATGGAGCTGCTCACTTAAGGCACTCAAAACTGCACAGTCAAAGACAAGTTCACCGCACAAGCCATTTCCCATTGCCATTGAAACCAAGTGCTCTGGCAGCACATAGGTGGAACAGTGGATGTGAAAGCAAGGAATGGTTGTGTGGTGGTGAATGGCCACTGTCCGAAGCAGCAGCACAGCTCTTCCAGTGCCAAAACAACTCCACCTGGCTCATCAACTTCACATACCATCAGCTGTCCTGGCAGCTATCTAGGAAATCCTGTTTGGTCACTTCCGGTCAAATGGCAATTGGGCCAATTGTGTTGGAATCAAGCATGTTGAGCACCCAAAAACAACTAACATGGAGCTGCCCACTCAAGGCGCTCAAAACTCCTGTCCCAAAAACAATTTCAGCGCCTAAGCCATTTCCCGTTGCCATGGAAACCAAGTGCTCTGGCAGCACGTATGTGTATAAGTGGATATGACACCTATGGAATGTAGTGTGGTGGTGAATGGCAACTATTCGAAGCAGCAGCACAGCTCTTCCAGGACCAAAAAAACTCGACCTGGCTCATGAACATCACATACCATCAGCTGTCCTGGCAGCTCTCTAGGAAATCCTGTTTGGTCTCTTCTGGTACAATGCCCATGGAGCCCAGTGTGATGGAATCAAGCATATTGAGCACTGATACAAAACTAACATGTAGCTTTTAACTCAAGGCGCTCAAAACTCCACAGACAAAGACAAGTTCAGCGCCCAAGCCTTTTCCCGTTGCCATGGAAACCAAGTGCTCTGGCAGAACATATCTCTGAAAGTGGATATGAAAAATAAGGAAGGTAGTGTGGTGGCGAAAGGTAACTTTCCGAAGCAGCAGCACAGCTCTTCCAGTGCCAAAACAACTCCACCTATCTCATGAACTCCAAATACCATCAGCTGTCCTGGCAGCTATCTAGGAAACCCTGTTTGATCACTTGTGGTCCAAGTGCCCATGGAGCCTAGTGTGAGGGAAACAATCATATTGATCACCCAAACAAAGCAAACATGTAGCTCCCAACTCAAGGCGCTCAAAACTCCACAGCCAAAGACAAGTTCAGTGTCCAAGATATTTCCCGTTGATGTAAACCAAGTATTCTGGCAGCACATACATCTGTTCCTGGATGTGACACCAAGGGAAGGTACTGTGGTGGTGAATAGCCACTGTCCGAAGCAGCACAGCTCTTCCAGTGCCAAAACAACTCCACCTGGCTCATCAACTTCACATACCATCAGCTGTCCTGGCAACTATCTAGGAAACCCTGTTTGGTCACTTCCTCTCCAATGCCCATGGAGACCAGTGTGATGGAATAAACAAGGTTGAGCACCCACAAACAACTACCATTGAGCACCTCCCTCAAGGTGCTCAAAACTCCACAGCAAAAGACAAGTTCAGTACCCAAGCAATTTCACGTTACCATGGAAACCAAGTGCTCTGGCAACACATAATTCTGACAGTAAAATTGGATATGACACCTAAGGAAGGTAGTGTGGTGGTGAATGGCAACTGCCGGAAGCAACAGCACAGCTCTTCCAGTTCCAAAACATCTCCACCTGGCTCATCAACTTCACATACCATCAGCTGTCCTGGCAACTATCTAGGAAACCCTGTTTGGTCACTTCTGGTCTAATGCATTTTGAGCCCAGTGTGATGGAATCAAGCAGCTTGAGCACCCACACACAACTAACCTGGAGCTCCTCAATAAGGGCGCGCAAAGCTCAACAGCCAAACACAAGTTCAGTACCTAAAGCAATTTCCCATTGCCATGGAATCCAAGTGCTTTTGTAGCATATATGTGGAACACTGAATGTGACACCAAGGGAATGTAGGTTCTCTGATGAAAAACAACTGCCCGAAGAAGCATTACAGCTCTTTCAGTGCAAAAACAACTCCACCTGGCTCATGAACTTCACACACCATCAGCTGTCCTGGCAGCTCTCTAGGAAAACCTGTTTGGTCACTTGTGGTCAAATGCCCATGGAAACCAGTGGGATGGAATCAAGAATGTTGACCACCCACATACAACTAACATGCAGCTCCTCACTCAAGGCGCTAAAAACTCCACAGCCAAAGACAAGTTCAGCGCCCAAGTCATTTCCCGTTGCCATGGAAACCAAGTGCCCTGACAGCATATATGTCTTTAAGTGGATATGAAAACTAGGGAAGGGAATATGGTGGTGAATGACTACTGCCCAAAGCAGCAGCACAGCTCTTCCAGTGCCAAAAGAACTCCACCTGGCTCATGAACTTCACATACCGTCAGCTCTTATGGCAGCTATTTAGGAAACCCTGTTTGGTCACTTGCGCTCCAATTCCCATTGAGCCCAGAAGGATGGAATCAAGCACGTTGAGAACCCACACCTAATTAACACGTATCTCCTCACTCAAAGCGCTCAAATCTCGACAACCAAACACAAGTTCAGCGCACTTCCCATTTCCCGTTGCCATGGAGACCAAGTGCTCTGGCAGCACATACGTCTGAAAGTGGATATGACACTTAGGCAAGGTAATGTGTTCGTGAATGACAACTTCCCGAAGCCGCAGCACAGCTCTTCCAGTGCCAAAACAACTCCACTTGAGTCATGAACTTCACATACCATCAGCTGACCTGCCAGCTTTTGGAAACCCCGTTTGGTCACTTCCGCTCCTATGCCCATTGAGCTCAGTGTGACGGAATCAAGCAGCTTGAGCACCCACAAAAAACTAACATGGAGCTCCTCAATCAGGGGCTCAAAACACCAGAGCCGAAAACAAGTTCATCGCCTATGTCATTTCCCATTGCCATGGAAACCATGTGCCCTGACAGCATATATGTCTATAATTGGATATGACAACTAGGGCAGCAAGTGTGGTGGAGAATGGCCACAGCCCGAAGCAGCAGCACAGCTCTTCCAGTGCCAAAAGATCACCATCTGCCTCAAGAAATTCACATACCATCAGCTGTCCTGCCAGCTGTTTGGAGACCCTGCTTGGTCACTTGTGTTCCAATGCCCATTGATCACAGTGGGATGTAATCAAGCAAGTTGAGCACCCACACAAAACTAAAATGCAGCTACTCCCTCAAGGCGCTCGAAACTCCACAGCCCAAAACAAGTTAAGCGCCCAAGCCCTTTTCCCCTGCGATGGAAATCAAGGGCTCTGGCAGCACAATTGTGGAAGTGTGAGTGTTGCACCAAGGTATTATAGATTCACTGTGAATATCAACAGCCCGAAGTAGCAGCACAGCTCTTCCAGTGCCAAAACAACTCCACCTGGCTCATGAACTTTACATACCGTCAGCTGTCCTGGCAGCTATCTAGGAAACCCTGTTTGATCACTTCTGGTCCAATGCCCATTGAGCCCAAGGTGATGGAATCAAGCAGGTTGATCACCCACACAAAACTAACATGCAGATCCTCACTCAAGGCGCTCAAAACTCCACAGCCAAAGAAAAGTTCAGTGCCAAAGCCATTTCCAGTTGCCATGGAAACAAAGTGCTCTGGCAGCACATATTTCTGAATGTGGATATGACACCTTTGGAAGGAAGTGTGGTGGTGAATGACAACTGCCCGAAGCAGTAGCACAGCTCTTCCAGTGCTGAAATTACTCAACCTGGCTCATGAACTTCACATACCATCAGCTGTCCTGGCAGCTATCTAAGAAACCTTGTTTGGTCACTTCTGCTCCAATTCCAATTGGGCACAGTGTGATGCAATCAAGTAAGTTGATCACCCACACAAAACAAACATGGAGCTCCTCACTCAAGGCGCTCAAACCTCCACAGCCAAAGACAAGTTCAGCTCCCAAGCCATTTCCCGCTGCCATGGTAACCAAGTGCTCAGTCAGCACTTATGTCTGAAAGTGGATATGACACCTATGGTTGGAAATGTGGTGGTGAATGGAAACTGCCCAAAGCAGCAGCACAGGTCTTTCAGTGCAAAAACAACTCCACCTGGCTCATGAACTGCACATGCCATCAGCTGTCTAGGCAGCTATCTAGGAAGCCCTGTTTGGTCACTTCTGGTCCAATGCATTTTGAGCCCAGTGTGATGGAATCAGGCAGCTTGAGATCCCACACCAAATTAACATGTAGCTCCTCATTCAAAGCCCTCAAAACTCGACAACCAAATACAGGTTCAGTGCACATTCCATTTCCCGTTGCTATGGAAACCAAGTGCTCTGACAGCAAATACGTCTGAAAGTGGATTTGACAACTTGGGAAAGTAATGTGGTGGTGAATGGCCACAGCCCGGAGCAGCAGCACAGCTCTTCCAGTGCCGAAACAACTCCACCTGGTTCATGAACTTCACATACCATCAGCTTCTCTGGCAGCTATCTAAGAAACCCTGTTTGGTCACTTCTGGTCCAATGCCCATTGAGCCCAGAGGGATGGAATCACGCATGTTGAACACCCAAACACAACTAACATGGAGCTCCTCACTCAAGGCGCTCAAAGCTCCACAGCCAAATACAAGTTCATCGCCCAAGCCATTTCTCGTTGCCATGGAAACCAAGTGCTCTGCAACACATACATGTAGATCATTGGATGTGACACCTAGAGAACTCAGTGTTGTTCGCCTTTGAATGGCAACTGCCCGAAGCCGCAGCACAGCTTTTCCTGTGCCGAAACAACTCCACCTGGCTCATGAACTTCACATATCATCAGCTGTCCTGCCAGCTGTTTGGAAACCCTGCTGGTCACTTGGGGTCTAATTCCCATTGAGCTCAGTGTAACGGAATCAAGCAGCTTGAGCAACCACAAAAAACTAACATGGAGCCCCTCAATCAAAGCGCTCAAAACACCAGAGCCAAAGACAAGTTCAACGCCTAAGTCATTTCCGGTTGCCATGGAAACCAAGTGCTCTGACAGCATATATGTCTGTAAGAGGATATGGTAACTAGGGAAGGTACTGTGGTGGTGAGTAGCGACTGCCCGAAGTAGCAGTACAGCTCTTCCACTGCCAAAACAACTCCACCTGGCTCATCAACTTCACATACCATCAGCTGTACTCGCAGCGCTGTAGGAAACCCTGTTTGGTCACTTCCGGTCCAATGCCCATGGAGCCGAATATGATGGAATCAAGCAGGTTGATCACCCACACAAAACTAACATGCAGCTCCTCACTCAAGGCGCTCAAAATTCCACAGCCAAACACAAAACAAGTTCAGTGCCCAATCCATTTCCGGCTGCCATGGAAACCAAGTGTTCTGGCAGCACACATGTGTGAAAGTGGATGTGACACATAGAGAACACAGTGTCGTGGTGAATGACAACTTCCCAAAGAAGCAGTACAGCTCTTCCAGTGCCAAAACTACTCCACCTGGTTCATGAACTTCACATACCATCAGCTGTCCTGGCATCTATCTCGGAAACCCTGTTTGGTCACTTGCTTTGCAATGCCCATAAGCACAGTTGGATGGAATCAAGACAAGTTCAGCGCCCAAGTCATTTCCCATTGCCATGGAAACCAAGTGCTGTGGCAGCACATATGTCTATAAGTGGATATGACAACTGGGGAAAGTAATGTGGTGGTGAATGGCAACTGCCCGAAGTAGCAGCACAGCTCTTCCAGTGCCAAAACAACTCCACCTGGTTCATGAACTTCACATACCATCAGCTGTCCTGGCAGCTATTTAGGAAACCCTGTTTGGTCACTTGCGGTCCAATGCCCATTGAGCCCAGAGGGATGGAATCAAGTACGTTGAAGACCCAAACACAACTAACATGGAGCTCCTCACTCAAGGCGCTTAAAACTCCAAAGCCGATTTCAAAAAAGATGGCCGACTGCAGAGAACTGGTGTAGGGTGGAGTAGGGAAGGAGCGGAGCCTAACCAGCAGAGAAAGAGGCCAGGAGGAGTGAAATTGTAGGGAGATGAGCGAGAAGGTCACTGGAGTTCACTAAAGCAAGAAGATCTACACAGCGTGAAGGAACAGCCGCAAAAAGTAGGAAAGGAAAGACAGCAAGCTGCGAGAAACCTGGTGAGTCACGATCCCAAGCAGGGGGAAGGTGGCAGAGGCTCAACCGCCCCCTGCATGTGAAAACAGAGGCGGCTGGAAGGATAGGCGCCCACAACGACAGTGTCACCAGCCCCCTGGAAGGCAGGAGCCCCGAGAGGAGGCTACTGGACTGGTAATTGGGGGCATCATCCCTGCAGAAGTGGAGGACAAGCAAGGGAGATTTCTCAGAGGCTTGCCTACCCGCTGCTCAGCGGCTGTGGGAGAGTGCAGAGGGAACAGGAGCGGTGCTGTGGGACTGGGGCTCAGAGATCCCCGTATCAGCTCCGAGCTGTGGACTGGCTGCGGGAGAGTCCGTGGATCCTGTTGCTGGACTTGCCTGGAGCCCCAGAGGCTGGGCAACGCTCGACAGGGCCTCACATCCTGGGCAGAGGAGCAGACTAGTGGGGGCACGTCTCACCTCAAGGGCTCTGTGACTCTCAGAGATCCGCTTCCACCCTTGAGAGAGTGCAGCTGAGGAAGTGGCTTCTTTAGGGCGGAGTCCCCAGCTGGGCTCAGCTAGAGAGGCCAGACCGGAGCGGTCTCAGCTTAATTGGCCAGACAGGTTTTCCCAGCAGGAGCCCGTTCGGAAAGACCTGCCTGCAGTGTTGCAGCCCTCAGTGGAGCAGCGTTTCCGAGTTTGGCACTGGGGCCTCAGAGATTTCCAGCCCAGCACAGCCCGGGGTTGGGGATTTCAGGCTTTGAGCAGCAGGAGCCTTTGCTGTGCTAACCTCAAGCCCTGAAGGAGAGTCTCGGCTCAGCACTGAGGCAGAGACCCCTGCTGTATTAGCCTTGTGACCCAAAGCCCAGGTGCGGCTCGGCAGAGTGAATCTGTAGGGCACCGCCTTTGAGAGGGAGCCACAGGGGAAGGGGCCTGGCACTAAGGCTGGCCCACAAAGCCTCCTGACCCAACTCGGGGCTGTGATCTACAGACCCTGAAAGCAGCTGGTGACTCAGGCAGTAAGCTCTGCTGGGCTCAGCCGGAGACCCCAAACCAGAGCTGGCTCAGCTGAATCAACACAAAATCTCAAAACAGCAAGAAGCAAAAACACAATGAGGAGAAGTATCAGAAAAAGCAATGACCCAGAGGAAAGATCAAGCACTCCCTCCCAATACAACCAAAAACTAATCTCAATATCTGAGATGCAAGATGAAGACATAGAGGAACTATCAGATAAGGACTTTAAGAAACTAATGATGAAATTCATCAGAAAGAGTGAAAAGCGCTGGGAAGAGTCTAAGGCATTCGAAAACCATATCACTGCAGAAATAAATCAAGTCAAAAAGGGAATCCTCGATATAGAGCACAAAATTGAAAGCCTAACCAACAGAATGAACACAGCAGAGGACAGAATATCAGAATTGGAAGACAATCAGAATGAAAGGCAGCAGCTCATCAAACAGTTGGAGACAAATCTAGGGAAAGCCAATAGGTCCATACAGGAAATGAAAGACAACCTCAAAAAATCAAATATTAGAATAATAGGCCTTCCCGAAGGAGTGGAGAAAGAGACAGGCTTGCAACGGGTGCTCAATGAAATAATACAGGAGAACTTCCAGGATACTGGAAATATAAATCCAGCACAAATCCAGGAAGCACAAAGAACCCCCAGTAGATATGACCCAAACAAATCGTCACCCAGACATGTGGTCCTCAAGCTACCTTCAAGTAAATACAAGGAAACCATTCTAAGACAAGCAAGAAAAAAGGATAAGATTACTTTCAGGGGAAGGGAAATCAGAATCACAGCCGACCTCTCAGAAGAAACGTTCCAAGCAAGAAGAGAATGGGGTAAAACCTATCAAATCCTGAAACAAAATAACTGCCAACCAAGAATAATGTACCCAGCAAAGCTCTCACGGAATGAAACTGGAAATCAGCAATTCAAAATCCCCCAGGAAATACAGAAACTCTTGGAGGTTGAACAATATGCTATTAAACGAACAATGGGTCAGGGAAGAAATTAAAGATGAGATCAAAAAATTTATGGAAACCAATGAAAACTCTGATACAACATTCCAAAACTTGTGGGACACTGCCAAAGCAGTGCTACGGGGTAATCTCATCTCAATTGGAGCTCATGTCAAGGCCCAAGAGAGGCGCTAAATACAGGAACTAACCACACACCTCCAGGAATTGGAATAGCAGCGGCAGATGAGCCCCACACACAACAGGAAAGAAGAAATCATCAAAACAAGGGAGGAAATCAACCAGATAGAAATAAAAAACCATACACAAAATCAACAAATCAAAAAGCTGGTTTTTTGAAAAGATAAACAAGATAGACACCCCGCTGGCCCATCTGACAAAGAAAAAACAAGAGAAAGAAAGAATTAACAGCATCAAAGATGAAAAAGGCAACATAACAACAGATTTTACAACCATTAAGAAAATAATCAGAAATTACTATAAAGCACTGTACTCCAACAAATCAGAAGACCACCAAGAAATGGAAAAGCTCTTAGACTCACACAACCTGCCAAAACTTAGCCCAGAGGCAGCAATCAACCTGAACAAACCCATAACTGAAGCAGAGATTGAATCAGTGATTAAAGACCTCCCAACAAAGAAAAGTCCAGGCCCAGATGGCTTCACTACAGAATTCTTTTTTTTTTTTTTTTAAAGATTTATTCATTTTATTACAGCCAGATATATACAGAGGAGAGACAGAGAGGAAGATCTTCCGTCCGATGATTCACTCCCCAAGTGAGCTGCAACGGGCCGATGTGCGCCGATCCGAAGCCGGGAACCTGGAACCTCTTCCGGGTCTCCCACGCGGGTGCAGCGTCCCTATGCATTGGGCCGTCCTCAACTGCTTTCCCAGGCCACAAGCAGGGAGCTGGATGGGAAGTGGAGCTGCCGGGATTAGAACCGGCGCCCATATGGGATCCCGGGGCTTTCAAGGCGAGGACTTTAGCCGCTAGGCCACGCCGCCGGGCCCTTCACTACAGAATTCTACAAGACATTCCGAAGAGAACTAACCCCAATCCTCTACAAACTCTTCAAAACAATAGAAAAGGAAGCAATCCTTCCAAACTCATTCTATGAAGCCACCATTACCTTAATCTCAAAACTGGACAGAGATCCTACAAAGAAAGAAAACTACAGACCTATCTCTCTGATGAACATTGATGCTAAGATATTCAACAAAATCCTAGCCAATAGAATTCAAAAAATCATCCGACAGATCATTCATCCAGATCAAGTAGGATTCATCCCTGGAATGCAGGGATGGTTCAACATTCGCAAAACCATAAATGTGATACACCACATCCAAAAACTGAAAAACAAGAATCACATGATAGTATCAATAGACGCAGAAAAAGCTTTAGACAAAATGCAGCACAAGTTGCTGCTAAAGACCCTAACCAAGGTAGGCATAGATGGAAAAATCCACAACATAATCAAAGCAATATATGAAAAACCCAACACCAGCATCATACTGAATGGAGAAAAGCTGGAACCCTTCCCACTGAGATCTGGAACAAGACAGGGATGTCCGCTTTCTCCGCTGCTATTCAACATAGTTCTAGAGGTACTCACTGAGGCCATAAGACAAGAAAAAGAAATCAGAGAAATCCAAATGGGAAATGAAGAAGTCAAGCTTTCACTACATGCAGATGACATGATTCTTTATATGGAAGAGCCAAAAGGCTCAACACAGAGACTCCCAGAACTTATACGAGAGTTCGGTAGAGTGGCAGGGTACATAATTAATGAACAAAAGTCAACAGCCATAGTGTATGCAAATAGCCCAAAGATGGAAAAAGATCTAACCAGCAAGATACCATTCAAAGTAACAAAGGAAAGCATGAAGTATCTGGGAATTAAGCTAACCAAAAAGGTAGGAGACCCATTTGAGGAAAACTACAAACTACTTAAAAAAAAAAATCAAGCAGGACCTCAAAAGATGAACTAACATCCCATGCTCCTGGATAGGTAAAATCAATATCATTAAAATGTCTATATTGCCAAAAGCAATATATACATTCAACGCAATCCCAATCAAATTGCTCAAAACATTCTTCACAGATCTGGCACAAATATCCAAAGGTTCATCTGGAAACACAAAAAACCACGAATAGCTAGAACCATTCTCAAGAACAGGAAGTTAGCAGGGGGAATCACAGTCCCAGACCTCTGGACATACTATAGGGCAGTGGTTATTAAAAGAGCCTGGTACTGGAAAAAAAATAGAGAAGAAGATCAAGGGAGCAGAATAGAAACACCAGATGGGAACCCACAAAAATACAGCCAAATAATCTTTGACAAAAAGACAAACGACAATCCAGCCTGCAGAAACAAAAAGATAGACCCATATCTTTTACAATATACTAAGATCAAATCCAAATGCATAAAAGATTTAAACCTACATCCAGAAACCTTCAAACTTTTGGAAGAAAATGTTGGAAACCCACTGCAACAATTAGGGGTAGGCCCTCACTTCCTAAAAAAGACTACAAAAGCAGTAGAAATCAAGACCAAAATAAACAATTGGGACCTCATCAAACCAAGAAGCTTCTGTACAGCTAGAGAAACAATCAACAAAGTAAAAAGGCAACCCACAGAATGGGAGAAGATCTTCGCACACGACATAGGTGACAGAGGGCTAATCTCCAGAATATACAAAGAGCTACAAAACAACCAAAATGTCAAAACAAACAAGCCACTCAAGAAATGGGCACGGAAAATGGGCAAACACTTCACAAAGGAACAAACCCAAAGGGCAAACAAACATATGAAAAAATGCTCAAGTTCCCTGGCAATAAGGGAAATCCAAATTAAAACATCAATGAGGTACCATCTAATGCCAGTAAGACTGGCCCACATGAATAAAAGCACCAACAACACTTGTTGGCGAGGTTGCGGGAAAAAGGGAAGCCTACTCCACTGCTGGTGGGGCTGCAGGTTGGTAGAGCCTCTATGGAAATCAGTATGGAGAATATTCAAACAACTCGAATACAACATACCATATGGCCCGGCAATAGCACTCCTAGGAATATATCCAGAACAGTTGTTTTATGAGAAACCAACATGCACTCCTATGTTCATAGCGGCACAATCAGTAATTGCAAAAACGTGGAAGCAGCCAGAATGCCCATCAACAGAGGACTGGATAAGAAAGCTATGGTTCATCTACTCCATGGAATACTACTCAGCTATTAAGGAACACAAAATGCAGTTCTTTGTCGCCAAATGGGCCAAACTGGAAACCATAATGCTAAGGGAAATGAGCCAATCTCAAAAGGTTAAATACCACATGTTTGCCTTAATTTAAGATGACACGATGTTATGTATAAGAAGTTATGTTATGAATGTTATATGTTGTGTATAAACTGGATTTGAAATATCAATGAGGTGGTACAGAAGGTGGATAAGAACTCGCATTTACTTTTACCATATTGGTTACTCATTACTATGTCAATTAATTCCATAGTGATGTAAATTTTTGCTGATGGTATGTTGGAGCTTTCAATTGATCGGGATGATACTCTGCTGACCCTGTCGTCAGACCAGAGAGGGTATACCAAAGAAGCCGTTGAACTTGACTAGACAATAAGGTGCTGGACTATATGTTTGGTATATGCTTGCAATGGGGGAATCTCAACTGAACTTGAACTGTGGTTATGCAACAAGGTGGAGGAATCCACCATGGTGGGAGGATGTGGGGAGGGGTGGGGAGAACCCAAGTACCTATGTAACTGTGTCACATAATACAATGTAATTAATGAATTTAAAATAAAATATAAAAAAAAACTCCACAGCCAAAGACAAGTTCAGAGCCCAAGCTATTTCCCGTTACCCTGGAAACCAAGTGCTCTGACAGCATATATGTGGAACAGTGGATATGACACCTAGAGAACTCAGTGTGGTTCGCCTTTGAATGGAGACTGCCTGAAGCAGCAGCACAGCTCTTCCAGTGGGATGGCATCAAGCATGTTGAGCACATACACACAACTAACATGCAGCTCCTCCCTCAAGGCGTTCAAAACTCCACAGCCAAAGACAAGTTCAGCGCCCAAGCCATTTCCCGTAGCCATGGAAACCAAGTGTTCTGGCAGCACATAAGTGGAACTGTGGGTGTGACACATAGACAACACAGTGTGGTGGTGAATGGCAACTGCTTGAAGCAGCAGCACAGCTCTTTCAGTGCCAAAACAACTCCACCTTGCTCATGAAATTCACATACCATGAGCTGTCCTGGCAGCTATGTAGGAAACCCTCTTGGTCACTTCCGCTCTAATGCCCATTGAGCCCAGTGGGATGGAATCAAGCATGTTGAGCATCCAAACAAAAATAACATGTAGCTCCTCACTCAAGGCGCTCAAAACTCCTCAGCCAAAGACAAGTTCAACGCCCAAGCCATTTCTGGCTGTCATGGAAACCAAGTGCTCTGGCAGCACATATGCGTATTAGTGGATATGACACCTAAGGAAGGTAGTGTGTTGGCGACTGGCAACTGATCGAAAAGGAGACACAGCTCTTCCAGTGCCAAAACAACTCCACCTGGCTCATGAACTTCACATACCATCAGCTGTCCTGGCAGCTATCTAGGAAACCCTGTTTAGTCATTTCCGCTCCAATGCCAATGGAGCCAAGTGCAATTTAAACAAGCAGGATGATTACACACAAACAAAGCTAACATGTAGCTCCTCACTGAAAGCGCTCAAAACTCCACAGACAATGCAAGTTCAGTGCCCAAGCCATTTCCCGTTTCCATGGAAACCAAGTCCTCTGGCAGCACATATGTAGAACAATGGATGTGACACAGAGAGAACACAGTGTGGTGGTGAATGTCCACTGCCTGAAACAGCAGCACAGCTCTTCCAGGAAAAAAAACCCACCTGGCTTATGAACTTGAGATAGCATCAGCTGTTCTGGCAGCTATCTAGGAAACCCTCTTTGTTCAATGGCACTTCAATGCCCAATGAGCCCAGTGTGATTTAAAAAAGCAGTTTGAGCACCCACAAGAAACTAACATGGAGCTCCTTCCTAAGGGCATTCATAACTCCACAGCCAAAGACAAGTTCAGCACCCAAGCCATTTCCCCCCACCATGAAAACCAAGGGCTCTGGCAGCACATATGTGGAACACTCAAAGTGACACCATGTGAATGTAGGGTTTCTGATGAATGGCCACAGCCCGAAGCAGCAGAACAGCTCTTCCAGTGCCAAAGCAACTCCACCGGCTCATGAACTTCACATACCATCAGCTGTCCTGGCAGCTATCTAGGAAACTCTGTTTGGTCACTTGCGGTCCAATGCCCATTGAGCCCAGTGTGATTTAAACAAGCAGAATGATCAAACACACACAACTAACATGGAGCTCCTCACTCAAGGCGCTCAAAACTCCAAGACAAAGACAAGTTCAGCGCCAAAGCCATTTCCCGTTGCAATGGAAACCAAGTGCTCTGGCAGCACACATGTGGAACACTGGATGTGTCACCTACAGAACACAGTATGCTGGTGAATGGCCACTGCCCAAAGCAGCAGCACAGCTCTTCCACTGCCAAAACAACTCTACCTTGCTCATCACTTCACTTAACATCAGTTGTCCTGGCAGCTATCTAGGAAACCCTGTTTGGTAACATCCAGTCCAATGCCCGTTGGCCCAGTTTGATTTAATCACACAGCTTGAGCACCCAAACAAAACAAACATGGAGCTGCTCACTCAAGGCTCTCAAAACTAAAGAGGAAAAACAAGTTCAGTGCCTAATCCATTTCCATTGCCATGGGAACCACGTGCTCTGGCAGCACTACGTCTGTAAGTGGATATGACACCTAGGGAAGGTAGTGTGGTGGTGAATGACAACTGTCCAAAGCAGCATCACAGCTCTTCCAGTGCCAAAACAACTCCACCTGGCTCATGAACTTCACATGCCATCAGCTTTCCAGTCAGCTATCTAGGAAACTCTGTTTGGTCACTTGCGGTCCAAATGCCCTTTGAGACCAGTGTGATTTAAACAAGCGGGATGATCACACACACACAACTAACATGGAGATCCTCACTCAAGGTGCTCAACACTTCACAACAAAAGACAAATTCATCGCCAAAGCCATTTCCCGTTGCCATGGAAACCAAGGGCTCTGACAGCACATATGTGGAATAGTGGATATCACACGTAGAGAACACAGTGTGGTAGTGAATGGCAACTGCCCGAAGCAGCAGCACAGCTCTTCCAGGGCCAAAACAACACCACCTGGCTCATAAACTTCACCTGCCATCAGCTGTCCTGGCAGCTATCTAGGAAACCCTGTTTGTTCACTTGCGGTCCAATGCCCATTGAGCCCATTGGGATGGAATCCAGCATATTGAAACCGAAACCAAATTAACATGGAGCTCCTCACTCAAGGCGCTCAAAACTCCACAGCCAAAGACAAGTTCAGCGCCCAAGATGTTTTCCACTGCCATGGAAACCAAGTGCTCTGGCAGCACATAGGTCTGTAATTGGATATGACACCTACAGAACAGAGTGTGGTGGTGAATGGCCATAGAAATCAAGACCAAAATAAACAATTGGGACCTCATCAAACTAAGAAGCTTCTGTACAGCTAGAGAAACAATCAACAAAGTAAAAAGGCAACCCACAGAATGGGAGAAGATCTTCGCACACGACATAGGTGACAGAGGGCTAATCTCCAGAATATACAAAGAGCTACAAAACAACCAAAATGTCAAAACAAACAAGCCACTCAAGAAATGGGCACGGAAAATGGGCAAACACTTCACAAAGGAACAAACCCAAAGGGCAAACAAACATATGAAAAAATGCTCAAGTTCCCTGGCAATAAGGGAAATCCAAATTAAAACATCAATGAGGTACCATCTAATGCCAGTAAGACTGGCCCACATGAATAAAAGCACCAACAACACTTGTTGGCGAGGTTGCGGGAAAAAGGGAAGCCTACTCCACTGCTGGTGGGGCTGCAGGTTGGTAGAGCCTCTATGGAAATCAGTATGGAGAATATTCAAACAACTCGAATACAACATACCATATGGCCCGGCAATAGCACTCCTAGGAATATATCCAGAACAGTTGTTTTATGAGAAACCAACATGCACTCCTATGTTCATAGCGGCACAATCAGTAATTGCAAAAACGTGGAAGCAGCCAGAATGCCCATCAACAGAGGACTGGATAAGAAAGCTATGGTTCATCTACTCCATGGAATACTACTCAGCTATTAAGGAACACAAAATGCAGTTCTTTGTCGCCAAATGGGCCAAACTGGAAACCATAATGCTAAGGGAAATGAGCCAATCTCAAAAGGTTAAATACCACATGTTTGCCTTAATTTAAGATGACACGATGTTATGTATAAGAAGTTATGTTATGAATGTTATATGTTGTGTATAAACTGGATTTGAAATATCAATGAGGTGGTACAGAAGGTGGATAAGAACTCGCATTTACTTTTACCATATTGGTTACTCATTACTATGTCAATTAATTCCATAGTGATGTAAATTTTTGCTGATGGTATGTTGGAGCTTTCAATTGATCGGGATGATACTCTGCTGACCCTGTCGTCAGACCAGAGAGGGTATACCAAAGAAGCCGTTGAACTTGACTAGACAATAAGGTGCTGGACTATATGTTTGGTATATGCTTGCAATGGGGGAATCTCAACTGAACTTGAACTGTGGTTATGCAACAAGGTGGAGGAATCCACCATGGTGGGAGGATGTGGGGAGGGGTGGGGAGAACCCAAGTACCTATGTAACTGTGTCACATAATACAATGTAATTAATGAATTTAAAATAAAATATAAAAAAAAACTCCACAGCCAAAGACAAGTTCAGAGCCCAAGCTATTTCCCGTTACCCTGGAAACCAAGTGCTCTGACAGCATATATGTGGAACAGTGGATATGACACCTAGAGAACTCAGTGTGGTTCGCCTTTGAATGGAGACTGCCTGAAGCAGCAGCACAGCTCTTCCAGTGGGATGGCATCAAGCATGTTGAGCACATACACACAACTAACATGCAGCTCCTCCCTCAAGGCGTTCAAAACTCCACAGCCAAAGACAAGTTCAGCGCCCAAGCCATTTCCCGTAGCCATGGAAACCAAGTGTTCTGGCAGCACATAAGTGGAACTGTGGGTGTGACACATAGACAACACAGTGTGGTGGTGAATGGCAACTGCTTGAAGCAGCAGCACAGCTCTTTCAGTGCCAAAACAACTCCACCTTGCTCATGAAATTCACATACCATGAGCTGTCCTGGCAGCTATGTAGGAAACCCTCTTGGTCACTTCCGCTCTAATGCCCATTGAGCCCAGTGGGATGGAATCAAGCATGTTGAGCATCCAAACAAAAATAACATGTAGCTCCTCACTCAAGGCGCTCAAAACTCCTCAGCCAAAGACAAGTTCAACGCCCAAGCCATTTCTGGCTGTCATGGAAACCAAGTGCTCTGGCAGCACATATGCGTATTAGTGGATATGACACCTAAGGAAGGTAGTGTGTTGGCGACTGGCAACTGATCGAAAAGGAGACACAGCTCTTCCAGTGCCAAAACAACTCCACCTGGCTCATGAACTTCACATACCATCAGCTGTCCTGGCAGCTATCTAGGAAACCCTGTTTAGTCATTTCCGCTCCAATGCCAATGGAGCCAAGTGCAATTTAAACAAGCAGGATGATTACACACAAACAAAGCTAACATGTAGCTCCTCACTGAAAGCGCTCAAAACTCCACAGACAATGCAAGTTCAGTGCCCAAGCCATTTCCCGTTTCCATGGAAACCAAGTCCTCTGGCAGCACATATGTAGAACAATGGATGTGACACAGAGAGAACACAGTGTGGTGGTGAATGTCCACTGCCTGAAACAGCAGCACAGCTCTTCCAGGAAAAAAAAACCCACCTGGCTTATGAACTTGAGATAGCATCAGCTGTTCTGGCAGCTATCTAGGAAACCCTCTTTGTTCAATGGCACTTCAATGCCCAATGAGCCCAGTGTGATTTAAAAAAGCAGTTTGAGCACCCACAAGAAACTAACATGGAGCTCCTTCCTAAGGGCATTCATAACTCCACAGCCAAAGACAAGTTCAGCACCCAAGCCATTTCCCCCCACCATGAAAACCAAGGGCTCTGGCAGCACATATGTGGAACACTCAAAGTGACACCATGTGAATGTAGGGTTTCTGATGAATGGCCACAGCCCGAAGCAGCAGAACAGCTCTTCCAGTGCCAAAGCAACTCCACTGGCTCATGAACTTCACATACCATCAGCTGTCCTGGCAGCTATCTAGGAAACTCTGTTTGGTCACTTGCGGTCCAATGCCCATTGAGCCCAGTGTGATTTAAACAAGCAGAATGATCAAACACACACAACTAACATGGAGCTCCTCACTCAAGGCGCTCAAAACTCCAAGACAAAGACAAGTTCAGCGCCAAAGCCATTTCCCGTTGCAATGGAAACCAAGTGCTCTGGCAGCACACATGTGGAACACTGGATGTGTCACCTACAGAACACAGTATGCTGGTGAATGGCCACTGCCCGAAGCAGCAGCACAGCTCTTCCAGTGCCAAAACAACTCTACCTTGCTCATCACTTCACTTAACATCAGTTGTCCTGGCAGCTATCTAGGAAACCCTGTTTGGTAACATCCAGTCCAATGCCCGTTGGCCCAGTGTGATTTAATCACGCAGCTTGAGCACCCAAACAAAACAAACATGGAGCTGCTCACTCAAGGCTCTCAAAACTAAAGAGGAAAAACAAGTTCAGCGCCTAATCCATTTCCGTTGCCATGGGAACCACGTGCTCTGGCAGCACTACGTCTGTAAGTGGATATGACACCTAGGGAAGGTAGTGCGGTGGTGAATGACAACTGTCCAAAGCAGCATCACAGCTCTTCCAGTGCCAAAACAACTCCACCTGGCTCATGAACTTCACATGCCATCAGCTTTCCAGTCAGCTATCTAGGAAACTCTGTTTGGTCACTTGCGGTCCAAATGCCCTTTGAGACCAGTGTGATTTAAACAAGCGGGATGATCACACACACACAACTAACATGGAGATCCTCACTCAAGGTGCTCAACACTTCACAACAAAAGACAAATTCATCGCCAAAGCCATTTCCCGTTGCCATGGAAACCAAGTGCTCTGACAGCACATATGTGGAATAGTGGATATCACACGTAGAGAACACAGTGTGGTAGTGAATGGCAACTGCTCGAAGCAGCAGCACAGCTCTTCCAGGGCCAAAACAACACCACCTGGCTCATAAACTTCACCTGCCATCAGCTGTCCTGGCAGCTATCTAGGAAACCCTGTTTGTTCACTTGCGGTCCAATGCCCATTGAGCCCATTGGGATGGAATCCAGTATATTGAAACCGAAACCAAATTAGCATGGAGCTCCTCACTCAAGGCGCTCAAAACTCCACAGCCAAAGACAAGTTCAGCGCCCAAGATGTTTTCCACTGCCATGGAAACCAAGTGCTCTGGCAGCACATAGGTCTGTAATTGGATATGACACCTACAGAACAGAGTGTGGTGGTGAATGGCCATAGAAATCAAGACCAAAATAAACAATTGGGACCTCATCAAACTAAGAAGCTTCTGTACAGCTAGAGAAACAATCAACAAAGTAAAAAGGCAACCCACAGAATGGGAGAAGATCTTCGCACACGACATAGGTGACAGAGGGCTAATCTCCAGAATATACAAAGAGCTACAAAACAACCAAAATGTCAAAACAAACAAGCCACTCAAGAAATGGGCACGGAAAATGGGCAAACACTTCACAAAGGAACAAACCCAAAGGGCAAACAAACATATGAAAAAATGCTCAAGTTCCCTGGCAATAAGGGAAATCCAAATTAAAACATCAATGAGGTACCATCTAATGCCAGTAAGACTGGCCCACATGAATAAAAGCACCAACAACACTTGTTGGCGAGGTTGCGGGAAAAAGGGAAGCCTACTCCACTGCTGGTGGGGCTGCAGGTTGGTAGAGCCTCTATGGAAATCAGTATGGAGAATATTCAAACAACTCGAATACAACATACCATATGGCCCGGCAATAGCACTCCTAGGAATATATCCAGAACAGTTGTTTTATGAGAAACCAACATGCACTCCTATGTTCATAGCGGCACAATCAGTAATTGCAAAAACGTGGAAGCAGCCAGAATGCCCATCAACAGAGGACTGGATAAGAAAGCTATGGTTCATCTACTCCATGGAATACTACTCAGCTATTAAGGAACACAAAATGCAGTTCTTTGTCGCCAAATGGGCCAAACTGGAAACCATAATGCTAAGGGAAATGAGCCAATCTCAAAAGGTTAAATACCACATGTTTGCCTTAATTTAAGATGACACGATGTTATGTATAAGAAGTTATGTTATGAATGTTATATGTTGTGTATAAACTGGATTTGAAATATCAATGAGGTGGTACAGAAGGTGGATAAGAACTCGCATTTACTTTTACCATATTGGTTACTCATTACTATGTCAATTAATTCCATAGTGATGTAAATTTTTGCTGATGGTATGTTGGAGCTTTCAATTGATCGGGATGATACTCTGCTGACCCTGTCGTCAGACCAGAGAGGGTATACCAAAGAAGCCGTTGAACTTGACTAGACAATAAGGTGCTGGACTATATGTTTGGTATATGCTTGCAATGGGGGAATCTCAACTGAACTTGAACTGTGGTTATGCAACAAGGTGGAGGAATCCACCATGGTGGGAGGATGTGGGGAGGGGTGGGGAGAACCCAAGTACCTATGTAACTGTGTCACATAATACAATGTAATTAATGAATTTAAAATAAAATATAAAAAAAAACTCCACAGCCAAAGACAAGTTCAGAGCCCAAGCTATTTCCCGTTACCCTGGAAACCAAGTGCTCTGACAGCATATATGTGGAACAGTGGATATGACACCTAGAGAACTCAGTGTGGTTCGCCTTTGAATGGAGACTGCCTGAAGCAGCAGCACAGCTCTTCCAGTGGGATGGCATCAAGCATGTTGAGCACATACACACAACTATCATGCAGCTCCTCCCTCAAGGCGTTCAAAACTCCACAGCCAAAGACAAGTTCAGCGCCCAAGCCATTTCCCGTAGCCATGGAAACCAAGTGTTCTGGCAGCACATAAGTGGAACTGTGGGTGTGACACATAGACAACACAGTGTGGTGGTGAATGGCAACTGCTTGAAGCAGCAGCACAGCTCTTTCAGTGCCAAAACAACTCCACCTTGCTCATGAAATTCACATATCATGAGCTGTCCTGGCAGCTATGTAGGAAACCCTCTTGGTCACTTCCGCTCTAATGCCCATTGAGCCCAGTGGGATGGAATCAAGCATGTTGAGCATCCAAACAAAAATAACATGTAGCTCCTCACTCAAGGCGCTTAAAACTCCTCAGCCAAAGACAAGTTCAACGCCCAAGCCATTTCTGGCTGTCATGGAAACCAAGTGCTCTGGCAGCACATATGCGTATTAGTGGATATGACACCTAAGGAAGGTAGTGTGTTGGCGACTGGCAACTGATCGAAAAGGAGACACAGCTCTTCCAGTGCCAAAACAACTCCACCTGGCTCATGAACTTCACATACCATCAGCTGTCCTGGCAGCTATCTAGGAAACCCTGTTTAGTCATTTCCGCTCCAATGCCAATGGAGCCAAGTGCAATTTAAACAAGCAGGATGATTACACACAAACAAAGCTAACATGTAGCTCCTCACTGAAAGCGCTCAAAACTCCACAGACAATGCAAGTTCAGTGCCCAAGCCATTTCCCGTTTCCATGGAAACCAAGTCCTCTGGCAGCACATATGTAGAACAATGGATGTGACACAGAGAGAACACAGTGTGGTGGTGAATGTCCACTGCCTGAAACAGCAGCACAGCTCTTCCAGGAAAAAAAAACCCACCTGGCTTATGAACTTGAGATAGCATCAGCTGTTCTGGCAGCTATCTAGGAAACCCTCTTTGTTCAATGGCACTTCAATGCCCAATGAGCCCAGTGTGATTTAAAAAAGCAGTTTGAGCACCCACAAGAAACTAACATGGAGCTCCTTCCTAAGGGCATTCATAACTCCACAGCCAAAGACAAGTTCAGCACCCAAGCCATTTCCCCCCACCATGAAAACCAAGGGCTCTGGCAGCACATATGTGGAACACTCAAAGTGACACCATGTGAATGTAGGGTTTCTGATGAATGGCCACAGCCCGAAGCAGCAGAACAGCTCTTCCAGTGCCAAAGCAACTCCACTGGCTCATGAACTTCACATACCATCAGCTGTCCTGGCAGCTATCTAGGAAACTCTGTTTGGTCACTTGCGGTCCAATGCCCATTGAGCCCAGTGTGATTTAAACAAGCAGAATGATCAAACACACACAACTAACATGGAGCTCCTCACTCAAGGCGCTCAAAACTCCAAGACAAAGACAAGTTCAGCGCCAAAGCCATTTCCCGTTGCAATGGAAACCAAGTGCTCTGGCAGCACACATGTGGAACACTGGATGTGTCACCTACAGAACACAGTATGCTGGTGAATGGCCACTGCCCGAAGCAGCATCACAGCTCTTCCACTGCCAAAACAACTCTACCTTGCTCATCACTTCACTTAACATCAGTTGTCCTGGCAGCTATCTAGGAAACCCTGTTTGGTAACATTCAGTCCAATGCCCGTTGGCCCAGTGTGATTTAATCACGCAGCTTGAGCACCCAAACAAAACAAACATGGAGCTGCTCACTCAAGGCTCTCAAAACTAAAGAGGAAAAACAAGTTCAGCGCCTAATCCATTTCCGTTGCCATGGGAACCACGTGCTCTGGCAGCACTACGTCTGTAAGTGGATATGACACCTAGGGAAGGTAGTGTGGTGGTGAATGACAACTGTCCAAAGCAGCATCACAGCTCTTCCAGTGCCAAAACAACTCCACCTGGCTCATGAACTTCACATGCCATCAGCTTTCCAGTCAGCTATCTAGGAAACTCTGTTTGGTCACTTGCGGTCCAAATGCCCTTTGAGACCAGTGTGATTTAAACAAGCGGGATGATCACACACACACAACTAACATGGAGATCCTCACTCAAGGTGCTCAACACTTCACAACAAAAGACAAATTCATCGCCAAAGCCATTTCCCGTTGCCATGGAAACCAAGTGCTCTGACAGCACATATGTGGAATAGTGGATATCACACGTAGAGAACACAGTGTGGTAGTGAATGGCAACTGCTCGAAGCAGCAGCACAGCTCTTCCAGGGCCAAAACAACACCACCTGGCTCATAAACTTCACCTGCCATCAGCTGTCCTGGCAGCTATCTAGGAAACCCTGTTTGTTCACTTGCGGTCCAATGCCCATTGAGCCCATTGGGATGGGATCCAGTATATTGAAACCGAAACCAAATTGGCATGGAGCTCCTCACTCAAGGCGCTCAAAACTCCACAGCCAAAGACAAGTTCAGCGCCCAAGATGTTTTCCACTGCCATGGAAACCAAGTGCTCTGGCAGCACATAGGTCTGTAATTGGATATGACACCTACAGAACAGAGTGTGGTGGTGAATGGCCATAGAAATCAAGACCAAAATAAACAATTGGGACCTCATCAAACTAAGAAGCTTCTGTACAGCTAGAGAAACAATCAACAAAGTAAAAAGGCAACCCACAGAATGGGAGAAGTTCTTCGCACACGACATAGGTGACAGAGGGCTAATCTCCAGAATATACAAAGAGCTACAAAACAACCAAAATGTCAAAACAAACAAGCCACTCAAGAAATGGGCACGGAAAATGGGCAAACACTTCACAAAGGAACAAACCCAAAGGGCAAACAAACATATGAAAAAATGCTCAAGTTCCCTGGCAATAAGGGAAATCCAAATTAAAACATCAATGAGGTACCATCTAATGCCAGTAAGACTGGCCCACATGAATAAAAGCACAAACAACACTTGTTGGCGAGGTTGCGGGAAAAAGGGAACCCTACTCCATTGCTGGTGGGGCTGCAGGTTGGTAGAGCCTCTATGGAAATCAGTATGGAGAATATTCAAACAACTCGAATACAACATACCATATGGCCCGGCAATAGCACTCCTAGGAATATATCCAGAACAGTTGTTTTATGAGAAACCAACATGCACTCCTATGTTCATAGCGGCACAATCAGTAATTGCAAAAACGTGGAAGCAGCCAGAATGCCCATCAACAGAGGACTGGATAAGAAAGCTATGGTTCATCTACTCCATGGAATACTACTCAGCTATTAAGGAACACAAAATGCAGTTCTTTGTCGCCAAATGGGCCAAACTGGAAACCATAATGCTAAGGGAAATGAGCCAATCTCAAAAGGTTAAATACCACATGTTTGCCTTAATTTAAGATGACACGATGTTATGTATAAGAAGTTATGTTATGAATGTTATATGTTGTGTATAAACTGGATTTGAAATATCAATGAGGTGGTACAGAAGGTGGATAAGAACTCGCATTTACTTTTACCATATTGGTTACTCATTACTATGTCAATTAATTCCATAGTGATGTAAATTTTGCTGATGGTATGTTGGAGCTTTCAATTGATCGGGATGATACTCTGCTGACCCTGTCGTCAGACCAGAGAGGGTATACCAAAGAAGCCGTTGAACTTGACTAGACAATAAGGTGCTGGACTATATGTTTGGTATATGCTTGCAATGGGGGAATCTCAACTGAACTTGAACTGTGGTTATGCAACAAGGTGGAGGAATCCACCATGGTGGGAGGATGTGGGGAGGGGTGGGGAGAACCCAAGTACCTATGTAACTGTGTCACATAATACAATGTAATTAATGAATTTAAAATAAAATATAAAAAAAACTCCACAGCCAAAGACAAGTTCAGAGCCCAAGCTATTTCCCGTTACCCTGGAAACCAAGTGCTCTGACAGCATATATGTGGAACAGTGGATATGACACCTAGAGAACTCAGTGTGGTTCGCCTTTGAATGGAGACTGCCTGAAGCAGCAGCACAGCTCTTCCAGTGGGATGGCATCAAGCATGTTGAGCACATACACACAACTAACATGCAGCTCCTCCCTCAAGGCGTTCAAAACTCCACAGCCAAAGACAAGTTCAGCGCCCAAGCCATTTCCCGTAGCCATGGAAACCAAGTGTTCTGGCAGCACATAAGTGGAACTGTGGGTGTGACACATAGACAACACAGTGTGGTGGTGAATGGCAACTGCTTGAAGCAGCAGCACAGCTCTTTCAGTGCCAAAACAACTCCACCTTGCTCATGAAATTCACATACCATGAGCTGTCCTGGCAGCTATGTAGGAAACCCTCTTGGTCACTTCCGCTCTAATGCCCATTGAGCCCAGTGGGATGGAATCAAGCATGTTGAGCATCCAAACAAAAATAACATGTAGCTCCTCACTCAAGGCGCTCAAAACTCCTCAGCCAAAGACAAGTTCAACGCCCAAGCCATTTCTGGCTGTCATGGAAACCAAGTGCTCTGGCAGCACATATGCGTATTAGTGGATATGACACCTAAGGAAGGTAGTGTGTTGGCGACTGGCAACTGATCGAAAAGGAGACACAGCTCTTCCAGTGCCAAAACAACTCCACCTGGCTCATGAACTTCACATACCATCAGCTGTCCTGGCAGCTATCTAGGAAACCCTGTTTAGTCATTTCCGCTCCAATGCCAATGGAGCCAAGTGCAATTTAAACAAGCAGGATGATTACACACAAACAAAGCTAACATGTAGCTCCTCACTGAAAGCGCTCAAAACTCCACAGACAATGCAAGTTCAGTGCCCAAGCCATTTCCCGTTTCCATGGAAACCAAGTCCTCTGGCAGCACATATGTAGAACAATGGATGTGACACAGAGAGAACACAGTGTGGTGGTGAATGTCCACTGCCTGAAACAGCAGCACAGCTCTTCCAGGAAAAAAAAACCCACCTGGCTTATGAACTTGAGATAGCATCAGCTGTTCTGGCAGCTATCTAGGAAACCCTCTTTGTTCAATGGCACTTCAATGCCCAATGAGCCCAGTGTGATTTAAAAAAGCAGTTTGAGCACCCACAAGAAACTAACATGGAGCTCCTCCCTAAGGGCATTCATAACTCCACAGCCAAAGACAAGTTCAGCACCCAAGCCATTTCCCCCCACCATGAAAACCAAGGGCTCTGGCAGCACATATGTGGAACACTCAAAGTGACACCATGTGAATGTAGGGTTTCTGATGAATGGCCACAGCCCGAAGCAGCAGAACAGCTCTTCCAGTGCCAAAGCAACTCCACCGGCTCATGAACTTCACATACCATCAGCTGTCCTGGCAGCTATCTAGGAAACTCTGTTTGGTCACTTGTGGTCCAATGCCCATTGAGCCCAGTGTGATTTAAACAAGCAGAATGATCAAACACACACAACTAACATGGAGCTCCTCACTCAAGGCGCTCAAAACTCCAAGACAAAGACAAGTTCAGCGCCAAAGCCATTTCCCGTTGCAATGGAAACCAAGTGCTCTGGCAGAACACATGTGGAACACTGGATGTGTCACCTACAGAACACAGTATGCTGGTGAATGGCCACTGCCCAAAGCAGCAGCACAGCTCTTCCACTGCCAAAACAACTCTACCTTGCTCATCACTTCACTTAACATCAGTTGTCCTGGCAGCTATCTAGGAAACCCTGTTTGGTAACATCCAGTCCAATGCCCGTTGGCCCAGTGTGATTTAATCACACAGCTTGAGCACCCAAACAAAACAAACATGGAGCTGCTCACTCAAGGCTCTCAAAACTAAAGAGGAAAAACAAGTTCAGTGCCTAATCCATTTCCGTTGCCATGGGAACCACGTGCTCTGGCAGCACTACGTCTGTAAGTGGATATGACACCTAGGGAAGGTAGTGTGGTGGTGAATGACAACTGTCCAAAGCAGCATCACAGCTCTTCCAGTGCCAAACAACTCCACCTGGCTCATGAACTTCACATGCCATCAGCTTTCCAGTCAGCTATCTAGGAAACTCTGTTTGGTCACTTGCGGTCCAAATGCCCTTTGAGACCAGTGTGATTTAAACAAGCGGGATGATCACACACACACAACTAACATGGAGATCCTCACTCAAGGTGCTCAACACTTCACAACAAAAGACAAATTCATCGCCAAAGCCATTTCCCGTTGCCATGGAAACCAAGTGCTCTGACAGCACATATGTGGAATAGTGGATATCACACGTAGAGAACACAGTGTGGTAGTGAATGGCAACTGCCCGAAGCAGCAGCACAGCTCTTCCAGGGCCAAAACAACACCACCTGGCTCATAAACTTCACCTGCCATCAGCTGTCCTGGCAGCTATCTAGGAAACCCTGTTTGTTCACTTGCGGTCCAATGCCCATTGAGCCCATTGGGATGGAATCCAGCATATTGAAACCGAAACCAAATTAACAAGGAGCTCCTCACTCAAGGCGCTCAAAACTCCACAGCCAAAGACAAGTTCAGCGCCCAAGATGTTTTCCACTGCCATGGAAACCAAGTGCTCTGGCAGCACATAGGTCTGTAATTGGATATGACACCTACAGAACAGAGTGTTGGGGTGAATTGTCATTGCCCGAAGAAGCAGCACAGCTCTTCCAGTGCAAAAACAACTCCACATGGATCATCAACATCACATACCATCAGCTGTCCCGGCAGCTATCTAGGAAACCCTGTTTGGTCACTTCTGGTCCAATGTCCTCTGAGACCAGTGGAATGCAATCAAACATGTTGAGCACCCAAACAGAAATAACATGTAACTCCTCACTCAAGGCGCTCAAAATTCAACAGCCAAAGACAAGTTCAGCGCCTCAGCCATTTCCCGTTGCCATGAAAACCAAGTGCTCTGGCAGCACATATGTGGAACAGTAGATGTGACACATACAGAATATATTTTGGTGGTGACTGGCCAATGCCCAAAGCAGCAGCACAACTCTTCCAGTGCCAAAACAACTGCACCTGGCTCATGAATTTCACATGCCCTCAGCTGTCCTGGCACCTATCTAGGGAACCCTATTTGCTCACTTCCACTCCAATGCACATTGGTCCCAGGGTGATGCAATCAAACATGTTGAGCACCAAAACAAAACTAACATGTAACTCCTCATTCAAGGCGCTCAAAATTCCACAGCCAAAGACAAGTTCATCACCCAAGCCATTTCCGGTTGTCATGGAAATCACGTGCTCTGGCAACACATATGTGTGAAAGTGGATATGACACCTAAGGAAGGTAGTGTGGTGGTGAATGGCAACTGTCCAGAGCAGCATCACAGCTCTTCCAGTGCCAAAACAATTCCACCTATCTCAAGAACTTCACTTACCCTCAGCTGTCCTGGCAGCTATCTAGGAAAGCCTGTATGGTCACTTCTTGTCCATTGCTCATGGAGACAATTGGGATGGAATCAAGCATGTTGACCTCCCACACACAACTAACATGTAGCTCCTGACTCAAGGCACTCAAACTCCACAGCAAAAGGAAAGTTCGGCGCCAAAAGCCATTTCCCGTTGCCATGGAAACCAAGTGCTCTGGCAGCACATATGTGTGTAAGTGGATATGACACTTAGGGAAGGTAATGTGGTGGTGATTTCAACTAACCGAAGAACCAGCACAGCTCTTCCAGTGCCAAAACAACTCCACCTGGCTCATGAGCTTCACATACCATCAGATGTCCTGGCAGCTATATAGGAAATCCTATTTGGTCACATCCGGTCAAATGCCTGTTGGGCACAGTGTGATGGAATCAAGCAGCTCTAGCACCCACAAAAACAAACATGGAGCTCCTCACTCAAGGTGCTCAAAACTCCACAGCAAAAACAAGTTCATCGTCCAAGCTATTTCCCGTTGCCATGGAAACCAAGTGCTCTTACAGCACATATGTGTGAAAATGGATATGACACCTACGGAAGTTACAGTGGTGGTGAATGGCCACTGCGCGAAGCAGCAGCACAGCTCTTCCAGTTCAAAGCAACTCCACCATGCTCATCTACTTCACATACCATCAGCTGTCCCAGCAGCTATCTAGGAAACCCTGTTTGGTCACTTGCGGTCAAATGCCTGTTGAGACCAGTGTGATTGAATCAAGCATGTGGAGCACCCACAAAAAATTAAAATATAACTTCTCACTCAAGGCACTCAAAACTCCACAGCCAAAGACAAGCTCATCGCCCTAACCATTTCCCGTTGCCATGGAAACCAAGTGCTCTGGCAACATATATGTCTCTAGGTGGATATGACAGCTAGAGAAGATAGTGTGGTGCTGAATGGCTACTGCCTGAAACAGCAGCACAGCTCATCCAGTGCCAAAACAACTCCATCTGGCTCATCAACTTCCCATACGGTCAGCTGTCCTGGCAGCTATCTAGGAAACACTGTTTGGTCACTTCAGCTCAAAAGCCCATTGAGCCCAGTAGGATGGATTCAAGCAGCTTCAGCACCAAAACATAACTAACATGGAGTTCTTCACTCAAGGCGCTCAAAACTCCACAGCCAAAGACAAGTTCAGCGCCCAAGCCATTTCCCGTTGCCATGGAAACCAAGTGCTCTGGCAGCACATATGTGTGTAAGTGGATATGACACATATGGAAGGGAGTGTGGTTTTGAATTTCATCTTTCCGAAGCAGCAGCACTGCCCTTCCAAGGCCAAAACAACTTCACCTGGCTCATGAACTTCACATACCATCAGCTGTCCTTGCATTACGCGGCTGAAGTGTGTGATTGTCTTGTCCTGTCCTCTGTCTTCTCATGGTTAGGGTTCTGAGTGCAGCAGTTTCAATGGGGAGATCCCCAAATGTCTCCTCTGTGTCTGAGGTATTCCCAGTCCAGATTCTGTTTATACTAGCAAGTCTAGGGCCCGGCACAGCCCATCAGCCCGATCAGCTGGTTGTGGCAGTTGCTGGGTTGGTTGTGTTTGCAGGCCTGTCTTCCACTGGAACCAATGGGTCTTGCAGTCCAGCCCGATTCTGCCCAGCACACGCTCGGGCATCACTCTTGCTTCACTCACGTCACTCCCTGTGGCTGTCCTGATGACAGGGAGCATTCTGATTGGCTGCATCTCTAAGACCTCACAGGGCTGTGTGGCCCTACAAGCTGTCCAGTCTGTAGCTGCCTGGTCATAGCAGCCTGGGATCCTGTAGCCTCAGCATTCTAGAAAAGCCCTGGTGACAGGCAGCCTCCTCTGTGGAGTAGAGAAAGATGGTGAGTGCTTCAAGCTCTGCTTTCTTTGTTCCTTCTCGCCACAGGCCCTAGCAGAGAAGACATGCAGACTCCATGGAAGCCAGCAGAGCGTGAGTGTCTGGGGTTGTGTTTCCCTTGAATGTGAGTTTGCAAATCAGCTGACAATGTGTTGAAGCCTAGGACCTTTTCAACAGCGGTACTATGAAAGCATTTCCATTTTCCATCGATGAGAATCCTTGTGTCTCTTCAAGGAGCCAATCTAATCCTAGTTCTCCATTAGAGGTAGTGTGTGGAATAACCTATGTAATGTGGAAGAGCCAAGCCAAGCTGATTTCCATAGGCAGACCTTACATTCCATTTCCTGTCACGGCTCTCAGTGAAGTTTCCGAAGTGCAGTCCAGTGTCATGTAAGTGGGTCACCATAGTGTAAAAGAGATGACTTTCGGGAGATGGTTGGGATCAATACCATGGTTGGATACAGGGTTGGAATCAGTTTTAGAATGCTATCTAGGCTTATGGTTGCAGTGATGTCAAAGCCTAGATTTCAGGTTAGGACAAGGTGGAGTGTTAAGGTTCAATTGAGGTTTCTGATTTGGGTTACTAGTAGGAATAGAGCTAGGATTCTGCTTAGGTGGAATTAAGGTGGGAGCTAGGTCTAATGCTAAAGGTCAAGTCTAGTAGTGAGGTTACTGTAAGGTTTTGAGATATGAGTTATGGTTATCCCAATGGTTATGATTAGGTTTAGGGTTAGGTTTAGGGTGAGGGTGAGGGTGAGGATGAGGGTTCAACTGACAAATAAGATTAGGTCCAGACTTAGGTTTTGTATGTGGCATGAAGTAGGATTTGTGTGAGGATTAGTACTAGGTAAAGAATAGTGTTTGGATTAATGCTGGATAGAGAGTTTGGGTTCCATTTCTGGTTCAGGCTTGGTTTGAGTTAGTGTTTGATTGAGGGTTATTGTTAGGACTGTGGAAAGGACTGTGTGGATTCAGAATACAGTTAGGGTTACTCTTGAGGTTACGATGAAAGCTGTGGCTCCATTGAGGATGAAGAGGTTGTTTTGTGTGAATTTGAGCATCATGGTGAGTTTCTAGTCTATGTCCAAATGATTATGCTTACAGCTAGAGTTCATGTTAGGGTGTGGGCTAATGCTAGTGTGAAAGTTGTTGTAGGATTAAGGTTAGGTCCAAATCTAGTGTTAGGTGCAAATCTTGTGGTGACGTTTTAGGCTACAGTTGGATTTAGGCTTAGTGTTCTAATGAGGGTGATGATTCACATTAGCATTGCGGTTTAGGTTTCGAAATGTCGCTGGGATTGGGTTCAGTGTTAGGGCTAGGCTTAGTATGACAGTGATGTCTCGATCTGTGTCAGGGTTGGAGTTGGTGTTGGGACTAGTGATTTGGTTGGGTTTAGGGCTAGGATCACTTTTAGGATTTGGGCTAAAGCTAGAGCTAGTATCAGCATGCAGGTTATGATGATGGCCAGGGTTGGAGATCAACCTGTCTGGCTTTGGGTGTGCTCTAGGTTGCAATAGGTATTTGTGGTAGTCTTCGATCTAGGAGTTGGGTAAGTGCTGTATATCTTACTTTCCAATACAACGTCATAATTGTTAAAAGCAAAAGATTCATGGCTACTCTAGTTTGAAATTATGACTAGGGTCAACGTGAGGTTTAGGATTAGGCCTATAGCCTGTCTGCTCATTACATCTATGAAAAGTCAAGCGACTCAGTCAGCCTTACAGGCAGGGTTAGTCTCAACTCTTCCTGTAGAAGTACCCCTAATTCTAATCTTAGATCCTAGCGCTATTCTCATCGACCTCTGCTTTGACTTAACCCTGTCCCAAATACTAACCTTAATCATTGTCCATCTCTACTCGTCGCCCTAACCTTAGTCCTACGCTAGTCGTAATCCCAACATTTTTATAACAATCTAACTGAAATAGGAACATTCAAGCTCGACAGAAAGCCAAGCAGAGTCATAGCCCCAAGTGTCAAAATCAACACTAAAGAGTCCCTTCATCCTGAACCAGCCGGCTTCCTGAAACAAATTTTCCCTGAGGCCAGCCCTTTCTGTAACTCTAAGCCCTAGACTTTACCTGATCATACCCCTAGACCAAATCATGACCCGATTTCTTTTTTTTTTTGAAATTATTTATTATTTTTACTTCATTAATTACATTGTATTATGTGACACAGTTACATAGGTACTTGGGTTCTCCCCACCCCTCCCCAAACCCTCCCACCATGGTGGATTCCTCTACCTTTTTGCATAAACACAGCTCAAGTTCAGTAGAGATTCCCCCATTGCAAGCGTATACCAAACATAGAGTCCAGCATCTTATTGCCCAGTCAAGTTCAATGGCTTCTTTGGTATACCCTCTCTGGTCTGAAGATAGAGCCAGCAGAGTATCATCCCAGTCAATTGAAAGCTCCAACATACCTTCAGCAAAAATTTACATCACTATGGAATTAATTGACATAGTAATGAGTAACCAACATGTTGAAAGTAAATGCGAGTTCCCAGTCACCTTCTGTGACCACCTCACCTATACTTCAATTTTAGTTTATACACAACATATAACATTCATAACATAACATGTTATACATGACATCATATCATCTTAAATTAAGGCAAACATGTGGTATTTAACCTTTTGTGATTGGCTCATTTCCCTTAGCATTATGGTTTCCAGTTTGGCCCATTTGGCGACAAAGAAACGCATTTTGTTTTTTTTAATAGCTGAGTAGTATTCCATGGAGTAGATGAACCATAGCTTTCTTATCCAGTCCTCTGTTGATGGGCATTTTGGTTGCTTCCATGTTTTTGTAACTACTGATTGTGCTGCTATGAGCATAGGAGTGCATGTTGGTTTCTCATAAAACAATTGTTCTGGATATATTCCTAGGAGTGCTATTGCTGGATCATACGGTATGTTGAATTTGCGTTGTTTGAATATTCTCCATATTGATTTCCATAGAGGCTGTACCAACCTGCAGCCCCACCAGCAGTGGAGTAGGGATCCCTTTTCCCCGCAACCTTGCCAACATGTGTTGTTGGTGCTTTTATTCATGTGGGCCAGTCTTACTGGCATTAGGTGGTACCTCATTGATGTTTTAATTTGGATTTCCCTTATTGCCAGGGAAATTGAGCATTTTTTCATATGTTTGTTTGCCCTTTGGGTTTGTTCCTTTGTGAAGTGTTTGCCCATTTCCCGTGCCCATTTCTTGAGTGGCTTGTTTGTTTTGACATTTTGGTTGTTTTGTAGCTCTTTGTATATTCTGGAGATCAGCCCTCTATCACCTATGTCGTGTGCGAAGATCTTCTCCCATTGTGTGGGTTGCCTTTTTACTTTGTTGATTGTTTCTCTAGCTGTACAGAAGCTTCTTAGCTTCATCAGCTCCCAATTGTTTATTTTGGTCTTGATTTTTACTGCATTTGGAGTCTTTTTTAGGAAGTGAGGGCCTACCCCTAAGTGTTGCAGTGTGTTTCCAACATTTTCTTCCAAAAGTTTGAAGGTTTCTGGATGTAGGTTTAGATCTGTTATCCATTTAGATCTGATCTTTGCGTATGGTGAGAGATGTGGATCTATTTTTTTTTTGTTTCTACAGGCTATCAATCAGTTGTCCCAACAGCATTTATTGAACAGACCTCCCCATTTGCCTGGATTGTCGTTTGTCTTTTTGTCAAAGATTATTTGGCTGTATTTGTGTGGGTTTCCTTCTGGTGTTTCTATTCTGCTCCATTGATCTTCCTCTCTATCTTTGTGCCAGTACCACGCTGTTTTGATAACCACTGCCCTATAGTATGTCCAGAGGTCCGGAACTGTGATTCCCCCTGCTAACTTCCTGTTCTTGAGAATGGTTCTAGCTATCCGTGGTTTTTTGTGTTTCCAGATGAACCTTTGGATCATTGTTTCCAGTTCCATGAAGAATGTTTTGGGCAATTTGATTGGGATTGCGTTGAATGTATATATTGCTTTTGGCAGTATAGACATTTTAATGATATTGATTTTACCTATCCAGGAGCATGTGATGTTACTCCATCTTTTGAGGTCTTGTTCAATTTCTTTTTTAAGTAGTTTGTAGTTTTCTTCAAATAAGTCTCCTACATTTTTGGTTAGATTTATTCCCAGATATTTCATACTTTTCTCTGGTATTTTGAATGGTATCTTGCTGGTTACGTCTTTTTCCATCTTGGGACTGTTCGCATACACTATGGCTGTTGACTTTTGTTCATTAATTTTGTAGCCTGCTACTCTACCAAACTCTTGTACAAGTTCTAGCAGTCTCTATTGAGGCTCTTGGCTCTTCTACATAAAGAATCATATCATCTGCGTATAGTGAGAGTTTGACTTCTTCGTTTCTCATTTGGATTCTTCTATTACTTTTTCTTGTCTTATGGCCTCAGCAAGTACCTCTAGAACTATGTTGAATAGCAGTGGAGAAAGCGGACATCCTTGTCTTGTTCCAGATTTCAGTGGGAAGGGTTCCAGTTTTTCTCCATTCAGTATGATGCTGGCGTTGGGTTTTTCATATATGGCTTTAATTATGTTGTGGATTTTTCCATCTATGCCTACCTTGGTTAGGGTTTTTAGCAGGAAGTGGTGTTGGATTTTGTCAAAAGCTTTTTCTGCATCTATTGATACTATCATGTGATTCTTGTTTTTCAGTTTTTGGATGTGGTGTATCACATTTATGGATTTCTGAATGTTGAACCATCCCTGCATTCCAGGGATGAATCCTACTTGATCTGGATGAATGATCTGTCTGATGTGTTTTTGAATTCTGTTTGCTAGGATTTTGTTGAGAATCTTAGCATCAATGTTCATCAAAGAGATAGGTCTGTAGTTTTCCTTCTCAGTTGGGTCTCTGTCTGGTTTTGGGATTAAGGTAATGTTGGCTTCATAGAATGAGCTTGGAAGGGTTGCCTCTTTTTCTATTGTTTTGAAGAGTTTGTAGAGGATTGGGGTCAGTTCTGTTCGGAATGTTTTGTAGAATTCTGTAGTGAAGCCGTCTGGGCCTGGGCTTTTCTTTGTTGGGAGGTCTTTAATCACTGATTCAATCTCTGCTTCAGTTATGGGTTTGTTCAGGCCGTTTGTTGCCTCTGGGCTAAGATTTGGCAGGTGGTAGAAGTCTAAGAACTTTTCCATTTCTTGGTGATCTTCTGATTTGTTGGAGTACAGTGCTTTGTAGTAATTTCTAATTATGGCCTTAATGGATGCGGTGTCTGTTGTTATGTTGCCTTTTTCATCTTTGATGCTGTTAATTCTTGCCTTCTCTTGTTTTTTCCTTGTCAGTTGGGCCAGTGGGGTGTCTATCTTGTTTATCTTCTCAAAGAACCAGCTTTTTGATTCATTAATTTTGTGTATCATTTTTTTTATTTCTATCTGGTTGATTTCCTCCCTTGTTTTGATGATTTCTTGTTTCCTATTGTGTGTGGGGCTCTTCTGCTGTTGTTTCTCCGATTCCTGGAGGTGTGTGTTTAGTTCCTGTATTTGGTGCCTCTCTTGGGCCTTGACATGAGCTCCAATTGAGATGAGATTACCCCGTAGCACTGCTTTGGCAGTGTCCCACAAATTTTGGAATGTTGTGTCAGAGTTTTCATTGGTTTCCATAAATTTTTTTATCTCATCTTTAATTTCTTCTCTGACCCATTTTTCGTTTAATAGCATATTGTTCAGCCTCCAAGAGTTTCTGTATTTCCTGGGGCATTTTGAATTGCTGATTTCCAGTTTAATTCCGTGGTGTTCTGACAGGATACATGGTATGATTCCTATCTTTTTGAAATTATTTAGGTTTGCTTTGTGTCCTATCATGTGGTCGATCCTGGAGAAGGTGCCATGCACTGCTGAAAAAAATGTATAATCTGTGGTCTTAGGGTAAAAAATTCTATAAATATCTATCATGTCCAGTTGTTCTATTGTTTGTATGAGCTCTGTTGTTTCTTTGTTGAGTTTTTGTTTTGTTGATCTGTCTATTGTTGTTAGTGGGGTGTTAAGATCACCCACTATTATTGTGTGCATATCTATGTTTCCCCTTAAGTCCGTGAGTAACTGCTTCATGTATCTAGGTGCGTTTGAATTTGGTGCATATATGTTCATAATGGTAATTACTTCCTGATGAATCAGTCCTTTCACCAATATATAATGTCCTTCCCTGTCCTTTTTGATGTGTGTCAGATTGAAGTCCACACCATCTGAAATTAAGATAGCTACCCCAGCCTTTTTTTTTTTTTTTTTTTGTCGTCCATTGGCATGAAATATCTGTTTCCAACCTTTCACTTTCAGCTTCTTAGGATCTCTTCTGGTTAGATGTGTCTCTTGTAGGCAACAGATAGTTGGGTGCTGTTTGATAATCCATTCTGTTAATCTATGTCTTTTTTAATTGGTGAGTTCAGACCATTTGTGTTAAGAGTTAAAATTGAGAGGTTGTGATTTTGCCCTGCCATACTTGTTTTTGTGGGTGTTGATATCAGTGTAATTGCCCTTCCTTGTGTGGACTTTAGTGGGGAGATCTTCCTGTTTGCCATCTTTGCTTATGATTCACCTCCTTTTTTTCTTGATTTAGTGCATTTCTAAGGAGATTTTGTAGAGCTGATTTTGTGCTGGCATATTCTTCTAATTTCTCTTTGCTGTGAAAGTATTTGATTTCGTTCTCAAATACGAATGAGATCTTTGCTGGGTACAATATTCTTGGTTGACAGTTGTTCTGATTCAGGATTTGGAAGATCTTTGTCCATTCTCTTCTTGCTTGAAAAGTCTCTTCAGAGAAGTCAGCAGTGATCCTGATTGGTTTTCCCCGGTATGTGATCTTTTCTCTGCTTCGTACTTCTCTCAGGATTCTTTCTTTGTCTTCATTGGAGTGGAACTTGAGCACCATATGTCTGGGTGAAGATCGCTTTGGGTCATATCTGCTGGGAGTCCTCTGACCGTCCTGGATTTGGGCTGGGTTCATGTTCCAAGTGTTTTGGAAGTTTTCCTGTATAATTTCGTCGAGCACCATTTACATTCCTGACTCTTTTTCCGCTCCTTCAGGAAGGCCAATAATCCTAATATTCAATTTTCTGAGGTTGTCTTTCATTTCTTGTATGGTCTTATTGGCTTTGTTCAGACTTGTCTCCAGCTGTTTAGTGAACTGAGTATGTTGGTTTTGTGTGTCTTCCGTTTCAGAGATCCTCTCTTCTGCTGTATTTGTTCCTCCTATGTTGGCAATCTTGCAAGTCTCCTCCATGACCCGATTTCTACTACTACTACTAAGTGCATCCCTAGCTCAAACACAAATCAAACTCCTAAAGCCATCCCTAACTCCTTTTGTTTTTGTTGAATTCTATTGTTGACAATCTTTACATAGTTGATTTGGGTCAAAAGGTTCAAGGGCTACAGGACAGTGAGTAAGGCTATTATTTCCATATCCTCTTCTCTGTATCTGGGAATAAATGGGGAGGGAGATAAAGGAAAAAGCCCCACCCAGTCTCCTCCAGACCCCAGGACCCTGATGTGGGGCATGCTGCGAGGGTCCTGCTCAAGTGGGCTTCTTGTTTGTTTCTTTGTTTCTCAAGTGGTTTTGATAGTCATGAATTGCTGCCAATCATGCAACTGTAAGCACGATGAGGTCTCTGCAGCATACACTGATCAACACAGTCCATCTTAGAGTCTGCGTTTGCCCAGGTTTTCTCTGCCAAAACGTGGCTGAAGTGGGTGATTGACTTGTTCTGTCCTCTGTCTTCTCATGGTTAGGGTTCTGAGTGCAGCAGTTTCAATGGGGAGATCCCTAAAGATCTCCTCTGTGTCTGAGGTATTCCCAGTCCAGATTCAGTTATACTAGCAAGTCGAGGGCCCGGCACAGCCCATCAGCCCGATTAGCTGGTTGTGGCAGTTGCTGGGTTGGTTGTGTTTGCAGGCCTGTCTTCCACTGGAACCAATGGGTCTTGCAATCCAGCCCGATTCTGCCCAGCACACGCTCGGGCATCACTCTTGCTTCACTCACGTCACTCCCTGTGGCTGTCCTGATGACAGGGAGCATTCTGATTGGCTGCATCTCTAAGACCTCACAGGGCTGTGTGGCCCTACAAGCTGTCCAGTCTGCAGCTGCCTGGTCATAGCAGCCCGGAATCCTGTAGCCTCAGCATTCTAGAAAAGCCCTGGTGACAGGCAGCCTCCTCTGTGGAGTAGAGAAAGATGGTGAGTGCTTCAAGCTCTGCTTTCTTTGTTCCTTCTCACCACAGGCCCTAGCAGAGAAGACATGCAGACTCCATGGAAGCCAGCAGAACGTGAGTGTGTGGGGTTGGGTTTCCCTTGAATGTGAGTTTGCAAATCCGCTGACAATGTAGTGAAGCCTAGAACCTCTTCAACACCGGTACTATGAAAGCATTTCCATTTTCCATCGATGAGAATCCTTGTGTCTCTTCAAGGAGCCAATCTAATCCTAGTTCTCCATTAGAGGTAGTGTGTGGAATAACCTATGTAATGTGGAAGAGCCAAGCCAAGCTGATTTCCATAGGCAGACCTTACATTCCATTTCCTGTCACGGCTCTCATTGAAGTTTCCCTAGTGCAGTCCAGTGTCATGTAAGTGGGTCACCATAGTGTAAAAGAGATGACTTTCGGGAGATGGTTGGGATCAATACCATGGTTGGATACAGGGTTGGAATCAGTTTTAGAATGCTATCTAAGCTTATGGTTGCAGTGATGTCAGAGCCTAGATTTCAGGTTAGGACAAGGTGGAGTGTTAAGGTTCAATTGAGGTTTCTGATTTGGGTTACTAGTAGGAATAGAGCTAGGATTCTGCTTAGGTGGAATTAAGGTGAGAGCTAGGTCTAATGCTAAAGGTAAAGTCTAGTAGTGAGGTTACTTTTAGGTTTTGAGATTTGAGTTATGGTTATCCCAATGGTTAGGGTTAGGGTTAGGTTTAGGGTTATGGTGAGGGTGAGGGTTCAACTGACAAATAAGATTAGGTCCAGACTTAGGTTTTGTATTTGGCATGAAGAAGGATTTGTGTGAGGATTAGTACGAGGTAAAGAATAGTGTTTGGATTAATGCTGGATGGAGTTTGGGTTCCATTTCTGGTACAGACTTGGCTTCAGTTAGTGCTTTGATTGCGGATCATTTTTAGGACTGTGGAAAGGACTGTGTGGATTCAGAATACAGTTAGGGTTACTCTTGAGGTTACGATGAAAGCTGTGGCTCCATTGAGGATGAAGAGGTTGTTTTGTGTGAATTTGAGTATCATGGTGAGTTTCTAGTCTATGTCCGAATGATTATGCTTAGAGCTAGAGTTCATGTTAGGGTGTGGGCTAATGCTAGTGTGAAAGTTGTTGTAGGATTAAGGTTAGGTCCAAATCTAGTGTTAGGTGCAAATCTTGTGGTGACGTTTTAGGCTACAGTTGGATTTAGGCTTAGTGTTCTAATGAGGGTGATGATTCACATTAGCATTGCGGTTTAGGTTTCGAAATGTCGCTGTAATTGGGTTCAGTGTTAGGGCTAGGCTTAGTATGACAGTGATGTCTCCATCTGTGTCAGGGTTGGAGTTGGTGTTGGGACTAGGGATTTGGTTGGGTTTAGGAATAGGATCACTTTTAGGATTGTGGCTAGAGCTAGAGCTAGAGCTAGTATCAGCATGCGGGTTAGGATGATGGCCATGGTTGGAGATCAACCTGTCTGGCTTTGGGTGTGCTCTAGGTTGTAATACGTATTTGTGGTAATCTTCGATCTAGGGGTTGGGTAAGTGCTGTATATCTTACTTTCCAATACAACGTCATAATTGTTAAAAGCAAAAGATTCATGGCTACTCTAGTTTGAAATTATGACTAGGGTCAACGTGAGGTTTAGGATTAGGCCTATAGCCTGTCTGCTGGATTACATTTATGAAAAGTCAAGCGACTCAGTCAGCCTTACAGGCAGGGTTAGTCTCAACACTTCCTGTAGAAGTAGACCTAATTCTAATCTTACACCTAGCGCTACTCTCATCGACCTCTGCTTTGACTTAACCCTGTCCCAAATACTAACCTTAATCCTTGTCCATCTCTACTCGTCGCCTTAACCTTAGTCCTACGCCAATTGTAATCACAACATTTTTACAACAATCTAACTGAAATAGGAGCATTCAGGCTCAACAGAAAGCCAAGCAGAGTCATAGCCCCAAGTGTCAAAAACAACACTAAAGATTCCCTTCATTCTGAACCAGCCGGCTTCCTGAAACAAATCTTCCCTGAGGCCAGCCCTTTCTGTAACTCTAAGCCAAGCCCTAGACTTTACCTGATCATACCCCTAGACCAAATCATGACCCGATTTCTACTACTACTACTAAGTGCATCCCTAGCTCAAACACAAATCAAACTCCTAAAGCTAACCCTAACTCCTTTTGGTTTTGTTAAATTCTATTGTTGACAATCTTTACATAGTTGATTTGGGTCAAAAGGTTCAAGAGCTACAGGACAGTGAGTAAGGCTATTATTTCCACATCCTCCACTTTGACTGTATCTGGAGGTAAGTGAGGAGGGAGATAAAGGAAGAAGCCCCACCCAGTCTCCTCCAGACCCCAGGACCCTGATGTGGAGCATGCTGCGAGGGTCCTGCTCAAGTGGGTTTGTTGTTTGTTTCTTTGTTTCTCAAGTGGTTTTGATAGTCATGAACTACAAAATAACCAAAGTGTCAAAACAAACATGCCTCTCACGAAATGGGCATGAGAATTGGGCAAACACTTCACAAAGGAACAAACCCAAATGGCAAATTAACTTATAACAAATGTGCAAGTTCCCTGGCAATTAGAGAAATCCAAATTAAAATATCAATGAGGTACTACCTGACGCCAGTAAGACTGGCCCACATGAATAAAAGCACCAACAACACTTGCTGGCGAGGTTGTGGGGATAAGGGAAGCCTACTCCACTGCTGGTGAGGCTGCAGATTGGTACAGCCTCTATGGAAATCAGTATGGAGAACATTCAAACAACTCACAATCGACATACTGTATGATCCAACAATAGCACTGCTAGGAATATATCCAAAACACTTGTTTTATGAGATGCCAACATGAACCCCTATGCCCATAGCAGCACAATCAGTAGTTGCAAAAACCTGGAAGCAACCAAAATGCCCATCAGCAGAATGCTGGATAAGAAAGCTATGGTTCACCTACTCCATGGAATACTATTCAGCTACTAAAAAAAAAAAAAAAAAAACGCAATTCTTTGTGGCCAAATGGGCCAAACTGGAAACCATAATGCTAAGGAAAATGAGCCAAGCCCAAAAGGTTAAGATACCACATGTTTGCCTTAATTTAAGATGATATGATGTTATGTATAACATGTTATGTTATGAATGTTATGTCATATATCGTATAAAAACTAAAACTGAATTAACAATGGGGTGATCACAGAAGAAGGTTAAGAAATTGCAATTGTTTTTTTTAAAGATTTATTCATTTTATTACAGCCAGATATACACAGAGGACGGGAGACAGAGAGAAAGGTCTTCCGTCCGATGATTCACTCCCCAAGTGAGCTGCAACGGGCCGATGCGCGCCGATCTGAAGCCGGGAACCAGGAACCTCTTCCGGGTCTCCCACGCAGGTGCAGTGTCCCAATGCATTGGGCCATCCTCAAGTGCTTTCCCAGGCCACAAGCAGGGAGCTGGGTGGGAAGTGGAGCTGCCGGGATTAGAACCGGCGCCCATATGGGACCCCGGGGCTTTCAAGGCAAGGACTTCAGCTGCTAGACCATGCCGTGGGCCCAAAATTGCAATTGTTTTTAACATATTGGTTACTCAATATTATAACTATTGATTAGACAATGAAGTTAATTGTTGCTCACGGTGTGTTGGAGCCTTTAATTGATCGGATCACTTGCTTTGCAATGCTCATTGAGCTGAGTCAGATGGAATTAAGCAAGATGAGCACTCACACATAACAAAGATGGAGAACGACAGTCAAGGCATGAAAAACTTCAGAGCCAGAGAGATGTCCAGCCCTCAAGCCATTTCCAGCTGAAATGGAAACCAAGTGTTCTGGCAGCACGTATGTCTGAAAGTGGATGTGACAGCTAGGGAACTCATTGTGGTGGTGAAATGCAACTGCCCGAAGCATCACTTCAGGTTTTCCAGTAGCAAAAGCACTCCACTGGTCATTCACGTCACAAACCATCAGCTGTCATAGCAGGTCTCTCAGATATCCTGTTGGTCCCTCCCTGTCCCATTGCCCTTTTAGCCCAGTGTGATGGAATCAAGCAGGTTGAACACCAACACAAAACAAACATGGAGATCCTCACTCAAAGCGCACAAAAATTTCACAGCCAGAGAGAACTTCAGCGACTAAGCCATTTCCACTCTCAGGGAAACCAAGTGCTGTGGCAGCACATATGTCTGAAAGTGGATGTGACATCTAGGGAACTCAGTGTGGTGGTGAATGGCAGTTGCTTGACGCAGCAGCACAGACCCTCCAGTGCCAAAAAAACTCCACCTGACTCATTCACTTCACATACCATCAGCTGTCATAGCAGATCTCATGGAAACCCTGTTAGATGACTTCCTGTCCAAAGCCCATTCATCCCAGGGGGATGAAATCAAGCAGGTTGAACCACACACAAAACAATGATGGAGATCCTCACTGAAGGTGCTCAAATCTCCAGATCCAGAGAGAAGTTCAGCGCCCCTGCCATTTCCAGCTTCTTTGGAAACCCAGCGTTCTGGAGGCACCTATGTCTGAAAGTTGGTGGGACACCTAGCAGACTCATTATGGTGGTAAATGGCAACTGCCAGAAGCAGCAGCAAAGTCTTCCCTCACAAAACAACTCCACTTGGCTCATTCACTGCACATACAATCAGCTCCTAGCAGGTCTCACAGAAACCCTGTTTTGTCAGTTCCTCCCAAAAACCAATTGAGCAAGGCTTGAAGGAATCAAACAGTTAGAGCAGCTGCACTAAAGAATCATAGAGATTCTCACTAAAGGCGCTAAAATCTCAAAATGTGAAGAGAAGTTCAGCACGCCCAAGCCATTTGCAACTGCCATGGAAACCAAGTGCTCTTACAGCATCTAAGTCTGAAAGAGGATGTGATAGCTAGGGAACACAGTGTAGTGGTGAATGGCAACTACAACAAGCATGAGCACAGGTCTTCAGTGCGAAAACAACTCCACTGACTCATTCACTTCACCTACCATCAGGTGTCCTAGCAGGAATCCCAGAAACCCTGTGTGGTCACTTCCTTTCCAATGCCAATTGAGCCCAGGGGGATGGAATCAAGCAGGTTGAGCACACACAGAAAACATAGATGGAAATCCTAACACAAGGTGGGAAAAAATCCAGAGTCAGAGAGAAGATCAGCGCCCAAGCCATTTCCAGCTGCCATGAAAACCAAGTGCTCTGGCAGCACAGATGTCTGAAAGTGGATGTGACACCTAGGAAACTCAGTGTTGTGGTGAAAGGAAACTGCCCGAAGCAGTAGCACAGGTCTTATAGTACCAAAACAACTCTGCCTCGCTCATTCACTTCTCATGCAATCAACTGTCTTGGCAGGTGTCCAAGAAACCATGTTTAGTCACTTCCTGTCTAATGCCAATTTAGCAAAATTTGAAAGATTCAAACTGCACTAAACAAAGATGGAGATCCTCACTCAAGGCGCTAAATTTAGAGAACCAGAGAAAAGTTCAGCACCCTAGCCTTTTGCAGCTGCCTTGGAAACAAGTGATCTGACAGCATATATGTCTGAAAGTGGATGTGAAACCTGGGAAAATCATTTAGGTGGTGGTGAATGGCAACTGCCCGAAGCAGTAGCACAGGCCTTCCAATGCGAAAGCAACTCCACGAGTCTGATTCACTTCACATACAATCAGCTCTCTTAGCAGGTCTCCCGGAAATCCTGTTTGGCCACTTTGTGTCCAATGAGCATTGAGCCCAATGGGATGGAAACATACAGGTTGAGCACACACACTAAACAAAGATGGAGATCTTCACTCAAGGTGCTCAAAAGCCGACATCCAGAGAGACATTCAACGCACAACCCATTTCCACCTACCATGGAAACCAAGTGCTCTGGCAGCACATAAGTATCAAAGTGGCTGTGACAACTGGAAAACTCAGTGTACGAATTTCAGCTGCCATGGAAACCTAGTACTCTGGCAGCACATATGTTTACCACTGGATGTGCCACCTAGGAAACTCAGTGTGGTGTTGAATGGCAACTGTCCAAGGCAGCCTGAAAGATCTTCCAGTGCCAAAACAACTCCAACTGCCTCATTCACGTCAATTACGTTCAGCTGTCCTTGCAGGTCTCCTGAAACCATGTTTGCTCACTTCCTGTCCAATGCCCATTGACACCAGTGAAAAAGAATCAAGCAGTTTCAGCACACACACAAAACAAGGATGGAGATACTCACTCAAGGCGCTCATAATTCCAGAGCCAGAGAGAAGTTCAGCTCTCAGGCCATTTCCAGCTGCCATGGAAACTACGTGTTCTGGAAGCACGGATGTCTCAAAGTGGCTGATAAGCTAGGCAACTCTTTGTGGTGTTGAACGGTAATTGCTCAAAGCAGCAGCACATGTCTTCCAGGCCAAGACAACTCCACCTGGCTCACTCACCTCCCATACCATCAGCTGTCCTGGCAGCTATCTAGGAAACCCTGTTTAGTCACTTGCTTTCCAATATTCAAAACCCAGCGTTATGGAATCAACTAGGTGGAGGACACACAGAAAAAAAGGTGGAGTTTCTCACTCAAGGCACGAAAACGCCACAACCAGAGAGATCAGTGCTCAAGCATTTCCAGCTGCCTTGGAAAACAAGTGCTCTGGCAGCACATATGTCTGAAAGTGGATGTGACACTTGGGGATCTAAATTTGGTGGTGAATGGCAACTGCCTGAAGCAGCACAGCTCTTCCAGTGCCAAAACAACTCAACATGCCTCATTCACTTCAATTACCATCAGCTGTCATAGCAGGCCTCGCGAAAACCCAGTTTGATCAATTGCTGTCCAATGCCTATTGAGTATAGTGTGATGGAATGAGGCATGCTGAGCACTCACACGTAACAAAGATGTAGATCCTCACTCAAGGAGCTTAAACTCCACAGCCAGAGAGAAGTTCAGCACTCAAACCATTTGCAGGTGCCATGGAAACCAAGTGCTCTGGCAGCACATATGTCTGAAAGTGGATGTGACACTTGGAGAACTCAGTGTGGTATTGAATGATAACTGCCCTAAGCAGAAGCACAGGTCTTCCAGGGCCAAAACAACTCCATCTGACTCATTCACTTCACATATCATCAGCTGCCCTAGCAGGTCTCCCAGAAACCCTGTTTGGACACTTATGTTCCAAATACATAGCCCAGATGATGGAATGATGTAGGTGGAGCACACACTTAAAAAAAAGGTGGAGATCATCAGTCAAGGCATGTAAAACTCCACAGCCAGGTAGAAGTTCAGAACCCAAGATATTTCCAGCTGCCATGGAAACCAAGTGCTCTGGCAGCACATATGTCTGAAAATGGATGTGACAAGAATTAAACTCAGTGAGGTGGTGAATGGAAACTGCCCGAAGCAGCAGCACAGGACTTCCAGTGCCACAACTCCACCTGAGTCATTCACTTCAGATTTTATCAGCTGTCCTAGTATGTTTCCCAGAAACCCTGTTTGGACCCCTTGTTTAATGCCCATTGAAACCATGGTAACGCAATCAAGCAAATTGAACACCCACAGAAAACAAAGATGGATATCCTCACTCAATGCGCTAAAAATTCCAGAGCCAGAGAAAAATTCAGCGCCCAAGCCATTTTTAGCTGCCATGGAAACCAAGTGCTCTCTAGCAGCACATATATCTGAAAGTGGATGTGACACCTGGGGAACTCAGTGTGGTGGTAATTGCAACTGCCCGAAGTAGCAGCACAGCTTTTCCAGTCCAGAAAAACTTTAACTTCATCAGTCAAATCACATACCATCTGCTGCCCTTACTGGTCTATCAGAGATCCTGATTGAACAATTCCTGTTCAATGCCAATTGAGCCCCGTGTGATGGAATCAAGCATGTTCAGCATACGCACAGAAAAAAGATGGAGATCCCCACTCAAAACGTTGAAAATTTCAGACCCAGAGAGGATTTCAGCATCAAAGCCATTTCCAAATGCCATGGCAAACAAAAGCTCTGGCAGTACATATGTCTGAAAGTGGATGTGACATCTAGGGTACTCAGTGTAGTGGTGAATGGCAACCGCAAGAAACAGCAACACAGGCCTTCCAGTGCCAAACATCTCCACCTGGCTCATTCACTTCACATACCTTCAGCTATCATGGCTGATCTCCCAGAAACCCTGTTTGGTCACTTCCTGTCCAATATCCGTTGAGCCCAGTGTGATGGAATCAAGCAGGTTGAGCACACTCACAAAACAAAGATGGAGATTCACACTCAAGGTGCTCAAAACTCCACAGACCGAAGGGAAGTTCAATGCCCAAGCCAGTTTCAGCTGCCATGGAATCCAAGTGCTCTGGCAGCACATATGTGGAACACTGGATGTGCCACCTAGGGAACTCAGTGTGTTTGTGAATTGCAACTTACTGAAACAGCAGCGCAGACCTCCTAATGCCAAAACAACACCTCCGGGCTAATTCACTTCACATACAATCAGCTGTCCTTCTAGGTTTCCTAGAAAACCCTGTTTGGACACATCCTATTAAATGCCAATTGAGCCCAGGGTAATGGGATCACGAATGTTGAGCACACACACAAAATAAAGATGGAGATCCTCACTCAAGGCGCTAATAACTCCAGAGCCATAGTGAAGTTCAGCGTCCAAGCCACTTCCAGCTGCCATGGAATCCAAAACCTCTGGCAGAACATATGTCTGAAAGTGGATGGGACACCTAGGGGACATAGTGTGGTTGTGAATAGCAACTGCCCAAAGCAGCAGGACAGGCATTCGTTGCAAAACAACTCCACCTGGATCATCCATCCAACTCCCATACCCTCAGCTGTCCTTTTAGGTCTCCCGATATCCATGTTTGGTCACTTCCTGCCCAAAAGCACATTGAGCTCAATCAGTTGGAATCAATCAGGTTGAGCACACACACAAAACAAAGTTGGAGATTAACACTCAATGCACATAAATTTCTTGAGCCAGAGAGAATTTCAGTCCCCAACCAATTTCCAGATGCTATGGAAACCAAGTGCTCTGGCAGCACATATGTCTGAAAGTGGATGTGACACATGAGGAACTCAATGTGGTGGTGAATGGCAACTGCCCGAAAAAGCAGAAGAGCTCTCCAGTGCCAAAACAACTCCAGTTGGCTCATGAACTTCACATACCATCAGCTGTCCTAGCAGGTCTCCAGGAAACCGTGTTTGGTCACTTCCTGTCCAATGCCAATTGAGCCCAGGGGGTACAATAAAGTAGGTTGACCACGCACACAAAACAAAGATGAAGATACTCACTCAAGGCACTCACATCTCCGCAGCCAGAGAGAATTTCAGCACCCAAGCCTTTTCCAGCTGTCATGGAAATCAAGTGCTCTGGCAGCACATATTTCTGAAAGTGACTGGGAGGTGACACTTGAGGAACTCAGAGCGGTGGTATGTGTCAACTGCCTGAAGAAGCAACACACGTCTTCCAGGACCCAAACAACTCCACCTGGCTCATTCACTTCACATACCATCAGCTGTCCTAGCAGGTCTTCCGGAAACACTGTTTGGTCACTTCCTCCAATGCCCATTAAGCCCCAGGGGGATAAAATCATACAGGTTGAGCACACACTCAAAACAAAGATGGAGATCCTCAGTCAAGGTGCTCTAAACTCCACAGCCAGAGAGAAGATCAGCATACAAGATATTTCCCAGCTGCTTCAGAAACCAAGTGCTCTGGCAGCACATATTTCTGAAAGAGCCTGGGACATGACACTTGGGGAAATCAGTGCCGTGGAGAAAGGCAACTGCCCGAAGCAGCAACACAGCTTGTCCAGTGCCAAAACAACTCAACCTGGCTCATTCACTCACATACCTTCAGCTATCCCTGCAGGTCTCCAGGATTTCTTGTTTGGTCAGTTCCTGTCCAATGCCCATTGAACCCAGTGTGATGTAATATATAAGTTCATCATCCGCACAAAATAAAGACCGAGATTCTCACAGAATTCATGTAAAACTCCACAGCCAGACAAGAGGTCAGCGTCCAAGCCATTTCAAGCTGCCATGGAAACCAAATGCTCTGGCAACAAAAAACAAAGTGGATGTGACACCTATGGAAAACTGTGTTGGTGAATGGCAACTGCCAAAAGCAGCAGCAGAGCTCTCCAGTGCCAAAACAACACCACCTAGCTCATTCACTTCCCATACCATCAGTTGTCCAGCAGGTGTCCAGGAAATCTTGCTTGATCACGTCCTGTCCAATGATCATTGAGCACGTCCTGTCCAATGATCATTGAGCACAGTGTGATGGAATCTGTAGGTTCAGCAACCGCACAAAACAAAGATGGAGATCATAACTAAAGGCGCTCAAAACTCCACACCCAGGGAGAAGTTCTAGATCAAGCCATTTAAAGTTGCTGTAGAAACCAAGTGCTCTGGCAACACATTTGTCTGAAATGGCTGGGACGTGACACTTGGGAAAGCAGTGTGGTGGTGAATGGCAACTGCCCGAAACAGCAGCACAGAACTTCCAGTACCAAAACTACTCCACCTTACTCATTCACTTCACATACCATCAGCACTCCGTGAGATCTCCCTGAAACCCTGTTTGGCCACTTCCTGTCTAATGCCCATTGAGCTCAATGTGATGTAATCTGGAGTTTCAGCAACCGCACTAAACAAAGAAGTAGATCCTCAGTCAAGGCGTGACAACCTCGACAACACGATATAAGTTCAGTGCCCAAGCAATTTCCAGCTGCCATGGAAACCAAGTGCTCTGGCTGCACATATGTCTGAAAGTGGCTGTCACACCTAGGGAGCACAGTGGATTGTTAAATGACAACTGCCCGAAGCAGCATCACAGCTTTTCCAGTGCCAAAACAGCTCAACCTGGCTCATGAACTTCACATACCAACAGCAGTCCCTGCAGGTCTCCCCCAAATCCTGGTTGGTCACTTCCTGTCAAATGCCCATTGAGCCCAGGTGGATACATTCCTGTTTGGTTCTTTCCTGTCAAATGCCCAAGGAGCCCAGGGGGATGAAATCAAGCTGGATGAACACACACAAATAACATAGATGGAGATCCAAACTAAAGGCACTCAAAACTTCAGAGCCAGAGAGAAGTTAAGCGCCCAAGCCAATTCCAGCTGCCATGGAAACACAAAGCTCTGGCAGCACATAAGTCTGAAAGTGGGCGTGACACATGCTTAACTCTGTCTGTTGGTGAGTGGCTACTGCCCTAATCAGCAGCATAGCTCTTCCAGTGCCAAAACAATTCCACATTGGTTATTCACTTCACATATCATCAGTTGTCCAAACAGGTCTCCAGGAAATCTTGTTTGGTCACTTTCTGTCCAATGCCCATTGAGCCCCAGCTGATGGAATCTGTATGTTCAACAACCGCACAAAACAAAGATGCACCAACAAAAAACAAAGATGGAGATCCTCACTCAAGGCACTCAAAACTCCAAAGCCAGAGAGAATTTCAGCGCCCAAGTCATTTCACGCTGCTGTGGAAACTAAGAACTCTGGCAGCACATATTTCTGAAAGTGGCTGGGAGGTGAACTTGGGGAACTGCTTGTGGTGGTGAATGGCATCTGCCCGAAGCAGCAGCACAGCTCTTCTAGTGCCAAAATAAATGCACCTGGGTTATTCACTTCAGATACCATAGCTGTCCTGGCAGCTATCTAGGAAACCCTGTTTGGTCACTTCCGTTCCAATACCCATTGAGCCCAGTGGGAGAGAATCAAGCAGGCTGAGCACATGTAAAACTGACAGCCAGAGACGAGTTCAGCTCCCAAGCCTTTTCCAGCTGCCATGGAAACCAAGTGCTCTGGCAGCACATATTCTGAAAGTGGACATGACACTTGAGGAACTCAGTGTGTTAATGAATGGCAACTGCCGAAAGCAGCAGGACAGCTCCTCCAGTAACAGAACAACTCCACCTGGCTCATTTACTTCACATACCATCAGCTGTCCTTTCAGGTCTCCAGGAAATTTTGTTTGGTCATTTCCTGTCCAATGCCCATTGAGCCCAGTATAATATAATTTTTAGGTTCAGCAACCGCACAAAACAAAGATGGAGATCCTCATAGAATTCATGAAAAAGTCAACAGCCAGGGAGAATTTCAATGCCCAAGCCATTTCCAGCTACCATCGAAACCAAGTGCTGAGGAACCAAGATGACGGTATAGAGTTCAGCACGTTTGATAAGGTGGAGAATCTTTAGGCAGGGAGTAGTACAATAAGCAGATTACAGGGGATAAGTAGGGTTCAGGCAGTAAGCAGTGTTACCAAGAACCCCCCTGGGCACTGGGAAGCTGCGGAAATGAGACAGCAGTGTTGTAGTGGATGGAAGTTCCCACCAGCAGTCGGCAAGCAGCAACTCAAATCCCAGTGATCCGGTCTCCAACGATCCAGGCTCCAGTGACCCTGGCTCCAGCAATCCGTTTCCAGCACCAGCCAAACCTCCAGCAGTGGCCTCCACACAGATGTTGTGACCGCCAGGTGAGAGCCTGTGTCCACGTGGTGAGCTAGGAAAGTGAGTGTTGTCTGGGAGCGGACAGACAAGCTGAGTGACTGGGAGTAGCTGCAGGCAGAGAAAGTCAGGGACTGAGGGTGCCATGTTGTGTGGAGAGACAGAACACGGAGTTGACAGAGCAACACACAGGCTCCTTTCTGGCTGTTCATACGGAACTGATCCAAGGGTGGAGGGGAGCACCAGCTTTGCTCCCTGCAGGGTCTGTGTGGTCCGTCGAACTGAAAGACAGCAGCTGCAGTTCTCCACCTGGAGTCATATTGGGTGGCAGGGCAGCAGGTGTGAACCCTAAGTGGAGATCCAGAGTGGGCATGTTGCTGGTTAATTGCACGGAGCTGAGCCCACGGCAACAGCCTTGCAGCCTGTGGGGTCTGTGTGGTCCCTGGAGTTGATGGCGACAGTCCCCTGATCTTTACTGTTGCCTCATACGGGTGCCATCTTGGACACTGACGCATGTGCTCCAAACACTGATAAATTGCAAGAGGAGGAGTGGCAAACTGCGCATGCGCTAATTCAGCAACACTCAGATAACAGTGTCACGGGAGCAGACGCTCTTACACTGAAGGGAGATCAGCTGAATCACCCAAGAGCTGACCTGGGGACAAAAATACCTCCGTCTTAGAGCACTGCATAGGCTCCACGGAAAAAAACAGCCCCCAAAACGCACGCCTCCAACTCCACCTAAAATAACTGCAGGAGGTACTTAGACTTATTGGCCAGCAGGGGGCGACAAGCTCAGTGCTTCTTACAAAATCAGTGCCACAGATGAAGGAATTATTCCTGGCAGCTGTGTTCCCCAAACCCAGGGCACTGATTGAACATAACAATCAACTTATAGACCTGTAGGTAATACACCATAGAGATGATTTCATCAACCAGATTGGCAACTACAAAAGGTAAAAAACAAGACAAAAGCACTATGAATGTTACTGAAGTCTCTCCAACAAAGGAGCAAAAGCTTCGCCCACTCCCAGAGTTAACTAAGGAAGACATTGAGAAAATGGGGGACAAAGAACTCAGAAAACTCATTGCAAAGCTGCTGGTCAACAATTAGAAGTACAAACAAGAGCTCAAAAAAGAAATAGCAGTAATACATCAAATTAAGGCTGATATATCAGAAATGAAGAATACAGTAGAGCAAACTAAAAATACAGTGGAGAGTCTCAACAACAGAATGAATGAGGCAGAAGAAAGAATTTCAGAATTAGAAGATAGTTTCTGTCGCCATGAAGAAACAAGCAAAAAGCTGGAAGCAGAGCTAGGTCAAGCTAAAAAAAGTATCCAAGAATTAAAAGATATAATTAAAAGGTCTAACATAAGAGTTATGGGAGTTCCAGAAGGTGCAGAAAGAGAAGCTGGGATTAGAGGCCTATTCAGTGAAATAATACAGGAAAACTTTCCTAATCTGAGCAAAGAATTAGAAAGTAATATATAGGAGGGCTACAGAACTCCCAACAGAGTTGACCAAAAACAAACTTCCTCATGACACATGATAATCAAGCTCTCTTCAGTTGAACAAAAAGAAAAAATCCTTAAATGTGCACGAGAAAAAAATCAGGTGTCATATAGGGGAAACCCAATCAAACTCACAGCTGACCTTTCAGAGGAAACACTACAGGCCAGAAGAGACTGGAGTGACATAGTCCAGATTCTAAAATAGAAAAATTTTCAACCCAGAATAACTTACCCTGCAAAGTTCTCCTTTGTCTTTGAAAATGAAATAAAATTCTTCCACAATAAAGAAAAACTTCAAGATTTTGTCTCATCTAAACCTGCCCTACAAATGATACTCAAGGATGTTCCCATGAAAGAAAAAAGAAACAGCAACCACCAGAAACAAAGGCAAATGTGGAAAACATCCCACTAAAAGGCTAACCGAAGACCCAATCATAGAACAACACATCGCCAAAATGACAGGACCAAACTGCCCCTTATCCATAATAACGTTGAATGTAAATGGCTTAAACTCATCAGTCAAACGCCATATATTGGAGGATTGGATCAAAAAACAAAACCCAACTATCTGCTGCTTACATGAGATGCATCTCACCAACAAAGATCAGAAATAATTGAAAGTGAAAGGATGGAAAAAGATATTTCAAGCTAATGGTAAAGAAAGACGAGCAGTTGTAGCCATTTTTACATCAGATGACATAGACTTTGATGTGAAGAGCCTCAAAAGAGACAAAGAAGGATACCACATAATGATCAAAGGAAGCCTCCAGCAGGAAGAGATCAGCATAATAAATGTTTATGCTCCAAATGCCAAAGCATCTAGCTACGTGAAACAAATATTAACGGTCTTAAAGGGAGAAATAGACTCCAATACGATCATAGTGGGAGACCTTAATACCCCATTAATGCAAATGGACAGATCAAAAAAACCAGAAACTCAGCAAAGAAATGATAGAACTCACCCAAACTCTAGAGCAAAAATGGACTTAATTGACATCTATCGAACCTTTCATTCTACAGACAGAGAATACACCTTTTTTTCATCAGTACATGGAACTTTCTCCAGAATTGATCATATTATAAGCCATAAAACAAGCCTCAGCAAATTTAAAAAAGTGGAAATCATACCATGCATCTTCTCAGACCACCAAGGAATGAAGCTTGAGACCAAGAATTCAAAACACCAAGGAAGACTTACAAACATATGGAGGCTGAATAATATGTTACTAAATGAGCAATGGGTTAGAGAGGAAATCAAAGGGGAAATTAAAAAGTTGCTGGAAACAAATGAAGGCATCAACACAACTTATCAAAACTTATGGGACACAATCAAGGCGGTGCTGAGAGGAAAGTTCATTTCAATCAGTGCTTATGTCAAGAAACAAGAAAAGCACCAAGTAAATCAGCTAACCTTACAGTTGAAGGAACTAGAAACACAACAACAAAGCAATCCCAAGATGAGTAGGAAAAAAGAAATCATCAAAATAAGGGAGGAAATAAACCAAATAGAGACCAAGATCAATCAAAGAGCTGGTTCTTTGAGAAAATTAACAAAATAGACTCCCCACTAGCTCGACTAATTAAAAAAAGGAGGGAGAAAATACACATCAATAGCATCCGAGATGAGAAAGGAGATATAGCAACAGATACCTCAGAAATACAAAGAATCATCAGGAAGTATTACAAGCAACTATATGCGAACAAATCAGAAAAAATAGAGTCAAGAAGCAATTAACAATCTAAACAGCCCAATAACATATACTGAGATTGAATCAGTAATTAAAGCCCTCGCAACCAAGAAGAGTCCAGGACCAGATGGATTCACTGCCGAATTCTACCAAACATTCCAAGAGGAACTTACCCCAATCTTACACAAGCTTTTCCAAACAATAGAAAAAGAGGCAATCCTTCCAAGCTCTTTCTATGAAGCTAATATCACCTTAATACCAAAGCCAGAGAGAGAAACAACAGAAAAAGAGAACTACAGACCGATATCCTTGATGAACACAGATGCAAAGATCTTCAATAAAATACTAGCCAACAGGCTCCAACAACACATCAGACAGATCATTCACCAGGACCAGGTGGGATTCATCCCAGGCATGCAGGGATGGTTCAACATTCGCAAAACAATAAATGTGATACATCACATCAACAAATTGACAAATAAAAACTATATGATCCTCTCAATAAATGCAGAGAAGGTATTTGATAAAACCCAACACCACTTCATGTTAAAAACCCTAAACAAGATAGGCATAGAAGGAACAATCTATAACACAATCAGAGCAATTTACGATAAACAAAATGCCAGTATCATACTAAATGGGGAAAGACTGGAAGTCATCCCACTAAAATCTGGAAGTAGACAGGGATGTCCACTCTCACCACTACTCTTCAATGTAGTTTTGGAAGTCCTTGCCAGAGCTATTAGGCAAGAAATAGCAATTAAAGGAATGCAACTTGCAAATGAGGAATTGAAATTATCGCTATTCGCAGATGACATGATTCTCTACAAAGGAGAACCAGAAGACTCAGTCAAGAGACTGTTGAAACTCCTAAGAGACTTTGGCAAAGTAGCAGGAAACAAAATTAATTAATTAACACAAATCGATGGCACTAGTGTACACAAATAATTCCACTGCTGAGAAAGAAATTGTAAGTACAGTTCCCTTTAAAATAAAGGAAAGAAATCTTAAATACCTAGGAATTAAGCTAACTAAAGATGTGAAAGACCTCTATGATGAAAACTATAAATCATTTAAAAAACAAATAGAAGAAGACCACGAAAAATGGAGAACCTTACCATGTTCTTGGATTGGCAGGATCAACATTATCAAAATGGCCATATTACCAAAAGCAATACATAGATTCAACGCAATCCCAATCAAAATCCTAGCAACATTCTTCTCGGAAATAGAAAAGTTGATATAGAAGTTCATCTGGAATCACAAAAGACCACGAGTAGCTAAAGCTGTCCTGAAAAATAGAAATCAAACTGGAGGAATCACAATTGCATACCTCAAGACATATTACAGAGCAGTGGTTATCAAAACAGTCTGATACTGGTACAGAAACAGAGAAGAAGATCAGTGGAACAGAACAGAAACACCAGAAGGGAATCCACACATGTATAGTCAACTAATCTTTGACAAGAAAATGGAAAACAATCCAGGTTGAAAAAAAAAAACAAAAAACAAAAAAAAACACCTGGTCTATTCAACAAATGCTGTTGGGACAACTGGATAGCAGCTTGCAAAATAAAGAAGCAAGACCCGCACCTGTCACACTATGCAAAAATCAGCTCTAACTGGCTCAAGGACCTAAATCTACACCCAGAAACCATCAAACTATTAAAGGAAAACATAGGAAACACATTCCAAGATATAGGAACAGGGAAAGACTTCTTAGAAAAGACGCCTAAAGCAAAGGCAATCAAATCCAAAATGAACAAATGGGACTACATCAAACTAAAAAGCTTCTGTACAGCAAAAGAAACAATTAACAAAGTGAAGAAGCAACCAACAGAATGGGAGAAAATGTTTGCATTCTACATGAGTGATAGGGGACTAACATCCAGAATCTACAAAGAGCTTCAGAAACACAGGGACAGTAAAACAAACCAACGCTGTAGCAAAATGGGCAAAAGAAATGAACAGACATTTCTCAAAAGAACAGGTTCAAATGGCTAACAGACATATGAAAAGATGCTCAGGCTCTCTAGCCATCAGAGAGATACAAATGAAAACCACCTTGAGGTACCACCTAACTCCAGTGAGACTGGCCTACATTCAGAACTTAAAAAACAACACCTGCTGGCGTGGATGTGGGGAGAAAGGCACCCTCCTGATGGGGTCCATGCAGTAGGTGTGAATAGCACGAAGGTGTGAAGAGAACAGCTCCCTGACTGGCAGGGCCTGGGGAGCTACCAGCTGCTTAGCAGGACTAAGTGGATTCATTTCTGACCACCTTGACGCAGTTTTCACCCCCCTTCGCATGGGCACTCAACCACCCCACTAAGAATTTTGTAATCTATTGATGCATTGTCTGCCCCTGTGAGATGGCTTTTACAACCAACGTGAGGTTAAGAGTTAATGTGACTGAGGATGTCCTGGTGAGTGGGCCTTTAACTACACACAGGATTATAATTAAGTCTGTGCTGTTTACCCATTGCCAGAAAATCTGGCCCAGATATTTATCATGCTTTCTAGGAAATGGCTTGATAAGAGGGACCCTAAAAGTTATCCTGTTACTGTGACCCTAAAGCTCATTCTGCTATGACAAAAATATAGTTACTGTGACCCTAAAGGCCATCCTGCTATGACAAAGAATTTAGTTACTATGACCCTAAAGGCCATCGAGCTATGACAAAGAGTATAGTTACTGTGACCCTAAAGGCCATCCTGCTATGACGAAGAATATAGCTACTGTAACTCTGAAGGCTTTCCTGCTAAGGCAAAAAATATAGTCACTGTGGTCTTAAAAGGTTAGCCTGTCCTTGCAATTCTTTAGAATATAGAAAACGGATTTGCTTTAGTTGTTTTCACAAATTTTTAGCTAGAGGAAATACAGGGTGATTTCACTAATATCATAAAGATATATTTTTGATTATTGTTTGATCACTTATGAAGTTGTAGAGCCTGCGGTTGTAGAGGAATGTAATGTTTAAAGCTTTTTGTCTTAGATCTTCATGTTTTTTCTCTCTTGATGTATTTCTCCCATTTTGTGATAGCTAAGTTGTAGAATAAGAATTGTAGTAGGAGTGTATTACTGCATAAGATGTGTTGTCTACTGAGAAACTCTTGGCTGCAACGTTGGAATAGATAATGCCTTGTCTAATACTGAAACAATTTGTAGAATTGTCTTTGGAAACTCTCACTCATCCATTGTAGAGTTGAAACTTAAATAGAGTAACTTAGCTCATTGCTAACTTCAATTCTTTCCGCCGTTATAATCCTTGCTTTACTTGTTTGGTCAACAAACTGTGTGAGCTTACAGACCTAATGGCCAACTAATGTCAATAACCCCAATCCCCATAGACCAAGGCCCCAGACCTTTTAACTCATACAAGATAGGGGTCTGGTTGACACAGGCGGCGCCTAGGTTATAGTCCAGACCTGAGGAGAGCAGATGAAGACTGGCAAGCCAAGATAAGCAAGGAATATGGAATCCTTCCTCAATCATTTCTCAAGAAGTTGTAAATTGTGCCCCCCTGAAGCTATGTCAATATGCCCTAAGAAAAAAACTTTGTACTGCTTCTGTATAAATAAAGCGGACAGCTTTCTCGCTTTGTCCACTACATTCAAGGAATCCTGGTGGTCCGTCTTCTTTCTTTCTCTCTTCACGCCTCATCCACGCACCCTTCCCTAGCTCCAAACTCAGCCAGAGCTGGACTCTGGCACCCTCCTTCACTGCTGGTGGGAGTGTAGGCTAGTACAAGCACTGTGGAAATCAGTATGGAGAGTGCTTGGAAAATTGCAAATAAACCTGCCATATGACCCAGCAATCCCACTCCTAGGAATATTCCCAAAAGGAGTGAAATCTGCATATGAGAAGGGGATCTTTAATCCTATATTTACAGCAGCACAATCTACAATAGCAAAGTCATGGAAACAAAACAGATGTGCGTCCAAGGAAGAGTGGTTAAAGAAACTGTGGTACATGTACTCTATGGAATATTATTCAGCTATTAAGAAGAATGATATTATTCTATTTAAATCCAAGTGGTCCCAACTAGAAGTCATTATGCTCAGTGAAATGAGTCATTCACAAGAGAACAAATACCATATATTCTCTTTCATATAAGGAGGCCAACATGGAAAGTGTAACACCAACAGTCCAATCTATACTTTTCTTTTTCGGTGATTATCTGTTTGCTCTTTTGGCTGTATCACATATGTTTTGATGTTTTTATGTCAGTTTGTTTGCTTCCAAATTGTCCTGTCCAGCAGGACAGTCAACGGGGTCGCAGCCACCTAGGAGAGAATGAAGGGACAAGAGACACAGAGAATGGACAGCAAGACAGTAGGTCTGATCAAGCTGTCAGTTTATTGATTTCAACTGAGGGTTTTTATATTCTTCAGTAACTAAGGCTCAGGGAAAGAGAAACTGGGACTCAAGCCATGGTCCCAAGACCGATTGTTCTTTTTTTTTTTTTTACTTTTTTTTTAATTTTTAATTAATATTTAGCATTATATGACAGTTTCATAGGCTTTGGGGATCCCCCTCCCCCTGCCACCTCCCCTCCCCCCTGGTGGATTCCTCCACCTTGATGCAGCATTACAGTTCAAATTCAATCAAGATTCTTTCCTTGCAAACATATATTAAGCATGGAGTCCAGCTACTTATTGTCCAGATGGGTTGAACAGTTTCTTGGGGAGACCATTTCTGGTCCGAAGTCAGAGCTGGTAGAATATCATCACAGTCAATTAAGAGTCCCAATATAACATCAACAGCAATTTGCAATATTATGGAATTGACATAGTTTTGAGTAACCAGTATGTTAAAGAAAAAAAAAAACAAAGAACAAAATAACAAAAAAAACAAGTCCTAACCACAACCTATGATTAGCTCATTGACATCTCAATTTTAGTTTATATACAGGACCGGACCGGCTGCTATATACCCCGAAAAGGCCACAGGGTACCATTCAGCTGTCTCATGTCTATTTCATTTTGGTATTTAGCCATTTGTTGTGTTGAAGTATAATTTTGTTGATCTTGGCAGATTTTGGGATAATCCAGACTGGCCTGTAACTCTAACAAGATATTTGTCGACATTTAAGGTGCAGAACATTTTTTTTTTTTGGGGGGGGTGTGCAGGGAAAATCCTCAACACCATGGTGAGGAGTGACCAATCTTTGTGTCCCACCCAGCAAGGCATGAGCCAATCCATGCCAGCTCTTTTCTGTCAGATTTCAAGCTCTACTTTCTGTTGTTTGTCTATTTATTTTAGGGTTTTTTTTTTTTTTTTTTTTTTTTTTTTTTAGTTTGTATGATTGTTTGTTTGCTGTGAGGGGTTTTCGAAGCGATCCCGATGGTCACTGCGAGGGAGGGCGGGGGTCCAGAGGTGGAGCCAGGCTCGGACCAGAGAAAGCTCTCCTCCCTGGTCCCGAAGGACATTAATTGTTCTTCTGTGTCTGCTGACCGCTCAGGGCTTCTGGCTGTCTTTCCGATGACGTTGGTTTCTACGCGGTAGTGTTTGGACTTCTTCCATCCCCTGCGGGAGCTCCAGTTGGGGGTGGGTGACCTCAAAGTACTCGGCCTCCGAGGGCATCCCATTCCCTGTGGCCTCCTTGGCAGTTGGGGTATAGTCCTTGTTGCTCGTATTAGTAGTTTATGTTGAAGATCTGGGAGTCTTCATGGTTGGGATCCAAGCTTCCTCCTTACCACCTGCTCCACTCTGGAGAGCCCCCCTGCTCCACGCACATGACCTCCTGTTAAGAGGTTGTCAGGATCGCACCCGATTCCCCCCTCATGCATTGGTATAGTAGTTTTATTGTTGTTTAGTGCCGCATTGAGTCTGCTGTCTATGAAATACCAGATTTGACCTTGATAAGCTATATTGTACTTTTTTCTCACTCTTTTTATGGTCCTGAAAGATTTCCCTGCACTCCCTCCCCATTACCGGTTAATATAGCGTATTGAGGGTATAGTAGGTTTTACACTTTTTTGATGTAGATCTTAAGTATTCTGACATTAATTGTTGTTTTATAGATTATATCGCATTATCTTATTGCATTGGATACAGGTTGTTAGAGATTGCACTAATATTACAATATACAGGTACTATCTTTCAAGTTGTCATCTTTTCATCTCAGATTAAGGCGAACATGTGGTATTTAACCTTTTGGGATTGGTTCATTTCTCTTAGCATGATGGATTCCAGTCGGGCCCATTTGTCCACAAAGAACTGCATTTCGTTTTTTTTAATAGCTGAGTAGCATTCCATAGAGTAGATGAACCATAGCTTCCTTATCCAGTCTTCTATTGATGGGCATTTTGGCTGCTTCCAGGTTTTTGCGATTGTAGATAGTGCTGCTATGAACATAGGCGTGCATGTTGGTTTCTTGTGTAGGAGATCTTTTGGATATATTCCTAGGAGTGCTATTGCTGGATCATATGGTATGCTGATTTTCAGTTGTTTGAGTATTCGCCAAACTGATTCCCATAGAGGCTGTACAAGTCTGCAGTCCCACCAGCAGTGGAGAAGGGATCCCTTTTCCCCACAGCCTCGCCAGCAAGTGTTGGTGGTATTATGTATGTGTGCCATCCTTACTGGAGTTAGGTGGTACCTCATTGTTGTCTTCATTTGGATTTCCCTTATTGCCAAGGAACTTGAGCATTTTTTCATATGCTTGTTTGCCATTTGGGTTTGTTCTTTTGTGAAATGTCTGCCCATTTCCCGTGCCCATTTCTTGAGCAGTTTGTTTGTTCTGTTGTTTTGGTTTCTCTGTAGCTCTTTGTATATTCTGGAGATTAGCCCTCTGTCTCCTATGTAGTGTGCAAAGATCTTCTCCCATTCTGTAGGTTGCCTTTTTACTTTGTTGATTGTTTCTCTAGCTGTACAGAAGCTTCTTAGTTTGATGAGGTCCCAATTGTTTATTTTGGTCTCGATTTCTACTGCATTTGGAGTCTTTTTTAGGAAGTGAGGGCCTACCCCTAAGTGTTCCAGGGTGTTTCCAACATTTTCTTCCACAAGTTTGAAGGTTTCTGGATGTAGGTTTAGGTCTTTTATCCATTTAGATTCGATCTTGGTGTATGGTGAGAGATGTGGGTCTATCTTTTTGTTTCTGCAGGCTATCAACCAGTTGTCCCAACAGCATTTATTGAACAGACCTTTCCATTTGCTTGGGTTGTTGTCTGTCTTTTTGTCGAAGATTAATTGACTGTATCTGTGTGGGTTTCCATCTGTTGTTTCTATTCTGCTCCACTGATCTTCCTCTCTATCTTTGTGCCAGTACCAGGCTGTTTTGATGACCACTGCCCTATAGTATGTCCATAGATCCGGTACTGTGATTCCCCCTGTTAAGTGTCTGTTCTTCAGAGTGGTTCTGGCTATTCGTGGTTTTTTGTGTTTCCAGATGAATCTGTGTATCATTTTTTCCAGTTCGATGAAGAATGCTGTGGGTAATTTGATTGGGATTGCATTGAATGTGTATATTGCTTTTGGTAGTATAGACATTTTGATGATATTAATTTTGCCTATCCAGGAGCATGGAATGTTGTTCCATCTTTCGAGGTCTTGTTCTATTTGTTTTTTGAGTGTTTTGTAATTTTCTTCATAAAGGTCCTCTACTCTTTTGGTTAAATTTATTCCCAGATATTTCATGCTTTTCTCTGTTATTTTGAATAAGACCGATTGTTCTTGAGCAGCCACCATATCAACAATAGTAACCAACATATCGACAATAGCGTAGGTAATCAGTAACAAGATGTTGGTAAGTACAGCATCAATCACATTCTGAAACAGTTGCTAGGAACAATTGAAGCTAAGCGTGTGATTAGTTTCATAACTCCTTTCCCAAGCATCTAGCCAACCGGGGGTTTCCACTGTCCCATAGGTCTATATTCAAAATGGCTTCAGTGTGGCTATAGTGCACGGCTCCTGACATCTCCCCCTTTTTTCTATATATCAATGAAAGTGGCAAAAAGAGAAAGGTTCGTGAAGCAAGATAAGCGCTGCCTGTCTTAGGTTCATTCTGAGGGACCCTCAGCTCTTACCTGTCTCTGGGCAGCCCTGCCAGTCATCCATGGCTCCCTGTCTTAGGTTGGCGGGGTATCAGAATGGTGCCCGTCATTGGCTACACGCTTACTAGAAAAGGGGCCATGTAACAATTCATAGCTGCAGCATGTATTCCCCGGCAATGCTGCCATAAATGACAGCCCTGTTGGGAATCACTGCTCCAACCGTAATCGGCCACATTACCTTAGACGAACCGGTTAGAAGACTGGAGCTGCATGGCATGATGTGGGGGGTTATCACTTGGGGAGTCCTGCCCAGGCATGCGGGGTCTCTGTCTTAGATTGATTGCCAGTCCTGTCAGGTCTTACCCATCTCTGGTTACCTATTAACACATCATGCTCAGCCAAACTTGAGCGCTAGGATTTTCCACAGCCAGTGCCATCATGGCTTGCCCAATGATAACTTGCTCCCAGGCTTGCTGTTTGTGCATGCAGTACAGGAAGAGCATGGCAACTACTAGTGCAGCAACCATCGAGGTTTCTAAGGCCATAATCCTGCTCCATTCCTTGAACATGCAGGCTGCCAATTTAATGCCATTTAGAATAACTTCTCCTGACATGAGTGGAACTCGGGTCTCATTTACTTTAATTATACTGGTGGCTAACTGGTGAAATTTAGGAAGGCGCTTGATCATTGTCCCGGAGGTATTGATTGATTTCTATCACTCTGGCCAAAATATTGTGGACTTTTACTGGAGTGACACAAATATGATGGTATATTGGGGAGTAGCTGACTGGTGAAATTCTAAAAGACATACTTAACAATGTACAAGTATTGTTGAAAATACTAACATTCAAGAATCTCATAACACTAACATTGTTACATGTACACAAGACAGTTTTACCAGGAACCGGAGACCCTAACTGCCCATTATCCCATCTAGCTCCTACATTTCCAAACAGAGAAATGGACCCCAGCTGCTTTTAGAGAAAAGGGATGCCGTCATCTGTTCTTAACTACTTCCTGCTGAGAGGGGGGTGCCGTTGGGTAAGAGCAGCTATAGGGGATCCATCTAGTGGTTCCTGATAGAAGGCAGAAGTCATCAGATGTTCGATGTACATTCTGGCACTTGAAAGGTTTCTCTTTCTTGAAGTCTAAATAACAAGACATAACATAGTTAACTTTCCCAGCCTAGCAGGTTGTGAGTTCGGTTAGCAGTTTGAACACTTGAGCTTCAGAACTTAGATGTAAAAGAATTGTTAGGTTTCAATCTTTGTCAGAGTAAACTTTAATTTAAAACTGTGGACTAGATTTACATTTAAATTAACTCCTTTAAGTCTCAAATTTTGGAACATATTCAATGAACTCAATGGAACACATGAAACTTCTTTTAGCTGCATAAAATTGCTAACCTAGATCAATCAGAAGGCACAGTAACAATGTAAGGATTAGCATACAGCATCAGGATATAAGTCCATCACAGGACAGGTAAATGCAAGCTGACTTCTTAGAGCAAAAGAGTTAAATATTCAGACATAATAAAAAACTGAGATGATAAATCTTTATACTAAAATACAACAAGGTGTACTATTAATTTTACTATGACTCTGAATATATAGTCCTGCATGGGAAGCCAGTGTACACAGTGACTCTAGTGGATTTTACAAATTAGCACTCTTATGTGTGATGTCAGTTATCACCTGAGGCTCCAGACACGCAATGTTTAGGCTGTCGAAGCCTCTTGAATCAACAACAACCCCATCAGACCTGGCAACACACAGACTGGAAGTTCTCTCCTCCATTGAGAGAAGAGCACAACCATCCTCGATGGTTGCTTCTTTGCACTGGGGCGTGGACCACTGAGCTCCTTCACGGAGGGACACTCTTAGTAGCAGTGTCCTGGCTTTCCACACTGATATGCTTGCTCTCTTGCTGGCTCTCCTGTCAGATCAGAATGCCTTTTGGGCTGATTCTGAGGCCACTGAGTGCTTCTTAAAAATGACAGTCTATGAGTCTGCTGTAAGAGCTGTTTCCCATGTTGGAGCATTTTAACATTCTCTGACATCTGAGTTATCATTAAACACTTGCATACATATACTCATATATTTTCCATCTAGCTTATGAGGATTTGGGCTCTCATGGCCAATCTTGACACTGTAAGCTAGCAGTAAGTCCATTTAAAATCGTGTAGAACTATTAAGCTGAACAGACCTTGTAGATCCTGAGAAAACAGTAACAGACATGACTCTCTAAGAGCTTAATTATGCATCTATACATAATTTTAAAAAAGGATTTAGCTTAGCAATTCTCATTCATAAACATGTACATGCATATGGGGTAACACATAAGAAACGAAACAGCTTTTGTAACAGCTACTTGAGAATTCTCTTAAGTGTGTTAAAGTTACCAATTGTTTAGAGTTATATTTTGCTCTTAGTAATCTGAATAAACCAAAACTATAGTTTACAATTAAACTTTAGCTTTAATGAATACAATAGGCTTGCTGGAATCCTAGAAAATAAAATATCTATGTTTAGCGTTGTGATACCACCTGTAGGATTTTACACACTCTTGTACTTTTTAGACTTAGCTGTCCTGGCTCCCCACTGGCAAGGTTCCCCACTGGCAAGGTTTCCCAATGTCTTTTCTGAAATCCCCTCTCACCCCCAATTTAATTTTTTTTAGATTTAATTAATTATTTGTCTCACAATTAACTTCATTAGCAGAAAGATACAACCTTTGAAACACATTCTTCTGAGTTTGAGACTGTCAGGGGCCTATTTAGAAATTCCAGAACCAGAAGAGTTAAACCTATTAAATATGCCAAGAGTTCTTAAAGTATCTGATCAAAGATTCCTCATTATAATATCCATTCATTTAGTCAGACTGATTCAAACAGCAACACATCAAAAAAAAATTTTTTTATCACTTATAAATGATCACCCAAACATTTTAAAGTAAGTACATACCAGAAAATACCCTTAAACACAGTTCTTTTAAATCATGAGAATTTAACAAAGACAATATACAGAACACAAGGGATTATCTAACTGAAAGGCAAAATGTATATTTCCTTAGTCAGTCACCAAAAGGGAGATATAACCTTAAACATGGGAATTAGTGCATAAAATCATCTCTTAACTGTTTAAGAACTGTAACAAACTCAAAGGTTGGGACAAGAATAGAGCTTACTGAAGCTGGATAGACAATTGACAAAGCTACCCATTAAACAGAGACTACCTAAAGCTCAATGTTTCAATTTTTTTTTCAATGCTTCAATTTCTTAACAGCTTTCAAAATTGGAGATATTTTTATTTTTAGATATTTTATTTTATTTTAGATATTTACTAGTATTGCTATGTATGCACACTTCAAAAACTTTTTTGAATACAGATGCCAATTCTAACATCAGCTTGTATTAGGTATTAATGTTAAAGACTTAAACAATGTTGTAATAGTATCTTTAAAATTATAGTCAATTATATGTAAAGCTTACAAGATTCATTCCTCAACTTTTCTTAAGACATTTTCTTAATAAAAGGATACCAACTTTTAAATACAATGGCTTTAAGCAATTTTCAATCATTTCTCCTAATTCATGGAAACACATTTTAGCACAAACCCTCCTCAAAACTGGGAAAGAGAAGTTTTTTCAGTCTTCTTCTAGCTGATTTGGAAATTTTTCCCTTTTAAAATGAAGGCAGATAAGAATCACCACAACAGGGACAAAGTCAAAGTCCCAAATTTTTCAAAAGGCAGACTCCAAGCATGTCACTTCTTTGTTTTATGGCTGATGGACCTGGAGCTTCCCCTAAGCTTCTGTTTTATTGAAGTCAAGAGAGCTGAAAAAACTTAAATTTAGCTGTTGTCTTGAGAGACTACCTTGGAATTTACTGAAGTTAGTTAACAGGTTTGGTTATCAATAAGATGAAAATTACTTTAAAGAAGAAGTTAAAACACTGTTTTTCACAAAGAATCAGACTTCAACTCCATTGTTTTAAAGGCAAACATTCAGAAAATATACACATTATGACCCATTTTACTATACATCTTTAAAGAATTCGTTGTTCTCCTGCAAGGCAAAATTTCACATATTTCCTTGTAAGTAAGAACACAAGTAATTTACAATCTGGATCAATTTCATGAGTAGGAAACATTTTGACCGATGAACATAAATGCTCTTCTATTTTAACAGCATATATGATGCAATAAATTTAGCATAATTTTGTAATATTGTGAGATTATAATCCAAATTATTTTAAATGACAAGTACATTATTTAAATTTTGTCTCAATCTTTGAGAGTTCCAGGGATCCTACTGGAACCCCCAAAGTCATGAGATTTGGTTTAAAACTCTGAAGAATTTAGAAGTCTAAATGAGTTAAACAAAAAGTACCTTTAGCATTTAACTGAACATGTTGAATACTGTATGTTAGACTTAATCAATGCCAGGACAACACTATAAGCTGAAGACCAAACAGCAAGAAAATTATACACGAATTTTATCCCAGTGGAGGTGGGGAGTATGGTCTGGCCAGGTCCTGTTAAATTTGTTAGACCTCTCTAAAATTATTTACCAGGAGAGAGAAAGGCAATAAAAATAGGTTTAAAAAAAAAAACCAAGTGCTTTCAGAGCACATATGTATGAAAGTGGACGTGACACTTGGCGAACTCAGTGTGTTGGTGAATGGCAACTGCCTGGAGAAACAGTACAACATGTCCAGTGCCATAACAATTCCACCTGGCTCATGAACTTCACATACAACCAGCTGTCCAAACAGGTCCCCACCAAATCTTGTTTGGTCACTTCCTCTTCAATGCTCATTGAGCCCAGGCTGATGGAATGTGTAGGCTCAGCAACAGCAAAAAATAAAGATGGAGATCTGCACTCAAGGCGTGACAAACTCGACACCCAGAAATAATTTCAGCACAAAAGCCATTTCCACCTGCCATGGCAACCAAGCGCTCTGGCAGCACATATATCTGAAAGTCGACGTGACACCTGAGGAACTCAGTGTGTTGGTGAATGACAATTGCCCGAATCAACAGGACAGCTCTCCCAGTGCCAAGACAATTCCTCCTGGCTCATTCACTTCACATACCATCATCTATCCTGGCAGGTCTCCCAAAAACCAAGTTTGGTTACTTCCTATCCAATGTCAACTGAGCCCAGGATGATGGAATCAAGAGGGTTAAATATCCACACAAAACAAAGATGGAGATTCTCATTCAAGGTGTGGAAACCTGGATGGCCAAAGAGAATATCAGCGCCCATGCCACTTCCAGCTGCCATGGAAACCAAGTACTGTGGCAGCAGATATGTGTGATCGTGGACAGGACAATTAGAGAACTCTGTGTGGTGGTGTATCGCAACTGCCCGAAGCTGCAGAAAAGGTCTTCCAATGCCAAAACAAGTCCATCTGGCTCATTCACTTCACATACCATGACCTATCCAGAAGGTATCCGGGAAATCTTGTTTGGTCACTTGCTGTCTAATGCCAATTGAGCCCAGTTGGATGGAATCAAGCAACTTGAGCAAACACTCAAAACAAAGATGGAGATCCTCACTCAAATCACTCAAAACTGCACAGCCAGAGAGAAATTCGGTGACCAAGCCATTTCCAGCTACCATGGAAACCAAGTACTCTGGCAGCACACATTTCTGAAAGCGGCTGAGACGTGACACTTGGAGAAGGCTGTGTTTTGTTGAATGGCAACTGCCCGACGCAGCAGCACAGCTCTTCCAGTGCCAAAACATCTCAAACTGGCTCATCAACTTCACATACGATCAGCTGTCCTTGCAGGTCTTGGGGAAAACTTGTTTGGTCACTTTTTTTCCAATGCCTATAGAGTTTAGTATGATGTAATTTATAGGTTCAGTAACCGCACAAAAAAAAGATGGAGATTCTCACTCAAGGTGTGACAAACTCGAAGACACAGAGCATAGCAGTGCCCAAGACATTTCAAGCTTCCATGGAAACCAAGTGCTCTGGCACCAAATATGTCTGAAAGTAGCTGGAAGGTGAAACTTGGAGAACTCTGTGTGTTGGTGAATGACAACTGCCCGAAGCAGCAGCACAGGTCTTATAGTGTCAAAACAACTCCACCTGGTTCTTTCACTTCACATACAATCAGCTGTCCAGTCAGGTCTCCGGGATATCTTCTTTGGTCACTTCCTATAAAAGGCCCATTGAGCACAGGGTGATGTAATTTATATGTTTAGCAACCGCACAAAAAAACAGATGGAGATCCTCACAAAATCCATGAAAAACTCCACAGCCAAAGAGAAATTCAGTGCCCAAGACATTTGAGCTCCCATGGTAAACAAGTGCTCTGGCAGCAGAAATGTCGGTAATTGGATGTGAAACATAGGGAACTCAGTGTAGTGGTGAATGGCAACTGCCTGAAGCAGAAGCACAGCTCTTCCAGTGCCAAAACAACTTCACCTGGCTCATGAACTTCACATACCATCAACTGTCCTTGAAGGATTCCCGGAACTCCTGTTTGGTCACTTCCAGTCAAATAGCCATGGAGCCCAGGGGATAAAATGAAGAAGCTTGAGTACACACAGAAAACAAAGATGGAGATCCTCAACGAATTCATGTAAATATCCACAGTTAGAAAAGAGTTCAACGCCCAAGACATTTAGAGCTGTCATGGAAACCAAGTGTTGTGGCAGCACATATGTGGAACTGTAGATGTGAAACCAAGAGAATGTAGGTTCGCTGGTGAATGACAACTGACCGAAGCAGCAGCACAGGTCTTCCAGGGCCAAAACAACTCCACCTGGATCAAGAACTTCACATACCATCAGCTGTTCTGGCTTCTATGTAGGAAACCCTCTTTTGATTTCATTCGGTCAAAGGCCCATTGACCCAATGTGATGCAATTAAGCAGGTTGAGCAACCACACACAAATAACATGGAGCTCCACACTCCAGGCGTTTAAACTTCACAGTCAAAGACAAGTACGGTGATCAAGCCATTTCCCGAACTATGGAAACCAAGTGCTCTGGCAGCACATATGTGGAACAGTGGATGTGACACCTAGGGAACACAGAGTGGTGGTAAAAGGCAACAACCCAAAGCAGCAGAACAGGTCTTCCAGTGCCAAAACAACTCCACCTGGCACCTGTCACTTTTGGTCAAATGGCCTTTGGGCCCAGTGTGATGGAATCAAGCAGCATGATCACACCCGCGCAACAAAAATGGAGCTCCAAACTCAAGGTGCCCAAAACTCAACATCCAAAGACAAGTTCAACCCCTAGCCATTTCCCACTGCCAAAGAAAACAAGTGATCTGGCAGCACATGTAGACCAGTGGATGTGACACCAAGGAAATGTAGCTTCGCTGGTGAATGACAACTGCCCGAAGCAGCAGCACAGCTCTTCCAGTGCCAAAACAACTCCATCTGGCTCATGAACTTCACACACCATCAGCTGTCCTGGAAGCTATCTAGGACACCCTGTTTGATCACTTGCAGTCTAATGCCGAAAGAGTCCAGAGTGATGGAATTCAGCAGGCTGAGAAAACACAAAATTAACATGGAACTCCTTACTCAAGACGCTCAAACCTCCACAGCCAAACACAAGTTCAGTGCACAAGACAATTCCCGCTGCCATACAAACCAAGTGATTTGGCAGCACATATATCTGCACAGTGGATGTGACACCTAAGGAAGGTAGTGTGGTGGTGAATGGCGCCTGTCTGAAGCAGCAGCACCGCTCTTCCAGTGCGCAAACAACTCCACCTGGATCACGAACTTCACATAGCATCAGCTGTCCTGGCAGCTATCTAGGAAACCCTGTTTGGTCAAGTGTGGTCCAAATGCCGATGGAGCCCAGTGTGATTTAATCAAGAAGGAAGATCACACACACACAAGTCACATGGAGCTTCTCACTCCAGGTGTTCAAATCTCCACAGCCAAAGAGAAGTTCAGCTCCAAAGCCATTTCCCCTTGCCATGGAAACCAAGTGCTCTGGCAGCACATATTTCTGAAAGTGGATATGACTCCTAAGGAAGTTAGAGTGTTGGTGAATGGCAACTGCTCGAAGCAGAAGCACAGCTCTTCCAGTGCAAAACAACTCCATCCAGCTCATGAACTTCACATATCATCAGCTGTCTTGGAAGCTATCTAGGAAACCCTGTTTGGTCACTTGCGGGTCAAATGCGCATGGAGACCAGGGTACGGAATCAAGCAGGATGATCACACACACACAACTAACATGGAGCTCACTCAAGGCGCTCAAAACTCCAAAGTCAAAGAGAAGTTCAGCGCCTAAGCCATTTCCCGTTCGCATGGAAACCAAGTGCTCTGGCAGCACATATGTGGACACTGAATGTTACACCAAGCGAATGAAGATTCTCTGATGAATGACAACAGCTCGATGCAGCAGCACAGCTCTTCCAGTGCCAAAGCAACTCCACCTGGCTCATCAACTTCCCATACCATCAGCTGTCCTGGCGGATCTCTAGGAAACCCTCATTGATCATATCCGCTCAAATGTCCAATGAATCCAGGGAAATGGAATCAATCAGGTTGTGACATCAAACAAAGCTAACAAGGAGCTGCTCACTCAAGGCACCCAAAACTCCACAGCCAAAGAGAATTTCAGCGCCCAAGCCTTTTCCCGTTGCCATGGAATCCAAGTGTTCTGGCAGCACATAATTCTGAAAGTGGATATGACACCAAAGGAAGGTAGTGTGGTGGTGAATGGCTACTGCCCAAAGAAGCAGCAACACAGCTCTTCAAGTGCCTAACAACGCCACCTAGCTCATCAACTTTACCATCAGCTGTTCTGGCAGCTATCTAGGAAACCCTGTTTGATCACCTGCGGTCAAATACCCGTTTCGCCCAGTGGGATGGAATCAAGCAGCTTGAGCACCAAAACAAAACTAACATTGAGCTCCTCACTCAAGGCGCTCAAAACTCCACAGCCAAAGACAAGTTCAGCATCGAAGCCATTTCCCGTTGCCATGGAAGCCAAGTGTTCTGGCAGCACATATGTGTGTAAGTGGATGTGACACATAGAGAACATAGTGTTGTGGTGAATGGCCACTGACCGAAGCAGCAACACAGCTCCTCCAGTGCCAAAACAACTCAACCTGGCTCATGAACTTCACATACCATCAGCTATCCTGGCAGCTGTCTAGGAAACCCTGTTTGGTCACTTGTGCTCCAATGCCCATTGAGCCCAGTGTGATCGAATCAACCATATTGAGCATCCAAACAAAAATGACATGTAGCTCCTCAATTAAGGCACTCAAAAGGCCACAGCCAAAGACAAGTTCAGCGCCCAAGCAATTTCCCATTGCCATGGAAACCAAGTGCTCTGGCAGCACATATGTCTAAAACTAGATATTACACCTAAGGAAGGTAGTGTGGTGGTGAAAGGCAACTGCACGAAGCAGCAGCATAGCTCTTTCAGTGCCAAAACAAATCCACCTGACTCATGAACTTCACACACCATCAGCTGTCTTGGCAGCTATCTAGAAACACTGTTTAGTCATTTCCTGTCAAATGCCCATTGAACACACTGTGATGGAATCAAGCATGTTGAGCACTCACACAAAACTAACATGGAGCTCCTCACGTAAGGTGCTCAAAACTTCAAACCGAAGACGAGTTCAGCGCCCAAGCCATTTCCCTCTACCATGGAAAACAAGTGCTCTGGCAGCACATAATTCTGAAAGAAGACTATGACAACTAGGGAAGGTAGTGTGGTGGATAATGGCAACTGCCCGAAGCAGCAGCACAGCTCTTCAAGAGCCAGAACAACTCCACCTGGATCATCAACTTCACATACCATCAGCTGTCCTGGCAGCTATCTGGGAAACCCTGTTTGGTCACTTCCTGTTCCAATGCCCATTGATCCGAGTGGGATGGAATCAAGCAGGTTGAGGACCCACACAAAACTAATATGGAGCTCCTCACTCAAGGCACTCAAAATTACATTGCCAAAAACAAGTTCAGCGCACAAGCCATTTCCCATTGCCATGGAAACCAAGTGCTCTGGCAGCACGTACGTCTCTAAGAGCATATGACACAAAAGGAAGGTAGTGTGGTAGTGAATGGCCACTGCCCAATGCAGCAGCACAGCTCTTACAGTGCCAAAACAACTCCACCTGCATCATGAACTTTACATACCATCAGCTGTCCTGGCAGCTATCTTGGAAACCCTGTGTCGTTACTTCCGCTCCAATGACCATGGAACCCAGTGGGATGGAATCAAGCATATTGAGCACCCAAACAAAACTAACATGTTGGTGCTCATTCAAGGTGCTCAAAACTCCACAGCAAAGACAAGTTCATCGCCCAAGCCATTTCTCGTTGCATTGGAAACAAAGTGCCCTGCCAGCACATATGTATGAAAGAGGATATGACACCTAAGGAACACAATGTGGTTTTGAAAGGCCACTGCACGCAGCTACAGCACAGCTGTTCCAGTGCCAAAACAACTCCACCTGGATCTTGAACTTCACATACCATCAGCTGTCCTGGCAGCTATCTAGGAAACCCTTTTTCATCACTTCAAGTCCAAATGCCCATGGAGGCCAGTGTGATTTAATCAAGCAGGATGATCACCCACACACAACTAACATGGAGCTCCTCATTCAAGGGACTCAAAACTCCACAGCCAAAGACAAGGTCACCGCCTAGGCCAATTCCGGTTGTCATACAAACCAAGTGCTAGGCAGCACATATGTGGATAACTGGATGTGACACCAAGGGAATGCAGATTCTCTGATGTATGACCACTGCCTGAAGTAGCAACACAGCTCTTCTAGTGCCAAAACAACTCCACCTGGCTCATCAACTTCACATACAATTAGCTGTCTTGGCAGCTATCTAGGAAACCTTGTTTGGTCACTTCCGCTCCAATGTCCATTGAGCCCAGTGGGATGGAATCAAGCATGTTGAGCACCCAAACAAAACTAACGTGTAGCCCCTGAATCAAGGCGCTCAAAATTCCACACCCAAAGAAAAGTTCAGCGCCCAAGTCATTTCCCAATTCCATGGAAACCAAGTGCTCTGGCTGCACATATGTCTGTAACAGGATATGACACTTAAGTAAAGTAGTGTGCTGGTAAATGGCCACTACCCGAAGAAGCAGCATAGCTCTTCCAGTGCCAAAACAACTCCACCTGCCTCATCAACTTCACATACCGGCAGCTGTCCTGGCAGCTATCTAGGAAACCCTGTTTTGGTCACTTGCGGTCCAAATGCCCATGGAGCCCAGTGTGATTTAATCTAGCAGGATGATCACCCACACACAAGTAATATGGAGCTGCTCACTAAAGGCGCTCAAAAGGCCACAGGCAAAGACAAATTCAGCGCCCAAGCCATTTCCCATTGCCATGGAAACCAAGGGCTCTGAGAGCACGTATATGGAACAGTGGATGTGACACCAAGCGAATGTACGTTCTCTGATGCATGACAACTGCCCGAAGCAGCAGCACAGCTCTTCCAGTGCCAAAGCAACTCCACCTGGCTCATCAACTTCCCATACCATCAGCTGTCCTGGCGGATCTCTAGGAAACCCTCATTGATCATATCCGCTCAAATGTCCAATGAATCCAGGGAAATGGAATCAATCAGGTTGTGACATCAAACAAAGCTAACAAGGAGCTGCTCACTCAAGGCACCCAAAACTCCACAGCCAAAGAGAATTTCAGCGCCCAAGCCTTTTCCCGTTGCCATGGAATCCAAGTGTTCTGGCAGCACATAATTCTGAAAGTGGATATGACACCAAAGGAAGGTAGTGTGGTGGTGAATGGCTACTGCCCAAAGAAGCAGCAACACAGCTCTTCAAGTGCCTAACAACGCCACCTAGCTCATCAACTTTACCATCAGCTGTTCTGGCAGCTATCTAGGAAACCCTGTTTGATCACCTGCGGTCAAATACCCGTTTCGCCCAGTGGGATGGAATCAAGCAGCTTGAGCACCAAAACAAAACTAACATTGAGCTCCTCACTCAAGGCGCTCAAAACTCCACAGCCAAAGACAAGTTCAGCATCGAAGCCATTTCCCGTTGCCATGGAAGCCAAGTGTTCTGGCAGCACATATGTGTGTAAGTGGATGTGACACATAGAGAACATAGTGTTGTGGTGAATGGCCACTGACCGAAGCAGCAACACAGCTCCTCCAGTGCCAAAACAACTCAACCTGGCTCATGAACTTCACATACCATCAGCTATCCTGGCAGCTGTCTAGGAAACCCTGTTTGGTCACTTGTGCTCCAATGCCCATTGAGCCCAGTGTGATCGAATCAACCATATTGAGCATCCAAACAAAAATGACATGTAGCTCCTCAATTAAGGCACTCAAAAGGCCACAGCCAAAGACAAGTTCAGCGCCCAAGCAATTTCCCATTGCCATGGAAACCAAGTGCTCTGGCAGCACATATGTCTAAAACTAGATATTACACCTAAGGAAGGTAGTGTGGTGGTGAAAGGCAACTGCACGAAGCAGCAGCATAGCTCTTTCAGTGCCAAAACAAATCCACCTGACTCATGAACTTCACACACCATCAGCTGTCTTGGCAGCTATCTAGAAACACTGTTTAGTCATTTCCTGTCAAATGCCCATTGAACACACTGTGATGGAATCAAGCATGTTGAGCACTCACACAAAACTAACATGGAGCTCCTCACGTAAGGTGCTCAAAACTTCAAACCGAAGACGAGTTCAGCGCCCAAGCCATTTCCCTCTACCATGGAAAACAAGTGCTCTGGCAGCACATAATTCTGAAAGAAGACTATGACAACTAGGGAAGGTAGTGTGGTGGATAATGGCAACTGCCCGAAGCAGCAGCACAGCTCTTCAAGAGCCAGAACAACTCCACCTGGATCATCAACTTCACATACCATCAGCTGTCCTGGCAGCTATCTGGGAAACCCTGTTTGGTCACTTCCTGTTCCAATGCCCATTGATCCGAGTGGGATGGAATCAAGCAGGTTGAGGACCCACACAAAACTAATATGGAGCTCCTCACTCAAGGCACTCAAAATTACATTGCCAAAAACAAGTTCAGCGCACAAGCCATTTCCCATTGCCATGGAAACCAAGTGCTCTGGCAGCACGTACGTCTCTAAGAGCATATGACACAAAAGGAAGGTAGTGTGGTAGTGAATGGCCACTGCCCAATGCAGCAGCACAGCTCTTACAGTGCCAAAACAACTCCACCTGCATCATGAACTTTACATACCATCAGCTGTCCTGGCAGCTATCTTGGAAACCCTGTGTCGTTACTTCCGCTCCAATGACCATGGAACCCAGTGGGATGGAATCAAGCATATTGAGCACCCAAACAAAACTAACATGTTGGTGCTCATTCAAGGTGCTCAAAACTCCACAGCAAAGACAAGTTCATCGCCCAAGCCATTTCTCGTTGCATTGGAAACAAAGTGCCCTGCCAGCACATATGTATGAAAGAGGATATGACACCTAAGGAACACAATGTGGTTTTGAAAGGCCACTGCACGCAGCTACAGCACAGCTGTTCCAGTGCCAAAACAACTCCACCTGGATCTTGAACTTCACATACCATCAGCTGTCCTGGCAGCTATCTAGGAAACCCTTTTTCATCACTTCAAGTCCAAATGCCCATGGAGGCCAGTGTGATTTAATCAAGCAGGATGATCACCCACACACAACTAACATGGAGCTCCTCATTCAAGGGACTCAAAACTCCACAGCCAAAGACAAGGTCACCGCCTAGGCCAATTCCGGTTGTCATACAAACCAAGTGCTAGGCAGCACATATGTGGATAACTGGATGTGACACCAAGGGAATGCAGATTCTCTGATGTATGACCACTGCCTGAAGTAGCAACACAGCTCTTCTAGTGCCAAAACAACTCCACCTGGCTCATCAACTTCACATACAATTAGCTGTCTTGGCAGCTATCTAGGAAACCTTGTTTGGTCACTTCCGCTCCAATGTCCATTGAGCCCAGTGGGATGGAATCAAGCATGTTGAGCACCCAAACAAAACTAACGTGTAGCCCCTGAATCAAGGCGCTCAAAATTCCACACCCAAAGAAAAGTTCAGCGCCCAAGTCATTTCCCAATTCCATGGAAACCAAGTGCTCTGGCTGCACATATGTCTGTAACAGGATATGACACTTAAGTAAAGTAGTGTGCTGGTAAATGGCCACTACCCGAAGAAGCAGCATAGCTCTTCCAGTGCCAAAACAACTCCACCTGCCTCATCAACTTCACATACCGGCAGCTGTCCTGGCAGCTATCTAGGAAACCCTGTTTTGGTCACTTGCGGTCCAAATGCCCATGGAGCCCAGTGTGATTTAATCTAGCAGGATGATCACCCACACACAAGTAATATGGAGCTGCTCACTAAAGGCGCTCAAAAGGCCACAGGCAAAGACAAATTCAGCGCCCAAGCCATTTCCCATTGCCATGGAAACCAAGGGCTCTGAGAGCACGTATATGGAACAGTGGATGTGACACCAAGCGAATGTACGTTCTCTGATGCATGACAACTGCCCGAAGCAGCAGCACAGCTCTTCCAGTGCCAAAACAACTCCACCTGATTCATGAACTTCACATAACATAAGATGTCCTGGCAGCTATCTAGGAAACATTGCTTGGTCACTTGCGGTCCTAATGCTGATGGAATTCAGTGTGACTTAAAAAACCAGGTTGAGCACCCACACACAACTAACATGGATCTCCTCACTCAAGGCGCTCAAAACTCCACAGCCAAACAAAAGTTCAGCGCTCAAGCCATTTCCCGTTGCGATGGAAAACAAGTGCTTGGCAGCACAGACGTCTCTAAGTGTATATGACACCTAGGGAAGGTAGTGTGGTGATGATTGGCCACTGCCCGAAGCAGCAGCACAGCTCTTCCAGTGCCAAAACAACTCCACCTGGCTCATGAATTTCACATACCATCAGCTGTCCTGGCAGTTATCTAGGAAATCCTCTTTGGGTACTTGCAGTCCAATGCCCGTGGAGCCCAGTGGGATGGAATCAAGCAGGTTGAGCACTCAAACAAAACTAACATGGAGCTCCTCACTCAATGCGCTCTAAACTCCACAGCCAAAGACAAGTTCAGCACCCAAGCCATCTCCAGTTGCCATGGAAACCAAGTGCTCTGGCACCACATATGTCTCTAAGTGTGTATGACACCTAGGGAAGGTAGTGTGGTGATGAATGGCCACTGCCCGAAGCAGCAGCACAGCTCTTCCAGTGAAAAACAACTCCACTTGCCTCATCAACTTCACATACCATCCACTGTCCGGGCAGCTATCTGTGAAACCCTGTTTGGTCACTTGCGGTCCAATGCCCTTTGAGCCCAGTGGGATGGAATCAAGCAGCTTGAGCACCAAAACAAAACTAACATTGAGCTCCTCACTAAAGGCGCTCAAAACTCCACAGTCAAAGACAAGTTCAGCGCCTAAGCCATTTCCCGTTGCCATGGAAACCAAGTGCTCTGGCAGCACATATTTCTGAACGTGCATATGACACCTAAGGAAGGTAGAGTGTTGGTGAGTTTCAACTGCACGAAGCAGCACCAAAGCTCTTCCAGTGCCAAAACAACTCCACCTGCCTCATGAACTTCACATACCACCAGCTGTCCTGGCAGCTATCTAGGAAATCCTGTTTGGTCACTTGAGGTCCAATGCCCATTTAGCCCAGTGGGATTGAATCAAGCATGCTGAGCACTCACACAAAGCTAACATATTGCTCCTCACTCAAGGCGCTCAAAACTCCACCGCCAAAGACAAGTTCAGCGCCCAAGCAATTTCCCATTGCCATGGAAACCAAGTGCTCTGGCAGCACATATGTCTAAAAGAGGATATAAAAACTAGGGAAGGTAGTGTGGTGGTGAATGGCAACTGCCTGAGAAAGCAGCACAACTCTTCCAGTGCCAAAAGAACTCCACCTGGCTCATCAACTTCACATACCACCAGCTGTCCTGGCAGCTATCTAGGAAACCCTGTTTGGTCACTTCTGGTCCAATGCACTTTGTGCCCAGTGGGATGAAATCAAGCATGTTGAGCATCCACACACAACTAACATGGAGCTCCTCACTCAAGCCGCTCAAAACTCCACAGCCAAAGACAAGTTCATCGCCAAAGCGATTTTCCGTTGCCATATAAACCAAGTGCTCTGGCAGCACTTATGTGGATCAGTGGATGTGACACATAGAGAAAAGAGTGTGGTGTGAATGGCAACTGCCCGAAGCAGCAGCACAGCTCTTCCAGTGCCAAGGCAATTCCACCTGGCTCATCAACTTCACATACCATAACTCTCCTGGCAGCTATCTAGGAATGCCTGTTTTGTCACTTCCGGTCAAATGCCCATTGGGCCAAATGTGATGGAATCAAGTAGCTTGATCACCCACACAAAACTAACGTGTAGCTTTATACTTAGGGCGCTCAAAACTCCAAAGCCAAAGACAAGTGCAGCGTGTAAGCCATTTCTAGTTGCCGTGGAATCCAAGTGCTCTGGCAGCACATACGTCTGTAAGTTGATATGAAACCAAGAGAGGTACTGTGGTGGTGATTGGCAACTGCCCGAAGCAGCAGCACAGCTCTTCCAGTGCCAAAAGAAATCCACCTGGCTCATGAATTTCACATACCATCAGCTGCCCTGGAAACAATCTTGGAAACCCTGTTTGGTCTCTTCTGCTCCAATAACCATTGTGCCCAGTGGGATGGAATCAAGCAACTTGAGCACAAACACAAAACTAACATGTAGCTCCTCACTCAATGCGTTCAAAATTCCACAGCAAAAGACAATTCAGCGACTAAGCCATTTCCCGCTGACATGGAAACCATGTGCTCTTGCAGCACATATTTCTGAAAGTGGAGATGACACCTAAGGAAAGTAGTTTCGTGATGAATTTCAACTGTCCGAAGCAGCAGCACAGCTCTTCCAGTGCCAAAACAACTTCACCTGGATAATGAACTTCACATACTATCAGCTGTCTTGTCAGCTATGTAGAAAACCCTGTTTGGTCACTTGCGGTCAAATGCCTGTTTTGCCCAGGGGGAGGGAATCAAGCATATTGAGCACCCAAATAATTCTAACATATAGCTACTCACTCAAGGCGCTCAAAACTCCACAGAAAAATACAAGTTCACCGCCTAAGACATTTCCCGTTGCCATGGAATCTAAGTTTTCTGGCAAGACATACGTCTGTAAGTGGATATGACACCTAGGAAAGGTAGTATGATGGTGAATGGCCACTGCCCCAAGCAGTAGCCCAGCTCTTCCAGTGCCAAAACAACTCCTCTGGCTCATCAACTTCACATACCATCAGCTGTCCAGGCAGCTATCTAGGAAGCTCTCTTTGCTCACTTGCAGTCCAAATGCACATGGAACTCAGTGTGATTTAAACAAGCAGGATGATCACACACAACAACTAACATGGAGCTCCTCACTCAAGGCGCTCAAAACTCCACAGCCAAAGACAAGTTCAGCGCCCAAGCCATTTCCCATTGCCATGGAAACCAAGTACTCTGGCAGAACATATGTGGAACACTGAATGTGACACCAAGGAAATGTAGGTTCTCTGATGAATGACAACTATTCGAAGAAGCAGCACAGCTCTTCCAGTGCCAAAACAACTCCACCTGGCTCATCAACTTCACATACCATCAGCTGTCCTGGCAGCTATCTACGAAACCTTGTTTGGTCACTTCCGGTCAAATGCCCCCTGAGCCCAGTGTGATGGAATCAAGCAGAATGATCACACACACACAACTAACATGGAGCTCCTCAGTCAAGGCGCTCAAAATTCCACAGCCAAAGACAAGTTCAGTGCCCAAGCCATTTCCCCTCACCATGGAAACCAAGTGCTCTGGCAGCACATATGTGGTACAGTGGATGTGACACATGGAGAAAACAGTGTGGTGGTGAATTTCAATGCTCGTAGCAGCAACACAGCTCTTCCAGTGCCAAAACATATACACCTGACTCATGAACTTCACATACCATCAGCTGTCCTGGCAGCTATCTAGGAAATCCTGTTCGATTACCTGCAGTCCAATGCCCATTGAGCCAAGTGTGATGGAGAAAAGCAGTTTGAGCACCCACACAAAACTAACATTGAGCTCCTCATAAGGGCACTCAAAACTCCATTGTCAAAGACAAATCCAGCGCCCAAAGCCATTTGCCGCTGCCATGAAAACCAAGTGCTCTGGCAACACATATGTGTGAAATGGACATGTAACCTAAGGAAGGTAGTGTGGTGGTGAATTTCAACTATCCGAAGAAGCAGCATAGCTCTTCCAGTGCGCAAACAATTCCACCTGGCTCATCAACTTCACATACCATCAGCTGTCCTGGCAGCTATCTAGGAAACCCTGTTTGGTCACTTCCGGTCAATAGCCCATTGGGCCCAGTGGGATGTAAAAAAGCAGACTTGAGCACCCACACAAAACTAACATGGACCATCTCACTCAAGGCGCTCAAAACTCCATTACCAAAGACAAGTTCATCGCCCATGCCATTTCCCGTTTCTATGGAAAACAAGTGCTCTGGCAGCACATGTGTGTGTAAGTGGATGTGACATCTATGAAAGCTAGTATGCTGGTGAATGGCCACTGCTAGAAGCAGCAGCACAGCTTTTCCAGTGTCTAAACAACTCCACCTGGCTCATGAACTTCACATACCATCAGCTGTCCTGGCAGATATCTAGGAAACCCTGTTTGGTCACTTCCACTCCAAATGCCCATGGAACACAGTGTGATTTATACAAGCAGGATGATCACACACACAACTAACATGGATCTCCTCACTAAAGGTGCTCAAAACTCCATCACCAGAAACAAGTTCAGCGCCTAAGCAATTTCCCGTTGCCATGGAAACGAAGTGCTCTGGCAGCACATATGTGTGTAAGTGGAAATGACACCTAGGAAGGTTAGTGTGGTGGTGAATGGCCACTGTCCGAAGCAGCAGTACAGCTCTTCCAGTGCCAAAGCAAATCCACCTGGCTCATCAACTTCACATACCATCAGCTGTCCTGGCAGCTATCTAGGAAACCCTGTTTGGTCAATTGTGGTCCAATGCCCTTTGAGCCCTTGGGATGGAATAAAGCAGCTTGAGCACCTAAACAAAACTAGCATGAAGTTCCTCACTCAAGGCACTCAAAACTCCATTGCCAAAGACAAGTTCAACGCCCAAACCATTTCCCGTTGGTATGGAAACCAAGTGCTCTACCTGCAAGTATGTGCAATCGTGGATGTGACACCAAGGAAATATAGGTCCGATAGTGAATGGCCACTGCCCGAAGCCGCTGCACAGCTCTTCCAGTGCCAAAACACCTCCATCTGGCTTATGAACTTCACATACCATCAACTGTCCTGGCAGCTATCTAGGAAATCCTGTTTGGACATTTCCGCTCCAAATGCCCTTTGAGCCCAGTGGGATGGAATCAAGCATGTTGAGTACCCAAGTAAAACTAACATGGAGCTGCCCAATCAAGGCGCCCAAAACTCCATTGTAAAAGACAAGTTCAGCGCTCAAGCCATTTCCCGTTGCCATGGAAACCAAGTGCTCTGGCAGCACATATGTGGGTAAGTGGATATGACACCGATGGAAGGTAGTTTGGTGGTGAATGGCAACTGCCTGAAGCAGCAATACAGCTCTTCCAGTGCCAAAACAACTCCACCTAGCTCATGAACTTCACATACCATCAGTTGTCCTGGCTGCTATCTAGGAAACCATGTTTGGACACTTCCGCTCCAATGCCCATGGGGCACAGTGTGATGGAATCAAGCATGTTGAGCACCCACACACAAAACTAACATGGAGCTCCTCACTCAAGGCGCTCAAAACTCCATAGCAAAAGACAAGTTCATTGCCAAAGCCATTTCCCGTTGCCATGGAAACCAAGTGCTCTGGCAGCACATGTGTGTTTAAGTGGATATGACACCTAGGGAAGGTAGTGTGGTGGTGAATGGTCACCGCCTGCAGCAGTAACATAGCTCTTCCAGTGACAAAACAACTCCACCTGGCTCATGAACTTCACATACGATCAGCTGTCCTCGCAGCTATTTAGGAAACCCTGTTTAGTCACTGACGGTCCAATGCACATTGGGCACAGTGTGATGGAATCGAGCAGCTTGAGCACCTAAACAAAACTATCCTGGAGCTGCTCTCTGAAGACGCTCAAAACTCCATTGCCAAAGACAAGTTCAGCGCCCAAGCCAATTCCTGTTACCATGAAAACCAAGTGCTCTGGCAGCACATATATGTGCAAGTGGAAATGTCACGAAGGAAGGTAGTTTGGTGGTGAATTTCAACTATCCGAAGAAGCAGCACAGCTCTTCCAGTGCGCAAACAACTTCACCTGGCTCATCAACTTCACATACCATCAGCTATAATGACAGCTATCTAAGAAACACTGTTTGGTCACTTCCGGTCAAATACGCATTGGGCATAGTGTGATGGAAAGAAGCAGCTTCAGCACCTAAACAAAACTAACATGGAGCTGCACTATTAAGGCGCTCAAACCTACATTGCCAAAGACAAGTTCAGCGCCCAAGCCAATTTCTGTTGCCACGGAAACCAAGTGCTCTGGCAGCACGCATGTGCAACTGTGGATGTGACACGAAGGGAATATAGGTCCAAGAGTGAATGGCAACTGCCAGAAGCAGCAGCACAGCTCTTCCAGTGCCAAAACAACTCCACCTGGCTCATGAACTTCACGTACCATCAGCTGTCCTATCAGCTATCTAGAAAACACTGTATGCTCACTTGCGGTCCAATGCCCATCGAGCCCAGTGTGATGGAATCAACCAGGTTGAGCACAGAACCTCAACTAACATGGAGCGGCTCACTCAAGGTGTTCAAAACTCCACAGCAAAAGACAAGTTCAGCGCCCATGCCAATTCCTCTTACCATGAAAACCAAGTGCTCTGGCAGCACATATGTGTGCAAGTGGATATGTCACCTAAGGAAGGTAGTTTGGTGGTGAATTTCAGCTATCCGAAGAAGCAGCTCAACTCTTCCAGTGCGCAAACAATTTTACCTGGCTCATCAACTTCACATACCATCAACTGTCCTAGCAGCTATCTAGGAAACCCTGTTTGGTCACTTCCGGTCAAATGCCCATTGGGCCAGTGGGATGGAAAAAAGCAGCTTGAGCACCCACACAAAACTAACATGAAGCTCCTCACTCAAGGCACTCAAAACTCCATGGCCAAAGACAAGTTCATCGCCCAAAGCCATTTCCCGTTGCCATGGAAACCAAGTGCTCTGGCAGCACATATGTGGGTAAGTGGATATGATATCAATGAAAGGTAGTGAATGGCCACTGCCCGAAGCAGCAGTACAGCTCTTACAATGCCAAAACAACTCCACCTGGCTCATCAACTTCACATACCATCAGCTGTCCTGGCAGCTATCTAGGAAACCCTGTTTGGTCACTTGCGGTACAAATGCCCGTTGGGCCCAATTTGATGGAAAAAAGCAGCTTGAGCACCAAAACAAAACTAAAATGGAGCTGCTCACTCAGGCGCTCAAAACTCCATCACCAAAGACAAGCTCATCGCCCAAGCCATTTTCCGTTGCCATGGAAACCAAGTGCTCTGGCAGCACATATGTTTAACCGTGGATGTGACACATAGAGAAAACACTGTGGTGGTGATGGCAACTGCCCGAAGCAGCAACACAGCTCTTCCAGTGCCAAAAGAACTCCACCTGGCTCATCAACTTCAGATACCATCAGCTGTCCTGGCAGCTATCTAGGAAACCCTGTTTGGTCTCTGCCTGTCAAATGCGCATTCGGCACAGTGTGATGGAATCAAGCAGCTTGAGCACGTAAACAAAACTAGCATGGAGCTCCTCACTCAAGGCGCTCAAAACTCCATTGCCAAAGACAAATTCAGCGCCCAAGTCAATTCATGTTGCCATGGAAACCAAGTGCTGTGTCAGCACATATGTGTGCAAGTGGATATGTCACCTAAGGAAGGTAATTTAGTGGTGATTTTCAACTATCCGTAGAAGCAGCACAACTCTTCCAGTGCGCAAACAATTCCACTTGGCTCATCAACTTCACATGCCATCAGCTGTCCTGGCAGCTATCTAGGAAACCCTTTTTGGTCACTTTCTCTCGAAGGACCCTTTTTAACAGTGGGATGGAATCAAGCATGTTGAGCTTCCACACACAACTAACATGTAGCTCTTCACTCAAGGAAATCAACACTCCACAGCCAAAGACAAGTTCAGCATCCAAGCCAGTTCTGTTGCCATGGAAACCAAGTGCTCTGGCAGCACATATGTGTGAAAGTGGATATGACACAAAGGGAAGTGAGTGTGGTGGTGAACGACCACTGCCCGACACAGCAGTCCAGCTCTTCCAGTGCCAATACAACTCCACCTGGCTAATCAACTTCACATGCCATCAGCTGTCCTGGCAGCTATCTAGGAAACCCTGTTTGGTCACTTGCGGTCCAAAGCCCATTAGCCCAGTGGGATGGAATCAACCAGGTTGAGCACCCACACAAAACTAACATCGAGCTCCTCACTCAAGGCGCTCAAAACTCCATAACCAAAGACAAGTTCAGCGCCCAGGCATTTCTGGTTGCCCTTGAAACCAAGTGCTCTGGCAGCACATTAGTGTGTTTATGGATATGACTCCTAAGGAAGATAGCGTGTTGGTGAATTTCAACTGTCCGAAACAGCAGCACAGCTCTTCCAGTGCCGAAAAACAACTCCACCTGGCTCATGAACTTCAAACACCATCAGATGTCCTGGCAGCTATCTAGAAAACCCTGTTTGGTCACTACGGCACCAATGCTCATCGAGCCCAGTGGGATGCAATCAAGCAGCTTGAACAAACAGAAAAAACTAACATGGAGCTCCTCACTCAATGTGCTCAAAACTCCATCACCAAACACAAGTTCTTTGCCGAAGACATTTCCCGTAGCCATGGAAACCAAGTGCTCTGGCAGCACATATGTGTGCAAGTAGATATGAAACCTATGGAAGGTAGTGTGCTGGTAAATGGCCACTGCGCGAAGCAGCAGCACAGCTCTTCCAGGGCCAAAATAACTCCACCTTTCTCAGGAACTTCACATCAGCTGTCCTTGCAGCAATCTAGGAAAGCCTGTTTGGTCACTTGCGATTCAAATTCCCATATAGCCCAGTGTGATTTAAACAAGGAGGATGATCACACACACACAACTAACGTGGAGCTCCTCACTCAACGCGCTCAAATCTCCACATACAAAGACAAGTTCAGCTCCCAAGCCATTTCCCATTGCCATGGAAATCAAGTGCTCTGGCAGCACATATGTGGATCCGTGAATGTGACACCAAGGGAATGTATGTCCTCTGATGAATGACAACTACCTGACACAGCAGCACAGCTCTTCCAAGTGCTCTGGCAGCACATACGTGTGTAACCGGATATGACAGCTATGGAAGGTAGTCTGGTGGTGAATTTCAACTGTCCGATGTAGCAACACAGCTCTTCCAGTGTCAGAACAACTCCACCTGGCTCATCAACTTCACATGCCATCAGCTGTCCAGGCACCAATTTAGGTAACCCTTTTTGGTCACTTCCGCTCTAATGCCCATTGAGACCAGTGGGATGGAGTCAAGCATGATGAGCACCCACACAAAACTATCATGTAACTCATCACTCCAGGCGCTCAAAACTCCACAGCCAAAGACAAGTTTAGCGCCAAAGTCATTTTCCGTTTCCATGGAAAAAATTGCTCTGGCAGCACATACGTCTGAAAGTGGATATGAAACCTAAGGAATGTCGTGTAGTGTTGAATTTCGACTGTCCGAAGCAGCAGCACAGCTCTTCCAGTGCCAAAACAGCTTCACCTGGCTCATCAACTTCACATACCCTCAGCTGTCCTGGCAGCTATCTAGGAAAACCTGTTTGGTCACTTGCGGTCGAATGTCCATTGAGCCATGCGTTATGGTATCAACTAGGTTGAACACCCAAACAACACTAACATGGAGCTCCTCACTCAAAGCGCTCAAAACTCCACAGCCAAAGACAAGTTTAGCGCCAAACCCAAATCCCATTGCCATGGAAACCAGGTGCTCTGGCAGCACATACGTCTGTAAGTGGATTTGACACCAAGGCAAGATAGTGTTCTGGTGAAGAGCCACTGCTCGAAGCAGCAGCACAGCTCTTCCAGTGCCAAAATAACTCCACCTGGCTCAAAAACTTCACATACCATCAGCTGTCCTGGCAGCTATCTAGGAAACCCTGTTTGGTCACTTCTGGTCCAATGCACTTGAGACCAGTGTGATGGAATCATGCATGTTGCGCACCCACACACAACTACCATGTAGCTCCTCACTCAAGGCTCTCAAAACTCCACAGCCAAAGACAAGTTCAGCGCCCAAGCCATTTCCCGTTGCCATGGAAACGAAGTGCTCTGGCAGCACATATTTGGACAGAGGATGTGACACAAAGAGAACACAGTGTGGTGGTGAATGGTCATTGCCAGGCGCAGCAACACAGCTCTTACAGTGCCAAAACAACTCCACCTGGATCATCAACTTCACATACCATCAGCTGTCCTGCAGCTTCCTAGGAAACCCTGTTTGATCACTGCAGCTCCAACACTCATTGAGCCAAGAGTGATAGAAACAAGCAGCTTGAGCACCCAGAAAAAATTAACATGGAGTTCCTCTTTAATGCACTCAAAACTCCACAGCCAAAGACAAATTTAGCGCCAAACCCAAATCCCATTGCCATGGAAACCAAGTGCTCTGGCAGCACATACGTCTGAAAGTGGATTTGACACCAAGGCAAGGTAGTGTTCTGGTGAATAGCCACTGCGCGAAGCAGCAGCACAGCTCTTCCAGTGCCAAAACAACTCCACCTGGTTCAAAACCTTCACATGCAAACAGCTGTCCTGGCAGCTTCCTAGGAAACCCTGTTTGATCACTGCTGCTCCAATGCCCATTGAGCCAAGTGTGATGGAAACAAGCAGCTTGAGCACCCAGAAAAAACTAACATGGAGCTCCTCACTCAAGGTGGTCAAAACTCCACAGCCAAAGACAAGTTCAGCGCCAAAGCCATTTCCCATTGCCATGGAAACCAAGTGCTCTGGCAGCACATATGTGTGAAAGTGGATATGACACCTATGGAAGGTAGTGTGGTGGTGAATGGCCAGGTGGTAAGGAGGAAGCTTGGATCCCAACCACAAAGACTCCCAGACCTTCACCACAAACTACTAATACGAGCAACAAGGACTATACCCCAACTGCCAAGGAGGCCACACGGAATTGGATGCCCTCGGAGGCTGAGTACTCTGAGGTCACCCACCCCCAACCGGAGCTTCTGCAGGGGATGGAAGTCCAAACACTACCGTGCGGAAACCAACGTCATCGGAAAGACAACCAGAAGCCCTGAGCGGTCAGCAGACACAGAAGAACAATAAATGTCCTTCGGGACCAGGGAGGAGAGTTTTCTCTGGTCCGAGCCTGGCTCCACCTCTGGATCCCCGCCCTCCCTCGCAGTGACCATCGGGATCGCTTCGAAAACCCCTCACAGCAAACAATCATACAAACTAAAAAAAAAAAAACCCTAAAATAAATAGACAAACAACAGAAAATAGAGCTTGAAATCTGACAGGAAAGAGCTGGCATGGATTGGCTCATGCCTTGCTGGGTGGGACACAAAGATTAGTCACTCCTCACCATGGTGTTGAGGATTTTCCTGCACACCTCCACCCCCCCCCAAAAATGTTCTGCACATTAATGTCGACAAATATCTTGTTAGAGTTACAAGCCAGTCTAGATTATCCCAAAATCAGCCAAGATCAACAAAATTATACTTCAACACAACAAATGGCTAAATACTAAAATGAAATAGACATGAGACAGCTGAATGGTACCCTATAGCCTTTTCAAGGTATATAGCAGCTGGTCCGGTCCTGTATATAAACTAAAATTGAGATGTCAATGAGCTAATCATAGGTTGTGGTTAGGACTTGTTTTTTGTTTTTTTGATTTTTGTTTTTTTGATTTTTGTTTTTTACCATACTGGTTACTCAAAACCATGTCAATTCCATAATATTGCAAATTGCTGTTGATGTTATATTGGAACTCTTAAATGACTGTGATGATATTCTACCAGCTCTGACTTCCAGCCAGAAATGGTCTCCCCAAGAAACTGTTAAACCCATCTGGACAATAAGTAGCTGGACTCCATGCTTAATATATGTTTGCAAGGATAGAATCTTGATTGAATTTGAACTGTAATGCTGCATCAAGGTGGAGGAATTCACCAGGTGGGAGGGTAGGGGGAGCGGTAGGGGGATTCCCAAAGCCTATGAAACTGTCACATAATGCTAAATATTAATAAAAAAAAAAGAAAGTGTATGTGAGCACATGGATTATATGTGTCCAGAAAATGTTTGCTCCTTCCTTCTCCCGTTATGCATGAGTCTATCATATTAGCCCATTGAAGCTGGGCCTGGCCTGGAGAATGACATGACATAACAAGCCATATATATCTCATGAGCAGAAATCCTCAATGTGCTTGCACATACTGGCTTCCTTCTTAGGTTCCTCATGCATATGCATAAAACAGCATGACTCTGTGGCTGGTGATTTGGCCCAGCAGGCTGAGTTGTGAAGCCAGCATCCCTTATGGACATGTTTGTGTACTGGCTGTTCCATTTCTAATCCAGTTCTGTGTGGCCTATGAAATTTGTGGATAATGCCCCAATTCCTTGGGCACCTGCACCCACTTGGGAGGCCCAGAATAAGTTCCTGACTCCTGGCTTTGGATTATGTCACCTCTGGTCTTTGGGGCCGTTTAGAGAGTGAACCAGCAGATGGAAGAACTCTCTCTTCTTTCTGTAAAATCATCCTGTAGGTAAAAAAAAAAAATAAACAAATCTTTTTAAAAAGTCATCAATTGATTCAAAATTATAGATAGCAATTACAATTTAGCATTAGGGAATACAGGGCTGGCATTGTAGTACATCAGGTCAAGCTCAGACTGGCACACCAGTATTTTGGCTACATTGCATCTGATCCAGTTCCCTAGAAACAAGCTAAGAAGCTCTGAAACACAGCATGAGTGTTGTGAGTGCTTGGGCTGGAAGGTGCTCCAGCTTGTTGGCTTCAGCATGACCCAGTCCTGGACATTGCAGTCATCTGGGGAGTGACCAGAAGAGAAGAGATCTCTCTCTCTTTTTCTTTCTCGCTCTCTCATTCTCTGTGTATCTGTGTGTGCATGTATGTGTCTCCAGCTCTTTTAAATTCTTCACACAAGCAAATACATGTACACAAACACATATATTTTAATTCTTAGTGTAAAGATAGAAGCCATTTCAAATGGGAAACTGATTTCTTCAGATTTGCTTTTAGCAATGTTTTGAAATGATCACTTTCACAAATATGCAATCAAAATGTGTTTCAAAAAATATTTGCCTTATTCGTTTCTGAAAATATCTCCAATATATATAATATCTACAAGACTGAAAAGCCATATTGATATTCCACATGGGTCTGTCATGTGTGCTTCATTTCAAAGTATGGTAATATCATCTACCCATTTACGCATTGGAACATTCTTTCATCATCAATTTGCAGTTAGTAGCTTATGCATGAATAAAGTCTATGTGTCATAAATATTATCTATTTTGTCTCTGTTTTACTTATGTTTTCATTTTTAAATTCATCATGATTTAATTTACAAATTCAAAGATAAAATCCAATCAACAGTCTTTTCCTTTATGTTTTGTGTATTTGGTGGCAAATAAAGGCTGTAAACCAAGAGTCTTCAATAAGCTTTCATTAAGCACTTGCCCTACCTGACAGTCACAGGGAGCAGATTAAGTATTTGTCCTGCACACATTTTTCAATCCTGTTGCAGAGATGAAAAATAAATGTACCTTCACACAACATTAAGAAATGTTTTACCAACTGCAATTCACAACTAAATGTAAGTTGATGCAGGGAAAATTGAGAACATTTGTGCTAAAACTAAAGGGATGAGGAATTTAATGATACTTCTCAAGAGTGGGAAATTAAAGATAATAAAGCACACAAGGCTTACAAAAAAAAAAAAAAAAGAAAGTGGATATGACACCTAGGGATGTTAGTGTGGTGGTGAACGGTCACTGCCCGAAGCAGCAGCACAGCTCTTCCAGTGCCAAAACAACTCCACCTGGCTCATGAACTTCACATACCATCAGCTGTCCTGGCACCTATGTCGGAAACCCTGTTTGGTCACTTCAGCTCCAATGCCCATTGGGCTCAGTGTGATGGAAACATGCAGCTTGAGCACGCAAACACAACGAACATGGAGCTGCTCACTCAAGGAGCTCAAAACTCCATTGCCAAAGACAAGTTCGGCGCCCAAGCCATTTCCCGTTGCCATGGAAACCAAGTGCTCTGGCAGCACATAGTCTGAAACAGGATATGACACATATGGAAGGTAGTGTGCTGGTAAATGGCAACTGCCCGCAGCAGCAGCATAGCTCTTCCAGTGCCAAAACATCTCCACCTGGCTAGTCAACTTCAACAACATCAGCTGTCCTCGCAGCTATCTAGGAAACCATGTTTGGTCACTACCACTCGAATGCCCATTGAGCCCAGTGGAATAGAATCAAGCATGTTGAGCAAAAACAAAAAACTAACATGGTAATGCTCACTCAAGGCGCTCAAAACTAAACACAGCCAAAGACAAATTCAGCGCCCAAGCCATTTCCCGTTGCCATGGAAACCAAGTGCTATGGCAGCACATATGTGGAACAGTGGATGTGACACATAGAGAACACAGTGTGGTGGTGAATGGCAACTGCTCGAAGCAGCAGCACAGCTCTTCCAGTGCCAAAACAACTGCACGTGGCTCATGAACTTTACATACCATCAGCTGTCCTGGCAGCTTCCTAGGAAACCCTGTTTGGTCACTTGCGGTCCAATGCCCATTGAGCCCAGTGGAATGGAATCAAGCATGTTGAGCACCCTCACACAACTAACATGGAGCTGCTCACTGAAGGTGGTCAAAACTCCATTGCAAAAGACAAGTTCATTGCCAAAGCCATTTCCCATTGCCATGGAAACCAAGTGCTCTGGCAGCACATATGTGTGAAAGTGGATATGACACCTATGGAAGGTAGTGTGGTGGTGAATGGCCAGGTGGTAAGGAGGAAGCTTGGATCCCAACCACAAAGACTCCCAGACCTTCAGCACAAACTACTAATACGAGCAACAAGGACTATACCCCAACTGCCAAGGAGGCCACACGGAATTGGATGCCCTCGGAGGCTGAGTACTCTGAGGTCACCCACCCCCAACCGGAGCTTCTGCAGGGGATGGAAGTCCAAACACTACCGTACAGAAACCAACGTCATCGGAAAGACAACCAGAAGCCCTGAGCGGTCAGCAGACACAGAAGAACAATAAATGTCTTTAGGGACCAGGGAGGAGAGTTTTCTCTGGTCCGAGCCTGGCTCCACCTCTGGACCCCCGCCCTCCCTCGCAGTGACCATCGGGATCGCTTCGAAAACCCCTCACAGCAAACAAACAATCATACAAACTAAAAAAAAAAAAAAAAAAAACCCTAAAATAAATAGACAAACAACAGAAAATAGATCTTGAAATCTGACAGGAAAGAGCTGGCATGGATTGGCTCATGCCTTGCTGGGTCGTACACAAAGATTGGTCACTCCTCACCATGGTGTTGAGGATTTTCCTGCACACCTCCACCCCCCAACAAAAAAAATGTTCTGCACATTAAATGTCGACAAATATCTTGTTAGAGTTACAAGCCAGTCTAGATTATCCCAAAATCTGCAAGATCAACAAAATTATGCTTCAACACAACAAATGGCTAAATACTAAACTGAAATAGACATGAGACAGCTGAATGGTACCCTATAGCCTTTTCAAGGTATATAGCAGCCGATTCGGTCCTGTATATAAACTATAATTGAGATGTCAATGAGCTAATCATAGGTTGTGGTTAGGACTTGTTTTTTTATTGTTGTTATTATTTTTTTTAACATACTGGTTACTCAAAACCATGTCAATTCTATAATATTGCAAATTGCTGTTGATGTTATATTGGAACTCTGAAATGACTGTGATGATATTCTACCAGCTCTGACTTCCAGCCAGAAATGGTCTCCCCAAGAAACTGTTAAACCCATCTGGACAATACGTAGCTGGACTCCATGCTTAATATATGTTTGCAAGGATAGAATCTTGATTGAATTTGAACTGTAATGCTGCATCAAGGTGGAGGAATCCACCAGGTGGGAGGGTAGGGGGAGCGGTAGGGGGATTCCCAAAGCCTATGAAACTGTCACATAATGCTAAATATTAATTAAAAAAAGAAAGTGTATGTGATCACATCGATTATATGTGTCCAGAAAATGCTCCTTCCTTCTCCTGTTATGCATGAGTCTATCATATTAGCCCATTGAAGCTGGGCCTGGCCTGGAGAATGACATAACAAGCCATATATATCTCATGAGCAGAAGTCCTCAATGTACTTGCACATACTGGCTTCCTTCTTAGGTTCCTCATGCATATGCATAAAACAGCATGACTCTGTGGCTGGTGATTTGGCCCAGCAGGCTGAGTTGTGAAGCCAGCATCCCTTATGGACATGTTTGTGTACTGGCTGTTCCATTTCTAATCCAGTTCTGTGTGGCCTATGAAATTTGTGGATAATGCCCCAATTCCTTGGGCACCTGCACCCACTTGGGAGGCCCAGAATAAGTTCCTGACTCCTGGCTTTGGATTATGTCACCTCTGGTCTTTGGGGCCGTTTAGAGAGTGAACCAGCAGATGGAAGAACTCTCTCTTCTTTCTGTAAAATCATCCTGTAGGTAAAAAAAAAAAATAAATAAATAAACAAATCTTTTTAAAAAGTCATCAATTGATTCAAAATTATAGATAGCAATTACAATTTAGCATTAGGGAATACAGGGCTGGCATTGTAGTACATCAGGTCAAGCTCAGACTGGCACACCAGTATTTTGGCTACATTGCATCTGATCCAGTTCCCTAGAAACAAGCTAAGAAGCTCTGAAACACAGCATGAGTGTTGTGAGTGCTTGGGCTGGAAGGTGCTCCAGCTTGTTGGCTTCAGCATGACCCAGTCCTGGACATTGCAGTCATCTGGGGAGTGACCAGAAGAGAAGAGATCTCTCTCTCTCTTTTTCTTTCTCGCTCTCTCATTCTCTGTGTATCTGTGTGTGCATGTATGTGTCTCCAGCTCTTTTAAATTCTTCACACAAGCAAATACATGTACACAAACACATATATTTTAATTCTTAGTGTAAAGTAGAGATAGAAGCCATTTCAAATGGGAAACTGATTTCTTCAGATTTGCTTTTAGCAATGTTTTGAAATGATCACTTTCACAAATATGCAATCAAAATGTGTTTCAAAAAATATTTGCCTTATTCGTTTCTGAAAATATCTCCAATATATATAATATCTACAAGACTGAAAAGCCATACTGATATTCCACATGGGTCTGTCATGTGTGCTTCATTTCAAAGTATGGTAATATCATCTACCCATTTACGCATTGGAACATATTTCATCATCAATTTGCAGTTAGTAGCTTATGCATGAATAAAGTCTATGTGTCATAAATATTATCTATTTTGTCTCTGTTTTACTTATGTTTTCATTTTCAAATTCATCATGATTTAATTTACAAATTCAAAGATAAAATCCAATCAACAGTCTTTCCTTTATGTTTTCTGTATTTGGTGGCAAATAAAGGCTGTAAACCAAGAGTCTTCAATAAGCTTTCATTAAGCACTTGCCCTAGCTGACAGTCACAGGGGGCCAATTAAGTATTTGTCCTGCACACATTTTTCAATCCTGTTGCAGAGATGAAAAATAAATGTACATTCACACAACATTAAGAAATGTTTTACCAACTGCAATTCACAACTAAAGGTAAATTGATGCAGGGAAAATTGAGAACATATGTGCTAAAACTAAAGGGATGAGAAATGTAATGATACTTCTCAAGAGTGGGAAATTAAAGATAATAAAGCACACAAGGCTTACAAAAAAAAAAAAAAAAAAGAAAGTGGATATGACACCTAGGGAAGTTAGTGTGGTGGTGAATGGCCACTGCCCGAAGCAGCAGCACAGCTCTTCCAGTGCCAAAACAACTCCACCTGGCTCATGAACTTCACATACCATCAGCTGTCCTGGCAGCTATCTAGGAAACCCTGTTTGGTCACTTCAGCTCCAATGCCCATTGGGCTCAGTGTGATGGAATCAAGCAGCTTGAGCACGCAAACACAACTAACATGGAGCTGCTCACTCAAGGAGCTCAAAACTCCATTGCCAAAGACAAGTTTGGCGCCCAAGCCATTTCCCGTTGCCATGGAAACCAAGTGCTCTGGCAGCACATATGTCTGAAACTGGATATCACACCTATGGAAGGTAGTGTGCTGGTAAATGGCAACTGCCCCAAGCAGCAGCACAACTCTTCCAGTGCCAAAACATCTCCACCTGGCTCATCAACTTCACATGCCATCAGCTGTCCTGGCAGCTATCTAGGAAACCCTGTTTGGTCACTTTCTCTCGAAGGACCTTTTAGAACAGTGGGATGGAATCAAGCAGCTTGAGCACACAAACACAACGAACATGGAGCTCCTCACTCAAGGAGCTCAAAACTGCATTGCCAAAGACAAGTTTGGCGCCCAAGCCATTTCCCGTTGCCATGGAAACCAAGTGCTTTCGCAGCACATATGTCTGAAACTGGATATGACACCTATGGAAATTAGTGTGCTGGTAAATGGCAACTGCCCGAAGCAGCAGCACAGGTCTTCCAGTGCCGAAATAACTACACCTGGCTCATGAACTTCACTTAATATCATCAGCTGTCCTGGCAGCTATGTGGGAAACCCAGTTTGGTCACTTCCGCTCTAATGCCCATTGAGCCCAGTGGCATGGATTCAACATGTTGAGCATCCACACACAACTAACATGTACCTCCTCACTCAAGGCACTCAAAATTCCACAGCCAAAGACAAGTTCATCGCCCAAGCCATTTCCCGTTGCCATGGAAACCAAGTGCTATGGCAGCACATATGTGGAACATTGGATGTGACACATAGAGAACACAGTATGGTGGTGAATGGCAACTGTCCGAAACAGCAGCACAGAACTTCCAGTACCAAAACCACTCCACCTTGCTCATTCACTTCACATACCATCAGCACTTCGTGAGATCTAACTGAAACCCTGTTTGGTCACTTCCTGTCTAATGCCCATTGTGCTCAATGTGATGTAATCTGGAATTTCAGCAACCGCACTAAAGAAAGAAGTAGATCCTCAGTCAAGGCGTGACAACCTCGACAACACGATATAAGTTCAGTGCCCAAGCCATTTCCAGCTGCCATGGAAACCAAGTGCTCTGGCCGCACATATGTCTGAAAGTGGCTGTCACACCTAGGGAACACAGTGGATTGTTAAATGACAACTGCCCAAAGCAGCATCACAGCTTTTCCAGTGCCAAAATAGCTCAACCTGGCTCATGAACTTCACACACCAACAGCGGTCCCTGCAGGTCTCCCCCAAATCCTGGTTGGTCACTTCCTGTCAAATACCCATTGAGCCCAGGTGGATACAATCAAGCAGTTTGAGCACACTCACAAAAGAAAGATGGGGATCCTCACAGAATTCATGTAAAACTCAACAGAGAAGAATTCAGCGCTCAAGCCATTTCCAGTTTACATGGAAACCAATTGCTGTGGCAGCACATATGTCTGTAATTGGATGTGACACTTGAGGAAATCAGTGTGGTGGTGAATGGCAACTGCACCAAAAAGCAGAAGAACAGTTCGTCCAGTGGCAAAACAAATGCACCTGGGTCATTCACTTCACATACCATCAGCTGTCCAATCAGGTCTTTGGGAAATCTTGTTTGGTCCCTTCTGTCCAATGCCCATTGAGCCCAGTGTTATGCAGATCCTCACAGAATTCATATAAAACTGCACAGCCAGAGAAGATTTCGGTGCCCCAGCTATTTCCAGCTACAATGGAAACCAAGTGCTCTGACAACACACATGTCTGAACATGAACGTGACACTCCAAATCGCTCCTTCACTTCACATACCATCAGCTGTCCCTGCAGACCTCCCTGAAACCTTGTTTGGTCACTTCCTTTCCAATGCCCATTTAGCCCAGGGGGATGGAATCAAGCAGGTTGAGCACACACACAAAGCAAAGATTGAGATATTCACTCAAGGCGCTCAAATCTACACAGCCAGGGAGAACCTCAGCACCCTAGACATTCCCAGCTGCCATGGAAACCAAGTGCTCTGGCAGCACGTATTTCTGAAAGTGGCTTGGAGGCAACACTTGGGGAACTCTGTGTGTTGGTGAATGGCAACTACCCGAAGCAGCAGCACAGCTCTCCAGTGCCAAAACAACTCCACCTGGCTCATTCACTTCACATACCATCAGCTGCCCTGTCACGTCTCCGGGAAATCTTGTTTGGGCACTTCCTGTCTAAAGCCCATTGAGCTCAGTGTGATATAGTCTGTTTGTTCAGCAAAACCGCTAAACAAAAATGGAGATCCTCATTCATGGCGTGACTAACAAGGCAGTCAGAGAGAAATTCAGAGCCCAAGTCATTTCCAGCTACCATGGAAACCAAGTGCTCTGGCAGCACATTTGTTTAAAGTGGATGTGACACCTAGGTAACACAGTGTACTGGTAAATGGCAACTGCCCGAAGCAGCAACACAGGTCTACCAGTGCCAAAACATCTCCACCTGGCTCCTCCAATTCACATACCATCAGCTGTCCTTGCAGGTCTCCCAGAAACCCTATCTGGTCACTTCCTGCCACATGCCCATTGAGGCCAGAGGGATGGAATCAAGCAGGATGATTTCTTCCCCCTGCTCTCAAATGACATTGCATAGGAAGTGACCAGACATGCTTTTCAGGAGACCTTCTAAGACGTTTATGTAAAATCCTGTTTGGTCACTTCTTGTCCAATGCCCATTGAGCCCTGTGGGATGGAATCAAGCAGGTTGAGCACACACAAAAAACAAAGATGGAAATCCTCACTCAAGGCGTGACAAATTACACAGCCAGAAAGAAATTCAGCGCCATGACATTTCAGCTGCCATGGAAACCAAGAACTGTTGCAGCGCATATATGTAGCAGTGTTATTGCACCTAGGAAACTCGGTGTGGTGGTGGCTTCCAACTGCTCAAAGCAGCAGCAGAGCTCGTCTGGTGCCAAAACCACTCCATCTGGCACATTCACTCAAATAGCATCAGTTGTCCTAGCAAATCTCCCAGAAATCTTGTTTGTTCACTGCATGTCCAATGCCCATTGAGCCCTGGGAGGTGGAATTTGTAGGTTGAGCACACACACACAAAACAAAGATGGAGATCTTCACTACTGGCGCTTATAGTCCACAATCAGAGAGAAGTTCAGCGCCCAAACCATTTCCAGCTGCCATGGAAACCAAAAATTCTGGCAGCACATATGTCTGAAAGTGGACGTAACACTTGGGGAACTCAGTATGTTGAGCAATGCAACTGCCTGAAGCAGCAGCACAGCTCTTCCAGTGCCAAAACCACTACATCTGAGTCATTCACTTCACATAACATCAATAATCTTTGCAGGTCTCCCGGAATCCCTGTTTGGTTCTTTCCTGTCAAATGCCCAAGGAGCCCAGGGGGATGGAATCAAGCTGGATGAACACACACAAATAACATAGATGGAGATCCAAACTAAAGGCACTCAAAACTTCAGAGCCAGAGAGAAGTTAAGCGCCCAAGCCAATTCCAGCTGCCATGGAAACAAAAAGCTCTGGCAGCACATAAGTCTGAAAGTGGGCGTGACACATGCTTAACTCTGTCTGTTGGTGAGTGGCTACTGCCCTAATCAGCAGCATAGCTCTTCCAGTGCCAAAACAATTCCACATTGGTTATTCACTTCACATATCATCAGTTGTCCAAACAGGTCTCCAGGAAATCTTGTTTGATCACTTTCTGTCCAAAGCCCATTGAGCCCCAGCTGATGGAATCTGTATGTTCAACAACTGCACAAAACAAAGATGGAGATCCTCACTCAAGGCGTAACAAACTTGATAGCCAGAGAGAATTTCAGTGCCCAAGCCATTTCCAGCTGCCTTGGAAACCAAGTGCTCTGGCAGCACATTTGTCTGAAAGTGGATGTGACACCTAGGGAACACAGTGTGCTGGTAAATGGCAAATGTCTGAAGCAGCAGCTCATCTTCCATTGGTAAAACAACTCCACCTGGCTCGTTCAGTTCACATACCGTCAGCTCTCTTTGCATTTCTCCTGGAACCGTAGTTGGTCACATCCTGTCCAATGCCCAATGAACACAGGTGGATAGAATCAAGCAGGTTGAGCACCCACAAAAAACAAATATGGAGATCCTCACTCAAAGCGTTCAAAACTTCACAGCGAGAGAGAAGTTCAGCGCCCTAGCCATTTCCAGCTGCCATGGAAACCAAGTGCTCTGGCAGCCCATATGTCTGAAAGTGGCTGGGTTATGACACTTGAAAAACTCAGTTTGTTGGTGAATGGCAACTGTACGAAGCAGCAGCACAGCTCATCCAGGGAAAAAAAAACAAATCCACCTGAGTCATTCACTTCACATATCATCAGCTGTCCTTGCAGGTCTCCCGGAGCCCTGTCTGGTCACTTCCTATCCAATGCTATTTATCCTGAGGGGATGTAATCAAACAGGATGAGTACACACAGAAATAAAAAATGGAGATACTCCCTCAAGGCGCTCAAAACTCCACAGTCTGGGAGCAGTTTGTCACCCAAGCTATTTCCAGCTACCATGGAAACCAAGTGCTCTGGCAGCACATATTTCTGAAAGTGGCTGAGAGGTGACACTTGGGGAACTCTGTGTGTTGGTGAATGGCAACTGCCCAAAGCAGCAGCACAGCTCATCCAGGGAAAAACAACTCCACCTGGCTCATTCACTTCACATACCAACTGCTGTCCTTGCAGGTCTTCTGAAACCCGGTTTGATCCCTTCCAGGCCAATGTCCATTGAACCCAGTGTGATGTTATCAAACAGGTTGAGCACCCACAAAAAACAAAGGTGGAGATCCTCACTCAAGGCACTCAAAACTCCAAAGCCAGAGAGAATTTCAGCGCCCAAGTCATTTCACGCTGCTGTGGAAACTAAGAACTCTGGCAGCACATATTTCTGAAAGTGGCTGGGAGGTGAACTTGGGGAACTGCTTGTGGTGGTGAATGGCATCTGCCCGAAGCAGCAGCACAGCTCTTCTAGTGCCAAAATAAATGCACCTGGGTTATTCACTTCACATACCATAGCTGTCCTGGCAGCTATCTAGGAAACCCTGTTTGGTCACTTCCGTTCCAATACCCATTGAGCCCAGTGGGAGAGAATCAAGCAGGCTGAGCACATGTAAAACTGACAGCCAGAGATGAGTTCAGCTCCCAAGCCTTTTCCAGCTGCCATGGAAACCAAGTGCTCTGGCAGCACATATTCTGAAAGTGGACATGACACTTGAGGAACTCAGTGTGTTAATGAATGGCAACTGCCCAAAACAGCAGGACAGCTCCTCCAGTAACAGAATAACTCCACCTGGCTCATTCACTTCACATACCATCAGCTGTCCTGTCAGGTCTCCAGGAAATTTTGTTTGGTCATTTCCTGTCCAATGCCCATTGAGCCCAGTATAATATAATTTTTAGGTTCAGCAACCGCACAAAACAAAGATGGAGATCCTCATAGAATTCATGCAAAAGTCAGCAGCCAGGGAGAATTTCAATGCCCAAGCCATTTCCAGCTACCATCGAAACCAAGTGCTGAGGAACCAAGATGACAGTATAGAGTTCAGCACGTTTGATAAGGTGGAGAATCTTTAGGCAGGGAGTAGTACAATAAGCAGATTACAGGGGATAAGTAGGGTTCAGGCAGTAAGCAGTGTTACCAAGAACCCCCCTGGGCACTGGGAAGCTGCGGAAATGAGACAGCAGTGTTGTAGTGGATCGAAGTTCCCACCAGCAGTCGGCAAGCAGCAACTCAAATCCCAGTGATCCGGTCTCCAACGATCCAGGCTCTGGTGATCCAGGCTCCAGCAATCCGTTTCCAGCACCAGCCAATCATCCAGCAGTGGCCTCCACACAGATGTTGTGACCGCCAGTTGAGAGCCTGTGTCCACGTGGTGAGCTAGGAAAGTGAATGTTGTCTGAGAGCGGACAGACAAGCTGAGTGACTGGGACTAGCTGCAGGCAGAGAAAGTCGGGGACTGAGGGCGCCATCTTGTGTGGAGAGACAGAACACGGAGTTGACAGAGCAACACACAGGCTCCTTTCTGGCTGTTCATACTTAACTGATCCAAGGGTGGAGGGGAGCACCAGCTTTGCTCCCTGCAGGGTCTGTGTGGTTCGTGGAACTGAAAGACAGCAGCTGCAGTTCTCCACCTGGAGTCATATTGGGTGGCAGGGCAGCAGGTGTGAACCCTAAGTGGAGATCCAGAGTGGGCGTGTTGCTGGTTAATTGCACGGAGCTGAGCCCACGGCAACAGCCTTGCAGCCTGTGGGGTCTGTGTGGTCCCTGGAGTTGATGGCGACAGCCCCCTGATCTTTACTGTTGCCTCATACGGGTGCCATCTTGGACACTGACGCATGTGCTCCAAACACTGATAAATTGCAAGAGGAGGAGTGGCAAACTGTGCATGCGCTAATTCAGCAACTCTCAGATAACAGTGTCACGGGAGCAGACGCTCTTACACTGAAGGGAGATCAGCTGAATCACACAAGAGCTGATCTGGGGACAAAAATACCTCCGTCTTAGAGCACTTCATAGGCTCCACGGAAAAAAACAGCCCCCAAAACGCACGCCTCCAACTCCACCTAAAATAACCGCAGGAGGTACTTAGACATATTGGCCAGCAGGGGGCTACAAGCTCAGTGCTGCTTACAAAATCAGTGCCACAGACGAAGGAATTATTCCTGGCAGCTGTGTTCCCCAAACCCAGGGCACTGATTGAACATAACAATCAACTTATACACCTGTAGGTAATACACCATAGAGATGATTTCATCAACCAGATTGGCAACTACAAAAGGTAAAAGACAAGACAAAAGCACTATGAATGTTACTGAAGTCTCTCCAACAAAGGAGCAAAAGCTTCGTCCACTCCCAGAGTTAACTAAGGAAGACATTGAGAAAATGGGGGACAAAGAACTCAGAAAACTCATTGCAAAGCTGCTGGTCAACAATGAGAAGTACAAACAAGAGCTCAAAAAAAGAAATAGCAGTAATACATCAAATTAAGGCTGATATATCAGAAATGAAGAATACAGTAGAGCAAACTAAAAATACAGTGGAGAGTCTCAACAACAGAATGAATGAAGCAGAAGAAAGAATTTCAGAATTAGAAGATAGTTTCTGTCACCATGAAGAAACAAGCAAAAAGCTGGAAGCAGAGCTAGGTCAAGCTAAAAAAAATATCCAAGAATTAAAAGATATAATTAAAAGGTCTAACATAAGAGTTATGGGAGTTCCAGAAGGTGCAGAAAGAGAAGCTGGGATTAGAGGCCTATTCAGTGAAATAATACAGGAAAACTTTCCTAATCTGAGCAAAGAATTAGAAAGTAATATACAGAAGGGCTACAGAACTCCCAACAGAGTTGACCAAAAACAAACTTCCTCATGACACATGATAATCAAGCTCTCTTCAGTTGAACAAAAAGAAAAAATCCTTAAATGTGCACGAGAAAAAAATCAGGTGTCATATAGGGGAAACCCAATCAAACTCACAGCTGACCTTTCAGAGGAAACACTACAGGCCAGAAGAGACTGGAGTGACATAGTCCAGATTCTAAAATAGAAAAATTTTCAACCCAGAATAACTTACCCTGCAAAGTTCTCCTTTGTCTTTGAAAATGAAATAAAATTCTTCCACAATAAAGAAAACTTCAAGATTTTGTCTCATCTAAACCTGCCCTACAAATGATACTCAAGGATGTTCCCATGAAAGAAAAAAGAAACAGCAACCACCAGAAACAAGGGCAAATGTGGAGAACATCCCACTAAAAGGCTAACCGAAGACCCAATCATAGAACAACACATCGCCAAGATGACAGGACCAAACGGCCCCTTATCCATAACGTTGAATGTAAATGGCTTAAACTCATCAGTCAAACGCCATATATTGGAGGATTGGATCAAAAAACAAAACCCAACTATCTGCTGCTTACATGAGATGCATCTCACCAACAAAGATCAGAAAAATTGAAAGTGAAAGGATGGAAAAAGATATTTCAAGCTAGTGGTAAAGAAAGACGAGCAGTTGTAGCCATTTTTACATCAGATGACATAGACTTTGATGTGAAGAGCCTCAAAAGAGACAAAGAAGGATACCACATAATGATCAAAGGAAGCCTCCAGCAGGAAGAGATCAGCATAATAAATGTTTACGCTCCAAATGCCAAAGCATCTAGCTACGTGAAACAAATATTAACGGGCTTAAAGGGAGAAATAGACTCCAATACGATCATAGTGGGCGACCAAAATACCCCATTAATGCAAATGGATAGATCAAAAAAACCAGAAACTCAGCAAAGAAATGATAGAACTCACCCAAACTCTAGAGCAAAAATTGACTTAATTGACATCTATTGAACCTTTCATTCTACAGACAGAGAATACACCTTTTTTTCATCAGTACATGGAACTTTCTCCAGAATTGATCATATTATAAGCCATAAAACAAGCCTCAGCAAATTTAAAAAAGTGGAAATCATACCATGCATCTTCTCAGACCACCAAGGAATGAAGCTTGAGACCAAGAATTCAAAACACCAAGGAAGGCTTACAAACATATGGAGGCTGAATAATATGTTACTAAATGAGCAATGGGTTAGAGACGAAATCAAAGGGGAAATTAAAAAATTGCTGGAAACAAATGAAGGCATCAACACAACTTATCAAAACTTATGGGACACAATCAAGGCGGTGCTGAGAGGAAAGTTCATTTCAATCAGTGCTTATGTCAAGAAACAAGAAAAGCACCAAGTAAATCAGCTAACCTTACAGTTGAAGGAACTAGAAACACAACAACAAAGCAATCCCAAGATGAGTAGGAAAAAAGAAATCATCAAAATAAGGGAGGAAATAAACCAAATAGAGACCAAGATCAATCAAAGAGCTGATTCTTTGAGAAAATCAACAAAATAGACTCCCCACTAGCTCGACTAATTAAAAAAAGGAGGGAGAAAATACACATCAATAGCATCCGAGATGAGAAAGGAGATATAACAACAGATACCTCAGAAATACAAAGAATCATCAGGAACTTTTACAAGCAACTATATGCGAACAAATCAGAAAAAATAGAGTCAAGAAGCAATTAACAATCTAAACAGCCCAATAACATATACTGAGATTGAATCAGTAATTAAAGCCCTCACAACCAAGAAGAGTCCAGGACCAGATGGCTTCACTGCTGAATTCTACCAAACATTCCAAGAGGAACTTACCCCAATCTTACACAAGCTTTTCCAAACAATAGAAAAAGAGGCAATCCTTCCAAGCTCTTTCTATGAAGCTAATATCACCTTAATACCAAAGCCAGAGAGAGAAACAACAGAAAAAGAGAACTACAGACCGATATCCTTGATGAACACAGATGCAAAGATCTTCAATAAAATACTAGCCAACAGGCTCCAACAACACATCAGACAGATCATTCACCAGGACCAGGTGGGATTCATCCCAGGCATGCAGGGATGGTTCAACATTCGCAAAACAATAAATGTGATACATCACATCAACAAATTGACAAATAAAAACTATATGATCCTCTCAATAAATGCAGAGAAGGTATTTGATAAAACCCAACACCACTTCATGTTAAAAACCCTAAACAAGATAGGCATAGAAGGAACAATCTATAACACAATCAGAGCAATTTACGATAAACAAAATGCCAGTATCATACTAAATGGGGAAAGACTGGAAGTCATCCCACTAAAATCTGGAAGTAGACAGGGATGTCCACTCTCACCGCTACTCTTCAATGTAGTTTTGGAAGTCCTTGCCAGAGCTATTAGGCAAGAAATAGCAATTAAAGGAATGCAACTTGCAAATGAGGAATTGAAATTATCGCTATTCGCAGATAACATGATTCTCTACAAAGGAGAACCAGAAGACTCAGTCAAGAGACTGTTGAAACTCCTAAGAGACTTTGGCAAAGTAGCAGGAAACAAAATTAATTAATTAACACAAATCGATGGCACTAGTGTACACAAATAATTCCACTGCTGAGAAAGAAATTGTAAGTACAGTTCCCTTTAAAATAAAGGAAAGAAATCTTAAATACCTAGGAATTAAGCTAACTAAAGATGTGAAAGACCTCTATGATGAAAACTATAAATCATTTAAAAAACAAATAGAAGAAGACCACGAAAAATGGAGAACATTACCATGTTCTTGGATTGGCAGGATCAACATTATCAAAATGGCCATATTACCAAAAGCAATATATAGATTCAACACAATCCCAATCAAAATCCCAGCAACATTCTTCTCGGAAATAGAAAAGTTGATACAGAAGTTCATCTGGAATCACAAAAGACCACGAGTAGCTAAAGCTGTCCTGAAAAATAGAAATCAAACTGGAGGAATCACAATTGCAGACCTCAAGACATATTACAGAGGAGTGGTTATCAAAACAGTCTGATACTGGTACAGAAACAGAGAAGAAGATCAGTGGAACAGAACAGAAACACCAGAAGGGAATCCACACATGTATAGTCAACTAATCTTTGACAAGAAAATGGAAAACAATCCAGGTTGAAAAAAAAAAAAAAAAAAACTCCTGGTCTATTCAACAAATGCTGTTGGGACTACTGGATAGCAGCTTGCAAAATAAAGAAGCAAGACCCGCACCTGTCACACTATGCAAAAATCAGCTCTAACTGGCTCAAGGACCTAAATCTACACCCAGAAACCATCAAACTATTAAAGGAAAACATAGGAAACACATTCCAAGATATAGGAACAAGGAAAGACTTCTTAGAAAAGACGCCTAAAGCAAAGGCAATCAAATCCAAAATGAACAAATGGGACTACATCAAACTAAAAAGCTTCTGTACAGCAAAAGAAACAATTAACAAAGTGAAGAAGCAACCAACAGAATGGGAGAAAATGTTTGCATTCTACATGAGTGATAGGGGACTAACATCCAGAATCTACAAAGAGCTTCAGAAACACAGGGACAGTAAAACAAACCAACGCTGTAGCAAAATGGGCAAAAGAAATGAACAGACATTTCTCAAAAGAACAGGTTCAAATGGCTAACAGACATATGAAAAGATGCTCAGGCTCTCTAGCCATCAGAGAGATACAAATGAAAACCACCTTGAGGTACCACCTAACTCCAGTGAGACTGGCCTACATTCAGAACTTAAAAAACAACACCTGCTGGCGTGGATGTGGGGAGAAAGGCACCCTCCTGATGGGGTCCATGCAGTAGGTGTGAATAGCACGAAGGTGTGAAGAGAACAGCTCCCTGACTGGCAGGGCCTGGGGAGCTACCAGCTGCTTAGCAGGACTAAGTGGATTCATTTCTGACCACCTTGACGCAGTTTTCACCCCCCTTCGCATGGGCACTCAACCACCCCACTAAGAATTTTGTAATCTATTGATGCATTGTCTGCCCCTGTGAGATGGCTTTTACAACCAACGTGAGGTTAAGAGTTAATGTGACTGAGGATGTCCTAGTGAGTGGGCCTTTAACTACACACAAGATTATAATTAAGTCTGTGCTGTTTACCCATTGCCAGAAAATCTGGCCCAGATATTTATCATGCTTTCTAGGAAATAGCTTGATAAGAGGGACCCTAAAAGTTATCCTGTTACTGTGACCCTAAAGCTCATTCTGCTATGACAAAAATATAGTTACTGTGACCCTAAAGGCCATCCTGCTATGACAAAGAATTTAGTTACTATGACCATAAAGGCCATCGTGCTATGACAAAGAGTATAGTTACTGTGACCCTAAAGGCCATCCTGCTATGACGAAGAATATAGCTACTGTAACTCTGAAGGCTTTCCTGCTAAGGCAAAAAATATAGTCACTGTGGTCTTAAAAGGTTAGCCTGTCCTTGCAATTCTTTAGAATATAGAAAATGGATTTGCTTTAGTTGTTTTCACAAATTTTTAGCTAGAGGAAATACAGGGTGATTTCACTAATATCATAAAGATATATTTTTGATTATTGTTTGATCACTTATGAAGTTGTAGAGCCTGCGGTTGTAGAGGAATGTAATGTTTAAAGCTTTTTGTCTTAGATCTTCATGTTTTTTCTCTCTTGATGTATTTCTCCCATTTTGTGATAGCTAAGTTGTAGAATAAGAATTGTAGTAGGAGTGTATTACTGCATAAGATGTGTTGTCTACTGAGAAACTCTTGGCTGCAACGTTGGAATAGATAATGCCTTGTCTAATACTGAAACAATTTGTAGAATTGTCTTTGGAAACTCTCACTCATCCATTGTAGAGTTGAAACTTAAATAGAGTAACTTAGCTCATTGCTAACTTCAATTCTTTCCGCCGTTATAATCCTTGCTTTACTTGTTTGGTCAACAAACTGTGTGAGCTTACAGACCTAATGGCCAACTAATGTCAATAACCCCAATCCCCATAGACCAAGGCCCCAGACCTTTTAACTCATACAAGATAGGGGTCTGGTTGACACAGGCGGCGCCTAGGTTATAGTCCAGACCTGAGGAGAGCAGATGAAGACTGGCAAGCCAAGATAAGCAAGGAATATGGAATCCTTCCTCAATCATTTCTCAAGAAGTTGTAAATTGTGCCCCCCTGAAGCTATGTCAATATGCCCTAAGAAAAAAACTTTGTACTGCTTCTGTATAAATAAAGCGGACAGCTTTCTCGCTTTGTCCACTACATTCAAGGAATCCTGGTGGTCCGTCTTCTTTCTTTCCCTCTTCACGCCTCATCCACGCACCCTTCCCTAGCTCCAAACTCAGCCAGAGCTGGACTCTGGCACCCTCCTTCACTGCTGGTGGGAGTGTAGGCTAGTACAAGCACTGTGGAAATCAGTATGGAGAGTGCTTGGAAAATTGCAAATAAACCTGCCATATGACCCAGCAATCCCACTCCTAGGAATATTCCCAAAAGGAGTGAAATCTGCATATGAGAAGGGGATCTTTAATCCTATATTTACAGCAGCACAATTTACAATAGCAAAGTCATGGAAACAAAACAGATGTGCGTCCAAGGAAGAGTGGTTAAAGAAACTGTGGTACATGTACTCTATGGAATATTATTCAGCTATTAAGAAGAATGATATTATTCTATTTAAATCCAAGTGGTCCCAACTAGAAGTCATTATGCTCAGTGAAATGAGTCATTCACAAGAGAACAAATACCATATATTCTCTTTCATATAAGGAGGCCAACATGGAAAGTGTAACTCCAACAGTCCAATCTATACTTTTCTTTTTCGGTGATTATCTGTTTGCTCTTTTGGCTGTATCACATATGTTTTGATGTTTTTATGTCAGTTTGTTTGCTTCCAAATTGTCCTGTCCAGCAGGACAGTCAACGGGGTCACAGCCACCTAGGAGAGAATGAAGGGACAAGAGACACAGAGAATGGACAGCAAGACAGTAGGTCTGATCAAGCTGTCAGTTTATTGATTTCAACTGAGGGTTTTTATATTCTTCAGTAACTAAGGCTCAGGGAAAGAGAAACTGGGACGCAGGCCATGGTCCCAAGACCGATTGTTCTTTTTTTTTTTTTTTTTTTTTTTACTTTTTTTTTTTAATTTTTAATTAATATTTAGCATTATATGACAGTTTCATAGGCTTTGGGGATCCCCCTCCCCCTGCCCCCTCCCCTCCCCCCTGGTGGATTCCTCCACCTTGATGCAGCATTACAGTTCAAATTCAATCAAGATTCTTTCCTTGCAAACATATATTAAGCATGGAGTCCAGCTACTTATTGTCCAGATGGGTTGAACAGTTTCTTGGGGAGACCATTTCTGGTCCGAAGTCAGAGCTGGTATAATATCATCACAGTCAATTAAGAGTCCCAATATAACATCAACAGCAATTTGCAATATTATGGAATTGACATAGTTTTGAGTAACCAGTATGTTAAAGAAAAAAAAACAAAGAACAAAATAACAAAAAAAACAAGTCCTAACCACAACCTATGATTAGCTCATTGACATCTCAATTGTAGTTTATATACAGGACCGGACCGGCTGCTATATACCCCGAAAAGGCCACAGGGTACCATTCAGCTGTCTCATGTCTGTTTCATTTTGGTATTTAGCCATTTGTTGTGTTGAAGTATAATTTTGTTGATCTTGGCAGATTTTGGGATAATCTAGACTGGCTTGTAACTCTAACAAGATATTTGTCGACAATAAAGGTGCAGAATATTTTTTTTTTTTTGGGGGGGGTGTGCAGGGAAATCCTCAACACCATGGTGAGGAGTGACCAATCTTTGTGTCCCACCCAGCAAGGCATGAGCCAATCCATGCCAGCTCTTTCCTGTCAGATTTCAAGCTCTACTTTCTGTTGTTTGTCTATTTATTTTAGGGTTTTTTTTTTTGTTTGTTTGTTTGTATGATTGTTTGCTGTGAGGGGTTTTCGAAGCGATCCCGATGGTCACTGCGAGGGAGGGCGGGGGTCCAGAGGTGGAGCCAGGCTCGGACCAGAGAAAGCTCTCCTCCCTGGTCCCGAAGGACCTTAATTGTTCTTCTGTGTCTGCTGACCGCTCAGGGCTTCTGGCTGTCTTTCCGATGACGTTGGTTTCTACGCGGTAGTGTTTGGACTTCTTCCATCCCCTGCGGGAGCTCCAGTTGGGGGTGGGTGACCTCAAAGTACTCGGCCTCCGAGGGCATCCCATTCCCTGTGGCCTCCTTGGCAGTTGGGGTATAGTCCTTGTTGCTCGTATTAGTAGTTTATGTTGAAGATCTGGGAGTCTTCATGGTTGGGATCCAAGCTTCCTCCTTACCACCTGCTCCACTCTGGAGAGCCCCCCTGCTCCACGCACATGACCTCCTGTTAAGAGGTTGTCAGGATCGCACCCGATTCCCCCCTCATGCATTGGTATAGTAGTTTTATTGTTGTTTAGTGCCGCATTGAGTCTGCTGTCTATGAAATACCAGATTTGACCTTGATAAGCTATATTGTACTTTTTTCTCACTCTTTTTATGGTCCTGAAAGATTTCCCTGCACTCCCTCCCCATTACCGGTTAATATAGCGTATTGAGGGTATAGTAGGTTTTACACTTTTTTGATGTAGATCTTAAGTATTCTGACATTAATTGTTGTTTTATAGATTATATCGCATTATCTTATTGCATTGGATACAGGTTGTTAGAGATTGCACTAATATTACAATATACAGGTACTATCTTTCAAGTTGTCATCTTTTCATCTCAGATTAAGGCGAACATGTGGTATTTAACCTTTTGGGATTGGTTCATTTCTCTTAGCATGATGGATTCCAGTCGGGCCCATTTGTCCACAAAGAACTGCATTTCGTTTTTTTTAATAGCTGAGTAGTATTCCATAGAGTAGATGAACCATAGCTTTCTTATCCAGTCTTCTATTGATGGGCATTTTGGCTGCTTCCAGGTTTTTGCGATTGTAGATAGTGCTGCTATGAACATAGGCGTGCATGTTGGTTTCTTGTGTAGGAGATCTTTTGGATATATTCCTAGGAGTGCTATTGCTGGATCATATGGTATGCTGATTTTCAGTTGTTTGAGTATTCGCCAAACTGATTCCCATAGAGGCTGTACAAGTCTGCAGTCCCACCAGCAGTGGAGAAGGGTTCCCTTTTCCCCACAGCCTCGCCAGCAAGTGTTGGTGGTATTATGTATGTGTGCCATCCTTACTGGAGTTAGGTGGTACCTCATTGTTGTCTTCATTTGGATTTCCCTTATTGCCAAGGAACTTGAGCATTTTTTCATATGCTTGTTTGCCATTTGGGTTTGTTCTTTTGTGAAATGTCTGCCCATTTCCCGTGCCCATTTCTTGAGCAGTTTGTTTGTTCTGTTGTTTTGGTTTCTCTGTAGCTCTTTGTATATTCTGGAGATTAGCCCTCTGTCTCCTATGTAGTGTGCAAAGATCTTCTCCCATTCTGTAGGTTGCCTTTTTACTTTGTTGATTGTTTCTCTAGCTGTACAGAAGCTTCTTAGTTTGATGAGGTCCCAATTGTTTATTTTGGTCTCGATTTCTACTGCATTTGGAGTCTTTTTTAGGAAGTGAGGGCCTACCCCTAAGTGTTCCAGGGTGTTTCCAACATTTTCTTCCACAAGTTTGAAGGTTTCTGGATGTAGGTTTAGGTCTTTTATCCATTTAGATTCGATCTTGGTGTATGGTGAGAGATGTGGGTCTATCATTTTGTTTCTGCAGGCTATCAACCAGTTGTCCCAACAGCATTTATTGAACAGACCTTTCCATTTGCTTGGGTTGTTGTCTGTCTTTTTGTCGAAGATTAATTGACTGTATCTGTGTGGGTTTCCATCTGTTGTTTCTATTCTGCTCCACTGATCTTCCTCTCTATCTTTGTGCCAGTACCAGGCTGTTTTGATGACCACTGCCCTATAGTATGTCCATAGATCCGGTACTGTGATTCCCCCTGTTAAGTGTCTGTTCTTCAGAGTGGTTCTGGCTATTCGTGGTTTTTTGTGTTTCCAGATGAATCTGTGTATCATTTTTTCCAGTCCGATGAAGAATGCTGTGGGTAATTTGATTGGGATTGCATTGAATGTGTATATTGCTTTTGGTAGTATAGACATTTTGATGATATTAATTTTGCCTATCCAGGAGCATGGGATGTTGTTCCATTTTTCGAGGTCTTGTTCTATTTGTTTTTTGAGTGTTTTGTAATTTTCTTCATAAAGGTCCTCTACTCTTTTGGTTAAATTTATTCCCAGATATTTCATGCTTTTCTCTGTTATTTTGAATAAGACCGATTGTTCTTGAGCAGCCACCATATCAACAATAGTAACCAACATATCGACAATAGCGTAGGTAATCAGTAACAAGATGTTGGTAAGTACAGCATCAATCACATTCTGAAACAGTTGCTAGGAACAATTGAAGCTAAGCGTGTGATTAGTTTCATAACTCCTTTCCCAAGCATCTAGCCAACCGGGGGTTTCCACTGTCCCATAGGTCTATATTCAAAATGGCTTCAGTGTGGCTATAGTGCACGGCTCCTGACATCTCCCCCTTTTTTCTATATATCAATGAAAGTGGCAAAAAGAGAAAGGTTCGTGAAGCAAGATAAGCGCTGCCTGTCTTAGGTTCATTCTGAGGGACCCTCAGCTCTTACCTGTCTCTGGGCAGCCCTGCCAGTCATCCATGGCTCCCTGTCTTAGGTTGGCGGGGTATCAGAATGGTGCCCGTCATTGGCTACACGCTTACTAGAAAAGGGGCCATGTAACAATTCATAGCTGCAGCATGTATTCCCCGGCAATGCTGCCATAAATGACAGCCCTGTTGGGAATCACTGCTCCAACCGTAATCGGCCACATTACCTTAGACGAACCGGTTAGAAGACTGGAGCTGCATGGCATGATGTGGGGGGTTATCACTTGGGGAGTCCTGCCCAGGCATGCGGGGTCTCTGTCTTAGATTGATTGCCAGTCCTGTCAGGTCTTACCCATCTCTGGTTACCTATTAACACATCATGCTCAGCCAAACTTGAGCGCTAGGATTTTCCACAGCCAGTGCCATCATGGCTTGCCCAATGATAACTTGCTCCCAGGCTTGCTGTTTGTGCATGCAGTACAGGAAGAGCATGGCAACTACTAGTGCAGCAACCATCAAGGTTTCTAAGGCCATAATCCTGCTCCATTCCTTGAACATGCAAGCTGCCAGTTTAATGCCATTTAGAATAACTTCTCCTGACATGAGTGGAACTCGGGTCTCATTTACTTTAATTATACTGGTGGCTAACTGGTGAAATTTAGGAAGGCGCTTGATCATTGTCCCGGAGGTATTGATTGATTTCTATCACTCTGGCCAAAATATTGTGGACTTTTACTGGAGTGACACAAATATGATGGTATATTGGGGAGTAGCTGACTGGTGAAATTCTAAAAGACATACTTAACAATGTACAAGTATTGTTGAAAATACTAACATTCAAGAATCTCATAACACTAAATTGTTACATGTACACAAGACAGTTTTACCAGGAACCAGAGACCCTAACTGCCCATTATCCCATCTAGCTCCTACATTTCCAAACAGAGAAATGGACCCCAGCTGCTTTTAGAGAAAAGGGATGCCGTCATCTGTTCTTAACTACTTCCTGCTGAGAGGGGGGTGCCGTTGGGTAAGAGCAGCTATAGGGGATCCATCTAGTGGTTCCTGATAGAAGGCAGAAGTCATCAGATGTTCGATGTACATTCTGGCACTTGAAAGGTTTCTCTTTCTTGAAGTCTAAATAACAAGACATAACATAGTTAACTTTCCCAGCCTAGCAGGTTGTGAGTTCGGTTAGCAGTTTGAACACTTGAGCTTCAGAACTTAGATGTAAAAGAATTGTTAGGTTTCAATCTTTGTCAGAGTAAACTTTAATTTAAAACTGTGGACTAGATTTACATCTGTCTAAATTAACTCCTTTAAGTCTCAAATTTTGGAACATATTCAATGAACTCAATGGAACACATGAAACTTCTTTTAGCTGCATAAAATTGCTAACCTAGATCAATCAGAAGGCACAGTAACAATGTAAGGATTAGCACACAGCATCAGGATATAAGTCCATCACAGGACAGGTAAATGCAAGCTGACTTCTTAGAGCAAAAGAGTTAAATATTCAGACATAATAAAAAACTGAGATGATAAATCTTTATACTAAAATACAACAAGGTGTACTATTAATTTTACTATGACTCTGAATATACAGTCCTGCATGGGAAGCCAGTGTACACAGTGACTCTAGTGGATTTAACAAATTAGCACTCTTATGTGTGATGTCAGTTATCACCTGAGGCTCCAGACACGCAATGTTTAGGCTGTCGAAGCCTCTTGAATCAACAACAACCCCATCAGACCTGGCAACACACAGACTGGAAGTTCTCTCCTCCATTGAGAGAAGAGCACAACCATCCTCGATGGTTGCTTCTTTGCACTGGGGCGTGGACCACTGAGCTCCTTCACGGAGGGACACTCTTAGTAGCAGTGTCCTGGCTTTCCACACTGATATGCTTGCTCTCTTGCTGGCTCTCCTGTCAGATCAGAATGCCTTTTGGGCTGATTCTGAGGCCACTGAGTGCTTCTTAAAAATGACAGTCTATGAGTCTGCTGTAAGAGCTGTTTCCCATGTTGGAGCATTTTAACATTCTCTGACATCTGAGTTATCATTAAACACTTGCATACATATACTCATATGTTTTCCATCTAGCTTATGAGGATTTGGGCTCTCATGGCCAATCTTGACACTGTAAGCTAGCAGTAAGTCCATTTAAAATCGTGTAGAACTATTAAGCTGAACAGACCTTGTAGATCCTGAGAAAACAGTAACAGACATGACTCTCTAAGAGCTTAATTATGCATCTATACATAATTTTAAAAAAGGATTTAGCTTAGCAATTCTCATTCATAAACATGTACATGCATATGGGGTAACACATAAGAAACGAAACAGCTTTTGTAACAGCTACTTGAGAATTCTCTTAAGTGTGTTAAAGTTACCAATTGTTTAGAGTTATATTTTGCTCTTAGTAATCTGAATAAACCAAAACTATAGTTTACAATTAAACTTTAGCTTTAATGAATACAATAGGCTTGCTGGAATCCTAGAAAATAAAATATCTATGTTTAGCGTTGTGATACCACCTGTAGGATTTTACACACTCTTGTACTTTTTAGACTTAGCCATCCTGGCTCCCCACTGGCAAGGTTCCCCACTGGCAAGGTTTCCCAATGTCTTTTCTGAAATCCCCTCTCACCCCCAATTTAATTTTTTTTAGATTTAATTAATTATTTGTCTCAAAATTAACTTCATTAGCAGAAAGATACAACCTTTGAAACACATTCTTCTGAGTTTGAGACTGTCAGGGGCCTATTTAGAAATTCCAGAACCAGAAGAGTTAAACCTATTAAATATGCCAAGAGTTCTTAAAGTATCTGATCAAAGATTCCTCATTATAATATCCATTCATTTAGTCAGACTGATTCAAACAGCAACACATCAAAAAAAATTTTTTTATCACTTATAAATGATCACCCAAACATTTTAAAGTAAGTACATACCAGAAAATACCCTTAAACACAGTTCTTTTAAATCATGAGACTTTAACAAAGACAATATACAGAACACAAGGGATTATCTAACTGAAAGGCAAAATGTATATTTCCTTAGTCAGTCACCAAAAGGGAGATATAACCTTAACATGGGAATTAGTGCATAAAATCATCTCTTAACTGTTTAAGAACTGTAACAAACTCAAAGGTTGGGACAAGAATAGAGCTTACTGAAGCTGGATAGACAATTGACAAAGCTACCCATTAAACAGAGACTACCTAAAGCTCAATGTTTCAATTTTTTTTTCAATGCTTCAATTTCTTAACAGCTTTCAAAATTGGAGATATTTTTATTTTTAGATATTTTATTTTATTTTAGATATCTACTAGTATTGCTATGTATGCACACTTCAAAAACTTTTTTGAATACAGATGCCAATTCTAACATCAGCTTGTATTAGGTATTAATGTTAAAGACTTAAACAATGTTGTAATAGTATCTTTAAAATTATAGTCAATTATATGTAAAGCTTACAAGATTCATTCCTCAACTTTTCTTAAGACATTTTCTTAATAAAAGGATACCAACTTTTAAATACAATGGCTTTAAGCAATTTTCAATCATTTCTCCTAATTCATGGAAACACATTTTAGCACAAACCCTCCTCAAAACTGGGAAAGAGAAGTTTTTTCAGTCTTCTTCTAGCTGATTTGGAAATTTTTCCCTTTTAAAATGAAGGCAGATAAGAATCACCACAACAGGGACAAAGTCAAAGTCCCAAATTTTTCAAAAGGCAGACTCCAAGCATGTCACTTCTTTGTTTTATGGCTGATGGACCTGGAGCTTCCCCTAAGCTTCTGTTTTATTGAAGTCAAGAGAGCTGAAAAAACTTAAATTTAGCTGTTGTCTTGAGAGACTACCTTGGAATTTACTGAAGTTAGTTAACAGGTTTGGTTATCAATAAGATGAAAATTACTTTAAAGAAGAAGTTAAAACACTGTTTTTCACAAAGAATCAGACTTCAACTCCATTGTTTTAAAGGCAAACATTCAGAAAATATACACATTATGACCCATTTTACTATACATCTTTAAAGAATCCGTTGTTCTCCTGCAAGGCAAAATTTCACATATTTCCTTGTAAGTAAGAACACAAGTAATTTACAATCTGGATCAATTTCATGAGTAGGAAACATTTTGACCGATGAACATAAATGCTCTTCTATTTTAACAGCATATATGATGCAATAAATTTAGCATAATTTTGTAATATTGTGAGATTATAATCCAAATTATTTTAAATGACAAGTACATTATTTAAATTTTGTCTCAATCTTTGAGAGTTCCAGGGATCCTACTGGAACCCCCAAAGTCATGAGATTTGGTTTAAAACTCTGAAGAATTTAGAAGTCTAAATGAGTTAAACAAAAAGTACCTTTAGCATTTAACTGAACATGTTGAATACTGTATGTTAGACTTAATCAATGCCAGGACAACACTATAAGCTGAAGACCAAACAGCAAGAAAATTATACACGAATTTTATCCCAGTGGAGGTGGGGAGTATGGTCTGGCCAGGTCCTGTTAAATTTGTTAGACCTCTCTAAAATTATTTACCAGGAGAGAGAAAGGCAATAAAAATAGGCTTAAAAAAAAAAAACCAAGTGCTTTCAGAGCACATATGTATGAAAGTGGACATGACACTTGGCGAACTCAGTGTATTGGTGAATGGCAACTGCCTGGAGAAACAGTACAACATGTCCAGTGCCATAACAATTCCACCTGGCTCATGAACTTCACATACAATCAGCTGTCCAAACAGGTCCCCACGAAATCTTGTTTGGTCACTTCCTCTTCAATGCTCATTGAGCCCAGGCTGATGGAATGTGTAGGCTCAGCAACAGCAAAAAATAAAGATGGAGATCCGCACTCAAGGCGTGACAAACTCGACACCCAGAAATAATTTCAGCACAAAAGCCAATTCCACATGCCATGGCAACCAAGCGCTCTGGCAGCACATATATCTGAAAGTCGATGTGACACCTGAGGAACTCAGTGTGTTGGTGAATGACAATTACCCGAATCAACAGGACAGCTCTCCCAGTGCCAAAACAATTCCTCCTGGCTCATTCACTTCACATGCCATCATCTGTCCTGGCAGATATCTAGGAAACCCTGTTTGATTACCGGCATCCAATGCTCTTTGAGCCAAGTTGATAAAAAAAAAGAAGTTTGAGCACCCAAACAAAACTATAAAGGAGCACCACACTAAGGGCAATCAAAACTCCACAGTTAAAGACAAATTCAGCGCCCAAAGCCATTTCCGTTGCCATGGAAACCAAGTGCTCTGGCAGCACATATGTGGAACAGTGAATGTGACACCAAGGGAATGCAGGTTCTCTGATGAATGACAAATGCCCGAAGCAGCAGCACAGCTCTTCCAGTGCCAAAACAACTCCACCTGGCTCATCAACTTCACATGCCATCAGCTGTCGTGGCAGCTATCTAGGAAACCCTGTTTGGTCACTTCCGGTCAAATGCCCATTGGGCCAAGTGTGATGGAATCACGCAGCTTGGTCACCCACACAAAACTAACGTGTAGCTTTATACTTAAGGCGCTCAAAACTCCAAAGCCAAAGACAAGTTCAGTGTGTAAGCCATTTCCCGTTGTCATGGAATCCAAGTGCTCTGGCAGCACATACGTCTGTAAGTTGATATGAAACTAAGAGAAGGTACTGTGGTGGTGAATGGCAACTGCCCGAAGCAGCAGCACAGCTCTTCCAGGGCCAGAAGAAATCCACCTGGCTCATGAATTTCACATACCATCAGCTGTCCTGGAAACTATCTAGGAAACCCTGTTTGGTCTCTTCTGCTCCAATAACCATTGTGCCCAGTGGGATGGAATCAAGCATGTTGAGCACAAACACAAAACTAACATGTAGCTCCTCACTACAGGTGTTCAAAACTCCACAGCAAAAGACAATTCAGCGCCTAAGCCATTTCCCGCTGACATGGAAACCATGTGCTCTGGCAGCACATATTTCTGAAAGTGGATATGACACCTAAGGAAGGTAGATTCGTGATGAATTTCAACTGTCCGAAGCAGCAGCACATATGTGGAACTCTGAATGTGACACCTATGAAAGATAGTGTGGTGGTGAATGGCCACTGCCCGAAGCAGCAGCACAGCTCTTCCAGTGCGAATACAATTCCCCCTGGCTCTTGAACTTCACATACCATCAGCTGTCCTGACAGCTATCTAGGAATCCCTATTTCTTCACTTCAGGTCAAATGCCCTCCGAGCCCAGTATAATGGAAACAACAAGGTTGAGCACCCACAAAAAACTAACATGGTGCCCCACTAAATGTGACAAAACTCCATGACCAAAGACAAGCTCAGCGCCTAAGCCATTTCTGGTTGCCATGGAAACCAAGATCTCAGGCAGCACATATGTCTGAAACTGGATATGACACCTAAGGAAGGTAGTGTGGTGGTCAATTTCAACTGTCTGAAACGGCAGCACAGCTCTTCCAGTGCCAAAACAACTTCACCTGGATAATGAACTTCACATACTATCAGCTGTCTTGTCTGCTATGTAGAAAACCCTGTTTGGTCACTTGCGGTCAAATGCCTGTTTTGCCCAGGGGGACGGAATCAAGCATATTGAGCACCCAAATAATTCTAACATGTAGCTCCTCAGTCAAGGCGCTCAAAACTCCACAGAAAAACACAAGTTCAGCGCCTAAGACATTTCCTGTTGTCATGGAAACTAAGTGTTCTGGCAAGACATACGTCTGTAAGTGGATATGACACCTAGGGAAGGTAGTATGGTGGTGAATGGCCACTGGCCGAAGCAGTACCGCATCTCTTCCAGTGCCAAATGAACTCCACCTGGCTCATCAATTTCACATACCATCAGCTGTCCAGGCAGCTATCTAGGAAGCTCTCTTTGCTCACTTGCACAAGCAGGATGATCACACACAACAACTAACATGGAGCTCCTCACTCAGGCGCTCAAAACTCCACAGCCAAACACAAGTTCAGCGCCCAAGCCATTTCCCATTGCGATGGAAAACAAGTGCTTTGGAAGAACATATGTGGAACACTGAATGTGACACCAAGGAAATGTAGGTTCTCTGATGAATGACAAGTATTCGAAGAAGCAGCACAACTCTTCCAGTGCCAAAACAACTCCACCTGGCTCATCAACTTCACATACCATCAGCTGTCCTGGCAGCTATCTATGAAACCCTGTTTGGTCACTTCCGGTCAAATGCCCCCTGAGCCCAGTGTGATGGAATCAAGCAGGATGATCACACACAAAACTAACATGGAGCTCCTCACTCAAGGCGCTCAAAATTCCATCACCAAAGACAAGTTCAGTTCCCAAGCCATTTCCCCTCACCATGGAAACCAAGTGCTCTGGCAGCACATATGTGGTACAGTGGATATGACACCGATGGAAGGTAGTTTGGTGGTGAATGGCAACTGCCTGAAGCAACAACACAGCTCTTCAGGTGCCAAAACAACTCCACCTAGCTCATGAACTTCATATACCATCAGTTGTCCTGGCTGCTATCTAGGAAACCCTGTTAGGACACCCCGCTCCAATGCCCATGGGGCACAGTGTGATGGAATCAAGCATGTTGAGCACCCACACACAAATATAACATGGAGCTCCTCACTCAAGGCGATCAAAACTCCATTGCAAAAGACAAGTTAATTGCCCAAGTCATTTCCCGTTGCCATGGAAACCAAGTGCTCTGGCAGCACATATGTGTGAAAGTTGAAATTTCACAAAGGGAATGGATTTTGGTGGTGAATTTCAACTATCCGAAGAAGCAGCACAGCTCTTCCAGTGCCAAAACAATTCCACCTGGCTCATGAACATCACATACCATCATCTGTCCAGGCAGCTATCTAGGAAACCCTGTTAGGTCACTTCCGGAAAAATACTCGTTATGCCCAGTTTGATTAAAACAAGGAGGATGATCAGACACACACAAATAACATGTAGCTCCTCACTCAATGTGCTCAAAACTCCACAGCCAAAGACAAGTTCAGTGCCCAACCCATTTCCCGTTGCCATGGAAACAAGGGCTCTGGCAGCACATGTGTGTTTAAGTGGGTATGACACCTAGGGATGGTAGTGTGGTGGTGAATGGCCACCGCCTGCAGCAGTAACACAGCTCTTCCAGTGACAAAACAACTCCACCTGGCTCATGAACTTCACATACCATCAGCTGTACTGGCAGCTATTTAGGAAACCCTGTTTGGTCACTGCCGGTCCAATGCACATTGGGCACAGTGTGATGGAATAGAGCAGCTTGAGCACCTAAACAAAACTAACCTGGAGCTGCTCACTGAAGACGCTCAAAACTCCATTGCCAAAGATATGTTCAGCGCCCAAGCCAATTCCTGTTACCATAAAAACCAAGTGCTCTGGCAGCACATATGTGTGCAAGTGGATATGTCACCTAAGGATGGTAATTTGGTGGTGAATTTCAACTATCCAAAGAAGCCGCACAGCTCTTCCAGTGCGCAAAAAACTCCACCTGGCTCATCAACTTCACATACCATCAGCTATAATGACAGCTATCTAGGAAACACTGTTTGGTCACTTCCGGTCATATACGCATTGGGCACAGTGTGATGGGATCAAGCAGCTTGAGCACCTAAACAAAACTAACATGGAGCTGCACAATCAAGGCGCTCAAAACTACATTGCCAAAGACAAGTTCAGCGCCCAAGCCAATTCCTGTTGCCACGGAAACCAAGTGCTCTGGCAGCACGCATGTGCAACTGTGGATGTGACACGAAGGGAATATAGGTCCGAGAGTGAATGGCAACTGCCAGAAGCAGCAGCACAGCTCTTCCAGTGCAAAAAGAACTCCACCTGGCTGATGAAATTTACATACCATCAGCTGTCCTGGCAGCCATCTAGGAAACAATGTTTGGTCACTTGCGGTCCAAAATGCCAATGGAGCCCAGTGTGCTTTAAACTAGCAGGATGATCACACACACACAAGTAACATGGAGCTGCTCACGCAAGGCCCTCAAAACTCCACAGCCAAAGACAATTTCATCGCCGAAACCATTTCCCGTTGCCATGGAAACCAAGTGCTTTGGCAGCACATATGTGTGTAAGTGGATATGATATCTATGAAAGGTAGTGAATTGTCACTGCCTGAAGCAGCAGCACAGCTCTTCCAGTGCCAAAAGAACTCCACCTGGCTCATCAACTTCACATACCATCAGCTGTCCTGGCAGCTATCTAGAAACTCTTTTTGGTCACTTCCGCTCCAAATGCCCATGGAGCCCAGGGTGAATTAAACAAGCAGAATGATCACACACAACTAACATGGAGCTCCTCACTCAAGGCGCTCAAAATTCCACATCCAAAGACAAGTTCATCCCAAAAGCCATTTCCCGTAGCCATGGAAACCAAGTGCTCTGGCAGCATATATGTGGAACAGTGGATGTGAAACATGGAGAACACAGCGTGGTGGTGAATGGCCACTGCCCGAAGCAGCAACACAGCTGTTCCAGTGCCAAAACAACTCCACCTGGTTCACCAACTTCACATACCATCACCTGTCCTGCAGCTATCTAGGAAACACTGTTTGGTCACTTGCGGTCCAAATGCCCGTTGGGCCCATCGAGATGGAAAAAAGCAGCTTGAGCACCAAAAAAAACCTAAAATGGAGCTGCTCACTCAGGCGCTCAAAACTCCATCACCAAAGACAAGTTCATCGCCCAAGCCATTTTCCGTTGCCATGGAAACCAAGTGCTCTAGCAGCACATATGTGGAACAGTGGATGTGACACATAGAGAAAACACTGTGGTGGTGAATGGCAACTGCCCGAAGCAGCAACACAGCTGTTCCAGTTTCAAAACAACTCCATCTGACTAATGAACTTCACATACCATCAGCTGTATTGGCAGCTATCTAGGAAATATTGTTTGGTCACTTCCGCTCCAATGCCCATGGGGCACAGTGCGGTGGAACAAGCATGTTGAGCACCCACACACAAAACTAACATGTATCTCCTCACTCAAGGCGCTCAAAACTCCACAGAAAAAGATAAGTTCATCGCCCAGGTCATTTCCCGTTGCCATGGAAACCAAGTGCTCTGGCAGTACATATGTGTGAAAGTTTATATGTCACAAAAGGAATGTAGTGTGGTGGTGAATTTCAACTATCTGAAGAAGCAGCACAGATCTTCCAGTGCCAAAACAACTTCACCTGGTTGATGAACTTCACGTACCATCAGCTGTCCTTTCAGCTATCTAGGAAACCCTGTTTGGTCTCTGCCGGTCATATACGCATTGGGCACAGTGTGATGGAATCAAGCAGCATGAGCACCTAAAGAAAACTAACATGGAGCTGCTCACTCAAGGCGCTCAAAACTCCATTGCCAAAGACAAGTTCAGCGCCCACGTCAATTCCTGTTGCCATGGAAACCAAGTGCTGTGGCAGCACATATGTGTGCAAGTGGATATGTCACCTAAGGAATGTAATTTGGTGGTGAATTTCAACTATCCGTAGAAGCAGCACAACTCTTCCAGTGCGCAAACAATTCCACTTAGCTCATCAACTTCACATGCCATCAGCTGTCCTTTCAGCTATCTAGGAAACACTGTTTGGTCACTTTCTCTCGAAGGACCTTTTTGAACAGTGGGATGGAATCAAGCATGTTGAGCATTCACACACAACTTACATGTAGCTCTTCACTGAAGGCGCTCAAAATTCCACAGCCAAAGACAAGTTCAGCGCCCAAGCCATTTCCCGCTGCCATGGAAACCAAGTGCTCTGGCAGCACATATGTGTGAAAGTGCATATGACACCTAGAGAAGGTAGTGTGGTGGTGAATGGCCAGTGTCCGAAGTAGCAGCTTAGCTCTTCCAGTCCAAAACAACTCCATCTGGCTCATTAAATTCACATAAAATCATCTCTCTTGGCAGCTATCTAGGAAACCCTGTTTGCTCACTTCCGCTCCAATGCCCTTAATGACCAGTGGGATGGAATCAAGCATGTTGAGCACCAACACTCAACTAACATGTAGCTTCTCACTCAAATCACTCAAAACTCCACAGCCAAATCAAATTCAGCACCAAAGCCATTTCCCGTTGCCATGGAAACAAGTTGCTCTGGCAGCACATATGTGTGTACATGGATATGACACCAATGGAAGGTAGTGTGGTGGTGAATGTCAACTGCCTGAAGCAGCAACACAGCTCTTCCAGTGCAAAAACAACTCCACAAGGCTTATCAACTTCAGATATCATCAGCTGTCCTGGGGAATATTTAGGAAACCCTGTTTGGTCTCTTCCTGTCCAATGCCCATTTATCCACTGTGAAGAAATCAAGCAGCTTGAGCACCAACACACAACTAACATGTAGCTCTTCACTCAAGGAAATCAACACTCCAGAGCCAAAGACAAGTTCAGCATCCAAGCCAGTTCCTGTTGCCATGGAAATCAAGTGCTGTGGCAGCACATATGTGTGAAAGTGTATATGACACAAAGGGAAGTGAGTGTGGTGGTGAACGACCACTGCCCGACACAGCAGTCCAGCTCTTCCAGTGCCAAAACAACTCCACCTGGCATATGAGCTTCACATACCATCATCTGTCCAGGCAGCTATCTAGGAAACCCTGTTTGGTCTCTGCCGGTCAAATGCACATTGGGCACATTGTGATGAAATCAAGTAGCTTGAGCACCTAAACAAAACTATCATGGAGCTCCTCACTCAAGGCGCTCAAAACTCCATTGCCAAAGACAAGTTCAGCGCCCAAGTCAATTCCTGTTGCCATGGAAACCAAGTGCTGTGGCAGCACATATGTGTGCAAGTGGATATGTCACCTAAGGAAGGTAATTTGGTGGTGAATTTCAACTATCCGTAGAAGCAGCACAACTCTTCCAGTGCGCAAACATTCCACTTGGCTCATCAACTTCACATGCCATCAGCTGTCCTGGCAGCTATCTAGGAAACCCTGTTTGGTCACTTGCGGTCCAATGCCCATTAAGCCCACTGTGATGGAATCAACCAGGTTGAGCACCCACACAAAACTAACATGGAGCTCCTCACTCAAGGCGCTCAAAACTCCATAACCAAAGACAAGTTCAGCGCCCAGGCATTTCCGGTTGCCGTTGAAACCAAGTGCTCTGGCAGCACATTAGTTTTTATGGATATGACTCCTAAGGAAGGTAGCGTGTTGGTGAATTGCAACTCTCTGAAGCAGCAGCACAGCTCTTCCAGTGCCAAAACAACTCCACCTGGCTCATCAACTTCACACCCCATCAGCTGTCCTGGCAGCTATCTAGGAAACCGTATTTGGTCACTACGGCTCCAATGCTCATCGAGCCCAGTGGGATGCAATCAAGCAGCTTGAACAAACAGAAAAAACTAACATGGAGCTCCTCACTCAATGTGCTCAAAACTCCAACACCAAACACAAGTTCATCGCCGAAGACATTTCCCGTAGCCATGGAAACCAAGTGCTCTGGCAGCACATATGTGTACAATTAGATATAACACCTATGGAAGGTAGTGTGCTGGTGAATGGCCACTGTCCGAAGCAGCAGCACAGCTCTTCCAGTGACAAAATAACTCCACCTTTCTCAGGAATTTCACATACCATCAGCTGTCCAGGCAGCAATCTAGGAAAGCCTGTTTCGTCACTTGCGATTCAAATTATCATATAGCCCAGTGTGATTTAAACAAGGAGGATGATCACACACACACAACTAACGTGGAGCTCCGCATTCAATGCTCTCAAATCTCCACATACATAGACAAGTTCAGCACCCAAGCCATTTCCCGTTGCCATGGAAATCAAGTGCTCTAGCAGCACATATGTGGAACCTTGAATGTGACACCTAGGGAATGTAGGTCCTCTGATGAATGACAACTACTCGACACAGCAGCACAGCTCTTCCAAGTGCTCTGGCAGCACATACGTGTGTAACTGGATATGACAGCTATGGAAGGTAGTCTGGTGGCGAATATCAACTGTCCGATGTAGCAACACAGCTCTTCCAGTGTCACAACAACTCCACCTGGCTCATCAACTTCACATACCATCAGCTCTCCTGGCAGCTATTTAGGTAACCCTTTTTGGTCACTTCCCCTCTAATGCCCATTGAGACCAGTGGGATGGAATCAAGCATGTTGAGCACCCACACACAACTAACATGTAGCTCCTCACTCAAGGCGCTCTAAACTCTACAGCCAAAGACAAGTTCAGCGCCCAAGCCATTTCCCATTGCCCTGGAAACCAAGTGCTCTGGCAGCACATATGTGTGTAAGTGGATATGATATCTATGAAAGGTAGTGAATGGCCACTGCCCGAAGAAGCAACACAGCTCTTCCAGTGCCAAAATAACTCCACCTGGCTCAAAAACTTCACATATCAAAAGCTGTACTGGCAGCTATCCAGGAAAACTTGTTTGATCACTACTGGTCCAATGCCCTTTGAGCCCAATGGTATGGAATCAAGCATGTTGAGCACCCAGACACAACTAACATGGAGCTCTTCACTCAAGGCGATCAAAATTCCACAGCCAAAGACAAGTTTATTGCCCAAGCAATTTCCCATTGCCATGGAAACCAAGTGCTCTGGCAGCACATATTTCTGAAAGTGGATATGACACCTATGGAAGGTAGTGTGGTGGTGAATGGCCACTGCCCGAAGCAGCAACACAGCTCTTCCAGTGCCAAAACAACTCCATATGGCTCATGAACTTCACATTCCATCAACTGTCCTGGCATCTATCTAGGAAACCCTGTTTGGTCACTTGCTGTCCAATGCCCATTGACCCCAGTGTGATGGAAACAAGCATGTTGAGCACCCACACACAACTAACATGGAGCTCCTCACTCAAGATGCTCAAAACTCCATCACCAAAGACAAGTTCATCGCCAAAGCCATTTCCCATTGCCATGGAAACCAAGTGCTCTGGCAGCAGATATTTGGACAGAGGATGTGACACAAAGAGAACACAGTGTGGTGGTGAATGGTCATTGCCCGAAGCAGCAACACAGCTCTTTGAGTAACCAAACAACTCCACCTCGCTCATCAACTTCACATACCATCAACTGTACTGGCAGCTATCTAGGAAACCCTGTTTGATCACTTCTGCTCCAATGCCCCTTGAGTCCACTGGGATGAAATCAAGCATGTTGAGCACCCACACACAACTAACATGTAGCTCCTCACTCAAGGCGCTCTAAACACTACAGCCAAAGACAAGTTCTGCGCCAGCGCCATTTCCCTTTGCCATGGAAACCAAGTGCTCTGGCAGCACATATGTGTGAAAATGGATATGATACCTATGGAAGAATGTGTGGTGGTGAATGGCCAGGTGGTAAGGAGGAAGCTTGGATCCCAACCACAAAGACTCCCAGACCTTCACCACAAACTACTAATACGAGCAACAAGGACTATACCCCAACTGCCAAGGAGGCCACACGGAATTGGATGCCCTCGGAGGCTGAGTACTCTGAGGTCACCCACCCCCAACCGGAGCTTCTGCAGGGGATGGAAGTCCAAACACTACCGTGAAGAAACAAACGTCATCGGAAAGACAACCAGAAGCCCTGAGCGCTCAGCAGACACAGAAGAACAATAAATGTCTTTCGGGACCAGGGAGGAGAGTTTTCTCTGGTCCGAGCCTGGCTCCACCTCTGGACCCCCGCCCTCCCACGCAGTGACCATCGGGATCGCTTCGAAAACCCCTCACAGCAAACAATCATACAAACTAAAAAAAAAAAAAAACCCTAAGATAAATAGACAAACAACAGAAAATAGAGCTTGAAATCTGACAGGAAAGAGCTGGCATGGATTGACTCATGCCTTGCTGGGTGGGACACAAAGATTAGTCACTCCTCACCATAGTGTTGAGGATTTTCCTGCACACCCCCACACCCCTCCAAAAAAATGTTCTGCACATTAAATGTCGACAAATATCCTGTTACAGTTACAAGCCAGTCTAGATTATCCCAAAATCTGCAAGATCAACAAAATTATACTTCAACACAACAAATGGCTAAATAATAAATTGAAATAGACATGAGACAGCTGAATGGTACCCTATAGCCTTTTCAAGGTATATAGCAGCCGGTCCGGTCATGTATATAAACTACAATTGAGATGTCAATGAGCTAATCATAGGTTGTGGTTAGGACTTGTTTTTTGTTTTTTTTGTTCTTTGTTTTTTTTTTTTTTTTTACCATACTGGTTACTCAAAACCATGTCAATTCCATAATATTGCAAATTGCTGTTGATGTTATATTGGGACTCTTCAATGACTGTGATGATATTCTACCAGCTCTGACTTCAGACAAGAAATGGTCTCCCCAAGAAACTGTTCAACCCATCTGGACAATAAGTAGCTGGACTCCATGCTTAATATATGTTTGCAAGGATAGAATCTTGATTGAATTAGAGCTGTAATGCTGCATCAAGGTGGAGGAATTCACCAGGGGGGAGGGTAGGGGGAGGGGTAGGGGGATTCCCAAAGCCTATGAAACTGTCACATAATGCTAAATATTAATAAAAAAAAGAAAGTGTATGTGATCACATGGATTATATGTGTCCAGAAAATGTTTGCTCCTTCCTTCTCCCGTTATGCATGAGTCTATCATATTAGCCCATTGAAGCTGGGCCTGGCCTGGAGAATGACATGACAAGCCATATATATCTCATGAGCAGAAATCCTCAAAGTGCTTGCACATACTGGCTTCCTTCTTAGGTTCCTCATGCATATGCATAAAACAGCATGACTCTGTGGCTGGTGATTTGGCCCAGCAGGCTGAGTTGTGAAGCCAGCATCCCTTATGGACATGTTTGTGTACTGGCTGTTCCATTTCTAATCCAGTTCTGTGTGGCCTATGAAATTTGTGGATAATGCCCCAATTCCTTGGGCACCTGCACCCACTTGGGAGGCCCAGAATAAGTTCCTGACTCCTGGCTTTGGATTATGTCACCTCTGGTCTTTGGGGCCGTTTAGAGAGTGAACCAGCAGATGGAAGAACTCTCTCTTCTTTCTGTAAAATCATCCTGTAGGTAAAAAAAAAAATAAACAAATCTTTTTAAAAAGTCATCAATTGATTCAAAATTATAGATAGCAATTACAATTTAGCATTAGGGAATACAGAGCTGGCATTGTAGTACATCATGTCAAGCTCAGACTGGCACACCAGTATTTTGGCTACATTGCATCTGATCCAGTTCCCTAGAAACAAGCTAAGAAGCACTGAAACACAGCATGAGTGTTGTGAGTGCTTGGGCTGGAAGGTGCTCCAGGTTGTTGGCTTCAGCATGACCCAGTCCTGGACATTGCAGTCATCTGGGGAGTGACCAGAAGAGAAGAGATCTCTCTCTCTTTTTCTTTCTCGCTCTCTCATTCTCTGTGTATCTGTGTGTGCATGTATGTGTCTCCAGCTCTTTTAAATTCTTCACACAAGCAAATACATGTACACAAACACATATATTTTAATTCTTAGTGTAAAGTAGAGATAGAAGCCATTTCAAATGGGAAACTGATTTCTTCAGATTTGCTTTTAGCAATGTTTTGAAATGATCACTTTCACAAATATGCAATCAAAATGTGTTTCAAAAAATATTTTCCTTATTCGTTTCTGAATGTATCTCCAATATATATAATATCTACAAGACTGAAAAGCCATATTGATATTCCACATGGGTCTGTCATGTGTGCTTCATTTCAAAGTATGGTAATATCATCTGCCCATTTACGCATTGGAACATTCTTTCATCATCAATTTGCAGTTAGTAGCTTATGCATGAATAAAGTCTATGTGTCATAAATATTATCTATTTTGTCTCTGTTTTACTTATGTTTTCATTTTCAAATTCATCATGATTTAATTTACAAATTCAAAGATAAAATCCAATCAACAGTCTTTTCCTTTATGTTTTCTGTATTTGGTGGCAAATAAAGGCTGTAAACCAAGAGTCTTCAATAAGCTTTCATTAAGCACTTGCCCTAGCTGACAGTCACAGGGAGCCAATTAAGTATTTGTCCTGCACACATTTTTCAATCCTGTTGCAGAGATGAAAAATAAATGTAACTTCACACAACATTAAGAAATGTTTTACCAACTGCAATTCACACCTAATGTAAATTGATGCAGGGAAAATTGAGAACATATGTGCTAAAACTAAAGGGATGAGAAATTTAATGATACTTCTCAAGAGTGGGAAATTAAAGATAATAAAACACAGAAGGCTTACAAAAAAAAGAAAGTGGATATGACACCTAGGGAAGTTAGTGTGGTGGTGAACGGCCAAACCCGAAGCAGCAGCACAGCTCTTCCAGTGCCAAAACAACTCCACCTGGCTCATGAACTTCACATACCATCAGCTATCCTGGCACCTATGTCGGAAACACTGTTTGATCACTTCCGCTCCAATGCCCATTGGGCTCAGTGTGATGGAAGCAAGCAGGTTGAGCACGCAAACACAACGAACATGGAGCTCCTCACTCAAGGAGCTCAAAACTCCACAGCCAAAGACAAGTTCGGCGCCCAGGCATTTCCGGTTGCCGTTGAAACCAAGTGCTCTGGCAGCACATATGTCTGAAACTGGATATGACACCTATGGAAGGTAGTGTGATGGTAAATGGCAACTGACGAAGCAGCAGCACAGCTCTTCCAGTGCCAAAACATCTCCACCTGGCTCATCAACTTCACACACCATCAGCTGTCCTCGCAGCTATCTAGGAAATCCTGTTTGGTCACAACCACTCCAATGCCCTTTTAGCCCAATGGAATGGAATCAAGCATGTTGAGAAAAAACAAAAAACTAACATGGAGCTGCTCACTCAACGCGCTCAAAACTCCATCACCAAAAACAAGTTCAGCGGGAAAGCCATTCCCCGTTGCCATGGAAACCAAGTGCTCTGGCAGCACATATGTGGAACACTGAATGTGACACCAAGTGAATGTAGGTTCTCTGATGAATGACAACTACCAGAAACAGCAGCACAGCTCTTCCAGTGCCAAAACAATTCCACCTGGCTCATCAACTTCACATACCATCATCTGTCTTGGCATCTATCTAGGAAACCTGTTTGGTCACTTGCGAGCAAATGCCCATTGGGCTCAGTGTGATGGAATCAAGCAGCCCGAGCAAAAACAAAAACTAACATGGAGCTGCTCACTCAAGGCGCTAAAAACTCCACAGCCAAAGACAAGTTCAGCGCCAAAGCCATTTCCCGTTGCCATGGAAACCAAGTGCTCTGGCAGCACATACGTCTGTAAGTGGATTTGACACCAAGGAAAGGTAGTGTGCTGGTGAATAGCCACTGCCCGAAGCAGCAGCACAGCTCTTCCAGTGCCAAATCAACTCCACCTGGCTCAAAACCTTCACATGCAAACAGCTGTCCTGGCAGCTTCCTAGGAAACCCTGTTTGATCACTGCTGCTCCAATGCCCATTGAGCCAAGTGTGATAGAAACAAGCAGCTTGAGCACCCAGAAAAAACTAACATGGAGCTCCTCTTTAAGGCATCAAAACTCCACAGCCAAAGACAAGTTCAATGCCCAAAAAAATTTCCCGCTGCTATGGACACCAAGTGCTCTGGCAGCACATATATGAAACACTGAATGTGACACCAAGGGAATGTAGGTTCTCTGATGAATGACAACTACCAGAAGCAGCAGCACAGCTCTTCCAGTGCCAAAACAACTCCACCTGGCTCATCAACTTCACATACCATCATCTGTCTTGGCATCTATCTAGGAAACCCTGTTTGGTCACTTGCGGTTAAATGCCCATTGGGCCTAGTGTGATGGAATCAAGCAGCCCAAGCAAAAACAAAAAATTAACATGGAGCTGCACACTCAACGCCCTCAAAACTCCACAGCCAAAGACAAGTTCAGCACCAAGGACATTTCCCGTTGCCATGGAAACCAAGTGCTCTGGCAGCACATACGTCTGTAAGTGGATTTGACACCAAGGCAAGGTAGTGTGCTGGTGAATAGCCACTTCTTGAAGCAGCAGCACAGCTCTTCCAGTGCCAAAACAACTCCACCTGGCTCAAAACCTTCACATGCAAGCAGCTGTCCTGGCAGCTATCTAGGAAACCCTGTGTGGTCACTACTGGACCTATGCGCTTTGAAACCTGTGGGATGGAATCAAGCACATTGAGCACCCACACACAACTAACATGGACTCTTCACTCAAGGCGATCAAAACTCCACAGCCAAAGACAAGTGAATTGCCCAAGCTATTTCCCATTGCCATGCAAACCAAGTGCTCTGGCAGCACAAAAGTCTGAAACTGGATATGACACCTAAGGAAGGTAGTGTGGTGGTGAATTTCAACTGTCCGAAGCAGCAGCACAGCTCTTCCAGTGCGAATACAATTCCCCCTGGCTCATGAACTTCACATACCATCAGCTGTCCTCGCAGCTATCTAGGAAAACTTGTTTGGTCACTTGCGGTCCAATGCCCATTGAGACCAATGTGATGGAATCAAGCAGCTTGAGCATCCTCACACAACTAAAATGGAGCTCCTCATTCAAGGCGCTCAAAACTCCACAGCCAAAGACAAGTTCAGCGTTAAAACCATTTCCCGTCTGTAAGTGGATATGATACCAAGGCAAGGGAGAGTTGTGCTGAATAGCCACTGCCCGAAGCAGCAGCACAGCTCTTCCAGTGCCAAAATAACTCCACCTGGCTCAAAAACTTCACATACCAAAAGCTGTACTGGCAGCTATCGAGGAAAACCTGTTTGGTCACTACTAGTCCAATGTCCTTTGAGCCCAGTGTGATGGAATCAAGCATGTTGAACACCCACACACAACCAACATGGATATCTTCACTCAAGGTGATCAAAATTCCACAGCCAAAGACAAGTTTATTGCCTAAGCAATTTCCCATTGCCATGGAAACCAAGTGCTCTCGCAGCACATATTTCTGAAAGTGGATGTGACACCTATTGAGCGTAGTTTGGTGATGAATGGCCACTGCCCGAAGCAGCAACACAGCTCTTCCATTGCCAAAACAACTCCACCTGGCTCATCAACTTCACATACCATCAATAGTCCTGGCAGCTATCTAGGAAACCCTGTTTGGTCACTTGCGGTCCAATGCCCATTGAGCCCAGTGTGATGGAATCAAGAATGTTGAGCACCCACAGACAACTAACATGTAGCTCCTCACTCAAGGCGCTCAAAACTCCACAGCCGAAGACAAGTTCATTGCCAAAGCCATTTCCCGTTGCCATGGAAACCAAGTGCTCTGGCAGCAGATATGTGGACAGAGGATGTGACACAAAGAGAACACAGTTTGGTGGTGAATGGTCATTGCCCGAAGCAGCAACACAGCTCTTTGAGTAACCAAACAACTCCACCTCGCTCATCAACTTCACATACCATCAACTGTACTGGCAGCTATCTAGGAAACCCTGTTTGATCACTTCTGCTCCAATGTCCTCTGAGACCAGTGGGATGAAATCAAGCATGTTGAGCATCCACACACAACTAACATGTAGCTCCTCACTCAAGGCGCTCTAAAATCTACAGCCAAAGACAAGTTCAGTGCAAAAGCCATTTCCCTTTGCCATGGAAACCAAGTGCTCTGGCAGCACATATGTGTGAAAGTGGATATGACACCTATGGAAGGTAGTGTCGTGGTGAATGGCCAGGTGGTAAGGAGGAAGCTTGGATCCCAACCACGAAGACTCCCAGACCTTCACCACAAACTACTAATACGAGCAACAAGGACTATACCCCAACTGCCAAGGAGGCCACAGGGAATTGGATGCCCTCGGAGACTGAGTACTCTGAGGTCACCCACCCCCAACCGGAGCTTTCGCAAGGGGATGGAAGTCCAAACACTACCGTGCTGAAACCAACGTCATCGGAAAGACAACCAGAAGCCCTGAGCGGTCAGCAGACACAGAAGAACAATAAATGTCCTTCGGGACCAGGGAGGAGAGTTTTCTCTGGTCCGAGCCTGGCTCCACCTCTGGACCACCGCCCTCCCTCGCAGTGACCATCGAGATCGCTTCAAAAACCCCTCACAGCAAACAAACAATTATACATTAAAAAAAAAAAAAACCCTAAAATAAATAGACAAACAACAGAAAATAGAGCTTGAAATCTGACAGGAAAGAGCTGGCATGGATTGGCTCATGCCTTGCTGGGTGGGACACAAAGATTAGTCACTCCTCACCATAGTGTTGAGGATTTTCCTGCACACCCCCACCCCCCCAAAAAAATGTTCTGCACATTAAATGTCAACAAATATCTTGTTAGAGTTACAAGCCAGTCTAGATTATCCCAAAATCTGCCAAGATCAACAAAATTATACTTCAACACAACAAATGGCTAAATACTAAATTGAAATAGACATGAGACAGCTGAATGGTACCCTATAGCCTTTTCAAGGTATATAGCAGCCGGTCCGGTCATGTATATAAACTACAATTGAGATGTCAATGAGCTAATCATAGGTTGTGGTTAGGACTTGTTTTTTGTTTTTTTGTTTTTTCTTTTTTGCTTTTTTTTTTTAACATACTGGTTACTATAAACCATGTCAATTTCATAATATTGCAAATTGCTGTTGATGTTATATTGGGACTCTTCAATGACTGTGATGATATTCTACCAGCTCTGACTTCGGACCAGAAATGGTCTCCCCAAGAAACTGCTCAACCCATCTGGACAATAAGTAGCTGGACTCCATGCTTAATATATGTTTGCAAGGATAGAATCTTGCTTGAATTTGAACTGTAATGCTGCATCAAGGTGGAGGAATTCACCAGGTGGGAGGGTAGGGGGAGGGGTAGGGGGATTCCCAAAGCCTATGAAACTGTCACATAATGCTAAATATTAATAAAAAAAGAAAGTGTATGTGATCACATGGATTATATTTGTCCAGAAAATGCTCCTTCCTTCTCCCGTTATGCATGAGTCTATCATATTAGCCCATTGAAGCTGGGCCTGGCCTGGAGAATGACATGACAAGCCATATATATCTCATGAGCAGAAATCCTCAATGTGCTTGCACATACTGGCTTCCTTCTTAGGTTCCTCATGCATATGCATAAAACAGCATGACTCTGTGGCTGGTGATTTGGCCCAGCAGGCTGAGTTGTGAAGCCAGCATCCCTTATGGACATGTTTGTGTACTGGCTGTTCCATTTCTAATCCAGTTCTGTGTGGCCTATGAAATTTGTGGATAATGCCCCAATTCCTTGGGCACCTGCACCCACTTGGGAGGCCCAGAATAAGTTCCTGACTCCTGGCTTTGGATTATGTCACCTCTGGTCTTTGGGGCCGTTTAGAGAGTGAACCAGCAGATGGAAGAACTCTCTCTTCTTTCTGTAAAATCATCCTGTAGGTAAAAAAAAAAAATAAACAAATCTTTTTAAAAAGTCATCAATTGATTCAAAATTATAGATAGCAATTACAATTTAGCATTAGGGAATACAGGGCTGGCATTGTAGTACATCAGGTCAAGCTCAGACTGGCACACCAGTATTTTGGCTACATTGCATCTGATCCAGTTCCCTAGAAACAAGCTAAGAAGCACTGAAATACAGCATGAGTGTTGTGAGTGCTTGGGCTGGAAGGTGCTCCAGGTTGTTGGCTTCAGCATGACCCAGTCCTGGACATTGCAGTCATCTGGGGAGTGACCAGAAGAGAAGAGATCTCTCTCTCTTTTTCTTTCTCGCTCTCTCATTCTCTGTGTATCTGTGTGTGCATGTATGTGTCTCCAGCTCTTTTAAATTCTTCACACAAGCAAATACATGTACACAAACACATATATTTTAATTCTTAGTGTAAAGTAGAGATAGAAGCCATTTCAAATGGGAAACTGATTTCTTCAGATTTGCTTTTAGCAATGTTTTGAAATGATCACTTTCACAAATATGCAATCAAAATGTGTTTCAAAAACTATTTTCCTTATTCGTTTCTGAATGTATCTCCAATATATATAATATCTACAAGACTGAAAAGCCATATTGATATTCCACATGGGTCTGTCATGTGTGCTTCATTTCAAAGTATGGTAATATCATCTGCCCATTTACGCATTGGAACATTCTTTCATCATCAATTTGCAGTTAGTAGCTTATGCATGAATAAAGTCTATGTGTCATAAATATTATCTATTTTGTCTCTGTTTTACTTATGTTTTCATTTTCAAATTCATCATGATTTAATTTACAAATTCAAAGATAAAATCCAATCAACAGTCTTTTCCTTTATGTTTTCTGTATTTGGTGGCAAATAAAGGCTGTAAACCAAGAGTCTTCAATAAGCTTTCATTAAGCACTTGACCTAGCTGACAGTCACAGGGAGCCAATTAAGTATTTGTCCTGCACACATTTTTCAATCCTGTTGCAGAGATGAAAAATAAATGTACCTTCACACAACATTAAGAAATGTTTTACCAACTGCAATTCACACCTAATGTAAATTGATGCAGGGAAAATTGAGAACATATGTGCTAAAACTAAAGGGATGAGAAATTTAATGATACTTCTCAAGAGTGGGAAATTAAAGATAATAAAACACACAAGGCTTACAAAAAAAAAAAAAAAAAAAAAAAAGAAAGTGGATATGACACCTAGGGAAGTTAGTGTGGTGGTGAACGGCCACTGCCCGAAGAAGTAGCACAGCTCTTCCAGTGCCAAAACAACTCCACCTGGCTCATGAATTTCACATACCATCAGCTGTCCTGGCAGCTATGTCGGAAACCCTGTATGGTCACTTCAGGTCCAAAGCCCATTGGGCTCAGTGTGATGGAATCAAGCAGCTTGAGCACGCAAACACAACGAACATGGAGCTCCAACTCAAGGAGCTCAAAACTCCATTGCCAAAGACAAGTTCGGCGCCCAAGCCATTTCCCGTTGCCATGGAAACCAAGTGCTCTGGCAGCACATATGTGGAACAGTGGATGTGACACAAAGAGAACACAGTGTGGTGGTGAATGGCAACTGCTCGATGCAGCAGCACAGCTCTTCCAGTGCCAAAACATTCCTCCCGGCTCATGAACTTCACTTAATATCATCAACTGTCGTGGAAGCTATCTAGGAAACCCAGTTTGGTCACTTCCGCTCCAATGCTCCTTGAGCCCAGGGGATGGAATCAAGCAGGTTGAGCACCCACACACAGCTAACATGTAGCTCCTCACTCAAGGAACTCAAAATTCCACAGTCAAAGACAAGTTCAGCGCCCAAACCATTTCCCGTTGCCATGGAAACCAAGTGCTCTGGCAGCACATATGTGGAACAGTGGATGTGACACATAGAGAACACAGTGTGGAGGTGAATCGCAACTGCTCGAAGCAGCAGCACAGCTCTTTCAGGGCCAAAATAGCTCCACGTGGCTCATGAACTTCACATTCCATCAGCTGTCCTGGCAGCTTCCTAGAAAACCCTATTTGGTCACTACCACTCCAATGCCCATTGAGCCTAGTGGCATGGAATCAAGCATGTTGAGCAAAAACAAAAAACTAACATGGAGCTGCTCACTCAACGCGCTCAAAAGTCCATCACCAAAGACAAGTTCAGCGACCAAGCCATTTCCCGTTGCCATGGAAACCAAGTGCTCTGGCAGCACATATGTGGAACAGTGGATGTGACACAAAGAGAACACAGTGTGGTGGTGAATTTAAACTGCTCGAAGCAGCAGCACAGCTCTTCCAGTGCGAAAACAACTGCTTGTTGCAGTTGCTGGGTTGGATGTGTTTGCAGGCCTGTCTTCCACTGGAACCAATGCGTCTTGCAGTCCAGCCTGATTCTGCCCAGCACAAGCTCGGGCATCACTCTTGCTTGACTCACGTCACTCCCTGTGGCTGTCCTGATGACAGGGAGCATTCTGATTGGCTGCATCTCTAAGACCTCACAGGGCTGTGTGGCCCTACAAGCTGTCCAATCAGCAGCTGCCTGGTCATAGCAGCCCAGAATCCTGTAGCCTCAGCATTCTAGAAAAGCCATGGTGACAGGCAGCCTCCTCTGTGGAGTAGAGAAAGATGGTGAGTGCTTCAAGCTCTTACATTCTTTGTTCCTTCTCGCCACAGGCCCTAGCAGAGAAGACGTGCAGACTCCATGGAAGCCAGCAGAGTGTGAGTGTGTGGGGTTGGGTTTCCCTTGAATGTGAGTTTGCAAATCAGCTGACAATGTGTTGAAGCCTAGGACCTTTTCAACACCGGTACTATGAAAGCATTTCCATTTTCCGTGAATGAGAATCCTTGTGTCTCTTCAAGGAGCCAATCTAATCCTAGTTCTCCATTAGAGGTAGTGTGTGGAATAACCTATGTAATGTGGAAGAGCCAAGCCAAGCTGATTTCCAAAGGCAGACCTTACATTCCATTTCCTGTCACGGCTCTCAGTGCAGTTTCCCTAGTGCAGTCCAGTGTCATGTAAGTGTGTCACCATAGTGTAAAAGAGATGACTTCCGGGAGATGGTTGGGATCAATACCATGGTTGCATACAGGGTTGGAATCAGGGTTAGAGTGCTATCTAGGCTTATGGTTGCAGTGATGTCAAAGCCTAGATTTCAGGTTAGGGCAAGGTGGAGTGTAAACGTTCAATTGAGGTTTCTGATTTGGGTTACTAGTAGGGATAGAGCTAGGATTATGCTTAGGTGGAATTAAGGTGAGATCTAGGTCTAATGCTAAAGGTCAAGTTTAGTAGTGAGGTTACTGTGAGGTTTTGAGATTTGAGCTATGGTTATCCCTTTTGTTAGGGTTAGGTTTAGTGTTAGGGTTAGGGTTAGGGTGAGGGTGAGGGTGAGGGTGAGGGTTCAACTGACAAATAAGATTTGGTCCAGACTTAGGTTTTGTATGTGGCATGAATTAGGATTTGTGTGAGGATTAGTACTAGGTAAAGAATAGTGTTTGGATTAATGCTGGATAGAGAGTTTGGGTTCCATTTCTGGTTCAGGCTTGGTTTGACTTAATGCTTTGTTTGAGGGTTATTGTTAGGACTGTGGAAAGGACTGTGTGGATTCAGAATACAGTTAGGGTTACTCTTGAGGTTAGCATGAAGGCTGTGGCTCCATTGGGGATGAAGAGGTTGTTTTGTGTGAATTTGAGTATCATGGTGAGGTTCTAGTCTATGTCCAAATGATTATACTTAGAGCTAGAGTTCATGTTAGGGTGTGGGCTAATGCTAGTGTGAAAGTTGTTGTAGGATTAAGGTTAGGTCCAAATCTAGTGTTAGATGCAAATCTTGCGGTGAAGTTTTAAGCTACAGTTGGATTTAGGCTTAGTGTTCTAATGAGGGTGATGATTCACATTAGCATTGAGGTTTAGGTTTAGAAATGTCGCTGTGATTGGGTTCAATGTTAGGGCTAGGCTTAGTATGACAGTGATGTCTCCATCTGTGTCAGGGTTGGAGTTGGTGTTGGGACTAGGGATTTGGTTGGGTTTAGGGCTAGGATCACGTTTAGGATTAGGGCTAGAGCTAGAGCTAGTATCAGCAAGTGGGTTAGGAAGATGGCCATGGTTGGAGATCAACCTGTCTGGCTTTGGGTGTGCTCTAGGTTGTAATACGTATTTGTGCTAGTCTTCGATCTAGGGGTTGGGTAAGTGCTGTATATCTTACTTTCCAATACAACGTCATAATTATTAAAAGCAAAAAGAGTTATGCTTATTCCAACTTGAATTTATGACTAGGGTCAACGTGAGGTTTAGGATTAGGCCTATAGCCTGTCTGCTGATTACATCTATGAAAAGTCAAGGGACTCAGTCAGCCTTACAGGCAGGGTTAGTCTCAACTCTTCCTGTAGAAGTAGCCCTAATTCTAATCTTACACCTAGCGCTACTCTCATCGACCTCTGCTAACCTTAATCCTTGTCCATCTCTACTCCTCGCCCTAACCTTAGTCCTAGGCCAATGGTCATCCCAACATTTTTACAACAATCTAACTGAAATAGCAGCATTCAAGCTCAACAGAAAGCCAAGCAGAGTAATAGCCCCAAGTGCCAAAAACAACACTAAAGATTCCCTTCATCCTGAACCAGCCGGCTTCCTGAAACAAATCTTCCCTGAGGCCAGCCCTTTCTGTAACTCTAAGCCAAGCCCTAGACTTTACCTGATCATACCCCTAGACCAAATCATGACCCCATTTCTACTACTACTACTAAGTGCATCCCTAGCTCAAACACAAATCAAACTCCTAAAGCTAACCCTAACTCCTTTTGTTTTTGTTGAATTCTATTGTTGACAATCTTTACGTAGTTGATTTGGGTCAAAAGGTTCAATTGCTACAGGACAGTGAGTAAGGCTATTATTTCCACATCCTCTTCTTTGACTGTATCTGGGGAAAAATGGGGAGGGAGATAAAGGAAGAAGCCCCACCCAGTCTCCTCCCGACCCCAGGACCCTGATGTGGGGCATGCTGCGAGAGTCCTGCTCAAGTGGGTTTGGGTCTGTTTGTTTGATTCTCATGTGGTTTTGATAGTCATGAATTGCTGCCAATCATGCACCTGCAAGCACAATGAAGTCTCTGCAGCATACACTGATAGACACAGTCCATCTTAGAGTCTGTGTTTGCCCAGGTTTTCTCTGCCAATACGTGGCTGAAGTGGGTGATTGACATGTTCTGTCCTCTGTCTTGTCATGGTTAGGGTTCTGAGTGCAACAGTTTCAATGCGGAGATTCTCAATGATCTCCTCTGTGTCTGACGTATTCCCAGTCCAGATTCTGTCTATACTAGCAAGTGCAGGACCCGGCACAGCCCATCAGTCCAATCAGCTGGTTATTGCAGTTGCTGGGTTGGTTGTGTTTGCAGGCCTGTCTTCCACTGGAACCAACGGGTCTTGCAGTCCAGCCTGATTCTGCCCCTGGGGTCCAATCCCGGAGCCTCCAACCCACCACTGTCCCCACCCAACTCATTCAAACCTCAGGTTCTTGCAGTCTGCCTCTTCCTCTGGTTGAAACCCTCGCCGCGGGTGCGTCTCCCGGCTACTGTGTCCATTGCAGGCAACTGCGGGTGCAGGAGGATGGAACCTGGAGGCTGAGGCTTGTGTAGGTCCTGGCGGGGCTTGGCGACCAGGGTGGGCAGATGCCAGCGGGTCCCAATCACCGCCAGTCCTCACGGGCACAGCGTCTGCGGGTTGGTCTGCGGATTTCAGCGGCTGCATTCAAAGGTGACTCAGCAGGTCAGGAGCGGAAAGTCATCTTCCCTGCCCTTTGTTTTGTTTTTCACTGGTTGCTCTTCCGAGTTGTGTGGATTTTTTTGGCTCCACACTGTCCAGGGAACTTCACGTTCTTCTCCCTATAGTTCTATGCTGCTCCACTTACGCTTTTGTCACGTTCTACCCTCTCTGTGAGCTCCCTCACAGTCATCCTCCTATTTCGACCATCTTGCGAGTCTCCACATTTACAACTGCCATGGAAACCAAGTGCTCTGACAGCATATAAGTCTGAAAGAGGATGTGGTACCTAGGGAACACAGTGTCGTGGTGAATGGCAACTACAACAAGCATGAGCACAGGTCTTCATTGTGAAAACAACTCCACTGGCTCATTCACTTCACCTACCATCAGCTGTCCTAGCAGGAATCCCAGAAACCATGTGTGCTCACTTCCTTTCCAATGCCCATTGAGCCCAGGGGGATGGAATCAAGCAGGTTGAGCACACACAGAAAACATAGATGGAAATCCTAACACAAGCAGCGACAAAATCCAGAGTCAGAGAGAATTTCAGCGCCCAAGCCAGTTTCAGCTGCCATGGAAACCAAGTGCTGTGGCAGCACAGATGTCTGAAAGTGGATGTGACACCTAGGAAACTCAGAGTTGTGATGAATGGAGGCTGTTCGAAAAACCAGCACAGGTCTTCCAGTGCCAAAACAACTCCAGTTGGCTCATTCACTTCACATACCATCACAGCTATCCTGACAGGTCTCCCAAAAAACCTGTTTGGTCACTTCCTCTCCACTGCCAATTGAGTCCAGTGTGATGGAATCAAGCAGGTTGAGAACACACAGTAAACATAAATGGAGATCCTCACACAAGGCGCGAAAAAATCCAGAGCCAGAGAGAAGTTAAGCGCCCAAGCCATTTCCAGCTGCCATGAAAACCAAGTGCTCTGGCAGCACAGATGTCTGAAAGTGGATGTGACACCTAGGGAACTCAGTGTTGTGGTGAAAGGAAACTGCCTGAAGCGGCAGCACAGGTCTTATAGTACCAAAACAACTCTGCCTGGCTCATTCTCTTCTCATGCAATCAACTGTCCTGGCAGATGTCCAAGAAACCATGTTTAGTGACTTCCTGTCCAATGCCAATTTAGCAAAATTTGAAAGAATCAAACTGCACTAAACAAAGATGGAGATCCTCACTCAAGGCGCTAAATTTCGAGAACCAGAAAAAAGTTCAGCACCCTAGCCTTTTGCAGCTGCCTTGGAAACAAGTGATCTGGCAGCATATATATCTGAAAGTGGATGTGAAAACTGGGAAAATCATTTAGGTGGTGGTGAATGGCACCTGCCCGAAGCAGTAGCACAGGCCTTCCAATGCGAAAGCAACTCCACGAGTCTGATTCACTTCACATAAAATCAGCTCTCTTAGCAGGTCTCCCGGAAATCCTGTTTGGTCACTTTGTGTCCAATGAGCATTGAGCCCAATGAGTTGGAAACATACAGGTTGAGCACACACACTAAACAAAGATGGAGATCTTCACTCAAGGGGCTCAAAAGCCGACATCCAGAGAGACATTCAATGCACAACCCATTTCCACCTACCATGGAAACCAAGTGCTCTGGCAGCACATATGCATCAAAGTAGCTGTGACAACTGGGAAACTCAGTGTAGTGGTGAATGGCAACTGCATGAAGCAGCAGCACAGGTCTTCCAGTGGCAAAATGACTCCATCTGGCTCATTCACTACACATAGAATGAGCTGTCCTCGCAAGTCTCCCGGAAATCCTGTTTGATCACTTCCTATCCAATGACAACAGAGCCCAGTGCAATGGAATCAAGCTGGCTGAGAACCAACAGAAAACATGGAGGAGATCCTCATTAAGGCGCCAAAAACTCCACCGCAAGAGAGAAATTTAGTGCCCAAGCCATTTCCAGCTGCCATGGAAAGCATGTGCTCTGGCAGCACATATGTCTGAAAGCAGCTGCGACATCTAGAGAACTCAGTGTGGTAGTGAATTGCAATTGCCTGAAAGAGCAGCACAGCTCTTCCAGTGCCAAAACAACTCCACCTGGCTCATTCAATTCATATAGAATCAGCAGTCCTATCAGGTTCGCTGCATACCCTATTTGGTCACTTTCTGTCCAAAGCCCACTCAGGCCAGTCCGATGGAATCAGGCTGTCTGAACACCCACACACGTAACAAAGATGGAAATCCTCACTCAAGGTGCTCAAAACTCGATATCCAGAGAGAAATTGAGCGCACAAGCCATTTCCAGCTACCATGGATACCAAGGCCTCATTCATGTCACACACTATCTGCTCTCTTATTAGGTCTTCCAGAAACCCTGTTTGGTCATTTTCTGTCCAGTGACCATTGAGCCTAATGGGATTAAACATGCAGGTTGATCCCCCACACAAAACTCGTCAACAAGAGAAAAGTTCAGAAGCCTAGCCTTTTGCAGCTGCCTTGGAAACAAGTGATCTGGCAGCACATATGTCTGAAAGTGGAGGTGAAACCTGGGAAAAACATTTAGGTGGTGAATGGCAACAGCCCGAGGCAGTAGCAGAGGCCTTCCAGTGCCAAAACAACTCCAACAGGGTCAGTCACTTAACATAAAATCAGCTCTCCTAGCAGGTCTCCCGGCAACGTTGTTTGGTCACTTACTGTCCAATGCCTATTGAGCCCAAGGGAATGGAATCAAGCATGTTGAGCACACACACAAAACAGATCCTCACTCAATGCGCTAAAAATTCCAGAACCAAAGAAAAAGTTTAGCACCCAAGCCATTTCCAACTGCAGTGGAAACCAAGTGCTCTGGCAGCACATATATCAGAAAGTGGATGTGACACCTGGGAAATTCAGTGTGGTGGTGAATTGCAACTGCCCAAAATAGCAGCACAGCTTTTCCAGTTTCAGAAAAACTCGACTCACATCAGTCAAATCACATACCATCAGCTCTCCTTACAGATCTACGAGATATCCTGTTTGAACACTTACTGTTCAATGCCAATTGAGCCTCGTGTGATCAAATCAAGCATGTTCAGCATGTGCAAAGAAAAAAGATGGAGATCCTTACGCAAAACGTTGAAAATTCAAGAGCAAGAGAGGAGTTCAGCATCAAAGCAATTTCCACCTGCCATGGCAACCAAATGCTCTGGCAGCACATATGTTTGAAAGTGCATGGGACACCTAGGGAACAAAGTGTGGTGGTGAATGGCAATTGCATGAAACAACAGCACAGGCCTTCCAGTGCCAAATATCTCCACCTGGCTCATTCACTTCACATACCATCAGCTATCATGGCTGATCTCCCGGAAACCCTGTTTTTTCACTTCCTGCCCAATGCCCGTTGAGTCCTATGGAATGGAATCAAGCAGATTGGGCACCCACACAAAACAAAGATGGAGATTCACACTCAAGGTGCTCAAAATTCCTCTGAGGAAAGTTTAAGGCCCAAGCCAATTTCAGCTGCCATGAAAACCAAGTGCTCTGGCAGCACATATGTGGAACACTGCATGTGCCACCTAGGAAACTCAGTGTGGTGTTGAATGGCCACTGTCCAAGGCAGCCTGATAGGTCTTCCAGTGCTAAAACAACTCCAACTGCCTCATTCACATCAATTACCTTCAGCTGTCCTTGCAGGTCTCCTGAAACCATGTTTGCTCACTTCCTGTCCAATGCCCATTGACACCAGTGAAAAAGAATCAAGCAGTTTCAGCACACACACAAAACAAGGATGGAGATCCTCACTCAAGGTGCTCATAACTCCAGAGCCAGAGAGAAGTTCAGCTCCCAAGCCATTTCCAGCTGCCATGAAAACTAAGTGTTCTGGAAGCACGGATGTCTCAAAGTGACTGATAAGCTAGGCAACTCATTGTGGTGTTGAACGGTAATTGCTCAAAGCAGCAGCACATGTCTTCCAGGGCCAAGACAACTCCACCTGGCTCATTCACCTCCCATACCATCAGCTGTCCTGGCAGCTATCTAGGAAACCCTGTTTGGTCACTTGCTTTCCAATATTCAAAGCCCAGCATTATGGAATCAAGTAGGTGGAGGACACACAGAAAGCAAAGGTGGAGTTTCTCACTCAAGGCACGAAAACACCACAGCCAGAGAGATCAGTGCTCAAGCATTTCCAGCTGCCTTGGAAAACAAGTGCTCTGGCAGCACATATGTCTGAAAGTGGATGTGACACCTGGGGATCTAAATTTGGTGTGAATGGCAACTGCCCAAAGCAGCAGCACAGCTCTTCCAGTGCCAAAACAACTCCACCTGGTTCAGGAACTTCAATTACCATCAGCTGTCATAGCAGGCCTCGTGAAAACCCTGTTTGCTCAATTGCTGTCCAGTGCCTATTCAGTACAGTGTGATGGAATGAGGCATGCTGAGCACTCACACGTAACAAAGATGTAGATCCTCACTCAAGGCGCTTAAACTCCACAGCCAGGTAGAAGTTCAGAACCCAAGATATTTCCAGCTGCCATGGAAACCAAGTGCTCTGGCAGCACATATGTCTGAAAGTGGATGTGACGCTTGGAGAACTCAGTGTGGTATTGAATGATAACTGCCCTAAGCAGAAGCACAGGTCTTCCAGGGCCAAAACAACTCCACCTGGCTCATTCACTTCACATATCATCAGCTGCCCTAGCAGGTCTCCCAGAAACCCTGTTTGGACACTTATGTTCCAAATCCATAGCCCAGATGATGGAATGATGTAGGTGGAGCACACATTTAAAAAAAAGGTGGAGATCCTCACACAAGGCACGTAAAACTCCACAGCCAGGCAGAAGTTCAGAACCCAAGATATTTCCAGCTGCCATGGAAACCAAGTGCTCTGGCAGCACATATGTCTGAAAATGGATGTGACAAGAATTAAACTCAGTGTAGTGGTGAATGGCAACCGCAAGAAACAGCAACACAGGCCTTCCAGTGCCAAACATCTCCACCTGGCTCATTCACTTCACATACCTTCAGCTATCATGGCTGATCTCCCGGAAACCCTGTTTGGTCACTTCCTGTCCAATGCCCGTTGGGCCCAGTGTGATGGAATCAAGCAGGTTGAGCACACTCACAAAACAAAGATGGAGATTCACACTCAAGGTGCTCAAAACTCCACAGACAGAGGGAAGTTCAATGCCCAAGCCAGTTTCAGCTGCCATGGAAACCAAGTGCTCTGGCAGCACATATGTGGAACACTGGATGTGCCACCTAGGGAACTCAGTGTGTTTGTGAATGGCAACTTACCGAAGCAGCAGCGCAGGGCTCCTAATGCCAAAACAACACCTCCGGGCTAATTCACTTTACATACAATCAGCTGTCCTTCCAGGTTTCCTAGAAAACCGTGTTTGGACACATCCTATTAAATGCTGATTGAGCCCAGGGTAATGGGATCACGAATGTTGTGCACACACACAAAATAAAGATGGAGACCCTCACTCAAGGCGCTAATAACTCCAGAGCCATAGTGAAGTTCAACGTCCAAGCCACTTCCAGCTGCCATGGAATCCAAAACCTCTGGCAGAACATATGTCTGAAAGTGGATGGGACACCTAGGAGACATAGTGTGGTTGTGAATAGCAACTGCCCAAAGCAGCAGCACAGGTATTCGTTGCAAAACATCTCCACCTGGATCATCCAACTCCCATACCCTCAGCTGTCCTTTTAGGTCTCCCGATATCCATGTTTGGTCACTTCCTGCCCAAAAGCACATTGAGCTCAATCAGTTGAAATCAATCAGGTTGAGCACACACACAAAACAAAGTTGGAGATTAACACTCAATGCACATAAATTTCTTGAGACAGAGAGAATTTCAGTCCCCAACCAATTTCCAGATGCTACGGAAACCAAGTGCTCTGGCAGCACATATGTCTGAAAGCGGATGTGACACATGAGGAACTCAATGTGGTGGTGAATGGCAACTGACCGAAAAAGCAGAAGAGCTCTCCAGTGCCAAAACAACTCCAATTGGCTCATTCACTTCACATACCATCAGCTGTCCTGGCAGGTCTCCAGGAAACCATGTTTGGTCACTACCTGTCCAATGCCAATTGAGCCCAGGGGGTACAATAAAGTAGGTTGACCACGCACACAAAACAAAGATGAAGATACTCACTCAAGGCACTCACATCTCCGCAGCCAGGGAGAATTTCAGCACCCAAGCCTTTTCCAACTGTCATGGAAATCAAGTGCTCTGGCAGCACATATTGCTGAAAGTGGCTTGGAGGCAACACTTGGGGAACTCTGTGTGTTGGTGAATGGCAATTACTCGAAGCAGCAGCACAGCTCTCCAGTGCCAAAACAACTCCACCTGGCTCATTCACTTCACATACCATCAGCTGCCCTGTCACGTCTCCGGGAAATCTTGTTTGGGCACTTCCTGTCTAAAGCCCATTAGCCCAGTGTGATATAGTCTGTTTGTTCAGCAAAACCGCTAAACAAAAATGGAGATCCTCATTCAAGGCGTGACTAACAAGGCAGTCAGAGAGAAATTCAGAGCCCAAGTCATTTCCAGCTACCATGGAAACCAAGTGCTCTGGCAGCACATTTGTTTAAAGTGGATGTGACACCTAGGTAACACAGTGTACTGGTAAATGGCAACTGCCCGAAGCAGCAACACAGGTCTACCAGTGCCAAAACACCTCCACCTGGCTCCTCCAATTCACATACCATCAGCTGTCCTTGCAGGTCTCCCAGAAACCCTATATGGTCACTTCCTGCCCCATGCCCATTGAGGCCAGAGGGATGGAATCAAGCAGGATGATTTCTTCCCCCTGCTCTCAAATTACATTGCACAGGAAGTGACCAGACATGCTTTTCAGGAGACCTTCTAAGACGTTTATGTAAAATCCTGTTTGGTCACTTCTTGTCCAATGCCCATTGAGCCCTGTGGGATGGAATCAAGCAGGTTGAGCACACACAAAAACAAAGATGGAAATCCTCACTCAAGGCGTGACAAATTACACAGCCAGAAAGAAATTCAGCGCCATGACATTTCAGCTACCATGGAAACCAAGAACTGTGGCAGAACATATATCTAGCAGTGTTATTGCACCTAGGAAACTCAGTGTGGTGGTGACTTCCAACTGCTCGAAGCAGCAGCACAGCTCGTCTAGTGCCAAAACCACTCCATCTGGCACATTCACTCAAATAGCATCAGTTGTCCTAGCAAATCTCCCAGAAATCTTGTTTGTTCACTGCATGTCCAATGCCCATTGAGCCCTGGGAGGTGGAATTTGTAGGTTGAGCACACACACACAAAACAATGATGGAGATCATCACTACTGGCGCTTATAGTCCACAATCAGAGAGAAGTTCAGCACCCAAACCATTTCCAGCTGCCATGGAAATCAAAAATTCTGGCAGCACATATGTCTGAAAGTGGACGTGACACTTGGGCAACTCAGGATGTTGATCAATGGCAACTGCCTGAAGCAGCAGCACAGCTCTTTCAGTGCCAAAACAACTACATCTGGGTCATTCACTTCACATAACATCAATAACCTTTGCAGGACTCCCGGAATCCCTGTTTGGTTCTTTTCTGTCAAATGCCCAAGGAGCCCAGGGGGATGGAATCAAGCTAGATGAACACACACAAATAACATAGATGGAGATCCAAACTAAAGGCACTCAAAACTTCAGAGCCAGAGAGAAGTTAAGCGCCCAAGCCAATTCCAGCTGCCATGGAAACAAAAAGCTCTGGCAGCACATAAGTCTGAAAGTGGGCGTGACACATGCTTAACTCTGTCTGTTGGTGAGTGGCTACTGCCCTGATCAGCAGCATAGCTCTTCCAGTGCCAAAACAATTCCACATTGGTTATTCACTTCACATATCATCAGTTGTCCAAACAGGTCCAGGAAATCTTGTTTGGTCACTTTCTGTCCAATGCCCATTCAGCCCCAGCTGATGGAATCTGTATGTTCAACAACCGCACAAAACAAAGATGGAGATCCTCACTCAAGGCATAACAAACTTGATAGCCAGAGAGAATTTCACTGCCAAAGCCATTTCCAGCTGCCTTGGAAACCAAGTGCTCTGACAGCACATTTGTCTGAAAGTGGATGTGACACCTAGGGAACACAGTGTGCTGGTAAATGGCAAATGTCTGAAGCAGCAGCTCATCTTCCATTGGTAAAACAACTCCACCTGGCTCATTCACTTCACATACCGTCAGCTCTCTTTGTAGTTCTCCTGGAACCGTAGTTGGTCACATCCTGTCCAATGCCCAGTGAACACAGGGGGATAGAATCAAGCAGGTTGAGCACCCACACAAAGCAAATATGGAGATCCTCACTCAAAGCGTTCAAAACTTCACAGCGAGAGAGAAGTTCAGCGCCCTAGCCATTTCCAGCTGCCATGGAAACCAAGTGCTCTGGCAGCCCATATGTCTGAAAGTGGCTGGGTCATGACACTTGAAAAACTCAGTTTGTTGGTGAATGGCAACTGTACGAAGCAGCAGAACTGCTCCTTCAGGGAAAAAAACAAATCCACCTGAGTCATTCACTTCACATATCATCAGCTGTCCTTGCAGGTCTCCCGGAGCCCTGTCTGGTCACTTCCTATCTAATGCTATTTATCCCGAGGGGATGTAATCATGCAGGATGAGTACACACAGAAATAAAAAATGGAGATACTCCCTCAAGGCGCTCAAAACTCCACAGTCCGGGAGCAGTTTGTCACCCAAACTATGTCCAGCTACCATGGAAACCAAGTGCTCTGGCAGCACATATTTCTGAAAGTGGCTGGGAGGTGACACTTGGGGAACTCTGTGTGTTGGTGAATGGCAACTGCCCGAAGCATCAGCACAGCTCATCCAGGGAAAAACAACTCCACCTGGCTCATTCACTTCACATACCAACTGCTGTCCTTGCAGGTCTTCTGAAACCCGGTTTGATCCCTTCCAGTCCAATGTCCATTGAACCCAGTGTGATGTTATCAAACAGGTTGAGCACCCACAAAAAACAAAGGTGGAGATCCTCACTCAAGGCACTCAAAACTCCAAAGCCAGAGAGAATTTCAGCGCCCAAGTCATTTCACGCTGCTGTGGAAACTAAGAACTCTGGCAGTACATATTTCTGAAAGAGGCTGGGAGGTGAACTTGGGGAACTGGTTGTGGTGGTGAATGGCATCTGCCCGAAGCAGCAGCACAGCTCTTCTAGTGCCAAATCAAATGCACCTGGGTTATTCACTTCACATACCATAGCTGTCCTGGCAGCTATCTAGGAAACCCTGTTTGGTCACTTCCGTTTCAATGCCCATTGAGCCCAGTGGGAGAGAATCAAGCAGGCTGAGCACATGTAAAACTGACAGCCAGAGATGAATTCAGCTCCCAAGCCTTTTCCAGCTGCCATGGACACCAAGTGCTCTGGCAGCACATATTGCTGAATGTGGACATGACACTTGAGGAACTCAGTGTGTTAATGAATGGCAACTGCGAAAGCAGCAGGACAGCTCCTCCAGTAACAGAACAACTCCACCTGGCTCATTCACTTCACATACCATCAGCTGTCCTGGCAGGTCTCCAGGAAATTTTGTTTGGTCATTCCCTGTCCAATGCCCATTGAGCCCAGTATAATATAATTTATAGGTTCAGCAACCGCACAAAACAAAGATGGAGATCCTCATAGAATTCATGCAAAAGTCAGCAGCCAGGGAGAATTTCAATGCCCAAGCCATTTCCAGCTACCATCCAAACCAAGTGCTGAGGAACCAAGATGACGGCAAAGAGTTCAGCACATTTGATAAGGTGGAGAATCTTTAGGCAGGGAGTAGTACAATAAGCAGATTACAGGGTATAAGTAGGGCTCAGGCAGTAAGCAGTGTTACCAGGAACCCCCCTGGACACTGGGAAGCTGCGGAAATGAGACAGCAGTGTTGTAGTGGATAGAAGTTCCCACCAGCAGTCGGCAAGCAGCAACTCAAATCCCAGTGATCCGGTCTCCAATGATCCAGGCTCTGGTGATCCAGGCTCCAGCAATCCGTTTCCAGCACCAGCCAATCATCCAGCAGTGGCCTCCACACAGACGTTGTGACCGCCAGGTGAGAGCCTGTGTCCACGTGGTGAGCTAGGAAAGTGAGTGTTGTCTGGGAGCGGACAGACAAGCTGAGTGACTGGGACTAGGTGCAGGCAGAGAAAGTCAGGGACTGAGGGTGCCATCTTGTGTGGAGAGACAGAACACGGAGTTGACAGAGCAACACACAGGCTCCTTTCTGGCTGTTCATACGGAACTGATCCAAGGGTGGAGGGGAGCACCAGCTTTGCTCCCTGCAGGGTCTGTGTGGTTCGTGGAACTGAAAGACAGCAGCTGCAGTTCTCTACCTGGAGCCATATTGGGTGGCAGGGCAGCAGGTGTGAACCCTAAGTGGAGATCCAGAGTGGGCGTGTTGCTGGTTAATTGCACGGAGCTGAGCCCACGGCAACAGCCTTGCAGCCTGTGGGGTCTGTGTGGTCCCTGGAGTTGATGGCGACAGCCCCCTGATCTTTACTGGTGCCTCATATGGGTGCCATCTTGGACACTGACGCATGTGCTCCAAACACTGATAAATTGCAAGAGGAGGAGTGGCAAACTGCGCATGCGCTAATTCAGCAACTCTCAGATAACAGTGTCACGGGAGCAGACGCTCTTACACTGAAGGGAGGTCAGCTGAATCACCCAAGAGCTGACCTGGGGACAAAAATACCTCCGTCTTAGAGCACTTCATAGGCTCCATGGAAAAAAACAGCCCCCAAAACGCACGCCTCCAACTCCACCCAAAATAACCCCAAGAGGTACTTAGATTTATTGGCCAGCAGGGGGCTACAAGCTCAGTGCTGCTTACAAAATCAGTGCCACAGATGAAGCAATTATTCCTGGCAGCTGTGTTCCCCAAACCCAGGGCACTGATTGAACATAACAATCAACTTATAGACCTGTAGGTAATACACCATAGAGATGATTTCATCAACCAGATTGGCAACTACAAAAGGTAAAAGACAAGACAAAAGCACTATGAATGTTACTGAAGTCTCTCCAACAAAGGAGCAAAAGCTTCGCCCACTCCCAGAGTTAACTGAGGAAGACATTGAGAAAATAGGGGACAAAGAACTCAGAAAACTCATTGCAAAGCTGCTGGTCAACAATGACAAGTACAAACAAGAGTTCAAAGAAGAAATAGCAGTAATACATCAAATTAAGGCTGATATATCAGAAATGAAGAATACAGTAGAGCAAACTAAAAATACAGTGGAGAGTCTCAACAACAGAATGAATGAGGCAGAAGAAAGAATTTCAGAATTAGAAGATAGTTTCTGTCACCATGAAGAATCAAGCAAAAAGCTGGAAGCAGAGCTAGGTCAAGCTAAAAAAAGTATCCAAGAATTAAAAGATATAATTAAAAGGTCTAACATAAGAGTTATGGGAGTTCCAGAAGGTGCAGAAAGAGAAGCTGGGATTAGAGGCCTATTCAGTGAAATAATACAGGAAAACTTTCCTAATCTGAGCAAAGAATTAGAAAGTAATATACAGGAGGGCTACAGAACTCCCAACAGAGTTGACCAAAAAAAAACTTCCCCATGACACATGATAATCAAGCTCTCTTCAGTTGAACAAAAAGAAAAAATCCTTAAATGTGCACCAGAAAAAAATCAGGTGTCATATAGGGAAACCCTAATCAAACTCACAGCTGACCTTTCAGAGGAAACACTACAGGCCAGAAGAGACTGGAGTGACATATTCCAGATTCTAAAATAGAAAAATTTTCAACCCAGAATAACTTACCCTGCAAAGTTCTCCTTTGTCTTTGAAAATGAAATAAAATTCTTCCACAATAAAGGAAAACTTCAAGATTTTGTCTCATCTAAACCTGCCCTACAAATGATACTCAAGGATGTTCCCATGAAAGAAAAAAGAAACAGCAACCACCAGAAACAAGGGCAAATGTGGAGAACATCCCACTAAAAGGCTAACCGAAGACCCAATCGTAGAACAACACATCGCCAAAATGACAGGACCAAACTGCCCCTTATCCATAATAACACTGAATGTAAATGGCTTAAACTCATCAGTCAAACGCCATATATTGGAGGATTGGATCAAAAAAACAAAACCCAACTATCTGCTGCTTACTGGAGACACATCTCACCAACAAAGATCAGAAAAAATTGAAAGTGAAAGGATGGAAAAAGATATTTCAAGCTAATGGTAAAGAAAGACGAGCAGTTGTAGCCATTTTTACATCAGATGACATAGACTTTGATGTGAAGAGCCTCAAAAGAGATAAAGAAGGATACCACATAATGATCAAAGGAATCCTCCAGCAGGAAGAGATCAGCTAAATAAATGTTTACACTCCAAATGCCAAAGCATCTAGCTACGTGAAACAAATGGACAGATCAAAAAAAACAGAAACTCAGCAAAGAAGCAATAGAACTCACCCAAACTCTAGAGCAAATGGACTTAGTTGACATCTATCGAACCTTTCATCCTACAGACAGAGAATACACCTTTTTTTCATCAGTACATGGAACTTTCTCAGAATTGATCATATTATAAGCCATAAAACAAGCCTCAGCAAATTTAAAAAAGTGGAAATCATACCATGCATCTTCTCAGACCACCAAGGAGTGAAGCTTAAGACCAAGAATTCAAAACACCAAGGAAGACTTACAAACATATGGAGGCTGAATAATATGTTACTAAATGAGCAATGGGTTAGAGAGGAAATCAAAGGGGAAATTAAAAAGTTGCTGGAAACAAATGAAGGCATCAACACAACTTATCAAAACTTATGGGACACAATCAAGGCTGTGCTGAGAGGAAAGTTCATTTCAATCAGTGCTTATGTCAAGAAACAAGAAAAGCACCAAGTAAATCAGCTAACCTTACAGTTGAAGGAACTAGAAACACAACAACAAAGCAATCCCAAGATGAGTAGGAAAAAAGAAATCATCAAAATAAGGGAGGAAATAAACCAACAAAATAGACTCCCCACTAGCTCAACTAATTAAAAAAAGGAGGGAGAAAATACACATCAATAGCATCCGAGATGAGAAAGGAGATATAACAACAGATACCTCAGAAATACAAAGAATCATCAGGAACTATTACAAGCAACTATATGCGAACAAATCAGAAAAAATAGAGTCAAGAAGCAATTAACAATCTAAACAGCCCAATAACATATACTGAGATTGAATCAGTAATTAAAGCCCTCGCAACCAAGAAGAGTCCAGGACCAGATGGCTTCACTGCTGAATTCTACCAAACATTCCAAGAGGAACTTACCCCAATCTTACACAAGCTTTTCCAAACAATAGAAAAAGAGGCAATCCTTCCAAGCTCTTTCTATGAAGCTAATATCACCTTAATACCAAAGCCAGAGAGAGAAACAACAGAAAAAGAGAACTACAGACCGATATCCTTGATGAACACAGATGCAAAGATCTTCAATAAAATACTAGCCAACAGGCTCCAACAACACATCAGGCAGATCATTCACCAGGACCAGGTGGGATTCATCCCAGGCATGCAGGGATGGTTCAACATTCGCAAAACAATAAATGTGATACATCACATCAACAAATTGACAAATAAAAACCATATGATCCTCTCAATAGATGCAGAGAATGCATTTGATAAAACCCAACACCACTTCATGTTAAAAACCCTAAACAAGATAGGCATAGAAGGAACAATCTATAACACAATCAGAGCAATTTACGATAAACCCAATGCCAGTATCATACTAAATGGGGAAAGACTGGAAGTCATCCCACTAAAATCTGGAAGTAGACAGGGATGTCCACTCTCACCACTACTCTTCAATGTAGTTTTGGAAGTCCTTGCCAGAGCTATTAGGCAAGAAAAAGCAATTAAAGGAATGCAACCTGCAAATGAGGAATTGAAATTATCACTATTCACAAATGACATGATTCTCTACATAGGAGAACCAAAAGACTCAGTCAAGAGACTGTTGAAACTCCTAAGAGACTTTGGCAAAGTAGCAGGATACAAAATTAATGAACACAAATCGATGGCACTAGTGTACACAAATAATTCCACTGCTGAGACAAAAATTGTAAGTACAGTTCCCTTTAAAATAAAGGAAAGGAATCTTAAACACCTAGGAATTAAGCTAACTAAAGATGTGAAAGACCTCTATGATGAAAACTATAAATCATTTAAAAAACAAATAGAAGAAGACCACAAAAAATGGAGAACCTTACCATGTTCTAGGATTGGCAGGATCAACATTATCAAAATGGCTATATTACCAAAAGCAATATATAGATTCAATGCAATCCCAATCAAAATCCCAGCAACATTCTTCTCAGAAATAGAAAAGATGATACAGAAGTTCATCTGGAATCACAAAAGACCACGAGTAGCTAAAGCTGTCCTGAAAAATAGAAATCAAACTGGAGGAATCACAATTGCAGACCTCAAGACATATTACAGAGCAGTGGTTATCAAAACAGTCTGATACTGGTACAGAAACAGAGAAGAAGATCAGTGGAACAGAATAGAAACACCAGAAGGGAATCGACACATGTATAGTCAACTAATCTTTGACAAGAAAATGGAAAACAATCCAGGTTGAAAAAAAAAAAAAAAAAACACCTGGTCTATTCAACAAATGCTGTTGGGACAACTGGATAGCAGCTTGCAAAATAAAGAAGCAAGACCCGCACCTGTCGCACTATGCAAAAATCAGCTCTAACTGGCTCAAGGACCTAAATCTACACCCAGAAACCATCAAACTATTAAAGGAAAACATAGGAAACACATTCCAAGATATAGGAACAGGCGAAGACTTCTTAGAAAAGACGCCTAAAGCAAAGGCAATCAAATCCAAAATGAACAAATGGGACTACATCAAACTAAAAAGCTTCTGTACAGCAAAAGAAACAATTAACAAAGTGAAGAAGCAACCAACAGAATGAGAGAAAATGTTTGCATTCTACATGAGTGATAGGGGACTAACATTCAGAATCTACAAAGATCTTCAGAAACACAGGGACAGTAAAGTAAACCAACCCTGTAGCAAAATGGGCAAAAGAAATGAACAGACATTTCTCAAAAGAACAGGTTCAAATGGCTAACAGACATATGAAAAGATGCTCAGGCTCTCTAGCCATCACAGAGATACAAATGAAAACCACCTTGAGGTACCACCTAACTCCAGTGAGACTGGCCTACATTCAGAACTTAAAAAACAACACCTGCTGGCGTGGATGTGGGGAGAAAGGCACCCTCCTGATGGGGTCCGTGCAGTAGGTGTGAATAACAAGAAGGTGTGAAGAGAACAGCTCCCTGACTGGCAGGGCCCGGGGAGCTACCAGCTGCTTAGCAGGACTAAGTGGATTCATTTCTGACCACCTTGACGCAGTTTTCACCCCCCTCCGCATGGGCACTCAACCACCCCACTAAGAATTTTGTAATCTATTGATGCATTGTCTGCCCCTGTGAGATGGCTTTTACAACCAACGTGAGGTTAAGAGTTAATGTGACTGAGGATGTCCTGGTGAGTGGGCCTTTAACTACACACAGGAGTATAATTAAGTCTGTGCTGTTTACCCATTGCCAGAAAATCTGGCCCAGATATTTATCATGCTTTCTAGGAAATGGCTTGATAAGAGGGACCCTAAAAGTTATCCTGTTACTGTGACCCTAAAGCTCATTCTGCTATGACAAAAATAGAGTTACTGTGACCCTAAAGGCCATCCTGCTATGACGAAGAATATAGCTACTGTAACTCTGAAGGCTTTCCTGCTAAGGCAAAAAATATAGTCACTGTGGTCTTAAAAGGTTAGCCTGTCCTTGCAATTCTTTAGAATATAGAAAATGGATTTGCTTTAGTTGTTTTCACAAATTTTTAGCTAGAGGAAATACAGGGTGATTTCACTAATATCATAAAGATATATTTTTGATTATTGTTTGATCACTTATGAAGTTGTAGAGCCTGCAGTTGTAGAGGAATGTAATGTTTAAAGCTTTTTGTCTTAGATCTTCATGTTTTTTCTCTCTTGATGTATTTCTCCCATTTTGTGATAGCTAAGTTGTAGAATAAGAATTGTAGTAGGATTGTATTACTGCATAAGATGTGTTGTCTACTGAGAAACTCTTGGCTGCAACGTTGGAATAGATAATGCCTTGTCTAATACTGAAATAATTTGTAGAATTGTCTTTGGAAACACTCACTCATCCATTGTAGAGTTGAAACTTAAATAGAGTAACTTAGCTCATTGCTAACTTCAATTCTTTCCGCCGTTATAATCCTTGCTTTACTTGTTTGGTCAACAAACTGTGTGAGCTTACAGACCTAATGGCCAACTAATGTCAATAACCCCAATCCCCATAGACCAAGGCCCCAGACCTTTTAACTCATACAAGATAGGGGTCTGGTTGACACAGGCGGCGCCTAGGTTATAGTCCAGACCTGAGGAGAGCAGATGAAGACTGGCAAGCCAAGATAAGCAAGGAATATGGAATCCTTCCTCAATCATTTCTCAAGAAGTTGTAAATTGTGCCCCCCTGAAGCTATGTCAATATGCCCTAAGAAAAAAACTTTGTACTGATTCTGTATAAATAAAGTGGACAGCTTTCTCGCCTTATCCACTACGTTCAAGGAATCCTGGTGGTCCGTCTCCTTTCTTTCTCTCTTCACACCTCATCCACGCACCCTTCCCGAGCTCCAAACTCAGGCAGAGCTGGACTCCAGCACCCTCCTTCACTGCTGGTGGGAGTGTAGGCTAGTACAAGCACTGTGGAAATCAGTATGGAGAGTGCTTGGAAAATTGCAAATAAACCTGCCATATGACCCAGCAATCCCACTCTTAGGAATATTCTCAAAAGGAGTGAAATCTGCATATGAGAAGGGGATTTTTAATCTTATATTTACAACAGCACAATCTACAATAGCAAAGTCATGGAAACAAAACAGATGTGCATCCAAGGAAGAGTGGTTAAAGAAACTGTGGTACATCTACTCTATGGAATATTATTCAGCTATTAAGAAGAATGATATTATTCTATTTAAATCCAGGTGGTCCCAACTAGAAGTCATTATGCTCAGTGAAATGAGTCATTCACAAGAGAACAAATACGATATATTCTCTTTCATATAAGGAGGCCAACATGGAAAGTGTAACCCCAACAGTCCAATCTATACTTTTCTTTTTCGGTGATTATCTGTTTGCTCTTTTGGCTGTATCACATATGTTTTGATGTTTTTATGTCAGTTTGTTTGCTTCCAAATAATCTCTATTCTCTAGTAGAATTCATCAAGTGCTCATGAAGTATACGAGGGCATCACATTTCCCAAAAGACTTCTGTTTCCTTTTGGTTCTGCATGTGTTGCATACTCAGTGGCACAGGATTTTCGCAGGGTGCTACAATTTGTTGTTGATGTTGTTGTTATTGTGATCGATGTGGCTGTTATGAAATGATGTCAATCCAAAACCAGTAATATTATCTCAACACCAAACAGCCTGTATCTCATGCAATAAGATTTTGTGAAGTAACCAATGATATGAGGCACATTGCTTATGATCTACATCAAAGAATTGTAAAACCTATTGTACTTGTAAGACCCCATGATACTTGGAAATGGGGAGGAAGAGCAGAGAAATCTTGCATCACCCAGAAGGTGTGAGGAAGACGGGAAATATAACCTATCAGGATCATAACTGGTAACTCCTAGACAACAGACTCGAATTAGCATTAGACAATAGCAAAACTACAAAGGCAAATGGGGGAATCAAGAGTAATCCTAACAACCTCTTAACAGGAGGTCATGCCCTTAGAGCAGGGAGGGGTCCTCAGAGTGGAGCAGGTGGACAGAAGGAGGCTTTTATCTCAACCCTGAAGACTTGTAGATCCTCACCAAGGACTATCAGTACGAGCACCGAGGACTACATCCCTACTGCCAAGGAGACCACGGGGAAATGGAGTGCCTTTGGAGACCAAGAACTCTTAGGTCACCCACCCCCATTTGGATCTACCACATAGGATGGAAGAAGCCCAAATCCTACCTTGGAGGATCCAAGGTCATTGGAACAACAACCAGTATCCCTGAGTGGTCCGCAGAAACAGAAGAACAGTAAACTTCCTTTGGGACTAGGGAGAGGAGCTTTCTCTGGTCCTTTTCTGCTTCCAATTTTGGGTCCCCAGCCCCTCTCGTTATAACCATCAGGAGCATTCCAGAAACCCCTCAAAACAAACAAACAAACAAAACTAGAATAGATAGAGAACAACAAGGAAAGCTTAGAAACTAACAGGAAACATTCAGCGGGGATGCACTTATAACTCACTGGGTGGGACACAAAGATTCGTTTCTCCTCACTGGGGTATGGATGATTTCTCTGCACACCCCTCCTAAACATGCTCACCTAAACAGTTGACTTATATCCCTTTGGAATCATAGAGTTAGACCACCTGAAAAACAGCCAGGTTCGGCGAAAACATGCTTCAATGCTATAAACTGCTAAAGACTAAAATTAAAATATGCATGAGACAGCTGAATAGCAATCTATAGCCATTTAATGTGTATAGAGCATGGTTGAATATAAAGCAAAATTGAAATGTCTAAGAAGAAGCCACAGGTTGTGGTTGAGAACCTGCATTTTCCTAGTAATATATTAGTTAATCAATACCATGTCAATTAATGGCACAATGTGGTAAATGGTTGGAAATATTATGTTGGTGCTTTTAATGGATTGGGATGATACTCTGCCGGCTCTGACGTCAGACCAGAGATGGTCTCACAAACAAACCATGGAACTTACCAAGACAATAAGATGCTGGACTTTATGCTTGGTAAATACCTCGAATGAAAAAATGTCAACTGAATTTGAATTATGGAAATGCAACAAGGTGGAGCAATCCGTCATAGGGGAGGGTGTGGGTAGGGGCGGGGGGAATCCCAGGACATAAAAAATGTATCACATAATGAAATGTAATTAAGTAAGAAAATGAAAGGCAATAAAAATATGTTTTAAAAAAAAAACCCAGTGCTTTCAGAGCACATATGTATGAAAGTGGACGTGACACTTGGCGAACTCAGTGTGTTGGTGAATGGCAACTGCCTGGAGAAGCAGTACAACACGTCCAGTGCCATAACAATTCCACCTGGCTCATGAACTTCACATACCATCAGCTGTCCAAACAGGTCTCCACGAAATCTTGTTTGGTCACTTCCTCTCCAATGCTCATTGAGCCCAGGCTGATGGAATGTGTAGGCTCAGCAACAGCACAAAACAAAGATGGAGATCCGCACTGAAGGCGTGACAAACTCGACACCCAGAAACAATTTCAGCACAAAAGCCATTTCCACCTGCCATGGCAACCAAGTGCTCTGGCAGCATATATCTGAAAGTCGACATGACACGTGAGGAATACAGTGCGTTGGTGAATGACAATTGCCTGAATCAACAGGACAGCTCTCCCAGTGCCAAACTAACTCAAAATGTCACATTCATTTCACATACCATCAGCTGTCCAAACAGGTCTCCAAAAAATCTTGTTTGATCACTTCCGCTCCAATGCTCATTGATCCCAGGCTGATGGAATGTGTAGGCTCAGCAACAGCACAAAACAAAGATGGAGATCTGCACTCAAGGAGTGACAAACTTGACACCCAGAAACAATTTAGGCGCAAAAGCCATTTCCACCTGCCATGGCAACCAAGTGCTCTGGCAGCACATATATCTGGAAGTCAACATGACACCTGAGGAACTCAGTGTGTTTGTGAATGACAATTGCCCAAATCAACAGGACAGCTCTCCCAGTGCCAAAACAATTCCACCTGACTCATTCACTTCACATACCATCATCTGTCCTGGCAGGTCTCCCAAAAACCAAGTTTGGTTACTTTCTATCCAATGTCAACTGAGTCCAGGTTGATGGAATCAAGAGGGTTAAATATCCACACAAAACAAAGATGGAGATCCTCATTCAAGGCGTGAAAACCTGGACGGCCAGAGAGAATTTCAGCGCCCATGCCACTTCCAGCTGCCATGGAAACCAAGTGCTGTGGCAGCAGATATGTGTAATAGTGGACGGGACACTTAGAGAACTCAGTGTGGTGGTGTATCGCAACTGCCTGAAGCTGCAGAAAAGGTCTTCCAATGCCAAAACAACTCCATCTGGCCCATTCACTTCACATACCATCACATGTCCACAAGGTATCTGGGAAATCTTATTTGGTCACTTGCTGTCCAATGCTGATTGAGCCCAGTTGGATGGAATCAAGCAACTAGAGCAAACACTCAAAACAAAGATGGAGATCCTCACTCAAATCACTCAAAACTGCACAGCCAGAGAGAAGTTCAGTGACCAAGCCATTTCCAGCTGAGATGGAAACCAAGTACTCTGGCAGCACATATTTCTGAAGCGGCTGAGACGTGAAACTTGGAGAAGGCTGTGTGTTGGTGAATGGCAACTGCCCGAAGCAGCAGCACAGCTCTTCCAGTGCCAAAACAACTCAACCTGGGTCATTCACTTCACATACTATAAGCTGTACTTGCAGGTCTTGGGGAAAACTTGGTCACTTTTTATCCAATGCCTATAGAATTCAGTATAATGTAATTTATAGGTTCAGTAACCGCACAAAAAAAAGATGAAGATTCTCACTCAAGGTGTGACAAACTCGAAGAGACAGAGCATAGCAGCGCCCACGACATTTCAAGCTGCCATGGAAACCAAGTGCTCTGGCAGCAAATATGTCTGAAAGTAGCTGGAAGGTGAAACTTGGAGAACTCTGTGTGTTGGTGAATGACAACTGCCCGAAGCAGCAGCACAGGTCTTATAGTTCAAAACAACTCCACCTGGTTCTTTCACTTCACATACAATCAGCTGTCCAGTCAGGTCTCCAGGATATCTTCTTTGGACACTTCCTGTAAAATGCCCATTGAGCACAGGGTGATGTAATTTATATGTTTAGCAACCGCACAAAAAACAGATGGAGATCCTCACAAAATCCATGAAAAACTCCACAGCCAAAGAGAAATTCAGTGCCCAAGCCATTTAAGCTCCCATGGTAAACAAGTGCTCTGGCAGCAGAAATGTCGGTAATTGGATGTGAAACGTAGGGAACTCAGTGTAGTGGTGAATGGCAACTGACTGAAGCAGAAGCACAGCTCTTCCAGTGCCAAAACAACTCGACCTGTCTCATGAAGTTCACATACCATCAGAAGACCTTGCAGGATTCCAGAACTCCTATTTGGTCACTTCCTGTCAAATAGCCATGGAGCCCAGGGGAGAAAATGAAGCAGCTTGAGTACACCCAGAAAACAAAGATGGAGATCCTCAAAGAATTCATGTAAATATCCACAGTTACAAAAGAGTTCAGCGCCCAAGACATTTAGAGCTGTCAAGGAAACCAAGTGTTGTGGCAGCACATATGTGGAACTGTGGATGTGAAACCAAGAGAATGTAGGTTCGCTGGTGAATGACAAATGACCGAAGCAGCGGCACAGTTCTTCCAGTGCCAAAACAACTCCACCAGTCTCATGAACTTCACATACCATCAGCTGTTCTGGCTTCTATGTAGGAAACCCTGTTTGATTTCATTCGGTCAAAGGCCCATTGACCCAATGTGATGCAATCAAGCAGGTTGAGCAACCACACACAAATAACATGGAGATCCACACTCAAGGCATTTAAAACTCCACAGTGAAAGACAAGTACAGTGATCAAGCCATTTCCCGAGCTAAGACAACCAAGTGCTCTGGCAGCACATATGTGGAACAGTGGATGTGACACCTAGGAAACACAGAGTGGTGGTAAATGGCAACAGGCCGAAGCAGCAGAACAGGTCTTCCAGTGCCAAAACAATTCCACCTGGCTCATGAACTTCACATACCATCAGCTGTCCTGCAATTTTTTATGAAACCCTGTTTGGTCACTTTCGGTCAAATGTACTTTGGGCCCAGTGTGATGGAATCAAGCAGCTTGATCACAGCGGCACAACAAAAATGGAGCTCCTAACTCAAGGTGCCCAAAACTCCACAGCAAAAGACAAGTAGAGCGCACAAGCCATTTCCCACTGCCATATAAAACAAGTATTCAGGCAGCACATGTGGACCAGTTGATGTGACACCAAGGGAATGCAGCTTCGCTGGTGAATGACAACTGCGCGAAGCATCAGCACAGCTCTTCCACTTCGAAAACAATTCCACCAGGCTCATAAACTTCACATACCATCAGCTGTCCTGGAATCTATCTAGGAAACACTGTTTGATCACTGCAGTCCAATCCCGACAGAGTCCAGAGTGATGGAATCCAGCAGGCTAAGAAAACACACAAAATTAACATGGAGCTCCTCATTCAAGGCGCTCAAAGCTCCACAGCCAAACACAAGTTCAGTGCCCAAGACAATTCCCGCTGCCATGCAAACCAAGTACTTTGCAGCACACATGTCTGCACAGTGGATGTGAAAACTAAGGAAGGTAGTGTGGTGGTGAATGGCACCTGTCCGAAGCAGCACAGCTCTTCCAGTGTCAAAACAACTCCACCTGGCTCATGAACTTTACATATCATCAGCTGTCATGGCAGATATCTAGGAAACCCTGTTTGGTCACTTGTGATCCGATACCTATTGAGCAGAGAGTGATGGAATCAAGCAGGTTGAGCACCCACACAAAAGTAACATGGAGTTCGTCACTCAAGGCGCTCAGAACTTCACAGCCAAACACAAGTTCAGTGCCCAAGCCATTTCCCGATGCCATGGAAACCAAGTGCTCAGGAAGCACATATGTCTGAAAGTAGATATGACACCTAGGGAAGGTAGTGTAGTGGAGCATGGCAACTGCTCGAAGTAGAAATACAGCTCTTCTAATGCCAAAAGAACTCCACCTGGCTCATGAACTTCACATACCATCAGCTGTCCTGGCAGCTATCTAGAAAACCCTGTTTGATCACTTCCAATCCAATGCCCATTGAGACAAGTGTGATGGAAATAAGCAGCAGGTCACACATAAAAAACTAACAAGGAGCTCCTTACTCAAGGTGCTCAAAACTCCACGGCCAAAGACGAGTTCTGCTCCCTAGACATTTCCCTCTGCCATGGAAAACCAAGTGCTCTGGCAGCACATATGTCCATACGTGGATATGACACCTAGAGAAGGAAGTGTGGTGGTGAATGGCCACTGCCCGAAGCAGCAGCCCAGCTCTTCCAGTGCCAAAACAACTCCACCTGGCTAATGAACTTCACATACCATCAGCTGTCTGGGCAGCTCTCTAGGAAACCCTGTTTGGTTACTTCTGCTCCAATGCAAATGGAGACCAGGGGGTAGGAAACAAGGAGGTTGAACAGCAACACAAAACTAAACTGGAGCTCCTCATTCAAGGTACTCAAAACTCCAAAGCCAGAAAGAAGTTCAGCGCCCAAGGCATTTCCTTCTGCCATGGAAACCAAGTAGTCTGGCAGCACATATATGGGACATTGGATGTGACACCAAAGAAGCAGATCAGATCTTCCGGAGCTAAAACAACAAAACATTAGCTCATGAACTTCACATACCATCAGCTGTCTTTGGATCTATCTAAAAACCCTGTTTGATCAGTTGTGATCCAATGAAATTGTGTCAAGTGTGATGGAAAGAAGCATCTTGAGCACCCACACAAAAATAACATAAAGCTCCTGACTCAAGGGGCTCAAAACTCCACAGCCAAACACATGTTCAGTGTCCAAGCCATTTCCCGCTGCCATGGTATTCAAGTGCTCTGGCAGCACATATGTGGAACAGTGGATGTGACACATGGAGAACACAGTGTGGTGGTGAATGGCCAGTGCCCGAACAAGCAGCACAGCTTTTCCAGTGCCAAAACAATTCCACCTGGCTCATGAACTTCACATACCATCAGCTGTTCTGGCAGCTATCTAGGAAAACCTGTTTGGTCACTTCGGGTCCAATGCCCATGTAGACAAGTCTGATGGAAATAACCTGGTTGAGCACCCACACACAACTAACATGTAGCTGCTCACTCAACGCGCTCAAAACTTCACAGCCAGACAAGATCAACGCACAAGCCATTTCTCGTTGCCACGGAAAACCAAGTGCTCTGACAGCACATATGTCTCTAAGTGGATATGACACCTAGGGAAGGTAGTGTGGTGGTGAATCGCCACTGCCCAAAGCAGCAGCACAGCTCTTCCAGTGCCAAAACAACTCCACCTGGCTCATGAACTTCACATACCATCAGCTGTCCTGGCAGCTATCTAGGAAACCCTGTTTGATCACTTCCGGTCCAAATGCCCATTGAGCCCAGTGTGATTTAATCAAGCAAGATAATCACACACAGACAAGTAACATGGAGCTCGTGACACAAGGCGCTCAAAACTCCACAGCCAAACACAAGTTCAGCGTGCATGCCATTTCCCATTGGCATGGAAACCAAGTGCTCTAACAGCACTTATGTGGAACACTGAATGAGACACCAACGGAATGTAGGTTCTCTGATGAATGACAAAACTGCCCGAAGCAGCAGCACAGCTCTTCCAGTGCCAGAAGAACTCAATCTGACTCATGAACTTCACATACCATCAGCTTTCCTGGTAGCTATCTAGGAAACACTGTTTGGTCACTTGCGGTCCAATGCCCATTTAGCCCCGTGTGATAAAAATCAAGCATGTTGAGCACTCACACCAAACTAACATGGAGCTCCTCACTCATGGCGCTCAAAAATCCAAAACCAAAGACAAGTTCAGCACCTAATCCATGTCCCTCTACCATGGAAACCAAGTGCTCTGGCAGCACATATGTCTAAAAGAAGATTATGACAACTAGGGAAGGTAGTGTGTTGGGTCATGGCCACTGAACGAAGCAGCAGCACAGCTCTTCCAGTGTAAAACAACTCCAGCTGCCTCATGACTTCACATACCATCAGCTGTCCTGGCAGCTATCTAGGAAACCGAATTTGATAACTTCGGGTTCCAAAGCACCTGGAGCCCAGTGTGATTTAATCAAGCAGGATGATCACACACACAGAACTAACATGGAGCTCCTCACTCAAGGTGCTCAATACTCCACAGCCAAAGACAAGTTCAGCCCTTAAGCCGTTTACCATTGCCATGGAAAGCAAGTGCTCTGGCAGCACATATGTGGAAAACTGGATGAGACACCAAGGGAATGCAGATTCTCTGATGAATGACAACTGACCGAACAAGCAGCACAACTCTTCCAGTGCCAAAAGAACTCCACCTGGCTCATCAAGTTCACAAACCATCAGCTGTAATGGCAGATATTTAGGAAAACCTGATTGATCATGTCCGATCAAATGCCCATTGAGCCCAGTGGCATGGAATCAAGCATATTGAGCACCCAAATAAAACTAACATGAGCTGCTCACTCTAGGCGCTCAAACCTCCACAGCCAAAGACAAGTTCAGCGACCAAGCCATTTCCCGTATCCATGGAAACCAAGTGCTCTGGCAGTACATACGTCTGTAAGTGCGTATGACACTTATGGAATGTAGTATGGTGGTGAATGGTCAATGCTTAAAGCAGCAACACAGCCCTTACAGTGCCAAAACAACTCCACCTGGCTCATGAACTTCACATACCATCAGCTGTTCTGGCAGCTATCTAGAAATCAATGTTTGGTCACTTGTGGTCAAATGCCCTTTGAGCCCAAAGTGATGGAATAAGGCAGGTTGAGCACATACACACAACTAACATGGAGCTCCTCAATCAAGGCGCTCAAAACTTCACAGCCAAAGACAAGTTCTGCGTCCAAGCCAGTTCCCGCTGCCATGGAAACCAAGTGCTCTGGAAGCACATATGTCTGAAAGAGGATATGACAACTAGGGACGGTAGTGTGGTGGTGAATGGCCACTGCCCGAAGCAACAGCACAGCTCTTCCAGTGCCTAAAAAACTCCACATGACTCATCAACTTCACATACCATCAGCTGTTCAGGCAGCTATCTTGGAAACCCTGTTTGGTCACTAGAGGTCCAAATAAACATGGAGTCCAGAGGGAATTATCAAGCATTATGATCACACACAAAGAAAACTCACATGGAGCTCCTCACTCAAGGCGCTAAAAACTCCACAGTCAAAGACAAGTTAAGGCCCCAAGCTATTGCCCGTTGCCATGGAAACCAAGTGCTCTGGCAGCACATATGTGAATCTGGATATGGAAGCTAAGGAACGTAGTGCGGAGGTGAGTTTCAACTGTCCGAAGCAGTAGCACAGCTCTTCCAGTGCCAAAACAACTCCACCTGGCTCATGAACTTCACATACCATCAGCCCTCCTGGAGGCTATCTTGGAAACCCTGTTTGGTCACTTCTGCTCAAATACCCATTGAGCCCAGTGCGATGGAATCAAGCAGCTTGAGCACCCACACAAAACTAATATGAAGCTCCTCACTCAAGGTACTCAAAACTCCACAGCAAAAGACAAATTCGGTGCCCAAGCCATTTCTCGTTGCCATGGATACCAAGTGCTCTGGCAGCATATATGTCTCAAGGTGGATATGACACCTAAGAGAAGATAGTGTAGTGGTGAATGGCAACGGACCGAAGCAACAGCACAGCTCTTCCAGTGCCAAAACAACTCCACCTCGCTCATCAACTTCAAATATCATTAGCTGTCCTGGCAGATATTTAGGAAACCCTGTTTGGTCACTTTCGCTCCAATGCCCATTCAGCCCAGTGTGATGGAATCTAGCAAATTGAGCACCAACAATAAACTAACATCTTGCTCCTCACTCAAGGCACTCAAAACTCCAGGCAGAGACAAGTTCAGCGTCCAAGACATTTCCTGTTGCCATGGAAACCAAGTGATCTGGCAGCACATATTTCTGAATGTGGATATGACACCTAGGGAAGGTATTGTGGTGGTGAATGGCCACTGCCTGAAGCAGCAGCACAGCTTTTCCAGTGCCCAAACAACTCCACCTGGCTCATGAACTTCACATACCATCAGATGTTCTGGCAGCTATCTAGGAAAACCTATTTGGTCACTTGCGGCCAATGCCCATGGAGACCAGTCTGATGGAAATAACCAGGTTGAGCACTCACACACAACTAACATGTAGCTGCTCACTCAAGGCGCTCAAAACTCCACAACCAAAGACAAGTTCAACACACAAGCCATTTCTCGTTGCCACGGAAACCAAGTGCTCTGACAGCACATATGTCTCTAAGTGGATATGACACCTAGGGAAGGTAGTGTGGTGGTGAATGGCCACTGGCCGAAGCAGCAGCACAGCTCTTCCAGTGCCAAAACAAGTCAACCTGGCACATGAACTTCACATACCATCAGCTGTCCTGGCAGCTCTCCAGGAAAACCTGTTTGACCACTTCCGGTCCAAAAGCCCATTGAGCCCAGTGTGATTTAATCAAGCAAGATGATCACACACACACAAGTAACATGGAGCTCAGTACTCAAGGCGCTCAAAACTCCACAGCCAATGACAAGTTAAGCGCGCAAGCCATTTCCCATTGGCATGGAAACCAAGTGCTCTGGCAGCACTTATGTGGAACACTGAATGAGACACCAAGGGAATGTAGGTTCTCTGATGAATGACAAAACTGTCCGAAGCAGCAGCACAGCTCATCCAGTGCCAAAAGAACTCAACCTGACTCATGAACTTCACATACCATCAGCTGTCCTGGTAGCTATCTAGGAAACACTGTTTGGTCACTTGCGGTCTAATGCCGATTTATCCCCATATGATAAAACAAAGCATGTTGAGCACGCACACAAAACTAACATGGAGTTCCTCACTCAAGGCGCTCAAAAATCCAAATGCAAAGACAAGTTCAGCACCTAAGCCATTTCCCGCTATCATTGAAACCAAATGCTCTGGCAGCACATGTGTCTAAAAGAAGATTATGACAACTAGGGAAGGTAGTGTGTTGGGTCATGGCCAGTGCCCGAAGCAGCAGCACAGCTCTTCCAGTGTAAAACAACTCCAGCTGCCTCATGACTTCACATACCATCAGCTGTCCTGGCAGCTATCTAGGAAACCACATTTGATCACTTCGGGTTCTAATGCCCCTAGAGCCCAGTGTGATTTAATCAAGCAGGATGATCACACACACAGAACTAACATGGAGCTCCTCACTCAAGGCGCTCAAAACTCCACAGCCAAAGACAAGTTCAGCGCCTAAGCCATTTCAAATTGCCATGGAAACTAAGTGCTCTGGCAGCACATATGTGGAAAACTGGATGAGACACCAAGGGAATGCAGATTCTCTGATGAATGACAACTGCCCGAAGCAGCAGCACAACTCTTCAAGTACCAGAAGAACTCCACCTGGCTCATCAAGTTCACTTACCATCAGCTGTCCTGGCCGCTCTCTAGGAAACCCTGTTTGATCATATCCGATCAAATGCCCATTGAGCCCAGGGTGATGGAATCAAGCATATTGAGCACCCAAACAAAATTAACATGGAGCTGCTCAATCTAGGCGCACATAACTCCACAGCCAAAGACAAGTTCAGCGCCCAAGCCATTTCCCGTTGCCATGGAAACCAAGTGCTCTGGAAGCACATACGTCTGTAAGTGCATATGACACCTATGGAATGTAGGGTGGTGGTGAATGGTCAATGCCCAAAGCAGCAACACAGCCCTTACAGTGCCAAAACAACTCCACCTGGCTCATGAACTTCACATACCATTAGCTATCCTGGCAGCTATCTAGGAAACGCTGTTTGGTCACTTGCAGTCCAATGCCCTTGGGCTCAGTGTGATGGAATCAAGCAGCTTGAGCACCCACATAAAACTAAAATGGAGCTCCTCACTGAAGGTGGTCAAAACTCCACAGAAAAGACAAGTTCTTCACCCAAGCCATTTCCTCTTTCCATGGAAAACAAGTGCTCAGCAGCACATATGTCTGTAAGTGGATATAACACCTAGAGAAGGTAGTGTGGTGATGAATGTCAACTGCCCGAAGCAGCAACACAGCTCTTCCAGTGCCAAAACAACTCCACCTGCCTCATGAGCTTCACATACCATCAGCTGTCCTGGCAGCTATCTAGGAAACCCTGTATTGTCACTTGCGGTACAAATGCCCTGGATCCCAGAGTGATTTTACCAAAGAAGGATGATCACACACAGACAACTAGCATGGATCTTCACACTCAAGGCGCTCAAAACACCACAGCCAAAGAAAAGTTCATTGCCCAAGCCATTTCCCATTGCCATGGAAACCAAGTGCTCTGGCAGCACATATATGTGAAACTGGTTTTGACACCTAAGTAAGGTAGTGTGGTGGTGAGTTTCAATTGTCCGAAGAAGCAGCACTGCTATTCCAGTGCCAAAACAACCCTACCTGCCTCATGAACTTCACATACCTTCAGCTGTCCTGGCAGCTATCTAGGAAACCCGGTTTGGTCACACTCGCTCCAAAGGCTGTTGGGCCCAGTGTGCTGGAATCAAGCAGCTTGAGCACCCACACAAAACTAATATAGAGCTCCTCACTCAAGGTGCTCAAAACTCCAGAGCTCAAGACAAGTTCTTCGCCTAAGCCGTTTCCCGCTGGCAAGGAAACCAAGTGCTCTGGCAGCACATATGTGTGTAAGTGGATGTGACACCTAAGGAAGGTAGTGTGATGGTGGATGACCACTGCCGGAAGCAGCAACACAGCTCTTCCAGTGCCAAAAAACTCCATGGAAACCAAGTGCTTTGGCAGCACATATGTCTGAAAGTGCATATGACACCTATGGAAGGTATTGCGGTGGTGAATGACCACTGCCCGAAGCAGCAGCACAGCTCTTCCAGTGCCAAAACAACTCCACCTGGCTCATGAACTTCACATGCCATCAGCTGTCCTGGCAGCTATCTAGGAAACCCTGTTTGGTCACTTTCGGTCCAAATGTCCATTTCGCCCAGTGTGATTTAAACAAGCAGGATGATCACACACGAAAACTAACATTGAGCTCCTCAAACAAGGCGCTAAAAACTCCACAGCCAAAGAAAAGTTCAGCGCCAAGCCATTTCCTGTTGCCATTTAAACCAAGTGCTCTACCACCACATATGTGGAACAGTCGATGTGACAAATACAGAAAAGAATGTGGTGGTGAATGGCCACAGCCCGAAGCAGCAACACAGCTCTTCCAGTGTCAACACAACTCCACCTGGCCCATGAACTTCACATACCATAACCTGTCCTGGTTGTTATCTAGGAAACCCTGTTTGGTCATTTGCGGTCCAATGCAAATTGAGAACAGAGGGAAGGAATCAAGGCGGTTGAACACTCACACAAAACTAACATGGAGCTACTCACTTAAGGCACTCAAATCTCCACAGCCGATGACTAGTTCAGCGCCCAAGCCATTTCCCTTTGCCATGGAAACCAAGTGCTCTGGCAGCACATATGTGGAACATTGAATGTGACACCAAGCTAATATAGGTTCACTGGTGAATGGCCACTGCCCAAAGCAGCAGCATCTCCTCCAGTGCAAAAACAACTACACCTAGTCCATGAGCTTAACATACCATCAGCTGTCTTGGCTACTATCTAGTAAACACTGTTTGGTCACTTGCGGTAAAATATCCATTTAGCCTTTGTGATGGAATCAAGCAGATTGAACGCCCACACAAATCTAATACGGAGCTCCTCTCTCAAGTCGCTCAAAAATTCACAGCCAAATAAAAAGTTAGGCTCACAAGCCATTTCCGGCTGCCATGGAAACCAAGTGCTCTGGAAGCACATATGTCTGAAAGTGGATGTGACACCTGGGGAACAAAGTGTGGTGGTAAATGGCAACTGCTTGAAGCAGAAGCACAGCTCTTCCAGTGCCAAAACAACTCCACCTCGCTAATGAACTTCACATACCATCAGCTGTCAGGGCAGCTCTCTAGGAAACCATGTTTGGTCACTTCCGCTGCAATGCCTATGGAGACCAGTGTGATGGAAGTAACCAGGTTTAGCACCCACATACAACTAACATGTAGCTCATCACTCAAGGCGCTCAAAACTCAACTCCCAAAGACAAGTTCAGAGCATAAGCATTTCCAGTTGCCACGGAAAAATAGTGCTCTGACAGCATATATGTCTCTAAGTGGATATGACACCTAAGGAAGGTAGTGTGGTGGTGAATGGCCACTGCCCGAAGCAGCAGCACAGCTCTTGCAGTAACAAAACAACTCCACCTTGCTCATGAACTTCTCATATGATCAGCTGTCCTGGCAGCTATCTAGGAAAACCTGTTTGGTCACTTGCGCTCCAATACCAATTGAGCCCAGGGTGATGGAATCAAGCCTATTGAGCTCCCACACAAAAGTAACATGTTGCTCTTCACTCAAGTCGCTCAAAATTCCACAGCCAAAGACAAGTTCAGCACACAAGCCATTTCCCGTTATCATGGAAACCAAGTGCTCTGACAGCACATAAGTCTGAAACTGGATATGACACCTAGTGAAGGTAGTTTGGTGGTGAATGGCAACTCCCCGAAACAGCAGCACAGCTCTTTCAGTGCCAAAACAACTCCACCTGGCTCATCAACTTCACATACCATCAGCTGTCCTGGCAGCAATCAAGGAAACCCTGTTTTGTCAGTTGCAATCCCATTCCCTTTGAGACCAGGGCGATGTAAACAAGCATGTTGAGCATCCACACACAACTACCATGTAGCTCGTCACTCAAGGGGCTCAAAACTCCACAACCCAAGACAAGTTCAGCACCAAAGCCATTTCCTGTTGCCACGGAAACCAAGTGCTCTGGCAGCACATATGTCTGAAACTGGATATGACACCTAGGGAAGGTAGTGTGGTGGTGAATGGCCACTCCCCGAAGCAGCAGCACAGCTCTGCCAGTAGCAAAAAATTCCACCTGGCTTATCAACTTCACATACCATCAACTGTCCTGGGAGCTTTCTAGAACACCCTGTTTGGTCACTTGCGCTCCAACGCCCATTGAGCCCAGTGGGATGGAATCAAGGAGGTTGAGCATCCAAATAAAACTAACATTGAGCTGATCACTCAAGGCGGTCAAAACTCCACAGCCAAGGACAAGTTCACTGCCCAAACCATTTCCCGTTGCCATGGAAACCAAGTGCTCTGGCAGCACATATTTCTGAAAGTGGATATGACACCAAGGGAAGGTAGTGTTGTGATGAAAGGCCACTGCCCGAAGCAGCACAACTCTTCCAGTGCCAAAACAACTCCACCTGGCTCATGAACTTCACATACACTCAGCTGTCCTGGCAGCTATCTAGGAAACCCTGTTTGGTCACTTCCTGGTCAAATGCCCATTAGGCCCAGTGTGATGGAATCAAGCAGCTTGAGCACCCAAAGAAAACAAAACTCAAGGGGCTCAAAACACCCCAGACAAAGACAAGTTCAGCGCAGAAGCCATTTCCCATTGCCATGGAAACCAAGTGCTCTGGCAGCACATATTTCTGAAAGTGGATATGAGACATAAGGAAAAGAGTGTGGCGCTGAGTTTCAGCCGTCCGAAGCAGCAGCAAAGCTCCTCCACTGCCAAACAACTTCACCTGCCTTATGATCCTCACATACGATCAACTGTCCTGCAAGCTATCTAGGAAACCCTGTTTGGTCAGTTCCGCTCCAATGCCAATTGAGCCCAGTGGGATGGAATCAATCATATTGAGCAATCACACAAAATTAACATGCTGCTCCTCAATCAAGTAGCTCAAAACTCCATTGCCAAAACAAGTTCAGCGCCCAAGCCATTTCCCGTTGCCATGGAAACCAAGTGCTCTGGCAGCACATAATTCTGAATGTGGATATGACACCTAAGAAATGTAGTGTGGTGGTGAATGGCCACTGCCCAAAGCAGCAGCACAGCTCTTCCAGTGCCAAAACAACTCCACCTGGCTCATGAACATCACATACCATCAGTTGTCCTGGCAGCTATCTAGGAAACCCTGTTTCGTCAATTCTGGTCAACTGCAAATTTGGCCCAGTGTGATGGAATTAAGCAGCATGAGCACCCAAACAAAACTAACATGGAGCTGCTCATTCAAGGCGCTCAAAATTCCATCGCTAAGACAACTTCATCGCCCAAGCCATTTCCCGTTGCCATGGAAACCAAGCTTTCTGGCAGCACATATGTGGAACACTGGATGTGACAACAATGGTATGTACGTTTTCTGATGAATGACAACTGTCCGAAGCAGCAGCACAGCTCTTGCAGTGCAAAACAACTCCACATGGCTCATCAACTTCACATACCATCAGCTGTCCTGGAAGATCTCTAGGAAAATCTGTATGGACACTTCCGCTCCAATTCACATTGAGTCCAGTGTGATGGAATCAAGCATATTGAGCACTCAACAAATCTAACATGTAGCTCCTGACTTAAGGCGCTCAAAACACCACAGCCAAAGACAAGTCCAGGCCCAAGCCATTTCCCGTTGCCATGGAAACAAAATGCTCTGGCAGCACATATGTCCGAAACTGGATATGACACCTAAGTAAAGTAGTGTGGTGGTGAATGGCCAATGACCGAAGCAGCAGCATAGCTCTTCCAGTACCGAAACATCTCCACCTGGCTCATCAACTTCACATAGCATCAAGTGTCCTGGCAGCTATCTAGGAAACCCGGTTTCATCAGTTCCGCTCCAATTCCCATTGAGGCCAGAGGGATGGACTCAAGCATGTTGAGCACCCAAAAGCAGCTAACATGGAGTTCCTCACTCAGGGGCTCAAAGCTCCACATCAAAAGACAAGATCAGCGCACAAGCCAATTCGGGTTGACATGGAAACCAAGTACTCTGGCAGCACATATGTCTGAACATGGATATGAAAAATAAGGAAAGTAGTGTTGTGGTCAGTTTAAACTGTCTGAAGCAGCAACACAGATCTTCCAGTGCCAAAACAATTCCATCTTCTTCATGAATTTCACATACCATCACCTGTACAGGCAGCTATCTAGGAAACCCTGTTGGGTCACTTGCGGTCCCATGTCCATTGAGCCAAGTGGGATGGAATCAAGCAGCTTGAGCACCCACACAAAACGAACATGGAGCTCCTCACTCAAGGCACTCAAAACCCAACAGCCAAAGACAAATTCAGTGCCCAAGGCATTTCCCGCTGCCATGGAAACCAAGTGCTCTGGCAAAACATATGTCTGAACATGGATATGACACCTAGAGAAGGTAGTGTGGTGGTGAATGGCAACTGCCCGAAGCAGCAGCAGAGTTCTTTCAATGCGAAAACACCTGCACCTGCCTCATTAACTTCACATACAATCAGCTGTCCTGGCAGCTATCTAGGTAACCCTGTTGGGTCACTTCCGGTGGCATGTCCATAGAGCCCAGTGGGATGCAATCAAGCAACATGTTGAGCACCCAAACAAAATGAACATGGATCTCCTCACTCAAGGCGCTCAAAACTTCACAGCCATAGACAATTTCAGCGCGCAAGCCATTTCCCGTTGCCATACAACCAAGTGCTCTGGCGGCACATACGTCTGAATGTGCATATGAAACCTAAGGAAGGTATTGTGGTGGTGAATGTCCAGTGCCCGAAACAGCAGCTCAGCTCCTCCAGTGCCAAAACAACTCCACCTGGCTCATAAACTTCACATACCTTCAGCTGTCCTGGCAGCTATCCAGGAAACCCTGTTTGGTCACTACCGCTCCAATGCCCATGGAACCCAGTGTGATTTAAACCAGCAGGATTATCACCCACACACAATTAACATGGAGCTCCTCAATCAAGGCGCCGAAAGCTCCACAGCCAAAGACAAGTTTAGCGCCCAAGCCATTTCCCGTTGCCATGGAAACCAAGTGCTTTGGCAGCACATATGTGGAACAGTGGATGTGACACATACAGAAAACATTGTGGTGGTGAATGGCAACTGCTCGAAGCTGCAACAGCTCTTCCAGTGCCAAAACAACTCCACCTGGCTCATGAACTTCATATACCAGCATCTGTCCTGGCAGCTATCTAGGAAACCCTGTTTGGTCACTTCCGGTCAAATGCTCATTTGGCTCAGTGTGATGGAATGAAGCATGTTGAGCACCCACACAAAACTAACATGAAACTGCCCACTCAAGGCGTTCAAAACTCCATTGCCAAAGACAATTTCATTACCCAAACCATTTCCTGTTGCCATGGAAACCAAGTGCTCTGGCAGCACATATGTCTGAAACTGGATATGACACCTATGAAATGTAGTGTGGTGGTGAATGGCCAATGCCTGAAGCAGTAACACAGCTCTTCCAGTGCCAAAATGACACCACCTGGCTCATCAACTTAACATACCATCAGCTGTCCTGTCAGCACTCTAGGAAACCCTGTTTGGTCACTTGCGGTCAAATGTCCATGGAGCCAAGAGGGATGGAAACAAGCAGCATGTTGAGCACATACACAAAACTAACATGGAGCTCCTGACTCAAGGCGCCCAAAACTCCACAGCAAAAGACAAGTTCAGCGCCCAAGCCATTTCCCGTTGCCATGGAAACCAAGTGCTCTAAAGCACATATGTGTGAAACTGGATATGACACCAATGAAATGTAGTTTGTTGGTTAATGTCAACTGCCCGAAACAGCAATCCAGCTCTTCCAGTGCCAAAATAACTCCACCTGGCTCATGAACTTCATATACCATCATCTGTCCTGGCAGCTATCTAGGAAACCCTGGTTGGTCACTTCCGTTCCAATGTCCATTGAGCACAGTGGGATGGAATCAAGATTGTTGAGCACGCACACACAAAACTGACATGGAGCTCCTCATTGAAGGTACTCAAAACTCCACAGCCAAAGACAAGTTCAGCGCCCAAGCCATTTCCCATTGTCATGGAAACTAAGTGCTTTTGCAGCACATATGTAAAACACTGAATGTGACACCAAAGGATAGTAGGTTCTCTGAAGAATGACAACTGCCCGAAGCAGCAGCACAGCTCTTCCCGTGCCAAAACAACTCCACCTGGCTCATCAACCTCACATACCATCAGCTGTCCTGGCAGCTATCTAGGAAACCCTGTTTGGTCACTTTCGCTGAAATGCCCTTTAAGACCAGTGGGAAGCAATCAAACAGCTTGAGCACCTAAAAAAACTAACATTAAGTTCCTCACTGAAGGCGCTCAAAATTCCACAACCAAAGACAAGTTCAGTGCCCAAGCCAAAACATGTTGCAAGGAAACCAAGTGCTCTGGCAGCACATATGTGTGAAACTGGATATGATACCTAAGGAATGTAGTGTGGTGGTGAATGGCCACTGTTCGAAGCAGCACCACAGCTCTTCCAGTGCCAAAACAACTCCACCTGACTCATCAACTTCACATACGATCAGCTGTCCTGGCAGCTATCTAAAAAACACTGGTTGGTCACTTCTTGTCAAATGCCCATAGGCCCAGTGTGATGGAATCAAGCAGCTTGAGCACCCACACACAACTAACATGGACTTGCCTATGCAAGGCGCTCAAAACTCCATCACCAAAGACAAGTTCATCGCCCAAGCCATTTCCCGTTGCCATGGAAACCAAGTGCTCTGGCAGCACATATGTTTGTAAGTGGATATGACACCTAAGGAATGTAGTGTGGTGGTGAATGGCAAATGCCCGAAGCAGAAAGACAGCTCTTTCAGTGCCAAAACAACTCCACATGGCTCATGAACTTCACATACCATCATCTGTCCTGGCAGCTATCTAGGAAACCCTGTTTTGCCACTTCAGTTCAAATGCCCATGGAGTCCAGTGAGATTTAAACAGTCAGGATGATCACACACACACAACCAACATGGAGCTCTAAGGTAAGGGTGCTCATAACTCCAAAGGCAAAGACAAGTTCAGCGCCCAAACCATTTCCTGTTGCCATGGAAACCAAGTGCTCTGGCAGCACGTATGTGCAACTGCGGATGTGACTCCAAGGGAATACAGGTCAGATTTTGAATGGCAACTGCTCAAAGCAGCAGCACAGCTCTTCCAGTGCCAATACAACTCCACCTGGCTCATCAACTTCACATATCATCAGCGTCCTGGCAGCTATCTAGGAAACCCTGTTTGGTCACTTGCGCTCCAATGACCATGGAGGCCAGTGGTATGGAATCAAGCATGTTGCGCACCCAAACACAAAACTAACATATAGCTGCCACTCAAGGCCCACAAAATTCCACAGCCAATGATAAGTTCAGCGCCCAAGGTATTTACCGTTGCAATGGAAACCAAGTGCTCTGGCAGCACATATGTCTGAAACTGCATATGACACCAAGGGAAAGTAGTTTATTGGTAAATATCAACTGTCCGAAGCAGCAACACAGCCCTTCCAGTGCCAAAACAACTCCACCTGGCTCATGAACTTCACATAGCATCAGCTGTCCTGGCAGCTATCTAGGAATCCCTGTTTTATCACTTCCGCTCCAATGAACCTTCAGCCCAGTGGGATGGAATCAAGCAGGTTGAGCAACCAAAGACAACCAACATGCAGCTCCTCACTCAAGGCGCTCAAAACTCCACGGCAATAGACAAGTTCAGTGCCCAAGCCATTTCCCATTACCTCGGAAACCAAGTGCTCTGCAGCACATATGTGGAACACTGGAAGTGACACATAGAGAACAGAGTTTGGTGGTAAATGGCAACTGCACGAAGCATCAGCACAGCTCCTCCAGTGCCAAAACTACTCAACCTGGCTCATCAACTTCACATACCATCAGCTGTCCTGGCAGCTATCTAGGAAACCCTGTTTGATTACTTGCCGTCCAATGCCCTTTGAGCTAAGAGTGATAGAAAAAAGCACTTTGAGCACCCACACACAACTAACATGGAACTCCACACTAAGGGCACTCAAAACTCCACAGCCAAAAACAAATTACGCGCCCAAAGCCATTACTCATTGCCAAGGAAACCAAGTGCTCTGGCAGCACATATGTCTGAAGCTAAATATGACACCTAATGAAGGTAGGGTGGTGGTGAATGGCCACTGACCGATGCAGCAACACAGCTCTTCCAGTGCCAAAACAACTCAACCTGGCTCATGAACTTCACATACCATCAGCTATCCTGGCAGCTATGTAGGAAACCCTGTTTGGTGTCTTGCGGTCCAATGCCCTTTAAGACCATTTGGATGGAATCAAGCATGTTGAGCACCCAAATACAACTAACATTTAGCTCCTCACTCAGGGCGCTCAAAATTCCACAGCCAAAGATAAGTTCAGCGACCAAGCCATTTACCGTTGGCATGGAAACCAAGTGCTCTGGCAGCACATATGTGGAACAGTGGATATGACAACTAAGGAACGTAGTGTAGTGGTGAATGGCAACTACCCGATGAAGCCGCACAGCTTTTCCATTGCCAAAACAACTCTACCTGGCTCATGAACTTCACATACCATCAGCTGTCCTGGCAGCTATCTAGGAAACCCTGTTTGGTCACTTGCGGTCAAATGCCCATTGAGCCCAGTGTGATGGAATCAAGCAGCTTGAGCACCCACACACAACTAACATGGACTTGCCTATTCAATGCGCTCAAAACTCCACAGCCAAAGACAAATTCATAGCCCAAGCCATTTCCCGTTACCATGTAAACCAAGTGTTCTGGCAGCACATATCTTTGTAAGTGGATATGACACCTAAGGAATGTAGTGTAGTGGTGAATGGCAAATGCCCGAAGCAGCAAGACAGCTCTTTCAGTGCCAAAACAACTCCACATGGCTCATGAATTTCACATACCATCATCTGTCCTGGCAGCTATCTAGGAAACCCTGTTTTGCCACTTCAGGTCAAATGATCATGGAGTTCAGTGAGATTTAAACAGTCAGGATGATCACACACACACAACCAACATGGCGCTCTACATTAAGGGCGCTCAAATCTCCAAAGGCAAAGACTTGTTCAGCGCCCAAGCTATTTCCCGTTGCCATGGAAACCAAGTGCTCTGGCAGCACGTATGTGCAACTGCGGATGTGACTCCAAGGGAATACAGGTCAGATTTTGAATGGCAACTGCTCAAAGCAGCAGCACAGCTCTTCCAGTGCCAATACAACTCCACCTGGCTCATCAACTTCACATATCATCAGCGTCCTGGCAGCTATCTAGGAAACCCTGTTTGGTCACTTGCGCTCCAATGACCATGGAGGCCAGTGGGATGGAATCAAGCATGATGCGCACCCAAACACAAAGCTAACATATAGCTGCCACTCAGGGGCACAAAACTCCACAGCCAAAGACAAGTTCAGCGCCCAAGCCATTTACCGTTGCAATGGAAACCAAGTGCTCTGGCAGCACATATGTCTGAAACTGCATATGACACCAAGGGAAAGTAGTTTATTGGTAAATGTCAACTGTCCGAAGCAGCAACACAGCTCATCCACTGCGAAAACAACTCAACCTGGCTCATGAACTTCACATACCATCAGCTGTCCTGGCTGTATATAGGAAACCCTGTTTGGTCACTTCCTCTTCAATGCCCATTGTGTCCAGTGTGATGGAATCAAGCAGCTTGAAAAACCAAACAAAACTAACATGGAGCTGCTCACTCAAGGCGCTCAAAAACGCATCATCAAAGACAAGTTCAGCGCCCAAAGCCATTTCCCCGCTGCCATGGAAACCAAGTAATCTGGCAGCACATATGTGTGTAAGTGGATATGACAAATAGGGAAGGTAGTGTGGTGGTGAATGGCCACTGCCCGAAGCAGCAAAACAGCTCTTCCAGTGCCAAAAAAACTCCACCTGGCTCATGAACTTCACATACTATCAGCTGTCCTGGCAGCTATCTAGGAAACCCTTTTTGGTCATTTGCGGTCCAATGCCCATGACACCAGTGGGATTGAAACAAGCCTGTTGAGCACCCACACACAACTAACATGGAGTTCCTCATTGAAGGCACTCAAAACTCTACAGCCAAAGACAAGTTCAAGTCTCAAGCCACTTCCAGTTGCCATGAAAACCAAGTGCTCTGGCAGCACATATGTGTGTAAGTGGATATGACAAATCGGGAAGGTAGTGTGGTGGTGAATGGCCAATGCCAGAAGCAGAAACACAGCTCTTCCATTGCCGAAACAACTCCACCTGGCTCATGAACTTCACATACCATCAGCTGTCCTGGCAGCTATCTAGGAAACATTGTGTGGTTAATTCTGTACCAATGCCCTTTGAGCCCAGTGTGATAGAATCAAGCATACTGAGCACTGAAACACAACTAACATGTAGCTCCTCAATCAAGGCGCTCAAAACTCCACAGCCAAAGACAATTTCAGTGCCCAAACCATTTCCTGATGCCATGGAAACCACTTGTTCTGGCAGCACATATGTCTTTAAGTAGTTATGACACCTAGGAAAGATAGGTTCTCTCAAGAATGACAACTGCCCGATGCAGCAGCACAGCTCTTTCAATGCCAAAACAACTCCACCTGGCTCATCAACTTCACATACCATCAGCTGTCCTGGCAGCTATCTAGGAAACCCTGTTTGGTCATTTCTGCTCCAATCCCTTTGAGATTAATGGGATGAAATCAAGCAGGTTGAGCACCCAACACACAACTAACATGAGGCTCCTAATTAAAGGTGCTTAAAACTCCTCAGCCAAAGACAAGTTTAGCGCCCAAACCATTTCTCGTTGCCATGGAAACCAAGTGCTCTGGCAGCACATATGTGTGAAACTGTATATGACACCTAGGGAAGGTAGCGGGGTGGTGAATTTCAACTCCACGAAGCAGCAGCACAGCTTTTCCACTGCCAAAACAACTCCACCTGGCTCATGAACTTCACATACCATCATCTGTCCTGGCAGCTATCTAGGAAACACTGTTTGGTCACTTTCGCTCCGAAGCACATGGATCCCAGAGCGATGAAATCAAGCAGCTTGAGCACCCAAATAAAACTAACATGGAGCTGTCCACTCAAGGCGCCCAAAACTCCACAGTCAAAGAAAGTTCATTGCCCAAGCCATTTCGCGTTGTCATGGAAACCAAGTGCTCTGGTAGACATATTTGTGAATGTTTATTTGACAGCTAAGGAAGGTAGTGTGTTGTTGAATGGCCACTGAATGAAGCTGCAGCACAGCTGTTCCAGTGCCAAAACAACTCCACCTGGCTCATGAACTTCACATACCATCAGCTGCCCTGGCAGCTATCAAGGAAACCATGTTTGGTCACTTGTGCTCCAATGCCCTTTAAGACCAGAGGGATGGAATCAAGCATGTTGAGCTCCCACAGAAAACTAATATGTAGCTCCTTACTCAAGGCGCTCAAAATTCCAAAGCCAAAGACAAGTTCAGCGCCCAAGCTATTTCCCGTTGCCTTTGAAGCCAAGTGATCTGGCAGCACATATATGGAACCGTGAATGTGACTAATACAGATCATAATTTGGTGGTGAATGGCCCATGCCCGAAGCAGCAACAGCTCTTCCAGTGCCAAATCAACTCTACCTGGCTCATGAACTTCACATAGCATCAGCTGTCCTGGCAGCTATCTAGGAAACCCGGTTTGGTCACTTGCGGTCAAATGCCTTTTGAGCCCAGTGTGTTGGATCAACCAAGTTGAGCACCCACACAAAACTAACATGGATCTCCTCACTCAAGGCGCTCAAAACGACACAGTCAAAGACAAGTTCAGCGCCCAAGCCATTTCCACTTGTCAGGGAAACCAAGTGCTCTGGCAGCACATATATATGAAAGTTTATATGACACCTAAGGAAGGTAGTGTGGTGGCGAATTTCAACGTCCCAAAGAAGCAGCACTGCTGTTCTAGTGCCAAAACAACTCCACCTGGCTCATCAACTTCACATACCATTAGCTGTCCTGGCAGCTATCTAGGAAATCCGGTTTGGTCACCTGCTGTCAAATGCTGATTGGGCTCAGTGTGATGGATCAACCAGGTTGAGCACCCAAACAAAACTAACATGGAGCTTCCCACTCAAGGCGCTCAAAACTCCACAGCCAAAGAAAGTTCATCGCTTAAACCATTTCCCGTTGGCATGGAAACCAAGTGCTCTGGCAGCACATATGTGTGAAAGTGGATATGACACCTATGGAAGGTAGTGTGGTGGTGAATGGCCACCTCCCGAAGCAGTAACCCAGCTCTTCCAGTGCCAAAACAACTCCACCTGGCTCAGGAACTTCACATACTATCAGCTGTCCTGGCAGCCATCTAGGAACAATGCTTGGTCACTTTAAGTCCAAAATGCCAATTAGCCCAGTGTGCTCTAAACTAGCAGGATGATCACACACACACAACTAACATGGAGCTCCTCACTCAAGGCGCTCAAAACTCCACAGCCAAACACAAGCTCTGCCCTTAAGCCATTTCCCGTTGCCATGGACACCAAGTGCTCTTGCAGCACATATGTGGAACATATGTGATGTGACACATGGAGAACACAGTGTGGTGGGAATGGCAACTGTCCGAAGCAGCACAGCTCTTCCAGTGCCAAAACAATTCAACCTGGCTCATGAACTTCACATGCAATCATCTGACCTGGCAGCTATCTAGGAAACCATGTTTGATCACTTCCGCTCCAATGCCCATTGAGCCAATAGTGATACAAACATGCAGCTTGAGCACCCAAAGAAAACTAACATGGAGCTCCTCACTAAGGGCACTCTAAACTGCACAGCCAAAGACAAGTTCAACGCCCAAAGTCAATTCCTGCCGGCATGAAAACCAAGTGCTCTGGCAGCACTTATGTGGAACACTGAATGTGACACCAAGGGAATGTAGGTTCTCTGATGAATAACCACTGCCCGAAGCAGCAGCACAGCTCTTCCACTGCGAAAACAACTCCACCTGGCTCATCAACTTCACATACCATCATCTGTCCTGGCAGCTATCTAGGAAACCCTGCTTGGTCACTCCCAGGCAAATGCCTATTGACCCCAATGTGATGGAATCAAGCTGCTTGAGAACCCACACAAATTAAGATGGAGCTCCTCACTCAAGGCGCTCAAAACTCCACAGCCAAAGACAAGTTCAGTGCCCAAGCCATTTCCGGTTCCATGGAAACCAAGTGCTCTGGCAGCACATATGTGGAACAGTGGATGTGACACATAGAGAACACACTGTGGTGGGGAATTTCAACTGATCGAAGCTCCAACAGCTCTTCCAGTGCAAAAAAACTCCACCTGGCTCATGAACTTCACATACTATCAGCTGTCCTGACAGCTATCTAGGAAACCCTGTTCAGTCACGTGCGGTCCAATGCCCAAGACACCAGTGGGATTGAAACAAGCATGTTGAGCACCCACACACAACTAACATGGAGCTCCTCATTCAAGGCGCTCAAAACTCCACAGCCAAAGACAAGTTCAAGTCCCAAGCCATTTCCCGTTGCCATGGAAACCAAGTGTTCTGGCAGCACATATGTCTCTAAGTGGATACGACACCAAGGGAAGGTAGTGTTGTGGTGAATGGCCACTGCCCGAAGCAGCAGCACAGCTCTTCCACTGCCAAAACAACTCCACCTGGCTCATGAACTTCACATACCATCAGCTGCCCTGGCAGCTATCTAGGAAACCCTGTTTGGTCACTTTCGCTCCGAAGCACATGGATCCCAGAGCGATGAAATCAAGCAGCTTGAGCACCCAAATAAAACTAACATGGAGCTGTCCACTCAAGGCGCCCAAAACTCCACAGTCAAAGAAAGTTCATTGCCCAAGCCATTTCGCGTTGTCATGGAAACCAAGTGCTCTGGTAGACATATTTGTGAATGTTTATTTGACAGCTAAGGAAGGTAGTGTGTTGTTGAATGGCCACTGAATGAAGCTGCAGCACAGCTGTTCCAGTGCCAAAACAACTCCACCTGGCTCATGAACTTCACATACCATCAGCTGCCCTGGCAGCTATCAAGGAAACCATGTTTGGTCACTTGTGCTCCAATGCCCTTTAAGACCAGAGGGATGGAATCAAGCATGTTGAGCTCCCACAGAAAACTAATATGTAGCTCCTTACTCAAGGCGCTCAAAATTCCAAAGCCAAAGACAAGTTCAGCGCCCAAGCTATTTCCCGTTGCCTTTGAAGCCAAGTGATCTGGCAGCACATATATGGAACCGTGAATGTGACTAATACAGATCATAATTTGGTGGTGAATGGCCCATGCCCGAAGCAGCAACAGCTCTTCCAGTGCCAAATCAACTCTACCTGGCTCATGAACTTCACATAGCATCAGCTGTCCTGGCAGCTATCTAGGAAACCCGGTTTGGTCACTTGCGGTCAAATGCCTTTTGAGCCCAGTGTGTTGGATCAACCAAGTTGAGCACCCACACAAAACTAACATGGATCTCCTCACTCAAGGCGCTCAAAACGACACAGTCAAAGACAAGTTCAGCGCCCAAGCCATTTCCACTTGTCAGGGAAACCAAGTGCTCTGGCAGCACATATATATGAAAGTTTATATGACACCTAAGGAAGGTAGTGTGGTGGCGAATTTCAACGTCCCAAAGAAGCAGCACTGCTGTTCTAGTGCCAAAACAACTCCACCTGGCTCATCAACTTCACATACCATTAGCTGTCCTGGCAGCTATCTAGGAAATCCGGTTTGGTCACCTGCTGTCAAATGCTGATTGGGCTCAGTGTGATGGATCAACCAGGTTGAGCACCCAAACAAAACTAACATGGAGCTTCCCACTCAAGGCGCTCAAAACTCCACAGCCAAAGAAAGTTCATCGCTTAAACCATTTCCCGTTGGCATGGAAACCAAGTGCTCTGGCAGCACATATGTGTGAAAGTGGATATGACACCTATGGAAGGTAGTGTGGTGGTGAATGGCCACCTCCCGAAGCAGTAACCCAGCTCTTCCAGTGCCAAAACAACTCCACCTGGCTCAGGAACTTCACATACTATCAGCTGTCCTGGCAGCCATCTAGGAACAATGCTTGGTCACTTTAAGTCCAAAATGCCAATTAGCCCAGTGTGCTCTAAACTAGCAGGATGATCACACACACACAACTAACATGGAGCTCCTCACTCAAGGCGCTCAAAACTCCACAGCCAAACACAAGCTCTGCCCTTAAGCCATTTCCCATTGCCATGGACACCAAGTGCTCTTGCAGCACATATGTGGAACATATGTGATGTGACACATGGAGAACACAGTGTGGTGGGAATGGCAACTGTCCGAAGCAGCACAGCTCTTCCAGTGCCAAAACAATTCAACCTGGCTCATGAACTTCACATGCAATCATCTGACCTGGCAGCTATCTAGGAAACCATGTTTGATCACTTCCGCTCCAATGCCCATTGAGCCAATAGTGATACAAACATGCAGCTTGAGCACCCAAAGAAAACTAACATGGAGCTCCTCACTAAGGGCACTCTAAACTGCACAGCCAAAGACAAGTTCAACGCCCAAAGTCAATTCCTGCCGGCATGAAAACCAAGTGCTCTGGCAGCACTTATGTGGAACACTGAATGTGACACCAAGGGAATGTAGGTTCTCTGATGAATAACCACTGCCCGAAGCAGCAGCACAGCTCTTCCACTGCGAAAACAACTCCACCTGGCTCATCAACTTCACATACCATCATCTGTCCTGGCAGCTATCTAGGAAACCCTGCTTGGTCACTCCCAGGCAAATGCCTATTGACCCCAATGTGATGGAATCAAGCTGCTTGAGAACCCACACAAATTAAGATGGAGCTCCTCACTCAAGGCGCTCAAAACTCCACAGCCAAAGACAAGTTCAGTGCCCAAGCCATTTCCGGTTCCATGGAAACCAAGTGCTCTGGCAGCACATATGTGGAACAGTGGATGTGACACATAGAGAACACACTGTGGTGGGGAATTTCAACTGATCGAAGCTCCAACAGCTCTTCCAGTGCAAAAAAACTCCACCTGGCTCATGAACTTCACATACTATCAGCTGTCCTGACAGCTATCTAGGAAACCCTGTTCAGTCACGTGCGGTCCAATGCCCAAGACACCAGTGGGATTGAAACAAGCATGTTGAGCACCCACACACAACTAACATGGAGCTCCTCATTCAAGGCGCTCAAAACTCCACAGCCAAAGACAAGTTCAAGTCCCAAGCCATTTCCCGTTGCCATGGAAACCAAGTGCTCTGGCAGCACATATGTCTCTAAGTGGATACGACACCAACGGAAGGTAGTGTTGTGGTGAATGGCCACTGCCCGAAGCAGCAGCACAGCTCTTCCACTGCCAAAACAACTCCACCTGGCTCATGAACTTCACATACCATCAGCTGCCCTGGCAGCTATCTAGGAAACCCTGTTTGGTCATTTCTGCTCCAATGCCCATTGAGACCAGTGGGATTGAACCAAGCATGTTGAGCACCCACACACAATTAACATGGAGCTCCTCAGTCAAGGCGCTCAAAACCTCACACCCAAAGATAAGTTTAATGCCCAAACCATTTCCCGTTACTATAGAAACCAAGTGCTCTACCAGCAAGTATGTGCAATTTTGGATGTGACACCAAGAAAATATAGGTCCGATAGTGAATGGCTACTGCCCGAAGCAGCAGCACAGCTCTTCCAGTGCCAAAACAACTCCACCTGGCTCATCAACGTCACATATCATCAGCTGTCCTGGCAGCTATCTAGGAAATCCTGTTTGGTCACTAACGCTCCAATGCCGTTTAAGACCAGTGGGATGGAATCAAGCATGTTGAGCACCCACACAAAACTAACATCGAGCTCCTCACTCAAGGCGCTCAAAATTCCACATCAAAGACAAGTTCAGCGCCCTAGCCATTTCCCGTTGACATGAAAACCAAGTGCTCTAGCAGCACATGTGTGGAACAGTGGATGCAACACGTACAGAACACAGTGTGGTGGTGAATGGCAACTGCCCGAAGCAGCGACACAGCTCTTCCAGTGCCAAAACAACTCCACCTGGCTCATGAACTTCACATACCATCAGCTGTCCTGGCAGCTATCCAGGAAACCGGATTTGGTCACTTGCGGTCAAATGCACTTTGAGCCCAATGTGATGGAATCAAGCAGCTTTAGCACCCACACAAAACTAACATGGAGCTCCTCACTCAAGGCGCTCAAAACTACACAGCCAAAGACAAGTCCAGTGCCCAAGCCATTTCCGGTTCCATGGAAACCAAGTGCTCTGGCAGCACATATGTGGAACAGTGGATGTGACACATAGAGAACACAGTGTGGTGGGGAATTTCAACTGCTCGAAGCTGCAAAACAGCTCTTCCAGTGCCAAAACAACTCCACCTGGCTCATGAACGTCACATACCATCAGCCCTCCTGGCAGCTATATAGGAAACCCTGTTTGGTCACTTGGGGTCCAATGCCCATTGAGCCAAGTGTGATGGAATCAACCAGTTTGGGAACCCACACAAAACTAACATGGAGCTCCTCACTCAAGGCGCTCAAAACTCCACAGCCAAAGGCAAGTTCATCGCCTTGCCATTTCCCGTTGCCATGGAAACCAAGTGATCTGACAGCACATGTGTGTGAAAGTGGATATGACACCTAAGGAAGGTAGTGTGGTGATGAATTTCAACATCCCGAAGAAGCAGCATTGCTGATCTAGTGCCAAAACAACTCCACCTGGCTCATCAACTTCACATACCATCAGCTGTCCTGGCAGCTATCTAGGAAACCCTGTTTGGTGACATGCTGTCAAATGTCGATTGGGCTCAGTGTGATGGATCAACCAGGTTGAGCACCAAAGCAAAACTAACATGGAGCTTCCCACTCAAGGCGCTCAAAACTCCACAGCCAAAGACAAGTTCATCGCTTAAACCATTTCCCGTTGGTATGGAAACCAAGTGCTCTGGCAGCACATATGTCTCTAAGTGGATATGACAACAAGGGAAGGTAGTGTGGTGGTGAATGTCCACCTCCCGAAGCAGTAACACAGCTCTTCCAGTGCCAAAACAACTCCACCTGGCTCAGGAACTTCACATACCATTAGCTGTCCTGGCAGCCATCTAGGAAACAATGTTTGGTCACTTGCGGTCCAAAATGTCAATGGAGCCCGGTGTGCTTTTTAAACTAGCAGGATGATCACACACACACAACTAAACATGGACCTCCTCACTCAAGGCGCTCAAAACTCCACAGCCAAACACAAGCTCTGCCCTTAAGCCATTTCTCGTTGCCATGGACACCAAGTGCTCTTGCAGCACATATGTGATGTGACACATGGAGAACACAGTGTGGTGGGAATGGCAACTGTCCGAAGCAGCACAGCTCTTCCAGTGCCAAAACAATTCAACTGGCTCATGAACTTCACATGCCATCATCTGACCTGGCAGCTATCTAGGAAACCCTCTTTGATCACTTCCGCTCCAATGCCCATTGAGCCAAGTGTGATACAAACATGCAGCTTGAGCACCCAAAGAAAACTAACATGGAGTTCCTCACTAAGGGCACTCAAAACTCCACAGCCAAAGACAAGTTCAACGCCCAAAGCCATGTCCCGCCTGCATGGAAACCAAGTGCTCTGACAGCACATATGTGGAACACTGAATGTGACACCAAGGGAATGTAGGCTCTCTGATGAATGACCACTGCCCGAAGCAGCAGAACAACTCTTCCACTGCGAAAACAACTCCACCTGGCTCATCAACTTCACATACCATCATCTGTCCTGGCAGCTATCTAGGAAACCCTGCTTGGTCAAACCCGGTCAAATGCCTATTGACCCCAATGTGATGGAATCAAGCAGCTTGAGAACCCACACAAATTAAGATGGAGCTCCTCACTCAAGGCGCTCAAAACTCCACAGCCAAAGACAAGTTCAGTGCCCAAGCCATTTCCGGTTCCATGGAAACCAAGTGCTCTGGCAGCACATATGTCTCTAAGTGGATATGACACCAAGGGAAGGTAGTGTGGTATTGAAGGCCACTGCCCGAAGCAGCAACACAGCTCTTCCAGTGCCAAAACAACTCCACCTGCCTCATGAAATTCACCTGAAATTAGCTGTCCTGGTAGCTATCCAGGAAACCCTGTTTGGTCACTTGCTGTCCAATGCCCATTGAACCCAGGGGGATGGAATCAAGCAGCTTAACAACCCAAGAAAAAGTAACATGGAGTTTCTCACTAAAGGTGCTCAAACCTCCACAGAAAAGACAAGTTCAGCATACAAGCCATTTCCCGCTGCCAAGGAAACCAAGTATTCTGGCAGCACATACGTATCTAAGTGGATATGATACCTTGGGAAGGTAGTATAGTGAAGAATTTCAACTGCCTGAAGCAGCAACACAGCTCTTCTAGTGCCAAAACAACTCCTCCTGGCTCATTAACTTCACATACTATCAGCTGTCCTGGCAGCGATCTAGGAAACACTGTTGAGTCACTTGCGTTCCAATGCTCGTTGGGCCCACTGTGATGGAATCAAGCAGCTTGACAACCCAAACAAAACTAACATGTAGCTGCTCACTCAAGGCGCTCAAAACTCCATCGCCAAAGACAAGTTCAGCGCCCAAGCCATTTCCCATTGCCATGGAAACCAAGTGATCTAGCAGCACATATGTCTGAAACTGGATATGAAACCTATGGTAGGAAATTTGTTGGTTAATGTCAGCTGCCGAACAAGCAACACAGCTCTTCCAGTGCCAAAACAACACCACCTGGCTCATCAACTTCACCTACTATCAGCTGTCCTGGCAGCTATGTAGGAAACACTGGTTGATAACTTGCGGTCCAAATGCCCATGGAGACAAGTGGGATGGAATCAAGCATGTTGAGCACCCAAACACAACACCATGCAATTCCTCACTCAAGGCGCTCAAAACTCCACAGCAATAGACAAGTTCAGCGCCCGAACCATTTCCCATTGCCATGGAAACCAAGTGCTCTGACAGCACATATGTGGAACAGTGGATGTGACACATACAGAACACATTGTGGTGGTGAATGGCAACTGCCCGAAGCAGCGACACAGCTCTTCCAGTGCCAAAACAACTCCACCTGGCTCATGAACTTCACATACCATCAGCTGTCTTGGCAGCTATCCAGGAAACCGGGTTTGGTCACTTGCGGTCAAATGCACTTTGAGCCCAATGTGATGGAATCAAGCAGCTTTAGCACCCACACAAAACTAACATGGAGCTCCTCACTCAAGGCGCTCAAAACTACACAGCCAAAGACAAGTTCAGTGCCCAAGCCATTTCCGGTTCCATGGAAATCAAGTGCTCTGGCAGCACATATGTGGAACAGTGGATGTGACACATAGAGAACACAGTGTGGTGGGGAATTTCAACTGCTCGAAGCTGCAAAACAGCTCTTCCAGTGCCAAAACAACTCCACCTGGCTCATGAACGTCACATACCATCAGCCCTCCTGGCAGCTATATAGGAAACCCTGTTTGGTCACTTGGGGTCCAATGCCCATTGAGCCAAGTGTGATGGAATCAACCAGTTTGGGAACCCACACAAAACTAACATGGAGCTCCTCACTCAAGGCGCTCAAAACTCCACAGCCAAAGGCAAGTTCATCGCCTTGCCATTTCCCGTTGCCATGGAAACCAAGTGATCCGGCAGCACATGTGTGTGAAAGTGGATATGACACCTAAGGAAGGTACTGTGGTGATGAATGGCAACAGCCCGAAGCATTAACACAGCTCTTCCAGTGCCAAAACAACTCCACCTGGGTCATGAACTTCACATACCATCAACCCTCCTGGCAGCTATCTAGGAAACCATGTTTTTTCATTTCTGCGCCAATGTCCTTTAAAACCAGTGAGATGAAATCATGCATGTTGAGCACCCAAACACAACTAAAATGGAGCTCCTCACACAAGGCGCTCAAAATTCCACAGCCAAAGACAAGTTCAACGTCCAAAGCCATTTTCTGTTACCATGGAAACCAAGTGCTCTGGCAGCACATATGTGGAAAACTGAATGTGACACTAAGGGAATGTAGGTTCTCTGATGAATGACCACTGCCCAAGCAGCAGCACAGCTCTTCCACTGCGAAAACAACTCCACTTGGCTCATGAACTTCACATACCATCATCTGTCCTGGCAGCTATCTAGGAAACCTGGTTTGGTCACTTGCGGTCAAATGCCTATTTACCCCAATGTGATGGAATCAAGCAGCTTGAGAACTCATACAAATTAAGATGGAGCTCCTTCATCTTGGGGCTGTTTGCATACACTATATCTGTTGATTTTTGTTCATTAATTTTGTACCCTGCCACTCTACCAAACTCTCGTACAAGTTCTAGCAGTCTCTGTATTGAGTCTCTTGGCTCTTCTACATAAAGAATCATATCATCTGCGTATAGTGAGTGCTTGACTTCTTGGTTTCCCATTTGGATTCCTCTGATTTCTTTTTCTTGTCTTATCGCCTCAGCGAGTACCTCTAGGACTATGTTGAACTTAACCAGCAAGATACCATTCAAAATAACAGAGAAAAGTATGAAAAATCTGGGAATAAATCTAACCAAAAATGTAGAAGACTTATTTGAAGAAAACTACAAACTGCTTAAAAAAGAAATGGAACAAGACCTCAAAAGATGGAGTAACATCCCATGCTCCTGGATAGGTAAAATCAATATCATTAAAATGTCTATACTGCCAAAAGCAATATATACATTCAACGCAATCCCAATCAAATTGCCCAAAACATTCTTCATGGAACTGGAAACAATGATCCAAAGGCTCATCTGGAAGCACAAAAAACCACGGATAGCTAGAACTATCCTGAAGAACAGGAAGTTAGCAGGGGGAATCACAGTTCCGGACCTCTGGACATGCTACAGGGCAGTGGTTATCAAAACAGCGTGGTACTGGCACAAAGATAGAGAGGAAGATCAATGGAGCAGAATAAAAACGCCAGAAGGAAACCCACACAGATACAGCCAAATAATCTTTGACAAAAAGACAAACGACAACCCAGGCAAATGGGAAGGTTTGTTCAATAAATGCTGTTGGGACAACTGGTTGATAGCCTGCAGAAACAAAAAAATAGATCCACATCTCTCACCATACACTAAGATCAGATCTAAATGGATAACAGATCTAAACCTACATCCAGAAACCTTCAGACTTTTGGAAGAAAATGTTGGAAACACACTGGAACACTTAGGGGTAGGCCCTCACTTCCTAAAAAAGACTCCAGATGCAGTAGAATTCAAGACCAAAATAAACAGTTGGGACCTCATCAAACTAAGAAGCTTCTGTACAGCTAGAGAAACAATCAACAAAATAAAAAGGCAACCCACAGAATGGGAGAAGATCTTCGCACACGACATAGGTGATAGAGGGCTAATATCCAGAATATACAAAGAGCTACAAAACAACCAAAATGTCAAAACAAGCAACCCACTCAAGAAATGGGCACGGGAAATGGGCAGACACTTCACAAAAGAACAAACCCAAATGGCAAATAAACATATGAAAAAATGCTCAAGTTCCCTGGCAATAAGGGAATCCAAATTAAAACATCAATGAGGTACCACCTAACGCCAGTAAGACTGGCCCACATGAATAAAAGCACCAACGACACTTGTTGGCGAGGTTGCAGGGAAAAGGGAAGCCTACTCCACTGCTGGTGGGGCTGCAGGCTGGTACAGCCTCTATGGAAATCAGTATGGAGAATATTCAAACAACTCAAATTCAACATACTGTATGATCCAGCAATAGCACTCCTAGGAATATATCCAGAACACTTGTTCTATGAGAAACCAACATGCACTCCTATGTTCATAGCAGCACAATCAGTAATTGCAAAAACATGGAAACAACCAAAATGCCCATCAACAGAGGATTGGATAAGAAAGCTATGGTTCATCTACTCCATGGAATACTACTCAGCTAGTAAAAACAACAAAATGCAGTTCTTTGTGGCCAAATGGGCCAAACTGGAAACCATAATGCTAAGGGAAATGAGCCAATCCCAAAAGGTTAAATACCACATGTTTGCCTTAATTTAAGATGATATGATGTTATGTATAACATGTTATGTTTTGAATGTTATATGTTGTGTATAAACTAAAATTGAAGTATAGGTGAGGTGGTCACAGAAGGTGGCTGGGAACCCGCATTTACTTTTAACATATTGGTTACTCATTACTATGTCAATTAATTCCATAATGATGTAAATTTTTGCTGATGGTATGTTGGAGCTTTCAATTGACTGGGATGATATTCTGCTGGCTCTGTCATCAGACCAGAGAGGGTATACCTAAGAAGCAGTTGAACTTGACGGGACAATAAGATGCTGGACTCTATGTTTGGTATACGCTTGCAATGGGGAAATCTCAACTGAACTTGAGCTGTGGTTATGCAGCAAGGTGGAGGAATCCACCATGGTGGGAGGGTTTGGGGAGGGGTGGGGAGAACCCAAGTATCTATGTAACTGTGTCACATAATACAAAGTAATTACTGAAGTTAAATAATAAATAATCTAAAAAAAAAAAAAAAGATGGGGCTCCTCACTCAAGTCCCTCAAAACTCCACAGCCAAAGACAAGTTCATCGCCCAAACCATTTCCCGTTGCGATGGAACCAAGTGTTGTGGCAGCACATATGTGGAACAGTGGATGTGACACATACAGAACACAGTGTGGTGGTGAATTTCAACTGATCGAAGCTGCAGCACAGCTCTTCCAGTGAAAATAAAACTCCACCTGGCTCATGAACTTCACATACTATCAGCTGTCCTGGCAGCTATCTAGGAAACCCTATTTGGTCACTTGCGGTCAAATGCCCAAGACACCAGTGGGATTGAAACAAGCATGTTGAGCACCCACACACAACTAACATGGAGCTCCTCATTCAAGGCGCTCAAAACTCCACAGCCAAAGACAAGTACAGCTTCAGAGCCATTTCCCGTTGCCATGGAAACCTAGTGCTCTGGCATCACATATGTCTCTAAGTGGATATGACGACAAGGGAAGGTAGTGTGGTAGTGAATGGTCACTGCCCGAAGCAGCAACACAGCTCTTCCACTGCCAAAACAACTCCACCTGGCTCATGAACTTCACATAGCATAAACTGTCCTGGCAGCCATGTAGGAAACCCTGTTTGGTCATTTCTGCTCCAATACCCATTGAGACCAGTGGGATTGGACCAAGCATGTTGAGAACCCACACACAATTAACATGGAGCTCCTCATTCAAGGCGCTCAAAACCTCACACCCAAAGACAAGTTCAACGCCCAAAGCATTTCCTGTTGCTATGGAAACCAAGTGCTCTACCAGCAATATGTGCAATTGTGGATGTGACACCAAGGAAATATAGGTCCGATAGTGAATGGCCACTGCCCGAAGCAGCAGCACAGCTCTTCCACTGCGAAAACAACTCCACCTGGCTCATCAACTTCACATACCATCAGCCCTCCTGGCAGCTATCTAGGAAACCCTGTTTGGTCACTTGCGGTCAAATGCCTATTTACCGCAATGTGATGGAATCAAGCGGCTTGAGACCCCACACAATTTAAGATGGAGCTCCTCACTCAAGGCGCTCAAAACTCCACAGCCAAAGAAAAGTCCAGCGCCCAACTATTTCCCGTTGCGATGGAAACCAAGTGTTCTGACAGCACATATGTGGAACAGTGGATGTGACACATAAAGAACACAGTTTGGTGGTGAATCTCAACTGATGAAAGCTGCAACAGCTCTTCCAGTGCCAAAACAACTCCACCTGGCTCATAAACTTCACATACTATCAGCTGTCCTGACAGCTGTCTAGGAAACCCTGTTAAGTCACGTGTGATCCAATGCCCAAGACACCAGTGGGATTGAAACAAGCATGTTGAGCACCCACACACAACTAACATGGAGCTCCTCACTGAAGGCGCTCAAACCTCCACAGCCAAATCAAGTTCAGGGCCCAAACCATTTCCCGTTGAAATGGAAACCAAGTGTTCTGGCAGCACATATGTGGAACAGTGGATGTGACACATAGAGAACACAGTGTGGTGGTGAATTTCAACTGATCGAAGCTGCAACAGTTCGTCCAGTGCCAAAACAACTCCACCTGGCTCATCAACTTCACATACTATCAGCTGTCCTGGCAGGTATCTAGGAAACCCTGTTTGGTCATTTCTGCTCCAATGCCCATTAACTCCAGTGGGATTGAACCAAGCATGTTGAGCACCCACACACAATTAACATGGAGCTCCTCATTCAAGGCGCTCAAAACCTCACACCCAAAGACAAATTAACGCATAAACCATTTCCCTTTGCTATGGAAACCAAGTGCTCTACCAGCAAGTATGTGCAATTGTGGATGTGACACCAAAGAAATATAGGTCCGATAGTGAACGGCCACTGCCCGAAGCAGCAGCACAGCTCTTCCAGTGCCAAAACAACTCCACCTGGCTCATCAACTTCACATACCATCAGCTGTCCAGGCAGCTATCTAGGAAATCCTGTTTAATCACATGCTGTCAAATGCCGATTGGGCTCAGTGTGAAAGGTCAACCAGTTTGAGCACCCAAGCAAAACAAACATGGAGCTGCCCACTCAAGGCGCTCAAAGCGTCACAGCCAAAGACAAGTTCATTGCTTAAACCATTTCCCATTGCCATGGAAACCAAGTGCTTTGGCAGCACATATGTGTGAAAGTGGATATGACACCAATGGAAGGTAGTGTGGTGGTGAATGGCCATCTCTCGAAGCAGTAACACAGCTCTTCCAGTGCCAAAACAACTCCACGTGGCTCATGAACTTCACATACCATCAGCTGTCCTGGCAGCCATCTAGGAAAAAATGTTTGGTCACTTGCGGTCCAAAATGCCAATGGAGCCCAGTGTGGTTTAAACTAGCAGGATGATCACACACACACAACTAACATGGAGCTCCTCACTCAAGGTGCTCAAAACTCCACAGCCAAACACAAGCTCAGCGGATAAGCCATTTCCCGTTGCATGGACAATAAGTGCTCTGGCAGCACATATGTGGAACAGTGGATGCGACACATACAGAACACAGTGTGGTGTTGAATGTCCACTGCCAGAAGCAGTAGCACAGCTCTTCCAGTGCCAAAACAACTCCACCTGGCTCAGGAACTTCACATGCCATCATCTGTCCTGGCAGCTATCTAGGAAACCCTCTTTGATCACTTCCGCTCCAAAGCACATTGAGCCAAGTGTGATACATACATGCAGCTTGAGCACTAAAAGAAAACTAACATGGAGCTCCTCACTAAGGGCACTCAAAACTCCACAGAAAAAGACAAATTCAACGCCCAAAGCCATGTCCCGCCAGCATGGAAACCAAGTGCTCTGACAGCACATATGTGGAACACTTAAAGTGACACCAAGCGAATGTAGGTCCGATAGTGAATGGCCACTGCCCGAAGCAGCAGCACAGCTCTTCCAGTGCCAAAACAACTCCACCTGGCTCATCAACTTCACATACCATCAGCTGTCCTGGTAGCTATCTAGGAAATCCTGTTTGGTCACTAACGCTCCAATGCCGTTTAAGACCAGAGGGATGGAATCAAGCATGTTGAGCACCCACACAAAACTAACATGGAGCTCCTCACTCAAGGCGCTCAAAATTCCACATCAAAGACAAGTTCAGCGCCCAAGCCATTTCGCGTTGCGATGGAAACCAAGTGAAAATAACATGGAGCTCCTCACTCAAGGCGCTCAAAACTCCACAGCCAAAGATAAGTTCAGTGCCCAAGCCATTTCCGGTTCCATGGAAACCAAGTGCTCTGGCAGCACATTTGTGGAAGAGTGGATGTGACACAAAGAGAACACAGTGAAGTGGGGAATTTCAACTGCTCGAAGCTGCAACAGCTCTTCCAGTGCCAAAACAACTCCACCTGGCTCATCAACTTCACATACCATCAGCCCTCCTGGCAGCTATGTAGGAAACCCTGTTTGGTCATCTGGTGCAATGCACATTGAGCCTAGTGTGATGGAATCAAGCATTTTGAGCACCCACACAAAACTAACATGGAGCTCCTCACTCAAGGCGCTCAAAACTCCACAGCCAAAGACAAGTTCATCGCCCTAGCCATTTCCCGTTGCCATGGAAACCAAGTGCTCTGGCAGAACATGTGTGGAACAGTGGATATGACACCTAAGGAAGGTAGTGTCGTGATGTATGGCAACAGCCCGAAGCAGCAGAACAGATCTTCCAGTGCCAAAACAACTCCACCTGGCTCATGAACTTCACATACCATCAGCCCTCCTGGCAGCTATCTAGGTAACCCTGTTTGGTCAGTTGCGGTCCAATGCCCTTTGGGCTCAGTGTGATGGAATCAAACAGCTTGAGCACCGAAACAAAACCAACATGGAGCTGCCCACTCAATGCGCTCAAAGCCTCACAGCCAAAGGCAAGTTCATCGCCCTAACCATTTCCCGTTGCCATAGAAACCAAGTGCTCTGACAGCACATATGTGTGTTAGTGGATATGAGAAATAGGGAAGGTAGTGTGGTGTTGAATGGCCACTGCCAGAAGCAGCAGCACAGCACTTCCAGTGCAAAAAGAACTCCACCTGGCTCATGAACTTCACATACCATCAGCCCTCCTGGCAGCTATTTAGGAAACCCGGTTTGGTCACTTGCGGTCAAATGCCTATTTACCCCAATGTGATGGAATCAAGCGGCTTGAGACCCCACACAATTTAAGATGGAGGTCCTCACTCAGGGCGCTCAATACTCCACAGCCAAAGACAAGTTCAGCGCCCAAGCCATTTCCCAATGATATGGAAGCCAAGTGTTGTGGCAGCACATATGTGTGAAACTGGATATGACACCAAGGGAAGGTAGCGTGGTGGTGAATGGCCACTGCCTGAAGCAGCAGCACATCTCTTCCAGTGCCAAAACAACTCCACCTGCCTCATGAACTTCACATACCATCAGCTGTCCTGGAAGCTCTGTTGGAAACCCTGTTTGGTCACTTCTGGTCCAATGCCCATTGAGCCAAGTGTGATGGAATCAAGCAGGTTGAGAAACCACACAAAACTAACATGGAGCTCCTCACTCAAGGCGCTCAAAACTCCACAGCCAAAGACAAGTTCAACGCCCAAACCATTTCCCGTTGGTATGGAAACCAAGTGCTCTATCAGCAAGTATGTGCAATTGTAGATGTGACACCAAGAAAATATAGGTTGGATAGTGAATGGCCACTGCCCGAAGCAGCAGCACAGCTCTTCCAGTGCCAAAACAACTCCACCTGGCTCATGAACTTCACATACCATCAGCTGTCCTGGCAGCTACCTAGGAAATCCTGTTTGGTCACTAACGCTCCAATGCCGTTTAAGACCAGAGGGATGTGGTATTTAACCTTTTGGGATTGGCTCATTTCCCTTAGCATTATGGTTTCCAGTTTGGCCCATTTGGCCACAAAGAACTGCATTTTGTTTTTTTTAATAGCTGAGTAGTATTCCATGGAGTAGATGAACCATAATTCCATGGAGTAGATGAATCCCAAAAGGTTAAATACCACATGTTTGCCTTAATTTAAGATGATATGATGTTAAGTATAACATGTTATGTTTTGAATGTTATATGTTGTGTATAAACTAAAATTGAAGTATAGGTGAGGTGGTCACAGAAGGTGGCTGGGAACCCGCATTTACTTTTAACATTATTGGTTACTCATTACTATGTCAATTAATTCCATAATGATGTAAATTTTTGCTGATGGTATGTTGGAGCTTTCAATTGACTGGGATGATGCTCTGCTGGCTCTGTCATCAGACCAGAGAGGGTATACCTAAGAAGCCGTTGAACTTGAAGGGACAATAAGATGCTGGACTCTATGTTTGGTATACGCTTGCAATGGGGAAATCTCAACTGAACTTGAGCTGTGGTTATGCAACAAGGTGGAGGAATCCACCATGGTGGGAGGGTATGGGGAGAGGTGGGGAGAACCCAAGTATCTATGTAATTGTGTCACATAATACAATGTAATTACTGAAGTTAAACAATAAATAATTAAAAATAAAAAAAAGACCAGAGGGATGGAATCAAGCATGTTGAGCACCCACACAAAACTAACATGGAGCTCCTCACTCAAGGCGCTCAAAATTCCACATCAAAGACAAGTTCAGCGCCCAAGCCATTTCGCGTTGCGATGGAAACCAAGTGAAAATAACATGGAGCTCCTCACTAAAGGCGCTCAAAACTCCACAGCCAAAGACAAGTTCAGTGCCCAAGCCATATCCGGTTTCATGAAAACCAAGTGCTCTGGCAGCACATATGTGGAACAGTGGATGTGACACAAAGAGAACACAGTGAAGGGGGAATTTCAACTGCTCGAAGCTGCAACAGCTCTTCCAGTGCCAAAACAACTCCACCTGGCTCATCAACTTCACATATCATCAGCCCTCCTGGCAGCTATGTAGGAAACAGTGTTTGGTCATCTGGTCCAATGCCCATTGAGCCAAGTGTGATGGAATCAACCAGGTTGAGAACCCACACAAAACTAACATGGAGCTCCTCACTCAAGGCGCTCAAAACTCCACAGCCAAAGACAACTTCATCACCCTAGCCATTTCCCGTTGCGATGGAAACCAAGTGATCTGGCAGCACATATGTGTGAAACTGGATATGACACCTACGGAAGGTAGTGTGGTATGAATGGCCACTGCCCGAAGCAGCAGCACAGCTCTTCCAGTGCCAAAACAACTCCACCTGGGTCATGAACTTCACATACCATCAGCTGTCCTGGCAGCTATCCAGGAAACCAAGTTTCGTCACGTCTGGTCCAATGCCCATTGAACACTGGTGATGGAATCAATCAGGTTGAGAACCCACACAAAACTAACATGGAGCTCCTCACTCAAGGCGCTCAAAACTCCACAGCCAAAGACAAGTTCAGCGCCCTAGCCATTTCCCGTTGCAATGGAAAGCAAGTGTTCTGACAGCACATATGTGGAACAGTGGATGTGAAACATAGAGAACATAGTGTGGTGGTGAATTTCAACTGATCAAAGGTGCAACAGCTCTTCCAGTGCCAAAAAAACTCCACCTGGCTCATGAACTTCACATACTATCAGTTGTCCTGGCAGCTATCTAAGAAACCCTTTTTGGTAATTTGCGGTCCAATGCCCATGACACCAGTGGGATTGAAATAAGCCTGTTGATCACCCACACACAACTAACATGTAGCTCCTCATTCAAGGCGCTCAAAACTTCACAGCCAAAGACAAGTTCAAGACCCAAGCCATTTCCCGTTGCCATGGAAACAAAGTGCTCTGGCAGCACATATGTCTCTAAGTGGATATGACACCAAGGGAAGGTAGTGTGGTGGTGAAAGGCCACTGCCCGAAGCAGCAACACAGCTCTTCCAGTGCCAAAACAACTCCACCTGCCTCATGAACTTCACAAAATTTCAGCGCTCCTGCAGCTATGTAGGAAACCCTGTTTGGTCACTTCTGGTCCAATGCCCATTGAGCCAAGAGTGATGGAATCAACCAGGTTGAGAACCCAGACAAAACTAATATTGAGCTCCTCACTGAAGGCGCTCAAAACTCCACAGCCAAAGACAAGTTCAACGCCCAAAACATTTCCCGTTGGTATGGAAACCAAGTGCTCTAGCAGCAAGTATGTGCAATTGTGGATGTGACACCAAGGAAATATAGGTCCGATACTGAATTGCCACTGCCCGAAGCAGCAGAACATCTCTTCCAGTGCCAAAACAACTCCACCTGCCTCATGAACTTCACATACCATCAGCTGTCCTGGCAGCTATGTAGGAAACCCTGTTTGGTTACTTGCGCTCCAATGCTGTTTAAGACCAGTGGGATGGATTCAAGCATGTTGAGCACCCACACAAAACTAACATGGTACCCCTCACTCAAGGCGCTCAAAACTCCACAGCCAAAGACAAGTTCAGCGCCCAAGCCATTTCCCGTTGCGATGGAAACCAAGTGCTCTGGCAGAACATGTGTGGAACAGTGGATGCGACACGAACAGAACACAGTGTTGTGGTGGTGAATGGCAACAGCTCCAAGCTGCAGCACAGCTCTTCCTGTGCCAAAACAACTCCACCTGGCTCATCAACTTCACATACCATCAGCCCTCCTGGCAGCTATCTAGGAAACCCTGTTTGGTCAGTTGCAGTCAAATGCCCTTTGGGCTCAGTGTGATGGAATCAAGCAGCTTGAGCACCGAAAGAAAACCAACATGGAGCTGCACACTCAAGGCGCTCAAAGCCGCAAAGCCAAAGACAAGTTCATCGCCCTAACCATTTCCCGTTGCCATGGAAACCAAGTCCTCTGACAGCACATATGTGTGTAAGTGGATATGACAAATAGGGAAGGTAGTGTGGTGTTGAATGTCCACTGCCAGAAGCAGTAACACAGCTCTTCCAGTGCCAAAACAACTCCACCTGGCTCATGAACTTCACATACAATCAGCTGTCCCTGCATATATCTAGGAAACACTGTTTGGTCACTTTCAGTCCAATGCCCATGGAGCCCAGTTGGATGGAATTAAGCATTTGAGCACCCACAGAAAACTAACATGGAGCTCCTGACTCAAGGCGCCCAAAACTCCACAGCCAAAGACAAGTTCAGCTCCCTAGCCATTTCCCGTTGCCATGAAAACCAAGTGTTCTCGCAGCACATATGTCTTTAAGTGGATATGACAGCTAAGGAAGGTAGTGTAGTGGTGAATTTCACCTGCCCGAAGCAGCAACACAGCTCTTCCAGTGCCAAAACAACTCCACCTGGTGCATGAACTTCATATACTATCATCTGTTCTAGCAGCTATCTAGGAAACCTTGTTTGGTCACTTGCGCTCCATTGCCCTTTAAGACCAATGGGGTCGAATCAAGCATGTTGAGCACCCACAAAAAACTAATATAGAGCTCCTCACCCAAGGCGCTCAAAATTCCACAGCCAAAGACAAGTTCAATGCCCAAAGCCATTTCCCGTTGCCATGGAAACCAAGTGCTCTGGCAGCACATATGTGAAACACTGAATGTGACACCAAGGGAATGTAGGTTCTCTGATGAATGACCACTGCCTGAAGCAGCAGCACAGCTCTTCCACTGTGAAAACAACTCCACCTGGCTCATGAACTTCACATACCATTAGCTGTCCTGGCAGCTATCTAGGAAATCCTTCTAGAACAATTCCGGTCAAATGCCTATTTACCCCAATGTGATGGAATCAAGCAGCTTGAGAACCCACACAAATTAACATGGAGCTCGTCACTCAAGGCGCTCAATACTCCACAGCAAAAGACAAGTTCATTGCCTAAGCCATTTCCCAATGAAATGGAAACCAAGTGTTGTGGCAGCACATATGTCTGTAAGTGGATATGACACCAAGGGAAGGTAGTGTGGTGATGAATGGCCACTGCCCGAAGCAGCAACACATCTCTTCCAGTTCCAAAACAACTCCACCTGGATCATGAACTTCACATACCATCAGCTGTCCTGGCAGCTATGCAGGAAACCCTGTTTCGTCACTTCTTGTCCAATGCCCATTGAGCCAAGTGTGATGGAATCAACCAGGTTGAGAACCCACACAAAACTAACATGGAGCTCCTCACTCAAGGCGCTCAAAACTCCACAGCCAAAGACAAGTTCAGCGCCCTAGCCATTTCCCATTGCGATGGAAAGCAAGTGTTCTGGCAGCACATATGTGGAACAGTGGATCTGACACATAAAGAACACAGTGTGGTGGTGAATTTCAACTGCTCGAAGCTGCAACAGCTCTTCCAGTGCCAAAACAACTCCACCTGGCTCATGAACATCACATACTATCAGCTGTCCTGGTAGCTATCTAGGAAACCTGGTTTGGTCACTTGGGGTCCAATGCCCATGACACCAGTGGGATTGAAACAAGCATGTTGATCACCCACACACAACTAACATGGAGCTCCCCATTCAAGGCGCTCAAAACTTCACAGCCAAAGACAAGTTCAGCTCCCAAGCCATTTCCCGTTGCCTTGGAAACAAAGTGCTCTGGCAGCGCATATGTCTGTAAGTGGATATGACACCAAGGGAAGGTAGTGTGGTGGTGAATGGCCACTGTCCGAAGCAGCAACACAGCTCTTCCAGTGCCAAAACAACTCCACCTGGCTCATGAACTTCACATACCATCAGCTGCCCTGGCAGCTATCTAGGAAACCCTATTTGGTCATTTCTGCTCCAATTCCCATTGAGACCAATGGGATTGAACCAAGCATGTTGAGCACCCACACACTATTAATATGCAGCTCCTCATTCAAGGCGCTCAAAACCTCACACCCAAAGACAAGTTCAACGCCCAAACCATTTCCCGTTGCTATGGACCCAAGTGCTCTACCAGCAAGTATTTGCAATTGTGGATGTGACACCAAGGAAATATAGGTCCGATAGTGAATGGCCACTGCCCGAAGCAGCAGCACAGCTCTTCCAGTGCCAAAACAACTCGACCTGGCTCATGAACTTCACATGCCATCAGCTGTCCAGGCAGCTATCCAGGAAACCGAGTTTTGTCACTTGCGGTCAAATGCACTTTGAGCATAGTGTGATGGAATTAAACAGGTTTGGCACCCAAACAAAAATAACATGGAGCTGCTCACTCAAGGCGCTCAAAACTCCACAGCCAAAAACAAGTTCAGTGCCCAAGTCATTTCCCCGTTGCCATGGAAATAAAGTGCTCTGGCAGTACATATGTGGAACAGTGGATGTGACACATTGAGAAACAGTGTGGAGGGGAATTTCAAATGCTCGAAGCTGCAACAGCTCTTTAAGTGACAAAACAACTCCACCTGGATCATGAACTTCACATACCATCAGCCCTCCTGGCAGCTATGTAGGAAACCCTGTTTTGTCACTTGTGGTCTAATGCCCATTTAGCCAAGCGTGATGGAATAAACCAGGTTGAGAACCCACACAAAACTCACATGGAGCTCCTCACTCAAGGCGCTGAAAACTCCACAGCCAAAGACAAGTCCATCGTCCTAACCATTTCCCGTTGCCATGGAAACCAAGTGATCTGGAAGCACATATGTGTGAAACGGGATATGACACCTAAGGAAGGTAGTGTGGTGATGAATGGCAACTGCCCGAAGCAGCAGCACAGCTCTTCCTGTGCCAAAACAACTCCAGCTGGCTCATAAACTTCACATACCATTGGCTGTCCTGACAGCTATCTAGGAAACCCTGTTTGGTCAGTTGCCGTCAAACGCCCATTGGGCTCAGTGTGATGAAATCAAGCAGCTTGATCACCGAAACAAAACCAACATGGAGATCCCCACTCAAGGCGCTCAAAGCCTCACAGCCAAAGACAAGTTCATCGCCCTAACCATTTCCCGTTGCCATGGAAACCAAGTGCTCTGACAGCACATATGTCTGTAAGTGGATATGACAAATAGGGAAGGTAGTGTGTTGGAGAATGGCCACTGCCAGAAGCAGTAGCACAGCACTTCCAGTGCAGAAGAACTCCACTTGGCTCCTAAACTTCACATAAAATCAGCTGTCCTGGCAGCTATCTAGGAAACACTGTTTGTTCACTTTCGGTTAAATGCCATTGGAGAACAGTGGGATGGAATTAAGCAGCTTGAGCACCCACACAAAACTAACATGGAGTTCCTGACTCAAGGCGCCCAAAATTCCACAGCCAAAGACAAGTTCAGCTCCCAAGCCATTTTCCTTTGCCATGGAAACCAAGTGTTCTGGAAGCACATATGTGGGAAACGGGATATGACACCACTGGAAGGTAGTGTGGTGGTGAATTTCAACTGCTCAAAGCTGCAACAGCTTTTCCAGTGCCAAAACAACTCCACCTGGCTCATGAACTTCACATACCATCATCTGTCCTGGCAGGTATCAAGGAAACCCTTTTGGTCACTTGTGGTCAAATACCGATGGAGAGCAGTGGGATGGAATCAAGCATGCTGAACACCCAAAAACAACTAACATGGAGCTCCTCACTCAAGGCGCTCAAAACTTCACACCCAAAGACAAGTTCAGCGCCTAAGCCATTTCCCGTTGCCATGGACACCAAGTGCTCTGGCAGCACATATGTCTCAAATTGGATATAACACCAAGGCAAGGTAGTGTGGTGACACCAATGGAAGGTAGTGTGGTGGTGAATGGCCAATGCCAGAAGCAGCAGCACAGCACTTCCAGTGCCAAAACAACTCGTCCTGGCTCATGAACTTCACATACCATCAGCTGTCCTGGCATCTATCTAGGAAACCATGTTTTTTCATTTCTGCTCCAAATCCCTTTAAAACCAGTGGGATGAAATCAAGCATGTTGAGCACGCACACACAACTAAAATGTAGCTTCTCACGCAAGGCGCTCAAAACTCCACAGCCAAAGACAAGTTCAGCGCCAAAGCAATTTCCCGTTGCTATGGAAACCAAGTGCTCTGTCAGCACATATGTCTCTACGTGGATATGACACATAAAGAAGGTAGTATGGTGGTGAATTTCAACTGCCCGAAGCAGTAGCACAGCTCTTCCAGTGCCAAAAAAAAACTCCACCTGGCTCATGAACTTCACATACCATCATCTGTCCTGGCAGCTATCTAGGAAACCCTGTTTGGTCACTTTCACTCCAAAGCCCTTGGAGAACAGTGCGATGAAATCAAGCAGCTTGAGCACCCAAACAAAACTAACTTGGAGCTGCCCAATCAAGGCGCTCAATACCCCACATCAAAAGACAAGTTCAGTACCCAAGCCATTTCCCAATGCCATGGAAACGAAGTGCTCTGGCAGACATATGTGTGAGTGTGGATATGACACCTATGGAAGGTAGTGTGGTGGTGAATGGCCACTGTTCGAAGCAGAAGCACAGCACTTCCAGTGCCAAAACAACTCGACCTGGCTCACGAACTTCACATACCATCAGCTGTCCTGGCAGCTATCTAGGAAACCATGTTGGGTCACTTGCGCACCAATGACCATTTAGCCCAGTGTGATGGAATCAATTAGGTTGAGAACCCACACAAAGCTAACCTGGAGCTCCTCACTCAAGGCGCTCAAAACTCCACAACCAAAGATAAGTTCAGCGTACAAGCCATTTCCCTTTGCCATGGAAACCTAGTGTTCTGGCAGCACATATGTGTGAAAGTGAATATGACACATAGAGAACACAGTGTGGTGGTGAATGGCAAATGCCCGAAGCAGCAGCACAGCACTTCCACTGCAAAACAACTCCACGTGGCTCATGAACTTCACATACCAAAAGCTGTCCTCGCATCCATTTGGAAACAATATTTGGTCACTTGCGGTCCAAATGCCAATGGAGCCCAGTGTGATTTAAACTAGCAGGATGATCAAAACACACAACTAACATGGAGCTCCTCAATCAAGGCGCTCAAAACTCCACAGCCAAACACAAGCTCAGCGCCTAAGCCATTTCCCGTTGCCATGGACACCAAGTGCTCTGGCAGCACATATGTGGAACAGTTGATATGACACATGGAGAACACAGTGTGGTGTGAATGGCAACTGCCCGAAGCAGCACAGCTCTTCCAGTGCCAAAAAACTCCACCTGGCTCATGAACTTCACATGCCATCATCTGTCCTGGCAGTTATCTAGGAAACCCTGTTTGATCACTTCCGCTCCAATGCCCATCCAACCTAGTGTGATAAAAACAAGCAGCTTGAGAACCCTCAAAAAACTAACATGGAGCTCCTCAATAAGGGCACACCAAACTCCATAGCCAAACACAAGTTCAACACCCAAAGCCATTTCCCGCCGGCATGGAAACCAAGTGCTCTGGCAGCACATAAGTGGAACAGTGGATGTGACACATAGAGAACACAGTCTGGTGGTGAATGGCCACTCACCGAAGCAGCAACACAGCTCTTCCAGTGCCAAAACAACTCCATCTGGCTCATGAACTTCACATACCATCAGCTGTGCTGGCAGCTATCTAGGAAACGCCTGCTCGATAATTCCGCTCCAATGCCCATTGAGCCAAGTGTGATAGAAACAAGCAGCTTGAGCACCCACAAAAAACTAGCATGGAGCTAATCACTAAGGGTACTCAAAACTCCACAGCCAAGCACAAGTTCAACGCCCAAAGCCAATTCCTGCTGGCAATGAAACCAAGTGCTCTGGCATCACATATGTGGAACACTGAATGTGACACCTAAGGAATGTACGTTCTCTGATGAATGACAACTGCCCGAAGCAGCAGCAAAGCTCTTCCAGTGCCAAAACAACTCCACCTGGCTCATCAACTTCACATACCATCAGCTGTTTTGGCAGCTATCTAGTAAACCCTGTTTGGTCATTTCTGGTCCAATGCCCATGGAGACCAGGGTGATGGAATCAAGCATGTTGAGCACCCAAACACAACTAACATGTAACTCTTCACTCAAGGCGCTCAAAACTCCACAGCCAAACACAAGTTCAGAGTCAAAGCCATTTCCCGCTGCTGTGGAAACCAAGTGCTCTGGCAGCATATATGTCTCTAAGTTAATAGGACAGCTAGGGAAGGGAGTGTGGTGGTGAATGGCCACTGCCCGAAGCAGCAACAGAGCTCTTCCAGTGCCAAAACAATTCCACCTGGCTCATCAACTTCACATACCATCAGCTGTCCTATCAATACGTGGCTGAAGTGGCTGATCGGGGTTGGGTAAGTGCTGTATATCTTACTTTCCAATAAAACATCGTAATTCTTAAATGCAAAAGAGTTATGGCTACTCTAGCTTGAATTTATGACTAGGGTCAACGTGAGGTGTAGGATTAGGCCTATAGCCTGTCTGCTGATTACATCTATGAAAAGTCAAGCGACTCAGTCAGCCTTACAGGCAGGGTTAGTCTCAACTCTTCCTGTAGAAGTAGCCCTAATTCTAATCTAACACCAAGCGCTACTCTCATCGACCTCTGCTTTGACTTAACCCTGTCCCAAATACTAACCTTAATCCTTGTCCATCTCTACTCCTCGCCCTAACCTTAGTCCTACGCCAATCGTAATCCCAACATTTTTACAACAATCTAACTGAAATAGCAGCATTCAAGCTCAACAGAATGCCAAGCAGAGTAATAGCCCCAAGTGTCAAAAACAACACTAAATATTCCCTTCATCCTGAACCAGCTGGCTTCCTGAAACAAATCTTCCCTGAGGCCAGCCCTTTCTGTAACTCTAAGCCAAGCACTAGACTTTACCTGATCATACCCCTAGACCAAATCATGACCCGATTTCTACTACTACTAAGTGCTCATAAGTGCTTCCCAAGCTCAAACACATATGAAATTCCTAAAGCTAACTCTAACTCCTTTTGTTTTTGTTGAATTCTATTGTTGACAATCTTTACGTCGTTGATTTGGGCCAAAAGGTTCAAGGGCTACAGGACAGTGAGTAAGGCTATTATTTCCACATCCTCTTCTTTGACTGTATCTGGAGGTAAATGGGGAGGGAGATAAAGGAAGAAGCCCCACCCAGTCTCCTCCTGACTCCAGGACCCTGATGTGGGGCATGCTGCGAGGGTCCTGCTCATGTGGGTTTCTTGTTTGTTTCTTTGTTTCTCAAGTGGTTTTGATAGTCATGAATTGCTGCCAATCATGCAACTGTAAGCACGATGAGGTCTCTGCAGCGTACACAGATTGACACAGTCCATCTTAGAGTCTGCGTTTGCCCAGGTTTTCTCTGCCAATACGTGGCTGAAGTGGGTGATTGACTTGTTCTGTCCTCTGTCTTCTCATGGTTAGGGTTCTGAGTGCAGCAGTTTCAATGGGGAGATCCCCAAAGATCTCCTCTGTGTCTGAGGTATTCCCAGTCCAGATTCTGTCTATACTAGCAAGTCCAGGGCCCAGCACAGCTCATCAGCCCAATTAGCTGGTTATTGCAGTTGCTGGGTTGGTTGTGTTTGCAGGCCTGTCTTCCGCTGGAACCAATGCGTCTTGCAGTCCAGCCTGATTCTGCCCAGCACAAGCTCGGGCAACACTCTTGCTTCACTCACATCACTCCCTGTGGCTGTCCTGATGAGAGGGAGCATTCTGATTGGCTGCATCTCTAAGACCTCACAGGGCTGTGTGGCCCTACAAGCTGTCCAATCAGCAGCTGCCTGGTCATAGCAGCCCAGAATCCTGTAGCCTCAGCATTCTAGAAAAGCCATGGTGACAGGCAGCCTCCTCTGTGGAGTAGAGAAAGATGGTGAGTGCTTTAAGCTCTGCTTTCTTTGTTCCTTCTCGCCACAGGCCCTAGCAGAGAAGACGTGCAGACTCCATGGAAGCCAGCAGAGCGTGAGTGTGTGGGGTTGGGTTTCCCTTGAATGTGAGTTTGCAAATCCGCTGACAATGTAGTGAAGCTTAGGACCTTTTCAACACCGGTACTATGAAAGCATTTCCATTTTCCGTCAATGAGAATCCTTGTGTCTCTTCAAGGAGCCAATCTAATTCTAGTTCTCCATTAGAGGAATTGTGTGGAATAACCTATGTATTGTGGAAGAGCCAAGCCAAGCTGATTTCCATAGGCAGACCTTACATTCCATTTCCTGTCACAGCTCTCAGTGCAGTTTCCCTAGTGCAGTCCAGTGTCATGTAAGTGGGTCACCATAGTGTAAAAGAGATGACTTGAGGGAGATGGTTGGGATCAATACCATGGTTGGATACAGGGTTGGAATCAGGGTTAGAATGCTATCTAAGCTTATGGTTGCAGTGATGTCAAAGCCTAGATTTCATGTTAGGGCAAGGTGGAGTGTTAAGGTTCAATTGAGGCTTCTGATTTGGGTTACTAGTAGGAATAGAGCTAGGATTCTGCTTAGGTGGAATTAAGGTGAGAGCTAGGTCTAATGCTAAAGGTCAAGTATAGTAGTGAGGTTACTGTGAGGTTTTGAGATTTGAGTTATGGTTATCCCAATGGTTAGGGTTAGGTTTATGGTTAGGGTTAGGGTTATGGTGAGGGTGAGGGTGAGGGTTAGGGTTAGGGTTAGGGATAGGGTGAGGGTGAGGGTTCAACTGACAAATAAGATTAGGTCCAGACTTAGATTTTGTATGTGGCATGAAGTAGGATTTGTGTGAGGATTAGTATTATGTAAAGAATAGTATTTGGATTAATGCTGGATAGAGAGTTTGGGTTCCATTTCTGGTTCAGGCTTGGTTTGAGTTAGTGCTTTGATTGAGGGTTATTGTTAGGACTGTGGAAAGGACTCTGTGGATTCAGAATACAGTTAGGGTTACTCTTGAGGTTACAATGAAAGCTGTGGCTCCATTGAGGATGAAGAGGTTGTTTTGTGTGAATTTGAGTATCATGATGAGGTTCTAGTCTATGTCTGAATGATTATGCTTAGAGCTAGATTTCCAGTTTCATTGCATGGTGGCCTTTGATTGTTCATGTTATGATTGCTATATTTTTGAAGTTATTTAGGTTTGCTTTGTGTCCTATCATGTGGTCCATCCTTTGGAAGTTGCCATATACTGCTGAAAAAATGTATAATCTGTGGCCTTGGGGTAAAAAGTTCTATAAATATCTACCAAGTCCAGTTATTCTATTGTTTGTATGAGCTCTGTTGTTTCTTTTTGAGTTTTGTTTTGTTGATCTGTCTATTTTTGTTAGCTGGGTGGTAAGGTCACCCACTATTATTGTGTGCATATCAATGTCTCCCCTTAAGTTTGTAAGTAATTGCTTCACGTAGCTATGTGTGTTGGAATTTGGTGCATATATATTCAAAATGGTGATTACTTCCTGATGTATCAGTCCCTTCACCAAGATGTAATGACCTTCCTGTCTTTTTTCATGTCTGTCAGCTTGAAGTCTATATCATCTGAAATTAGAAAGGCTACCCCTGCTTAGAGCTAGAGCCGCAGATTATACATTTTTTTCAGCAGTATATGGCACCTTCCCCAGCAATTCAAAATGCCCCAGGAAATACAGAGACACCTGGAGGTTGAAAAATATGTTATTAAACGAACAATGGGTCAGAGAAAAAATTAAAGATAAGATCTAAAATTTATGGAAACTAATGAAAACTCTGACACAACATTCCAAAATTTGTGGGACACTGCCAAAGCAGTGCTACGGGGTAAATTGATCGCAATTGGAGCCCATGTCTTCCAGTGCCAAAACAACTCCAGTTGGCTCATTCAGTTCACATATCATCACAGCTATCCTGACAGGTCTCCCAAAAAACCTGTTTGGTCACTTCCTCTCAACTGCCAATTGAGCCCAGTGTGATGGAATCAAGCAGGTTGAGAACACACAGTAAACATAAATGGAGATCCTCACACAAGGCGCGAAAAAATCCAGAGCCAGAGAGAAGTTCAGCGCCCAAGCCATTTCCAGCTGCCATGAAAACCAAGTGCTGTGGCAGCACATATGTCTGAAAGTGGATGTGACAGCTAGGGAACTCAGTGTTGTGGTGAAAGGAAACTGCCTGAAGCAGCACCACAGGTCTTATAGTACCAAAACAACTCTGCCTCGCTCATTCACTTCTCATGCAATCAACTCTCCTGGTAGGTGTCCAAGAAACCATGTTTAGTCACTTCCTGTCCAATGCCAATTTAGCAAAATTTGAAAGAATCAAACTGCACTAAACAAAGATGAAGATCCTCACTCAAGGCGCTAAATTTTGAGAACCAGAGAAAAGTTCAGCACCCTAGCCTTTTGCAGCTGCCTTGGAAACAAGTGATCTGGCAGCATATATGTCTGAAAGTGGATTGAAACCTGGGAAAATCATTTAGGTGGTGGTGAATGGCACCTGCCTGAAGCAGTAGCACAGGCCTTCCAATGCGAAAGCAACTCCACGAGTCTGATTCACTTCACATACAATCAGTTCTCTTAGCAGGTCTCCCAGAAATCCTGTTTGGTCACTTTGTGTCCAATGAGCATTGAGCCCAATGGGTTGGAAACACACAGGTTGAGCACCCACACTAAACAAAGATGGAGATCTTCACTCAAGGCGCTCAAAACCCGACATCCAGAAAGACATTCAAAGCACAACCCATTTCAACCTACCATGGAAACCAAGTGCTCTGGCAGCACATACGTATTAAAGTGGCTGTGACAACTGGGAAACTCAGTGTAGTGGTGAATGGCAACTGCATGAAGCAGCAGCACAGGTCTTCCAGTGGCAAAACAACTCCATCTGGCTCATTCACTACACATAGAATGAGCTGTCCTCGCAAGACTCCCGGAAATCCTGTTTGATCACTTCCTGTCCAATGACAACAGAGCCCAGTGCAATGGAATCAAGCTGGCTGAGAACCAGCAGAAAACATGGAGGAGATCCTCATTAAGGTGCCAAAAACTCCACCGCAAGAGAGAAATTTAGTGCCCAAGCCATTTCCAACTGCCATGGAAACCAAGTGCTCTGGCAGCACATATGTCTGAAAGCGGCTGCAACATCTAGAGAACTCAGTGTGGTAGTGAATTGCAATTGCCTGAAAGAGCAGCACAGGTCTTCCAGTGCCAAAACAACTCCACCTGGCTCATTCAATTCATATAGAATCAGCAGTCCTATCAGGTTTCCTGCATACCTTATTTGTTCACTTTCTGTCCAAAGTCCACTCAGCCCAGTGTGATGCAATCAGGCTGTCTGAACACCCACACACGTGACAAAGATGGAAATCCTCACTCAAAGTGCTCAAAACTCGATATCCAGAGGGAAATTGAGCGCACAAGCCATTTGCAGCTACCATGGATACCAAGGCCTCATTCATGTCACATACTATCTGCTCTCTTATTAGGTCTCCCAGAAACCCTGTTTGGTCATTTTCTGTACAGTGACCATTGAGCCTAATGGGATTAAACATGCAGGTGGATCCCCCACACAAAACTCGACAACAAGAGAAAAGTTCAGAAGCCTAGCCGTTTGCAGCTGCCTTGGAAACAAGTGATCTGGCAGTACATATGTCTGAAAGTGGAGGTGAAACCTGGGAAAAACATTTAGGTTGTGAATAGCAACAGCCCGAGGCAGTAGCAGAGGCCTTCCAGTGCCAAAAGAACTCCAACAGGGTCAGTCACTTCACATAAAATTAGCTCTCCTAGCAGGTCTCCCGGCAACGTTGTTTGGTCACTTACTGTCCAATGCCTATTGAGCCCAAGGGAATGGAATCAAACATGTTGAGCACACACACAAAACAGATCCTCACTCAATGCGCTAAAAATTCCAGAACCAAAGAAAAAGTTTAGCACCCAAGCCATTTCCAACTGCCGTGGAAACCAAGTGCTCTGGCAGCACATATATCAGAAAGTGGATGTGACACCTGGGGAATTCAGTGTGGTGGTGAATTGCAACTGCCCAAAATAGCAGCACAGCTTTTCCAGTTTCAGAAAAACTCGACTCACATCAGTCAAATCACATACCATCAGCTCTTCTTACAAGTCTACCAGATACCCTGTTTGAACACTTACTGTTCAATGCCGATTGAGCCTCGTGTGATGGAATCAAGCATGTTCCGCATGCACAAAGAAAAAAGATGGAGATCCTTACGCAAAACGTTGAAAATTCAAGAGCAAGAGAGGAGTTCAGCATCAAAGCCATTTCCAGCTGCCATCTCAACCAAATGCTCTGGCAGCACATATGTCTGAAAGTGGATGGCACATCTAGGGAGCAAAGTGTGGTGGTGAATGGCAATTGCATGAAACAACAGCACAGGCCTTCCAGTGCCAAACATCTCCACCTGGCTCATTCACTTCACATACCATCAGCTATCATGGCTGATCTCCCGGAAACCCTGTTTGGTCACTTCCTGTCCAATGCCCGTTGAGCCCTATGGAATGGAATCAAGCAGATTGGGCAACCACACAAAACAAAGATGGAGATTCACACTCAAGGTGCTCAAAATTCCTCTGAGGGTAGTTTAAGGCCCAAGCCAATTTCAGCTGCCATTGAAACCTAGTACTCTGGCAGCACATATGTTTAACACTGGATGTGCCACCTAGGAAACTCAGTGTGTTGTTGAATGGCCACTGTCCAAGGCAGCCTGATACATCTTCCAGTGCCAAAACAACTCCAACTGCCTCATTCACATCAATTACCTTCAGCTGTCCTTGCAGGACTCCTGAAAACATGTTTGCTCACTTCCTGTCCAATGACCATTGACACCAGTGAAAAAGAATCAAGCAGTTTCAGCACACACATAAAACAAGGATGGAGATCCTCATTCAAGGCGCTCATAACTCCAGAGCCAGAGAGAAGTTCAGCTCCCAAGTCATTTCCAGCTGCCATGGAAACTACGTGTTCTGGAAGCACGAACTCTCAAAGTGGCTGAAAAGCTAGGCAACTCATTGTGGTGTTGAACGGTAATTGCTCAAAGCAGCAGCACATGTCTTCCAGGCCCAAGACAACTCCACCTGGCTCATTCACCTCCCATACCATCAGCTGTCCTGGCAGCTATCTAGGAAACCCTGTTTGGTCACTTGCTTTCCAATATTCAAAGCCCAGCATTATGGAATCAAGTAGGTGGAGGACACACAGAAAAAAAGGTGGAGTTTCTCACTCTAGGCACGAAAACGTCACAGCCAGAAAGATCAGTGCTCAAGCATTTCCAGCTGCCTTGGAAAACAAGTGCTCTGGCAGCACATATGTCTGAAAGTGGATGTGACACTTGGGGATCTAAATTTGGTGGTGAATGGCAACTGCCCAAAGCAGCAGCACAGCTCTTCCAGTGCCATAACAACTCCACATGCCTCATTCACTTCAATTACCATCAGCTGTCATAGCAGGCCTCGCGAAAACCCTGTTTGCTCAATTGCTGTCCAGTGCCTATTCAGTACAGTGTGATGGAATGAGGCATGCTGAGCACTCACACGTAACAAAGATGTAGATCCTCACTCAAGCCGCTTAAACTCCACAGCCAGGTAGAAGTTCAGAACCCAAGATATTTCCAGCTGCCACGGAAACCAAGTGCTCTGGCAGCACATATGTCTGAAAATGGATGTGACAAAAATTAAACTCCGTGAGGTGGTGAATGGAAACTGCCCGAATTAGCAGCACAGGACTTCCAGTGCCAAAACAACTCCACCTGAGTCATTCACTTCAGATTTTATCAGCTGTCCTAGTATGTCTCCCAGACACCATATTTGGACCCCTTGTTTAATGCCCATTGAAACCATGGTAACGGAATCAAGCAAATGGAACACCCACAGAAAACAAAGATGGATATCCTCACTCAATGCGCTAAAAATTCCAGAGCCAGAGAGAAATTCAGCGCCCAAGCCATTTTTAGCTGCCATGGAAACTAAGTGCTCTGGCAGCACATATATCTGAAAGTGGATGTGACAACTGGGGAACTCAGTGTGGTGGTTATTGCAACTGCCCAAAGTAGCAGCACAGCTTTTCCAGTCCAGAAATACTTTAACTTCGTCAGTCAAATCACATACCATCGGCTGTCCTTACTGGTCTATCAGACACCCTGATTGAACAATTCCTGTTCAATGCCGATTGAGCCCCGTGTGATGGAATCAAGCAGGTTCAGCATACGCACAGAAAAAAGATGGAGATCCCCACTCAAAACGTTGAAAATTCCAGACCCAGAGAGGATTTCAGCATCAAAGCCATTTCCACCTGCCATGGCAACCAAAAGCTCTGGCAGTACATATGTCTCAAAGTGGATGTGACATCTAGGGAATTCAGTGTAGTGGTGAATGGCAACCGCAAGAAACAGCAACACAGGCCTTCCAGTGCCAAACATCTCCACTTGGCTCATTCACTTCACATACCTTCAGCTATCATGGCTGATCTCCCGGAAACCTTGTTTGGTCACTTCCTGTCCAATGCCCGTTGAGCCCAGTGTGATGGAATCAAGCAGGTTGAGCACACTCACAAAACAAAGATGGAGATTCACACTCAAGGTGCTCAAAACTCCACAGACAGAGGGAAGTTCAATGCCCAAGCCAGTTTCAGCTGCCATGGAAACCAAGTGCTCTGGCAGCACATATGTGGAACACTGGATGTGCCACCTAGGGAACTCAGTGTGTTTGTGAATGGCAAGTTACCGAAGCAGCAGTGCAGGCCTCCTAAAGCCAAAACAACACCTCCGGGCTAATTCGCTTCACATACAATCAGCTGTCCTTCCAGGTTTCCTAGAAAACCGTGTTTGGACACATCCTATTAAATGCTGATTGAGCCCAGGGTAATAGGATCACGAATGTTGAGCACACACACAAAATAAAGATGGAGATCCTCACTCAAGGCGCTAATAACTCCAGAGCCATAGTGAAGTTCAGCGTCCAAGCCACTTCCAGCTGCCATGGAATCCAAAACCTCTGGCAGAACATATGTCTGAAAGTGGATGGGACACCTAGGGGACATAGTGTGGTTGTGAATAGCAACTGCCCAAAGCAGCAGCACAGGCATTCGTTGCAACACAACTCCACCTGGATCATCCAACTCCCATACCCTCAGCTGTCCTTTTAGGTTTCCCGATATCCATGTTTGGTCACTTCCTGCCCAAAACCACATTGAGCTCAATCAGTTGGAATCAATCAGGTTGAGCACACACACAAAATAAAGTTGGAGATTAACACTCAATGCACATAAATTTCTTGAGCCAGAGAGAATTTCAGTCCCCAACCAATTTCCAGATGCTATGGAAACCAAGTGCTCTGGCAGCACATATGTCTGAAAGCGGATGTGACACATGAGGAACTCAATGTGGTGGCGAATGGAAACTGCCTGAAAAAGCAGAAGAGCTCTCCAGTGCCAAAACAACTCCAATTGGCTCATTCACTTCACATACCATCAGCTGTCCTAGCAGGTCTCCAGGAAACCGTGTTTGGTCACTTCCTGTCCAATGCCAATTGAGCCCAGGGGGTACAATAAAGTAGGTTGACCACGCACACAAAACAAAGATGAAGATACTCACACAAGGCACTCACATCTCCGCAGCCAGAGAGAATTTCAGCACCCAAGATATTTCCAGCTGCCACGGAAACCAAGTGCTCTGGCAGCACATATTTCTGAAAGTGACTGGGAGGTGACACTTGAGGAACTCAGTGCGGTGGTATATGTCAACTGCCTGAAGAAGCAACACACTTCTTCCAGGACCCAAACAACTCCACCTGGCTCATTCACTTCACATACCATCAGCTGTCCTAGCAGGTCTTCCGGAAACACTTTTTGGTCACTTCCTGTCCAATGCTCATTAAGCCCCAGGGGGATAGAATCATACAGGTTGAGCACACATTCAATACAAAGATGGAGATCCTCAGTCAAGGTGCTCTAAACTCCACAGCCAGAGAGAAGATCAGCATACAAGATATTTCCCAGCTGCTTCGGAAACCAAGTGCTCTGGCAGAGCATATTTCTGAAAGAGCCTGTGACATGACACTTGGGGAAATCAGTGCAGTGGAGAAAAGCAACTGCCCAAAGCAGCAACACAGCTTGTCCAGTGCCAAAACAACTCCACGTGGCTCATTCATTCACATACCTTCAGCTGTCTCTGTAGGTCTCCAGGATTTCTTGTTTGGTCACTTCCTGTGCAATGCCCATTGAACCCAGTGTGATGTAATATATAGGTTCATCATCCGCACAAAGCAAAGACGGAGATTCTCACAGAATTCATGTAAAACTCCACAGCCAGAGAAGAGGTCAGCGTCCAAGCCATTTTCAGCTGCCATGGAAGCCAAATGCTCTGGCAACAAAAAACAAAGTGGATGTGACACCTATGGAAAACTGTGTTGGTGAATGGCAACTGCCAAAAGCAGCAGCAGAGCTCTCGAGTGCCAAAACAACACCACCTAGCTCATTCACTTCCCATACCATCAGTTGTCCAGCAGGTGTCCAGGAAATCTTGCTTGATCATGTCCTGTCCAATGATCATTGAGCGCGTCCTGTCCAATGATCATTGAGCACAGTGTGATGGAATCTGTAGGTTCAGCAACCGCACAAAACAAAGATGGAGATCATAACTAAAGGCGCTCAAAACTCCACACCCAGGGAGAAGTTCAGAGATCAAGCCATTTACAGCTGCTATGGAAACCAAGTGCTCTGGCAACACATTTGTCTGAAACTGGCTGGGACGTGACACTTGGGAAAGCAGTGTGGTGGTGAATGGCAACTGCCCGAAACAGCAGCACAGAACTTCCAGTACCAAAACTACTCCACCTTGCTCATTCACTTCACATACCATCAGCACTCCGTGAGGTCTCCCTGAAACCTTGTTTGGTCACTTCCTGTCTAAAGCCCATTGAGCTCAATGTGATGTAATCTGGAGTTTCAGCAACTGCACTAAACAAAGAAGTAGATCTTCAGTCAAGGCGTGGCAACCTCGACAACACGATATAAGTTCAGTGCCCAAGCCATTTCCAGCTGCCATGGAAACCAAGTGCTCTGGCCGCACATATGTCTGAAAGTGGCTGTCACACCTAGGAAACACAGTGGATTGTTAAATGACAACTGCCCGAAGCTGCATCACAGCTTTTGCAGTGCCAAAAGAGTTCAACCTGGCTCATTCATTTCACATACCAACAGCAGTCCCTGCAGGTCTCCCCCAAATCCTGGTTGGTCACTTCCTGTCAAATGCCCATTGAGCCCAGGTGGATACAATCAAGCAGTTTGAGCACACTCACAAAACAAAGATGGGGATCCTCACAGAATTCATGTAAAACTCAACAGACGAGGAGAATTCAGCCCTCAAGTCATTTCCAGTTTACATGGAAACCAATTGCTGTGGCAGCACATATGTCTGTAATTGGATGTGACACTTGAGAAAACAGTGTGGTGGTGAATGGCAACTGCCCCAAAAAGCAGAAGAACAGTTCGTCCAGTGGCAAAACAAATGCACCTGGGTCATTCACTTCACATACCATCAGCTGTCCAATCAGGTCTTTGGGAAATCTTGTTTGGTCCCTTCTGTCCAATGCCTATTGAGCCCAGTGTTATGCAGATCCTCACAGAATTCATATAAAACTGCACTGCCAGAGAAGATTTCGGTGCCCCAGCTATTTCCAGCTACAATGGAAACCAAGTGCTCTGACAACACACATGTCTGAACATGAACGTGAGACTCCAACTCGCTCCTTCACTTCACATACCATCAGCTGTGCCTGCAGACCTCCCTAAAACCTTGTTTGGCCACTTTCTTTCCAATGCCCATTTAGCCCAGAGGGATGGAATCAAGCAGGTTGAGCACACACACAAAGCAAAGATGGAGATACTCACTCAAGGCGCTCAAATCTACACAGCCAGGGAGAACCTCAGCACCCTAGACATTCCCAGCTGCCATGGAAACCAAGTGCTCTGGCAGCACATATTTCTGAAAGTGGCTTGGAGGCAACACTTGGGGAACTCTGTGTGTTGGTGAATGGCAACTATCCGAAGCAACAGCACCGCTCTCCAGTGCCAAAACAACTCCACCTGGCTCATTCACTTCACATACCATCAGCTGCCCTGTCACGTCTCCAGGAAATCTTGTTTGGGCACTTCCTGTCTAATGTGCATTGAGCCCAGTGTGATATAGTCTGTTTGTTTAGAAAAACCGCTAAACAAAGATGGAGATCCTCACTAAAGGCGTGACTAACTAGGCAGTCAGAGAGAATTTCAGAGCCCAAGTCATTTCCAGCTACCATGGAAACCAAGTGCTTTGGCAACACATTTGTTTAAAGTGGATGTGACACCTAGGTAACACAGTGTGCTGGTAAATGGCAACTGCCCGAAGCAGCAGCACAGGTCTACTAGTGCCAATACACCTCCACCTGGCTCCTCCAATTCACATACCATCAGCTGTCCTTGCAGGTCTCCCAGAAACCCTATATGGTCACTTCCTGCCCCATGCCCATTGAGGCCAGTGGGATGGAATCAAGCAGGATGATTTCTTCCCCCTGCTCTCAAATGACATTGCATAGGAAGTGACCAGACATGCTTTTCAGGAGACCTTCTAAGACGTTTATGTAAAATCCTGTTTGGTCACTTCTTGTCCAATGCCCATTGAGCCCTGTGGGATGGAATCAAGCAGGTTGAGCACACACAAAAACAAAGATGGAAATCCTCACTCAAGGCGTGACAAATTACATAGCCAGAAAGAAATTCAGCGCCATGACATTTCAGCTGCCATGGAAACCAAGAACTGTGGCAGCACATATATCTAGCAGTGTTATTGCACCTAGGAAACTCAGTGTGGTGGTGACTTCCAACTGCTCGAGGCAGCAGCACAGCTCGTCTAGTGCCAAAACAACTCCATCTGGCACATTCACTCAAATAGCATCAGTTGTCCTAGCAAATCTCCCAGAAATCTTGTTTGTTCATTGCATGTCCAATGCCCATTGAGCCCTGGGAGGTGGAATTTGTAGGTTGAGCACACACACACAAAACAAAGATGGAGATCTTCCCTACTGGCGCTTATAGTGCACAATCAGAGAGAAGTTCAGCGCCCAAACCATTTCCAGCTGCCATGGAAACCAAAAATTCTGGCAGCACGTATGTCTGAAAGTGCAGTATGTTGATGAATGGCAACTGCCTGAAGCAGCAGCACAGTTCTTCCAGTGCCAAAACAACTACATCTGAGTCATTCACTTCACATAACATCAATAATCTTTGCAGGTCTCCCGGAATCCCTGTTTGGTTCTTTTCTGTCAAATGCCCAAGGAGCCCAGGGGGATGGAATCAAGCTGGATGAACACACAAATAACATAGATGGAGATCCAAACTAAAGGCACTCAAAACTTCAGAGCCAGAGAGAAGTTAAGCGCCCAAGCCAATTCCAGCTGCCATGGAAACAAAAAGCTCTGGCAGCACATAAGTCTGAAAGTGGGCGTGACACATGCTTAACTCTGTCTGTTGGTGAGTGGCTACTGCCCTAATCAGCAGCATAGCTCTTCCAGTGCCAAAACAATTCCACATTGGTTATTCACTTCACATATCATCAGTTGTCCAAACAGGTCTCCAGGAAATCTTGTTTGGTCACTTTCTGTCCAAAGCCCATTGAGCCCCAGCTGATGGAATCTGTATGTTCAACAACCGCACAAAACAAAGATGGAGATCCTCACTCAAGGAGTAACAAACTTGATAGCCAGAGAGAATTTCAGTGCCCAAGCCATTTCCAGCTGCCTTGGAAACCAAGTGCTCTGGCAGCACATTTGTCTGAAAGTGGATGTGACACCTAGGGAACACAGTGAGCTGGTAAATGGCAAATGCAAGAAGCAGCAGCTCATCTTCCATTGGTAAAACAACTCCACCTGGCTCATTCACTTCACATACCGTCTGCTCTCTTTGCAGTTCTCCTGGAACCGTAGTTGGTCACATCCTGTCCAATGCCCAATGAACACATGGGGATAGAATCAAGCAGGTTGAGCACCCACAAAAAACAAATATGGAGATCCTCACTCAAAGCGTTCAAAACTTCACAGCGAGAGAGAAGTTCAACACCCTAACCATTTCCAGCTGCCATGGAAACCAAGTGCTCTGGCAGCACATATGTGTGAAAGTGGATGTGACACGTGGGGATCTAAATTTGGTGGTGAATGGCAACTGCCCGAAGCAGCAGCACAGCTCTTGCAGTAACAAAACAACTCCACCTTGCTCATGAACTTCTCATATGATCAGCTGTCCTGGCAGCTATCTAGGAAACCCTGTTTGGTCACTTCCGCTCCAATGCCCATTGAGCTAGTGTGATGGAAACAAGCATGTTGAGCATCCACTCAAAACTAACATGGAGCTGCTCCCTCAAGGCGCTGAAAACTCCACAGCCAAAGACAGGTTTAGCGCCCAAGCCATTTCCGTTTGCCATGGAAACCATGTACTCTGGTAGCATATATGTGTTAGTGGATAAGACACCTATGGAAGGTACTTTGGTGGTGAATGGCAATTGCCCGATGCAGCAACACAGCTCTACCAGTGCCAAAACTACTCCACCTGGCTCATCAACTTCACAAACCATCAGCTGTCCTGATAGCTATCAAGGAATCAATGTTTGGTCACTTGAGGTCCAAAAGCCCATAGAGCCCAGGGGAATGGAATCATGCAGCTTGAGCCTCCAAGCAGAACTAACATATAGCTGCTCAAACAAGGCGCTCAAATCTCCACAGACAAAGACAAGTTCAGCACCAAGACATTTACCGTTGCAATGGAAACCAAGAATTCTGGCAGCATATATGTGGAACAGTGGATGTGACACATAGAGAACAGAATGTGGTGGAGAATGGCCACTGCACGAAGCAGCAGCACAGCTCTTCCAGTGCCAAAACAACTTCACCTGGCTAATGAACTTCACATACCATCAGCTGTCCTGGCAGCTATCTAGGAAACCCTGTTTGGTCTCTTGCGCTACAATGCCCATTCAGCCCATTGTGATGGAATCAAGCATGTTGAGCAGCCAAACACAAGTATAATGGAGATTATCACTCAAGGCGCTGAAAACTCCACAGCCAAAGACAAGTTCAGCGCCCAGGCCTTTTCCCGTTGAAATGGAAAGAAAGTGCTCTGGCAGCACGTATTTCTGTAAGTGGATATCACGCCTAAGAAAGGTAGTGTGGTGGTGAATGTCCACTGCTCGAAGCAGCAACACAGCTCCTCCAGTGCCAAAACAACGCCACCTGGATCATCAACTTCACATACCATCAGCTGTCCTGGCAGCTATTTAGGAAACCTTGTTTGGTCACTTCCGCTCAAATGCCCTTTGAGCCCAGTGTGATGGAAACAGGCAGGTTTTGCACCGAAACACAATTAACATGTAGCTCCTTACCCAAGGCACTCAAAACTCCACAGCCAAACACAAATTTAGTGCCCTAGACATTTCCCGTTGCCATGGAAACTAAGTGCTCTGGCAGCACATATGTGGAACAGTGGATGTGACACATGCAGAACACAGTTTTGTGGTGAATGGCAACTGCCCGTAGCAGCAGCACAGGTATTTCAGTGCCAAAACAAGTCCACCTGGCTCATGAACCTCACATACCATCAGCTGTATTGGCAGCTATCTAGGAAACCCTGTTTGATCACTTCCGCTCAAATGCCCTTTGAGCCCAGTGTGATAGAATCAAGCATATTGAGCCCACAAACAGAACTAACATGGAGCTGCTCCATCAAGGCGCTCAATACTCCACAGCCAGAGACAAGTTCAGCGCCCAAGCCATTTCCCATTGCCATAGAACCCAAGTGCTCTTGCATCACATATGTGGAACAGTGGATATGACACCTATAGAAGGGAGTGTGCTGGTGAATGGCCACTGCCCGAAGCAGCAACACAGCTCTTCCAGTGCCAAAGCAACTCGACCTGGCTCATGAACTTCACAAACCATCAGGTGTCCTGGCAGCTATTTGGAAACCTTGTTTGGTCACATCCATTCAAATGTCAGATGTGCCAGTGTGATGGAATCAAGCAGCTGGAGCACCAACACAAAAGTAATATATAGCTGCTTACTCAAAGAGCTCAGAACTCCAAAGCCAAAGACAAGTTCAGCACCCAAGCCATTTCCCGTCGACATGGAAACCAAGTGCTCTGGCAGCACATATTTCTGAAAGTGGATAGGACACCTAAGGAAGGTTGGGTGATGGTGAATGTCCATAGTCCCAGCAGCAGCACATCTCTTCCAGTGCCAAAACAACTCCACCTGGCTCACCAACTTCACATACCATCAGCTGTCCTGGCAGGTATCTAGGAAATCCTGTTGGTCACTTCTGCTACAATGCCCTTTAGGCCTAGGGGGATGGAATCAAGCAGGTTGCACACACACACACAACTAACATGGAGCTGCTCAATCAAGGCGCTGAAAACTCCACAGCCAAAGACAAGTTCAGCGCCCAAGCCAGTTCCCGTTGCCATGTAGAGCAAGTGCTCTGGCAGCACATTTGCGGAACAGTGAATGTGACACATAGAGAACACAGTGTGGTGATGAATGGCAACTGCCAGAAGCAGCAGCACAGCTCTTACACTGCCAAAACATCTCCACCTGGCTAATCAACTTCACATACCATCAGCTGTCCTTTCAGCTATCTAGGAAACCCTGTTAGGTCATTTCCGCTGCAATGACCATTGAGCCCAGTGTGATGGAATCAAACAGGTTGAGCACCCAAAGAAAACTAATGTGTAGCTCCTCACTCAAGGCGCTCAAAACTGAACAGCCAAAGACCAGTTCATCATCCATGCCATTTCCCGTTGCCATGGAAACCAACTTTTTGGCAGCACATATGTGGAACAGTGTATATGACACCTAGGGAAGGTACTGTGGTGTGAATGGCCACTGCCCGAAGCAGCAGCACAGCTCTTCCAGTGCAAAAAGAACTCCACCTGTCTCTTGAACTTCACATACAATCAGCTGTCCTGGCAGCTAACTATCAAACCCTGTTTGGTCACTTCCGCTCCAATGCCCATGAAGACCAGTGTGATGGAAAGAAGCAGGTTGAGCACAAAAACACAAGTAACATATAGCTCCTCACTCAATGCGCTCAAAACCCCACAGCCAAACACAAGTTTAGCACTCAAGACATTTCCCGTTGCAATGGAGACCAAGTGCTCTGGCAGCAAATTCATCTGTAAGAGGATATGACACCTAGGGAAGGTAGTGTCTTGGTTAAAGACAACTTACCGAAGCAGCAGCACAGCTCTTCCAGTACCAAAACAACTCCACTTGCCTCATCAACTTCACATACCATCAGCTCTCCTGGCAGCTATCTAGGAAACCCTGTTTGGTCACTTCCACTCAAATGCCCTTTGAGCCCACTGTGATGGAAAGAATCAGGCGGAGCCCCCAAACACAACTAACATGAAGCTCCTCACTCAAGGCGCTCAAAACTCCACAGCCAAAGACAAGTTTAGCGCCCAAGCCATTTCCGTTTGCCATGGAAACCAAGTGCTCTGGCAGCACATATGTGGAACAGTGGATGTGACACATACAGAACACAGTTTTGTGGTGAATGGCAACTGACCGTAGCAGCAGCACAGCTCTTCCTGTGCCAAAAAAACTCCACCTGGCTCACCAACTTCACATACCATCAGCCGTCCTGGTAGCTATCTAGGAAAAACTGATCACTTGCGGTCCAAATGCCCTTTGAGCCCACTGTCATGGTATCAAGCAGCTTGAGCCCCCAAACAGAACTAACATGGAGCTGCTCACTCAAGGCGCTCAAAACTCAACAGCCAAAGACAAGTTCAGCGCCGAAGCCATTTCCCGCTGCCATGGAAACCAAGTGCTCTGGCAGCATATATGTGTAAGGGATTATGACACCTAGGGAAGGTACTGACCTGGTGAATGGCCACTGCCTGAAGCAGCAGCACAGCTCTTCCAGTGCAAAAACAACTCCGCCTGGCTCATAAACTTCACATACCATCAGCTGTCCTTTCAGCTATCTAGGAAACCCTGTTAGGTCACTTCCGCTACAATGCCCGTTGAGCCCAGGGGCATGGAATCAAGCATGTTGAGCACTCAAACACAACTAACATGGAGCTTCTCACAAAAGGCGCTCAAAACTCCACAGCCAAAGACAAGTTCAGCGCCCAAGCCATTTTCAGTGCAAAACAACTCCACCTAGCTCATGAACTTCACATACTATCAGCTGTCCTTTCAGCTATCTAGCAAACCATGTTTGGTGACTTGCGGTCCAAATGCTCATGGAGCACAGTGTGATTTAAACAAGCAAGATGATCACACAGACAAAACTAACATGGAGCTCCTCAATAAGGCTCTCAAAACTCCACATCCAAACACAAGCTCAGCATCCAAGGTATTTCCCGTTGCCATGGAAGCCAAGTGCTCTGGCAGCTTATATGTGTAAGGGCTTATGACACCTAGGGAAGATACAGTGCTGGTGAATGGCCACTACCCGAAGCAGCAACACAGCTCTTCCAGTGCCAAAACATCTCCACCTGGCTCATCAACTTCACATACCATCAGCTGTCGTGGCAGCTTTCTAGGAAACCCTGTTTGGTCACGTGCGGTCAAATGCACATGGAGCCCAGTATTTTGGAATCAAGCATGTTGAGCACCGAAACACAACTAACATGGAGCTCCTAACACAGGGCGCTCATAACTCCACAGAAAAAGACAAGTTCACGCAAAAAGCCATTTCCCGCTACCATGGAAACCAAATGCTCTGGCAGCACATATGTTGAACAGTGGATGTGACACATAGAGAACAGAGTGTGGTGGTGAATGGCCACTGCCCGAAGCAGCAACAGAGCTCATCCAGTGCCAAAACAATTCCACCTGGCTCATCAACTTCACATACCATCAGCTGTCCTGGAAGCTATGTAGGAAACCCTGTTTGGTCTCTTCCGCACCATGCCCATTGAGCCCAGTGTGATGGAGTCAGACAGCCTGAGCACCCAAACAAAACTAACATGGAGCTCCTCACTCAAGGCGCTCAAATCTCGACAGCCAAAGACAGTTTCAGCGTCCAAGCCTTTTCCCGTTGCCATGGAAACCAAGTGCTCTGGAAGTATATATGTGTAAGGGATTATGACACCTAAAGAAGGTATTGTGCTGGTGAATGGCCACTGCCCGAAGCAGCAACACAGCTCTTCCAGTGCCAAAACAACTCCACCTGGCTCATCAACTTCACATACCATCAGCTGTCCTGGCAGCTATCCAGGAAACCCTGTTTGGTCGCTTGCCGTCCAAATGCCCTTTGAGACCAGTGTGATTTAAACAAGCAGGATGATCACACACACACAACTAACATGGAGCTGCTCACACAAGGCGCTCAAAACTCCACAGCCAAAGACAAGTTCAGCGCCCAAGACATTTCCCGTTGCCGTGGAAACCACGTTTTCTGGCAGCATATATTTGGAACAGTGGATGTGACACATAGAGAAGACAGTGTGGTGGTGAATGGCAATTGCCCGAAGCAGCAGAACATCTACTCCAGTGCCAAAACAGCTCCACCTGGCTAATGAACTTCACATACCATCAGCTCTCCTGGCAGCTATCTAGGAAACCCTGTTTGGACGGTTATGCTCCAATGCCCATTGAACTCAGTGCAATGGAATCAAAAATATTGAGCACCCACACACATCTAACATGGAGCTCCTCACTCAAGGCGCTCAAAACTCCACAGAAAAAGACAAGTTCAGCGCCAAAGCCATTTCCCGTTGCAATGGAAACCAAGTGCTCTGGCAGCACATATGTGGAACACTGGATGTGTCACCTACAGAACACAGTGTGGTGGTGAATGGCCACTGCCCGAAGTAGCAGCACAGCTACTCCAGTGCCAAAACAACTCTACCTGGCTCAGCAACTTCACTTACCATCAGCTGTCCTGGCAGCCCTCAAGAAAACCCTTTTTGGTAAAATCAAGTCCAAAGCCCATGGCCCAGGGTGATTTAATCAAGCAGCTTGAGCACCCAAACAAAACTAACATGGAGCTGCTCACTCAAGGCTCTCAAAACTCCACAGGAAAAACAAGTTCAGCACCTAATCCATTTCCGTTGCCATGGAAACCACGTCCTCTGGCAGCACATATGTATGAAAGTGGATATGACACCTAGGGAAGGTAGTGTGGTGGTGAATGACAACTGTCCAAAGCAGCATCACAGCTCTTCCAGTGCCAAAACAACTCCACCTGGCTCATGAACTTTACATACCATCAGCTTTCCCTCAGCTATCTAGGAAAAACTGTTTGGTCACTTGCAGTCCAAATGCCCTTTGAGACCAGTGTGATTTAAACAAGCTGGATGATTACACACACACAACTAACATGGAGATCCTCACTCAAGGTGCTCAACACTTCACACCAAAAGACAAGTTCAGCGCCAAAGCCATTTCCTGTTGCAATGGAAACCAAGTGCTCTGGCAGCACATATGTGGAACACTGGATGTGTCACCTACAGAACACAGTGTGGTGGTGAATGGCCACTGCCCGAAGCAGCAGCACAGCTCTTGCAGAGCCAAAACATCTAAACCTGGCTCATGAACTTCACATACCATCAGCTGTCCTGGCAGCTATCTAGGAAACCCTGTTTGGTCACTTCCGCTCAAATGCCTTTTGAGGCAAGTGTGATGGAAACAAACAGGTTGAGCACCCAAACACAACTAACCTGGAGCTCCCCACTGAAGGCGCTCAAAACTCCACAGCCAAACACAAGTTTAGCGCCCTAGACATTTCCCGTTGCCATGGAAAACAAGTGCTCTGGCAGCACATATGTGGAACTGTGGATGTGACACATAGAGAAAACAGTGTGGTGCGAATGGCAACGGCCCGAAGCAGTAGCACAGCTCATCCAGTGCCAAAACATCTCCACCTGGTTCATGAACTTCACATACCATCAGCTCTCCTGGCAGCTATCTAGGAAACCGTCTTTGGTCACTTGCGATCAAATGGCCTTTGACCCCATTGTGATGGAAATAAGCATGTTGAGCACCCACAAAAAACTAACATGGAGCTCCTCACTCAAGGCGCTCAATACTTGAAGAAAAAGAAAAGTTCATTGCCTAAGCCATTTCCCGCTGCCACGGAAACCAAATGCTCTGGCAGTACTTATGCTGAACAGTGGATGTGACAGATAGAGAACAGAGTGTGGTGGTGAATGGCCACTGCAAGAAGCAGCAGCACAGCTCTTCCAGTGCCAAAACAACTCCACCTGGCTCATCAACTTCATATACCATCAGCTGTCCTGGCAGCTATCTAGGAAACCGTCTTTGGTACCTTCCGCTCCAATGCCCATTGAGCCCAGTGTGATAGAAACAAGCAGCTTGAGCACGCAATAAAACCTAACATGGAGCTGCTCACTCAAGGCGCAGGACTCCACAGACACAGACAAGTTCAGCACCCAAGCCATTTCCCGTTCCCATGGAAACCAAGTGCTCTGGCAGCACATATTTCTGCAAGTGGATATGACACCTAAGGAAGGTTGTGTGGTGGTGAATGGCCACTGCCCGAAGCAGCAACACAGCTCTTCCAGTGCCAAAACTATTCCTCCTGGCTCATCAGCTTCACATACCATCAGCTGTCCTGGCAGCTATCTAGGAAACCCTGTTTGGTCACTTGCCGTCCAAATGCCCATTGAGCCCTCTGTCATGGAATCAAGCAGCTTGAGTCCTCAAACAGAACTAACATGGAGCTCCTCACTCAAGGCGCTCAAAACTCCACAGCCAAGACAAGTTCAGCGCTGAAGCCATTTCCCGCTGCCATGGAAACCAAGTGCTCTGGCAGCAAATTCATCTGTTCGTGGGTATGACACCTAGGGAAGGTAGTGTCTTGGTGAATGGCAACTTCCCGAAGCAGCAGCACAGCTTTTCCAGTGCCAAAACAACTCTACCGGTCTCATCAACTTCATATACAGTCAGCTGTCCTGGCATCCATCTAGGAAAATTTGGTCACATCAAGTCCAATGCCCTTTGAGCCCAGTTGCTGGAAACAAGCATATTGAGCACCGAAACACTACTAACATGGAGCTGCTCACTCGAGGCGCTGAAAACTCCACAGCCAAAGACAAGTTCAACACCCAAGACATTTCCCGTTGCCATCTAAACCACGTGTTCTGGCAGCACATATGTGGAACAGTGGATGTGACACCTACAGAAGAAATTTTGGTGGTGAATGGCCACTGCCCGTAGCAGCAACACAGCTCTTCCAGTGCCAAAACAACTCCACCTGTCTCATGAACTTCACATACCATCAACTATCCTGGCAGCTATCTTGGAAACCCTGTTTGTTCACTTGCGGTCTAAATGCACATGGAACCAGAGTGTTTTAAACAAGCAGGATGATCACACACACACAACGAACATGGAGATCCTCACTCAAGGTGCACAACACTCCACAGCAAAAGACAAGTGCATCGCCTAAGCCATTTCCCGCTGCCATGGAAACCAAGTGCTTTGGCAGCACATATGTGGAACAGTGGTTGTGACTCATAGAAAATACAGTGTTGCAGTGAATGGCAACTGCCTGAAGCAGCAGCACAGCTCTTCCAATGCCAAAACAATTCCACCTGGCTCATAAACTTCACATACCATCAGCTGTCCTGGCAGCTATCTAGGAAACCCTGTTTGCTCACTTCCGCTACAATGCCCATAGAGCCCAGTGGGATGGAATCAAGCATATTGAGCACCGAAAAACAACTAACATGGAGCTGCTCACTCAAGGCGCTCAAAAATCCACAGCCAAATACAAGTTCAGCGCCTAATTCGTTTCCGTTGCCATGGAAACCAAGTGCTCTGGCAACACAAGTGTTTGAAACTGGGTATGACACCAGGGAGAGGTAGTGTGGTGGTGAATGGTGACTGCCCGAAGCAGCAGCAAAGCTCTTCGAGTGCCAAAACAACTACACCTGGATCATCACCTTCACATACCATCAGCTGTCCTGGCAGCTATCTAGGAAACTCTGTTTGGTCACTTGTTATCCAAATGTTCTTTGAGACCAGTGTGATTTAAACAACAAGGAAGATCAAAAACACACAACACACATGGAGCTGCTCACTCAAGGCGCTCAAAATTCCACAGCCAGAGACAAGTTCAGCGACTAAGCTTTTTCTCATTGCCATGGAAACCAAGTGCTCTGGCAACACATATGTGGAACATTGGATGTGAATCACAGAGAACAGAGTGTGGTGGTGAATGACAACTGCCCGAATCAGCAGCACAGCTCATCCATTGACAAAACAACTCCACCTGGATCATCAAATTCAGATAACATCAGCTGTCCTGGCAGTTATGTAGGAAACCCTGTTTCATAACTTGCAGTAAAATGCCCATAGAGCCCAGTGTGATGGAATCAAGTAGCTTGAGCACCCAAACACACCTAACATGTAACTCCTCACGGAAGGCTATCAGAACTCCACAGCCAAAGACAAGTTCAGCGCTGAACCCATTTCCCGTTGCCATGGAAACCAAGTGCTCTGGCAGCACATATGTGGAATAATGGATGTGACATATAGAGAACACAGTGTGGTAGTGAATGGCCATAGTCCGAAGCAGCAACACAGCTCTTCCTGTGCCAAAACAACTCTACCTGGCTCATAAAACTCACATGCCATCAGCTGTCCTGACAGCTATCTAGGAAACCCTGTTTCGTAATTTGTGATGCAATGCCCATTGAGCCCAGTGGGATGGATTCAAGCATATTGAGCACCGAAACCAAACTAACATGGACCTCCTCACTCAAGGCGCTCAAAATTCCACAGCCAAAGACAAGTTCAGCGCCCAAGATATTTTTCACTGCCATGGAAACCAAGTGCTCTGACAGCACATACGTCTGTAATTGGATATGACACCTATGGAAGGTAGGGTGGTGGTGAATTGCCATTGCCCGAAGAAGCAGCACAGCTCTTCCAGTGCCAAACAACTCCACCTGGATCATCTACACCACATACCATCAGCTGTCTCGGCAGCTATCTAGGAAACACTGTTTCGTCACTTCTGGTCGAATGTCCTCTGAGACCAGTGGGATGCATTCAAACATGTTGAGCACCCAAGCAGAACTCACATGTAACTCCTCAGTCAAGGCGCTCAAAATTCCACAGCCAAAGACAAGTTCAGCGCCTCAGCCATTTCCCGCTGCCATGGAAACCAAGTGCTCTGGCTGCAAATATGTGGAACAGCAGATGTGACACATACACAATACAGATTGGTGGTGAATGGCCACTCCCGAAGCAGCAGCACAGCTCTTCCAGTGCCAAAACAACTGCACCTGGCTCATGAACTTCACATACCATCAGCTGTCTTGGCACCTATCTAGGAAACTCAGTTTGCTCACATCCGCTCCAATGCCCATTTAGCCCAGTGTGATGCAATCAAACACGTTGAGCACCAAAACAGAACTAACATGTAATTCCTTACTCCAGGCGACAAAATTCCACAGCCAAAGACAAGTTCAGCGTCCAAGCCATTTCCCGTTGCCATGGAAAGTAAGTGCTCAGCCAGCACAAATGTGTGAAAGTGGATATGACACCTACGGAAGTTAGTGTGGTGGTGAATGGCCACTGCCCGAAGCAGCTGCACAGCTCTCCGAGTGCACAGAACGCCACCTGGCTCATGAACTTCACATACCATCAGCTCTCCTGGCAGCTATCTATGAAACCCTGTTTGGTCACTTGCGGTCAAACACCTGTTGAGACCAGTGTGATTGAATCAAGCATGTGGAGCACCCACAAAAAATTAACATGTAACTCGTCACTCAAGGCACTCAAAACTCCACAGCCAAAGACAAGCGCCCAAGCCATTTCCCGTTGCCATGGAAACCAAGTGCTCTGGCAACATATATGTCTCTAGGTGGATATGACAGCTAGAGAAGGTAGTGTCGTGGAGAATGGCTACTGCCCGAAGCAGCAGCACAGCTCTTCCAGTGCCAAAACACCTCCATCTGGCTCATGAACTTCACATACCATCAGCTGTCCTGGCAGCTATCTAGGAAACGCTGTTTGGTCACTTGCGCTCCAAGCCCATTGAACCCAGTGCGATGGAATCAAGCAGCTTGAGCACCAAAACAAAACTAACATGGAGTTCTTCACTCAAGGCGCTCAAACTGCACAGCAAAAGACAAGTTCAACGCCCAAATCATTTCCCGTTGCCATGGAAACCAAGTGCTCTGGCAGCACATATGTGTGTAAGTGGATATGACACCTAGGCAAGGGAGTGTGGTGGTGAATGGCAACTACCCAAAGCAGCAACACAGCTCTTCCAGTGCCAAAACAACTCCACCTGGCTCATGAACTTCACATACCATCAGCTGTCCTGGCATCTATGTAGGAAACACTTTTTGGTCACATGCGCTCCAGTGCCCATTGGGCTCAGTGTGATGGAATCAAGCATGTTGAGAACTAACACATAACTAACATGTAACTCCTCACTCAAGGTGCGCAAAACTCCGCAGCCAAAGACAAGCTCATCGCCCAAGCCATTTCCCGTTGCCATGGAAAAAGAGTGCGCTGGCAACCTATATGTCTCTAAGTGGTTATGACAGCTAGAGAAGATAGTGTTGTGGTGAATAACTACTGCCCGAAGCAGCAGCACAGCTCATCCAGTGCCAAAACAACTCCATCTGGCTCATCAACTTCACATACCATCAGCTTCCTGGCAGCTATTTGGAAACAGTGTTTGATCACTTATGCTCCAAAGCCCATTGAGCCGAGTGGGATGGAATCAAGCAGCTTGAGCACACAAACAAAACTAACATGGAGCTGCTCACTCAAGGTGATCAAAACTCCACAGCAAAAGACAGGCTCAGCGCCAAAGCCATTTCCCGTTGCAATGGAAACCAAGTGCTCTGGCAGCAAATATTAGTGAAAGTGGATATGACAGCTAGGTAAGGTAGTGTGGTGGTGAATGGCCACTGCCCGAAGCAGCAGCAAAACTCTCCCACAGCTATTCCAGTACTGAAAAAACTCTATCCGGCTCATGTCTTCACATACCATCAGCTGTCCTGGCAGCTATCTAGGAAACCCTGTTTGGTCACTTGCGGTCAAATGCCTTTTGAGCCCAGTGGGATGGAGTCAAGCACCTTGAGCTCCCACACAAAACTGAAATGAGCTCCTCAGTAACGGCGGTCAATACTCAACAGCCAAAGACAAGTTCAGCGCCCAAGCCATTTCCCACTGCCATGGAAACCAAGTGCTCTGGCAGCACATAACGAGTGTAAGTGGATATGACACCTTTGGAAGTTAGTGTGGTGGTGAATGGCCAATGCCCAAAGCAGCAACTCGGCTCTTCCAGTGCCAACTCAACTCGACCTGGCTCATGAACTTCACATACCATCAGCTGTCCTGGCAGCTATCTAGGAAATCCTATTTGGTCTCTTACGATCCAATGCCCAATGAGCCCATTGTGATGGAATCAAGCATATTGAGCACCGTAACAAAACTAACATGGAGCTCCTCAATCAAAGCGCTCAAAACTCCACAGCCAAAGACAAGTTCAGCGCCCAAGCAATTCCCTCATGCCATGGACAACAAGAGCTCTGACAGCACATATGTGTGTAAGTGGATATGACACCTAGGGAAGGGAGTGTGGTGGTGAGTTTCATCATTCCGAAGCAACAGCACTGCCCTTCCAGTGGCAAAACAACTTCACCTGTCTCATGAACTTCACATACCATCAGCTGTCCTTGCAATACGCAGCTGAAGTGGGTGATTGACTTGTTCTGTCCTCTGTCTTCTCATGGTTAGGGTTCTGAGTGCAGCAGTTTTAATGGGGAGATCCCCAAAGATCTCCTCTGTGTCTGAGGTATTCCCATTCCAGATTCTGTCTATACTAGCAAGTCCAGGGCCCGGCACAGCCCATCAGCCCGATCAGCTGGTTGTTGCAGTTGCTGGGTTGGTTGTGTTTGCAGGCCTGTCTTCCACTGGAACCAATGTGTCTTGCAGTCCAGCCTGATTCTACCCAGCACACGCTCGGGCATCACTCTTGCTTCACTCACGTCACTCCCTGTGGCTCTTCTGATGACAGGGAGCATTCTGATTGGCTGCATCTCTAAGACCTCACAGGGCTGTGTGGCCCTACAAGCTGTCCAATCAGCAGCTGCCTGGTCATAGCAGCCCGGAATCCTGTAGCCTCAGCATTCTAGAAAAGCCATGGTGACAGGCAGCCTCCTCTGTGGAGTAGAGAAAGATGGTGAGTGCTTCAAGCTCTGCTTTCTTTGTTCCTTCTTGCCACAGGCCCTAGCAGAGAAGACGTGCAGACTCCATGGAAGGCAGCAGAGCGTGAGTGTGTGGGGTTGGGTTTCCCTTGAATGTGAGTTTGCAAATCCGCTGACAATGTAGTGAAGCCGAGGACCTTTTCAACAGCGGTACTATGAAAGCATTTCCATTTTCCGTCGATGAGAATCCTTGTGTCTCTTCAAGGAGCCAATCTAATCCTAGTTCTCCATTAGAGGTAGTGTGTGGAATAACCTATGTAATGTGGAAGAGCCAAGCCAAGCTGATTTCCATAGGCAGACCTTACATTCCATTTCCTGTCACGGCTCTCAGTGAAGTTTCCCTAGTGCAGTCCAGTGTCATGTAAGTGGGTCACCATAGTGTAAAAGAGATGACTTCCGGGAGATGGTTGGGATCAATACCATGGTTGCATACAGGGTTGGAATCAGGGTTAGAATGCTATCTAGGCTTATGGTTGCAGTGATGTCAGAGCCTAGATTTCAGGTTAGGGCAAGGTGGAGTGTTAAGGTTCAATTGAGGTTTCTGATTTGGGTTACTAGTAGGATTAGAGCTAGGATTATGCTTAGGTGGAATTAAGGTGAGAGCTAGGTCTAATGCTAAAGGTCAAGTCTAGTAGTGAGGTTACTGTGAGGTTTTGTGATTTGAGTTATGGTTATCCCAATGGTTAGGGTTAGGTTTAGGGTTAGGGTGAGGGTGAGGGTGAGGGTTCAACTGACAAATAAGATTAGGTCCAGACTTAGGTTTGGTATGTGGCAAGAAGTAGGATTTGTGTGAGGATTAGTACTAGGAAAAGAATAGTGTTTGGATTAATGCTGGATAGAGAGTTTGGGTTCCATTTCTATTTCAGGCTTGGTTGGACTTAGTGCTTTGATTGAGGGTTATTGTCAGGACTGTGGAAAGGACTGTGTGGATTCAGAATACAGTTAGGGTTACTCTTGAGGTTACGATGAAAGCTGTGCCTGCATTGAAGATGAAGAGGCTGTTTTGTGTGAATTTGAGTATCATGGTGAGGTTCTAGTCTATGTCCAAATGATTATGCTTAGAGCTAGAGTTCATGCTAGGGTGTGGGCTAATGCTAGTGTGAAAGTTGTTGTAGGATTAAGGTTAGATCCAAATCTAGTGTTAGGTGAAAATCTTGAGGTGAAGTTTTAGGCTACAGTTGGATTTAGGCTTAGTGTTCTACTGAGGGTGATGATTCACATTAGCATTGCAGTATAGGTTTAAAAATGTCGCTGGGATTGGATTCAGTGTTAGGGCTAGGCTTAGTATGACGGTGATGTCTCCATCTGTGTCAGGGTTGGAGTTGGTGTTGGGACTACTGTTTTGGTTGGGTTTAGGGCTAGAATCACTTTTAGGATTGGGGCTAGAGCTAGAGCTAGAGCTAGTATCAGCATGCGGGTTAGGATGATGGCCAGGGTTGGAGATCAACCTGTCTGGCTTTGGGTGTGCTCTAGGTTGCAATACATATTTGTGCTAGTCTTCGATCTAGGGGTTGGGTAAGTGCAGTATATCTTACTTTCCAATACAACGTCATAATTGTTAAAAGCAAAAAGAGTTACGGCTACTCTAGTTTGAAATTATGACTAGGGTCAACGTGAGGTTTAGGATTAGGCCTATAGCCTGTCTTCTGATTACATCTATGAAAAGTCAAGCGACTCAGTCAGCCTTACAGGCAGGGTTAGTCTCAACTCTTCCTGTAGAAGTAGCCCTAATTCTAATCTTACACCTAGCGCTACTCTCATCGACCTCTGCTTTGACTTAACCCTGTCCCAAATACTAATCTTTAATCCTTGTCCATCTCTACTCCTCACCCAAACTTAGTCCTACGCCAATCGTAATCCCAACATTTTTACAACAATCTAACTGAAATAGGAGCATTCAAGCTCAACAGAAAGCCAAGCAGAGTCATAGCATCAAGTGTCAAAATCAACACTGAAGATTCCCTTCATCATGAGCCAGCCGGCTTCTTGAAACAAATCTTCCCTGAGGCCAGCCCTTTCTGTAACTCTAAGCCAAGCCCTAGACTTTACCTGATCATACCCCTAGACCAAATCATTACCCCATTTCTGCTACTACTACTAAGTGCATCCCTAGCTCAAACACAAATCAAACTCCTAAAGCTAACCCTAACTCCTTTTGTTTTTGTTGAATTCTATTGTTGACAATCTTTACGTAGTTGATTTGGGTCAAATGGTTCAAGGGCTACAGGACAGTGTGTAAGGCTATTATTTCCACATCCTCTTCTTTGACTGTATCTGGGGGTAAATGGGGAGGGAGATAAAGGAAGAAGCCCCACCCAGTCTCCTCCCCACCCCAGGTCCCTGATGTGGGGCATGCTGCGAGAGTCCTGCTCAAGTGGGATTTTGGTCTGGTTGTTTGTTTCTCAAGTGGTTTTGATAGTCATGAATTGCTGCCAATCATGCAACTGTAAGCACGATGAGGCCTCTGCAGCATACACTGATTGACACAGTCGATCTGAGAGTCTGCGTTTGCCCAGGTTTTCTCTGCCAATACGTGGCTGAAGTGGGTGATTGACTTGTTCTGTCCTCTGTCTTCTCATGGTTAGGGTTCTGAGTGCAGCAGTTTCAATGGGGAGATCCCCAAAGATCTCCTCTGTGTCTGAGGTATTCTCAGTCCAGATTCTGTCTATACTAGCAAGTCCAGGGCCCGGCACAGCCCATCAGCCCAATCAGCTGGTTGTTGCAGTTGCTGGGTTGGTTGTGTTTGCAGGCCTGTCTTCCACTGGAACCAATGTGTCTTGCAGTCCAGCCTGATTCTGCCCAGCACACGCTCGGGCTTCACTCTTGCTTCACTCACGTCACTCCCTGTGGCTGTCCTGATGACAGGGAGCATTCTGATTGGCTGCATCTCTAAGACCTCACAGGGCTTTGTGGCCCTACAAGCTGTCCAATCAGCAGCTGCCTGGTCATAGCAGCCTGGAATCCTGTAGCCTCAGCATTCTAGAAAAGCCATGGTGACAGGCAGCCTCCTCTGTGGAGTAGAGAAAGATGGTGAGTGCTTCAAGCTCTGCTTTCTTTGTTCCTTCTTGCCACAGGCCCTAGCAGAGAAGATGTGCAGACTCCATGGAAGGCAGCAGAGCGTGAGTGTGTGGGGTTGGGTTTCCCTTGAATGTGAGTTTGCAAATCCGCTGACAATGTAGTGAAGCCGAGGACCTTTTCAACAGCGGTACTATGAAAGCATTTCCATTTTCCGTCGATGAGAATCCTTGTGTCTCTTCAAGGAGCCAATCTAATCCTAGTTCTCCATTAGAGGTAGTGTGTGGAATAACCTATGTAATGTGGAAGAGCCAAGCCAAGCTGATTTCCATAGGCAGACCTTACATTCCATTTCCTGTCACGGCTCTCAGTGAAGTTTCCCTAGTGCAGTCCAGTGTCATGTAAGTGGGTCACCATAGTGTAAAAGAGATGACTTCCGGGAGATGGTTGGGATCAATACCATGGTTGCATACAGGGTTGGAATCAGGGTTAGAATGCTATCTAGGCTTATGGTTGCAGTGATGTCAGAGCCCAGAATTCAGGTTAGGGCAAGGTGGAGTGTTAAGGTTCAATTGAGGTTTCTGATTTGGGTTACTAGTAGGAATAGAGTTAGGATTATGCTTAGGTGGAATTAAGGTGAGAGCTAGGTCTAATGCTAAAGGTCAAGTCTAGTAGTGAGGTTACTGTGAGGTTTTGAGATTTGAGTTATGGTTATCCCAATGGTTAGGATTAGGGTTAGGGTTAGGGTGAGGGTGAGGGTGAGGGTTCAACTGACAAATAAGATTAGGTCCAGACTTAGGTTTTGTATGTGGCAAGAAGTAGGATTTGTGTGAGGATTAGTACTAGGAAAAGAATAGTGTTTGGATTAATGCCGGATAGAGAGTTTGGGTTCCATTTCTGGTTCAGGTTTGGTTGGACTTAGTGCTTTGATTGAGGGTTATTGTCAGGACGTGGAAAGGACTGTGTGGATTCAGAATACAGTTAGGGTTACTCTTGATGTTACGATGAAAGCTGTGCCTCCATTGAAGATGAAGAGGCTGTTTTGTGTGAATTTGAGTATCATGGTGAGGTTCTAGTCTATGTCCGAATGATTATGCTTAGAGCTAGAGTTCATGCTAGGGTGTGGGCTAATGCTAGTGTGAAAGTTGTTGTAGGATTAAGGTTAGATCCAAATCTAGTGTTAGGTGAAAATCTTGAGGTGAAGTTTTAGGCTACAGTTGGATTTAGGCTTAGTGTTCTACTGAGGGTGATGATTCACATTAGCATTGCAGTATAGGTTTAAAAATGTCGCTGGGATTGGATTCAGTGTTAAGGCTAGGCTTAGTATGACGGTGATGTCTCCATCTGTGTCAGGGTTGGAGTTGGTGTTGGGACTACTGTTTTGGTTGGGTTTAGGGCTAGAATCACTTTTAGGATTGGGGCTAGAGCTAGAGCTAGAGCCAACAAAGTATCATCCAAGTCAATTGAAAGCTCCAACATAAAATCAGCAAAAATTTACATCACTATGGAATTAATTGACATAGTAATGAGTAACCAACATGTTGAAAGTAAATGCGAGTTCCCAGCCACCTTCTGTGACCGCCTCACCTATACTTCAATTTTAGTTTATACACAACATATAACATTCATAACATAACATGTTATACATAACATCATATCATCTTAAATTAAGGCAAACATGTGGTATTTAACCTTTTGGGATTGGATCATTTCCCTTAGCATTATGGTTTCGAATTTGGTCCCTTTGGCCACAAAGAACTGCATTTTGTTTTTTTTAATAGCTGAGTAGTATTCCATGGAGTAGATGAACCATAGCTTTCTTATCCAATCCTCTGTTGATGGGCATTTTGGTTGTTTCCATGTTTTTGTAATTACTGATTGTGCTGCTATGAGCATAGGAGTGCATGTTGGTTTCTCATAAAACAATAATTCTGGATATATTCCTAGGAGTGCTATTGCTGGATCATACGGTATGTTGAATTTGCATTGTTTGAATGTTCTCCATACTGATTTCCATAGAGGCTGTACCAGCCTGCAGCCCCACCAGCAGTGGAGTAGGGATCCCTTTTCCCCACAACCATGCCAGCAAGTGTTGTTGGTGCTTTTATTCATGTGGTTCAGTCTTACTGGTGTTAGGTGGTACCTCATTGATGTTTTAATTTGGATTTCCCTTATTGCCAGGGAACTTGAGCATTTTTTCATATGTTTATTTGCCCTTTGGCTTTGTTCCTTTGTGAAGTGTTTGCCCATTTCCCATGCCCATTTCTTGAGTGGCTTGTTTGTTTTGACATTTTGGTTGTTTTGTAGCTCTTTGTATATTCTGGAGATCAGCCCTCTATCACCTATGTCGTGTGCGAAGATCTTCTCCCATTCTGTGGGTTGCCTTTTTACTTTGTTGATTGTTTCTCTAGCTCTACAGAAGCTTCTTAGTTTGATGAGGTCCCAATTGTTTATTTTGGTCCTGATTTCTACTGCATTTGGAGTCTTTTTTAGGAAGTGAGGGCCTACCCCAAAGTGTTGCAGTGTGTTTCCAACATTTTCTTCCAACAGTTTGAAGGTTTCTGGATGTAGGTTTAGATCTGTTATCCATTTAGATCTGATCTTTGTGTATGGTGAGAGATGTGGATCTATTTTTTTGTTTCTGCAGGCTATCAACCAGTTGTCCCAACAGCATTTATTGAACAGACCTTCCCATTTGCCAGGATTGTCGTTTGTCTTTTTGTCAAAGATTATTTGGCTGTATCTGTGTGGATTCCCTTCTGGTGTTTCTATTCTGCTCCATTGATCTTCCTCTCTATCTTTTTGCCAGTACCACGCTGTTTTGATAACCACTGCCCTATAGTATGTCCAGAGGTCTGGAACTGTGATTCCCCCTGCTAACTTCCTGTTCTTCAGGATGGTTCTAGCTACCCGTGGTTTTTTGTGTTTCCAGATGAACCTTCGGATCATTGTTTCCACTTCCATGAAGAATGTTTTGGGCAATTTGATTGGGATTGCGTTGAATGTATATATTGCTTTTGGCAGTATAGACATTTTAATGATATTGATTTTACCTATCCAGGAGCATGGGATGTTATTCCATCTTTTGAGGTCTTGTTCAATTTCTTTTTAAGTAGTTTGTAGTTTTCTTCAAATAAGTCTCCTACATTTTTGGTTAGATTTATTCCCAGATATTTCATACTTTTCTCTGGTATTTTGAATGGTATCTTGCTGGTTAAGTCTTTTTCCAACTTGGGGCTGTTCGCATACACTATGGCTGTTGAATTTTGTTCATTAATTTTGTACCCTGCCACTCTACAAAACTCTCGTACAAGTTCTAGTAGTCTCTGTGTTGAGTCTCTTGGCTCTTCTACATAAAGAATCATATCATCTGCGTATAGTGAGAGTTTGACTTCTTCGTTTCCCATTTGGATTCCTCTGATTTCTTTTTCTTGTCTTATGGCCTCAGCAAGTACCTCTAGAACTATGTTGAATAGCAGTGGAGAAAGTGGACATCCTTGTCTTGTTCCAGATTTCAGTGGGAAGGTTTCCAGTTTTTCTCCATTCAGTATGATGCTGGCGTTGGGTTTTTCATATATGGCTTTAATTATGTTGTGGATTTTTCCATCTATGCCTACCTTGGTTAGGGTTTTTAGCAGGAAGTGGTGTTGGATTTTGTCAAAAGCTTTTTCTGCATCTATTGATACTATCATGTGATTCTTGTTTTTCAGTTTTTGGATGTGGTGTATCACATTATGGATTTCCGAATGTTGAACCATCCGTGCATTCCAGGGATGAATCCTACTTGATCTGGATGAATGATCTGTCTGATGTGTTTTTGAATTCTGTTGGCTAGGATGTTGTTGAGAATCTTAGCATCAATGTTCATCAAACAGATAGGTCTGTAGTTTTCCTTCTCTGTTTGTTCTCTGTCTGGTTTTGTGATTAAGGCAATGTTGGCTTCATAGAATGAGTTTGGAAGGGTTGCCTCTTTTTCTATTGTTTTGAAGAGTTTGTAGAGGATTGGGGTCAGTTCTGTTTTGGAATGTTTTGTAGAATTCTGGAGTGAAGCCGTCTGGGCCTGGGCTTTTCTTTGTTGGGAGGTCTTTAATCACTGATTCAATCTCTGCTTCAGTTATGGGTTTGTTCAGGTCGTTTGTTGCCTCTGGGCTAAGTTTTGTCAGGTGGTAGAAGTCTAAGAACTTTTCCATTTCTTGGTGATCTTCTGATTTGTTGGAGTACAGTGCTTTGTATTAATTTCTAATTATGGCCTTAATGGATGCGGTGTCTGTTGTTATGTTGCCTTTTTCATCTTTGATGCTGTTAATTCTTGCCTTCTCTTGTTTTTTCTTTGTCAGTCGGGCCAGTGGGGTGTCTATCTTGTTTATCTTCTCAAAGAACCACCTTTTGATTCATTGATTTTGTGTATGGTTTTTTTTATTTCTATCTGGTTGATTTCCTCCCTTATTTTGATGATTTCTTGTTTCCTATTGTGTGTGTGGCTCTTCTGTTGTTGTTTTTCCAATTCCTGGAGGTGTGTGTTTAGTTCCTGTATTTGGTGCCTCTCTTGGGCCTTGACATGAGCTCCAATTACGATGAGATTACCCCGTATTACTGCTTTGGCAGTGTCCCACAAATTTTGGAATGTTGTGTCAGAGTTTTCATTGGTTTTCATAAATTTTTTGATCTCATCTTTAATTTCTTCTCTGACCCATTGTTCGTTTAATAGCATATTGTTTAGCCTCCAAGCATTTCTGTATTTCCTTGGGCATTTTGAATTGCTGATTTCCAGTTTCATTCCGTGGTGGTCTGAGAGGGTACATGGTATGATTCCTATCTTTTTGAAATTATTTAGATTTGCTTTGTGTCCTATCATGTGGTCGATCCTGGAGAAGGTGCCATGCACTGCTGAAAAAAATGTATAATCTGTGGCCTTAGGGTAAAAAATTCTATAAATATCTATCATGTCTAGTTGTTCTATTGTTTGTATGAGCTCTGTTGTTTCTTTGTTGATTTTTTGTTTTGTTGATCTGTCTATTGTTGTTAGTGGGGTGTTAAGATCACCCACTATTATTGTGTGCATATCTATGTCTCCCCTTAAGTCTGTGAGTAACTGCTTCACGTACCTAGATGCATTTGAATTTGGTGCATATATGTTCACAATGGTAATTACTTCCTGATGGATCAGTCCTTTCACCAATATATAATGTCCTTCCCTGTCCTTTTTGATGTGTGTCAGATTGAAGTCCACACCATCTGAAATTAAGACAGCTACCCCAGCCTTTTTTTCTCGTCCATTGGCATGAAATATCTGTTTCCAACCTTTCACTTTCAGCTTCTTCGAATCTCTTCTGGTTAGATGTGTCTGTTGTAGGCAACAGATAGTTGGGTGCTGTTTGATAATCCATTCTGTTAATCTATGCCTTTTGATTGGTGAGTTCAGGCCATTTGTGTAAAGAGTTAAAATTGAGAGGTTGTGATTTTGCCCTGCCATGCTTGTTTTTGTGGGTGTTTATATCTGTGTAATTGCCCTTCCTTGTGTGGACTTTAGTGGGGAGATCTTCCTGTTTGCCATCTTTGCTTATGATTCACCTGCTTTTTTTCTGGATTTAGTTCATTTCAAAGGAGATTTTGTAGAGCTGGTTTTGTGCTGGCATATTCTTCTAATTTCTCTTTGCTGTGAAAGTATTTGACTTCGTTCTCAAATACGAATGAGATCTTTGCTGGGTACAATATTCTTGGTTGACAGTTGTTCTGATTCAGGATTTGGAAGATCTTTGTCCATTCTCTTCTTGCTTGTAAAGTCTCTTCAGAGAAGTCAGCAGTGATCCTGATTGGTTTTCCCCAGTATGTGATCTTTTCTCTGCTTCGTACTTGTCTCAGGATTCTTTCTTTGTCTTCATTGGAGTGGAACTTGAGCACCATATGTCTGGGTGAAGATTGCTTTTGGTCATATCTGCTGGGAGTCCTCTGACCGTGCTGGATTTGGGCTGGGTTCATGTTCCAAGTGTTTTGAAAGTTTTCCTGTATAATTTCGTCGAGCACCATTTGCATTCCTGACTCTTTTTCCGCTCCTTCAGGAAGGCCAATAATCCTAATATTCGATTTTCTGAGGTTGTCTTTCATTTCTTGTATGGTCTTATTGGCTTTGTTCAGACTTGTCTCCAGCTGTTTAATGAACTGGATATGTTGGTTTTGTGTGTCTTCCGTTTCAGAGATCTTCTCTTCTGCTATATTTGTTCTGTTGGTTAGGCTCTCAATTTTGTGCTCTAAGTCAAGGATTTTACTTTTCATTTGTTGTATTTCTGAGGCTATGTGGTTCTTGAATTCCTTGAAGTCCTCCCAATTCTTCTCATTGTCTCTGACATGTTTTAACATGATTTTTTTGAATTCCTTGTCTGGTAGATCTTTTATGTCTTCATCTCGCATCTCCGAAATAGACATTGCCTTTTGATCCTTTATTGGTAGGGTGTTGGCACTCTCATCTGGATCATTACCTTTTCTGGTATTTCTTCCCATTGTGTTAGTGTTTCTTTTTTGAGAGACCTAGGCACCAGTGTGCTGAGGGGTCTCCAAGCACTATCCTGTAGAGATCGGAGTCTGCAGGTGTGGAGTAGCAGGGTGTGGGGATTTTCAAGGCACTTTTGGTGCGTCTCCAGAACACTGGACCTCAGGGCGCCACTTCCAGGGCCCAGCGGATTCAAAGCGCACTCTCAGCTCGTCCCCTACAGGTATGCTATCACAGATCATGGGGGAATGAAGGCACTCACTGTGCGCACCCCCTGTGCGCGGGATCACAGGGCTCGAAGGATTCTAGATGCTTTCTCGGTGTGACCCCAGTGCCAGGGACTGCAGAGTGTGGAGGTTCCAGGTGCTCTCTGGGAACGCCTCCTGCACGCAGGTCAGCAGTGCTCTCCTGGTGCGTCTCTCAAGCACGGGATCAAACCTCACGTTCTTGCAGTCTGCCACTTCCTCTGGTGGGAACCCTCGCTGAGGTGCGTCTCCCAGCTACTGCGTCCAGTGCAGGTCCTGGCGGGTGCAGGCGGATGGAACCTGGAGGCTGAGGCTGGTGCAGCTCCCGGCGACCAGGGTGAGCGGATGCCAGCAGGTCCCGGTCACCGCCGGTCCTTACGACCGCAGCGTCTGTGGGTCCTGAGGTCTGCAGTCGACTGTGGCTTTCAGCGGCTGCTCGCCTGCGGCTTTCAGCGGCTGCTCGACTGCGGCTTCCAGCGGCTGCACTCAAAGGTGACTCAGCAGGTCAGGAGCGGAAAGTTATCTTCCCTGCACATTGTTTTGTTTTTCCCTGGTTGATCTTCTGAGTTGTGTGGATTTTTTTGGCTCCACACTGTTCTGGAAACTTCACGTTCTTCTCCCAGTAATTCTATGCTGCTCCACTTACGCTTTTGTCGCGTTCTAGCCCTCAGTGTCTGTGAGCTCCGTCACATTCTTCCTCCTATGTTGTCAATCTTGCAAGTCTCCTCCATGACCCCATTTCTACTACTACTACTAAGTGCATCCCTAGCTCAAACACAAATCAAACTCCTAAAGCTAACCCTAACTCCTTTTGTTTTTGTTGAATTCTATTGTTGACAATCTTTACATAGTTGATTTGGGTCAAAAGGTTCAAGGGCTACAGGACAGTGAGTAAGGCTATTATTTCCACATCCTCTTCCTTGACTGTATCTGGGGGTAAATGGGGAGAGAGATAAAGAAAGAAGCCCCACCCAGTCTCCTCCCGACCCCAGGACCCTGATGTGGGGCATGCTGCGAGAGTCCTGCTCAAGTGGGTTTCTTGTTTGTTTCTTTGTTTCTCAAGTGGTTTTGATAGTCATGAATTGCTGCCAATCATGCAACTGTAAGCACGATGAGGTCTCTGCAGCATACACTGATTAACACAATCGAGCTTAGAGTCTGCGTTTGCCCAGGTTTTCTCTGCCAATATGTGGCTGAAGTGGGTGACTGACTTGTTCTGTCCTCTGTATTCTCATGGTTAGGGTTCTGAGTGCAGCACTTTCAATGGGGAGATTCCCAAAGATCTCCTCTGTGTCTGAGGTATTCCCAGTCCAGATTCTGTTATACTAGCAAGTCCAGGGCCCAGCACAGCCCATCAGCCCGATCAGCTGGTTGTTGCAGTTGCTGGGTTGGTTGTGTTTGCAGGCCTGTCTTCCACTGGAACCAATGCGTCTTGCAGTCCAGCCTGATTTTGGCCAGCACACGCTCGGGCTTCACTCTTGCTTCACTCACGTCACTCCCTGTGGCTGTCCTGATGACAGGGAGCATTCTGATTGGCTGCATCTCTAAGACCTCACAGGGCTGTGTGGCCCTACAAGCTGTCCAATCAGCAGCTGCCTGGTCATAGCAGCCCGGAATCCTGTAGCCTCAGCATTCTAGAAAAGCCATGTGACAGGCAGCCTCCTCTGTGGAGTAGAGAAAGATGGTGAGTGCTTCAAGCTCTGCTTTCTTTGTTCCTTCTTGCCACAGGCCCTAGCAGAGAAGACGTGCAGACTCCATGGAAGCCAGCAGAGCGTGAGTGTGTGGGGTTGGGTTTCCCTTGAATGTGAGTTTGGAAATCCGCTGACAATGTAGTGAAGCCGAGGACCTTTTCAACACCGGTACTATGAAAGCATTTCCATTTTCCCTCAATGAGAATCCTTGTGTCTCTTGAAGGAGCCAATCTAATCCTAGTTCTCCATTAGAGGTAGTGTGTGGAATAACCTATGTAATGTGGAAGAGCCAAGCCAAGCTGATTTCCATAGGCAGACCTTACATTCCATTTCCTGTCACGGCTCTCAGTGAAGTTACCCTAGTGCAGTCCAGTGTCATGTAAGTGGGTCACCATAGTGTAAAAGAGATGACTTCCGGGAGATGGTTGGGATCAATACCATGGTTGCATACAGAGTTGGAATCAGGGTTAGAATGCTATCTAGGCTTATGGTTGCAGTGATGTCAGAACCTAGATTTCAGGTTAGGGCAAGGTGGAGTGTTAAGGTTCAATTGAGGTTTCTGATTTGGGTTACTAGTAGGAATAGAGTTAGGATTATGCTTAGGTGGAATTAAGGTGAGAGCTAGGTCTAATGCTAAAGGTCAAGTCTAGTAGTGAGGTTACTGTGAGGTTTTGAGATTTGAGTTATGGTTATCCCAATGGTTAGGGTTAGGGTTAGGGTTAGGGTGAGGGTTATGGTTAGGGTGAGGGTGAGGGTTCAACTGACAAATAAGATTAGGTCCAGACTTAGGTTTGGTATGTGGCAAGAAGTAGGATTTGTGTGAGGATTAGTACTAGGTAAAGAATAGTGTTTGGATTAATGCTGGATAGAGTTTGAGTTCCATTTCTGGTTCAGGGTTGGCTTCAGTTAGTGCTTTGATTGAGGGTTATTGTCAGGACTGTGGAAAGGACTGTGTGGATTCAGAATACAGTTAGGGTTACTCTTGAGGTTACGATGAAAGCTGTGGCTCCATTGAGGATGAAGAGGTTGTTTTGTGTGAATTTGAGTATCATGGTGAGGTTCTAGTCTATGTCCGAATGATTATGCTCAGAGCTAGAGTTCATGTTAGGGTGTGGGCTAATGCTAGTGTGAAAGTTGTTGTAGGATTAAGGTTAGGTCCAAATCTAGTGTTAGGTGCAAATCTTGTGGTGAAGTTTTAGGCTACAGTTGGATTTAGGCTTAGTGTTCTAATGAGGTTCATGATTCCCATTAGCATTGCGGTTTAGGTTTAGAAATGTCGCTGGGATTGGGTTCAGTGTCAGGGCTAGGCTTAGTATGACAGTGATGTCTCCATCTGTGTCAGGGTTGGAGTTGGTGTTGGGACTAGGGATTTTGTTGGGTTTAGGGTTAGGATCACTTTTAAGATTGGGGCTAGAGCTAGAGCTAGAGCTAGTATCAGCATGCGGGTTAGGATGATGGCCAGGGTTGGAGATCAACCTGTCTGGCTTGGGTGTGCTCTAGGTTGCAATACGTATTTGTGCTAGTCTTCGATCTAGGGGTTGGGTAAGTGCTGTATATCTTACTTTCCAATACAACGTCATAATTGTTAAAAGCAAAAAGAGTTATGGCTACCCCAGATTCAATTTATGACTAGGGTCAACGTGAGGTTTAGGATTAGGCCTATAGCCTGTCTGCTGATTACATCTATGAAAAGTCAAGCGACTCAGTCAGCCTTACAGGCAGGGTTAGTCTCAACTCTTCCTGTAGAAGTAGCCCTAATTCTAATCTTACACCTAACGCTACTCTCATTGACCTCTGCTTTGACTTAACCCTGTCCCAAATACTAATCTTTAATCCTTGTCCATCTCTACTCCTCGCCCTAAACTTAGTCCTACGCCAATCGTAATCCCAGCATTTTTACAACAATCTAACTGAAATAGCAGCCTTCAAGCTCAACAGAAAGCCAAGCAGAGTCATAGCCCCAAGTGTCAAAATCAACACTGAAGATTCCCTTCATCCTGAACCAGCCGGCTTCTTGAAACAAATCTTCCCTGAGGCCAGCCCTTTCTGTAACTCTAAGCCAAGCCCTAGACTTTACCTGATCATACCCCTAGACCAAATCATGACCCCATTTCTACTACTACTACTAAGTGCATCCCAAGCTCAAACACAAATCAAACTCCTAAAGCTAACCCTAACTCCTTTTGTTTTTGTTGAATTCTATTGTTGACAATCTTTACATAGTTGATTTGGGTCAAAAGGTTCAAGGGCTACAGGACAGTGTGTAAGGCTATTATTTCCACATCCTCTTCTTTGACTGTATCTGAGGGTAAGTGAGGAGGGAGATAAAGGAAAAAGCCCCACCCAGTCTCCTCCCGAAACCAGGACCCTGATGTGGGGCATGCTGCGAGAGTCCTGCTCAAGTGGGTTTCTTGTTTGTTTCTTTGTTTCTCAAGTGGTTTTGATAGTCAAGAACTACAAAATAACCATAGTGTCAAAACAAACAAACCACTCAAGAAATGGGCATGAGAAATGGGCAAACACTTCACAAAGGAACAAAGCCAAAGGGCAAATAAACATATGAAAAATGTGCAATTTCCCTAGCAATAAGGGAAATCCAAATTAAAATATCAGTGATGTACTACCTGACGCCAGTAAGACTGGCCCACATGAATAAAAGCACCAACAACACTTGCTGTCGAGGTTGTGGGGATAAGGGAAGCCTACTCCACTGCTGGTGGGGCTGCAGATTGGTACAGCCTCTTGGAAATCAGTATGGAGAACATTCAAACAACTCACACTCGACATACTGTATGATCCAACAATAGCTCTGCTAGGAAGATATCCAAAACCCTTGTTTTATGAGAAGGCAACATGAACCCCTATGCCCATAGCAGCACAATCAGTAATTGCAAAAACCTGGAAGCAACCGAAATGCCCATCAGCAGAATGCTGGATAAGAAAGCTATGGTTCACCTACTCCATGGAATACTATTCAGCTAGTAAAAAAAAAAAAAAAAAAACGCAGTTCTTTGTGGCCAAATGGGCCAAACTGGAAACCATAATGCTAAGGAAAATGAGCCAAGCCCAAAAGGTTAAGATACCACATGTTTGCCTTAATTTAAGATGATATGATGTTATGTATAACATGTTATGTTATGAATGTTATGTCATATATCGTATATAAACTAAAACTGAATTAACAATGGGGTGATCACAGAAGAAGGTTAAGAAACTGCAATTGTTTTTTTTTTTTAAGATTTATTCATTTTATTACAGCCAGATATACACAGATGAGGGGAGACAGAGAGAAAGATATTCCGTTCGATGATTCACTCCCCAAGTGAGCTGCAACGGGCCGATGCACGCCGATCTGAAGCCGGGAACCAGGAACCTCTTCCGGGTCTCCCACGCGGGTGCAGCGTCCCAATGCATTGGGCCATCCTCAAGTGCTTTCCCAGGCCACAAGCAGGGAGCTGGATGGGAAGTGGAGCTGCCGGGATTAGAACCGGGGCCCATATGGAATTCGGGGCTTTCAAGGCAAGGACTTTAGCTGCTAGGCCACGCCGTCGGGCCCAAAATTGCAATTGTTTTTAACATATTGGTTACTCAATATTATAACTATTGATTAGACAGCGAAGTTAATTGTTGCTGACAGTATGTTGGAGCCTTTAATTGATCGGATCACTTGCTTTCCAATGCTCATTGAGCCGAGTCAGATGGAATTAAGCAAGATGAGCACTCACACATAACAAAGATGGAGAACGACAGTCAAGGCATGAAAAACTTCAGAGCCAGAGAGATGTCCAGCCCTCAAGCCATTTCCAACTGAAATGGAAACCAAGTGTTCTGGCAGCACGTATGTCTGAAAGTGGATGTGACACCTAGGGAACTCAGTGTGGTGGTGAATGGCAACTGCCCGAAGCATCACTTCAGGTTTTCCAGTATCAAAAGAACTCCACTGGTCATTCACGTCACAAACCATCAGCTGTCATAGCAGGTCTCTCGGATATCCTGTTGGTCCCTCCCTGTCCTATGCCCTTTTAGCCCAGTGTGATGGAATCAAGCAGGTTGAACACCAACACAAAACAAACATGGAGATCCTCACTCAAGGTACTCAAAATTTCACAGCCAGAGAGAACTTCAGCGCCTAAGCCATTTCCACCCTCAGGGAAACCAAGTGCTGTGGCAGCACATATGTCTGAAAGTGGATGTGACATCTAGGGAACTCAGTGTGGTGGTGAATGGCAGTTTGCAGCAGTACAGCTCTTCCAGTGCCAAAAAAACTCCACCTGACTCATTCACCTCACATACCATCAGCTGTCATAGCAGATCTCATGGAAACCCTGTTAGATGACTTCCTGTCCAATGCCCATTCATAGCAGGGGGATGGAATCAAGCAGGTTGAACCACACACAAAACAATGATGGAGATCCTCACTGAAAGCGCTCAAAACTCCAGACCCAGAGAGAAGTTCAGCGCCCCAGCCATTTCCAGCTGCTATGGAAACCCAGCGTACTGGAGGCACCTATGTCTGAAAGTTGGTGGGACACCTAGCAAACTCATTATAGTGGTAAATGGCAACTGCCCAAAGCAGCAGCATAAGTCTTCCCCTGACAAAACAACTCCGCTTGGCTCATTCACTACACATACAATCAGCTGTCCTAGCAGGTCTCACAGAAACCCTGTTTTGTCAGTTCCTCTCAAAAACCAATTGAGCAAAGCTTGAAGGAATCAAACAGTTAGAGTAGCTGCACTAAAGAATCATAGAGATTCTCACTAAAGGCGCTAAAATCTCAAAATGCGAAGAGAAGTTCAGCACGCCCAAGCCATTTGCAACTGCCATGGAAACCAAGTGCTCTGACAGCATATAAGTCTGAAAGAGGATGTGGTACCTAGGGAACACAGTGTAGTGCTGAATGGCAACTACAACAAGCATGAGCACAGGTCTTCAGTGCAAAAACAACTCCACTGACTCATTCACTTCACCTACCATCAGCTGTCCTAGCAGGAATCCCAGAAACCCTGTGTGGTCACTTCCTGTCCAATGCCCATTGAGCCCAGGGGAATGGAATCAAGCAGGTTGAGCACACACAGAAAACATAGATGGAAATCCTAACACAAGGTGGGAAAAAATCCAGAGTCAGAGAGAATTTCAGCGCCCAAGCCAGTTTCAGCTGCCATGGAAACCAAGTGCTGTGGCAGCACAGATGTCTGAAAGTGGATGTGACACCTAGGAAACTCAGTGTTGTGGTGAATGGCAGCTGCTCAAAAAACCAGCACAGGTCTTCCAGTGCCAAAACAACTCCAGTTGGCTCATTCACTTCACATACCATCATAGCTATCCTGACAGGTCTCCCAGAAAACCTGTATGGTCACTTCCACTCCACTGCCAATTGAGCCCAGTGTGATGGAATCAAGCATGTTGAGAACACACAGTAAACATAAATGGAGATCCTCACACAAGGCGCGAAAAAATCCAGAGCCAGAGAGAAGTTAAGCGCCCAAGCCATTTCCAGCTGCCATGAAAACCAAGTGCTCTGGCAGCACATATGTCTGAAAGTGGATGTGACACCTAGGGAACTCAGTGTTGTGGTGAAAGGAAACTGCCCGAAGCAGCAGCACAGGTCTTATAGTACCAAAACAACTCCGCCTGGCTCATTCACTTCTCATGCAATCAACTGTCCTGGCAGGTGTCCAAGAAACCATGTTTAGTCACTTCCTTTCTAATGCCAATTTAGCAAAATTTGAAAGAATCAAACTGCACTAAACAAAGATGGAGATCCTCACTCAAGGCGCTAAATTTGGAAAACCAGAGAAAAGTTCAGCACCCTAGCCTTTTGCAGCTGCCTTGGAAACAGGTGATCTGGCAGCATATATGTCTGAAAGTGGATTGAAACCTGGGAAAATCATTTAGGTGGTGGTGAATGGCACCTGCCCGAAGCAGTAGCACAGGCCTTCCAATGCGAAATCAACTCCACGAGTCTGATTCACTTCACATACAATCAGCTCTCTTAGCAGGTCTCCCGGAAATCCTGTTTGGTCACTTTGTGTCCAATGAGCATTGAGCCCAATGGGATGGAAACATACAGGTTAAGCACACACACTAAACAAAGATGGAGATGTTCACTCAAGGCGCTCAAAAGCCGACATCCAGAGAGACATTCAACGCACAACCCATTTCCACCTACCATGGAAACCAAGTGCTCTGGCAGCACATATGTATCAAAGTGGCTGTGACAACTGGAAAACTCAGTGTAGTGGTGAATGGCAACTGCATGAAGCAGCAGCACAGGTCTTCCAGTGGCAAAACAACTCCATCTGGCTCATTCACCACACATAGAATGAGCTGTCCTCACAAGTCTCCCAGAAATCCTGTTTGATCACTTCCTGTCCAATGACAACAGAGCTCAGTGCAATGGAATCAAGCTGGCTGAGAACAGACAGAAAACATGGAGGAGATCCTCATTAAGGCGCCAAAAACTCCACCGCAAGAGAGAAATTTAGTGCCCAAGCCATTTCCACCTGCCATGGAAACCAAGTGCTCTGGCAGCACATATGTCTGAAAGCGGCTGCAACATCTAGAGAACTCAGTGTGGTAGTGAATTGCAATGGCCTGAAAGAGCAGCACAGGTCTTCCAGTGCCAAAACAACTCCACCTGGCTCTTTCAATTAATATAGAATCAGCAGTCCTATCAGGTTTCCTGCATACCCTATATGGTCACTTTCTGCCCAAAGCTCACTCAGCCCAGTGTGATGGAATCATGTTGTGTGAATACCCACAAACGTAACAAAGATGGAAATCCTCACTCAAGGTGCTCAAAACTCGATATCCAGAGAGAAATTGAGCGCACAAGCCATTTGCAGCTGCCATGGAAACCAAGGCCTCATTCATGTCACATACTATCTGCTCTCTTATTAGGTCTCCCAGAAACCCTGTTTGGTCATTTTCTGTCCAGTGACCATTGAGCCTAATGGGATTAAACATGCAGGTTGATCCCCCACACAAAACTCGACAACAAGAGAAAAGTTCAGAAGCCTAGCCGTTTGCAGCTGCCTTGGAAACAAGTGATCTGGCAGCACATATGTCTGAAAGTGGAGGTGATACCTGGGAAAAACATTTAGGTGGTAAATGGCAACAGCCCGAGGCAGTAGCAGAGGCCTTCCAGTGCCAAAACAACTCCAACAGGGTCAGTCACTTCACATAAAATCAGCTCTCCTAGCAGGTCTCCCGGCAACGTTGTTTGGTCACTTACTGTACAATGCCTATTGAGCCCAAGGGGATGGGATCAAGCATGTTGAGCACACACACAAAACAGATCCTCATTCAATGCACTAAAAATTCCAGAACCAAAGAATAAGTTTAGCACCAAAGCCATTTCCAACTGCCGTGGAAACCAAGTGCTCTGGTTGTGACACCTGGGGAACTCAGTGTGGTGGTGAATTGCAACTGCCCAAAATAGCAGCACAGCTTTTCCAGACAACTGGTTGATAGCCTGCAGAAACAAAAAGATGGACCCACATCTCTCACCATACACCAAGATTGAATCTAAATGGATAAAAGACCTAAACCTACATCCAGAAACCTTCAAACTGTTGGAAGAAAATGTTGGAAACACACTGCAACACTTAGGTGTAGGCCCTCACTTCCTAAAAAAGACTCCAAAAGCAGTAGAAATCAAGACCAAAATAAACAATTGTGACCTCATGAAACTAAGAAGCTTCTGTACAGCTAGAGAAACAATCAACAAAGTAAAAAAACAACCTACAGAATGGGAGAAGATCTTTGCACACTACATAGGAGATAGAAGGCTGATCTCCAGAATATACAAAGAGCTACAGAGAAACCAAAACAACAGAACAAACAAACTGCTCAAGAAATGGGCACGGGAAATGGGCAGACATTTCACAAAAGAACAAACCCAAATGGCAAACAAGCATATGAAAAAATGCTCAAGTTCCTTGGCAATAAGGGAAATCCAAATGAAGACAACAATGAGGTACCACCTAACTCCAGTAAGGATGGCACACATACATAATACCACCAACACTTGCTGGCGAGGCTGTGGGGAAAAGGGAACCCTTCTCCACTGCTGGTGGGACTGAAGACTTGTACAGCCTCTATGGGAATCAGTTTGGCGAATACTCAAACAACTGAAAATCAGCATACCATATGATCCAGCAATAGCACTCCTAGGGATATATCCAAAAGATCTCCTACACAAGAAACCAACATGCACGCCTATGTTCATAGCAGCACTATCTACAATCGCAAAAACCTGGAAGCAGCCAAATGCCCATCAATAGAAGACTGGATAAGGAAGCTATGGTTCATCTACTCTATGGAATACTACTCAGCTATTAAAAAAAATGAAATGCAGTTCTTTGTGGACAAATGGGCCCGACTGGAATCCATCATGCTAAGAGAAATGAACCAACCCCAAAAGGTTAAATACCACATGTTCACCTTAATCTGAGATGAAAGATGACAACTTGAAAGATAATACCTGTATATCGCAATATTAGTGCAATCTCTAACAACCTGTATCCAATGCAATAAGATAACGTGATATAATCTATAAACCAACAATTAATGTCAGAATATTTAAGATCTACATCATAAAACTGTAAAACCTACTATACCCTCAATACGCTATGTTAACCGGTAATGGGGAGGGAGTGCAGGGAAATCTTTCAGGACCATAAAAAGAGTGAGGGAAAAAAAGTACAATATAGCTTATCAAGGTCAAATCTGGTAATTCATAGATAACAGACTCTAAGCGGCACTAAACAACAATAAAACTACTATACCAATGCATGAGGGGGGAATCGGGTGCGATCCTGACAACCTCTTAACAGGAGGTCATGTGAGTGGAGCAGGGGGGCACTCCAGAGTGGAGCAGGTGGTAAAGAGGAAGCTTGGATCCCAACCACGAAGACTCCCAGACCTTCACCACAAACTACTAATACGAGCAACAAGGACTATATCCCAACTGCCAAGGAGGCCACAGGGAATTGGATGCCCTCGGAGGCTGAGTACTCTGAGGTCACCCACCCCCAACCGGAGCTCCCGCAGGGGATGGAAATCCAAACACTACCGTGCAGAAACTAACGTCATCGGAAAGACAACCAGAAGCCCTGAGCGGTCAGCAGACACAGAAGAACAATACATGTCCTTCGGGACCAGGGAGGAGAGTTTTCTCTGGTCCGAGCCTGGCTCCACCTCTGGACCCCCGCCCTCCCTTGCAGTGACCATCGGGATCGCTTCGAAAACCCCTCACAGCAAACAATCATACAAACTAAAAAAAAAAAAAAGAAACCCTAAAATAAATAGACAAACAACAGAAAGTAGAGCTTGAAATCTGACAGGAAAGAGCTGGCATGGATTGGCTCATGCCTTGCTGGGTGGGACACAAAGATTAGTCACTCCTCACCATGGTGTTGAGGATTTTCCTGCACACCACCCCCAAAAAAATGTTCTGCACATTAAATGTCGACAAATATCTTGTTAGAGTTACAAGCCAGTCTAGATTATCCCAAAATCTGCCAAGATCAACAAAATTATACTTCAACACAACAAATGGCTAAATACTAAAATGAAATAGACATGAGACAGCTGAATGGTACCCTATAGCCTTTTCAAGGTATATAGCAGCCGGTCCGGTCCTGTATATAAACTACAATTGAGATGTCAATGAGCTAATCATAGGTTGTGGTTAGGACTTGTTTTTTGTTTTTTTGTTTTTTGTTCTTTGTTTTTTTTTTTAACATACTGGTTACTCAAAACCATGTCAATTCCATAATATTGCAAATTGCTGTTGATGTTATATTGGGACTCTTAATTGACTGTGATGATATTCTACCAGATCTGACTTCGGACCAGAAATGGTCTCTCCAAGAAACTGTTCAAACCATCTGGACAATAAGTAGCTGGACTCCATGCTTAATATATGTTTGCAAGGAAAGAATCTTGATTGAATTTGAACTGTAATGCTGCATAAAGGTGGGGGAATCCACGAGGAGGGATGGGGGGGAGCGGTAGGGGGATTTCAAAAGCCTATGAAACTGTCACATAATGCTAAATATTAATTAAAAAAAATCTACTCACATCAGTCAAATCACATACCATCAGCTCTCCTTACAGGTCTACCAGATACCCTGTTTGAACACTTACTGTTCAATGCCAATTGAGCCTCGGTGATCAAATCAAGCATGTTCAGCATGTGCAAACAAAAAAGATGGAGATCCTTACGTAAAACGCTGAAAATTCAAGAGCAAGAGAGGAGTTCAGCATCAAAGCCATTTCCAGCTGCCATGGCAACCAAATGCTCTGGCAACACATATGTCTGAAATTGGATGGGACACCTAGGCAACTCAGTGTGGTGGTGAATGGCAATTGCATGAAACAACAGCACAGGCCTTCCAGTGCAAACGTCTCCACCTGGCTCATTCACTTCACATAACATAAGCTATCATGGCTGATCTCCCGGAAACCCTGTTTGGTCACTTCCTGTCCAATGCCCGTTGAGCCCTATGGAATGGAATCAAGCAGATTGGGCACCCACACAAAACAAAGATGGAGATTCACACTCAAGGTGCTCAAAATTCCTTAGAGGGAAGTTTAAGGCCCAAGCCAATTTCAGCTGCCATGGAAACCTAGTACTCTGGCAGCACATATGTTTACCACTGGATGTGCCACCTAGGAAACTCAGTGTGGTGTTGAATGGCAACTGTCCAAAGCAGCCTGAAAGGTCTTCCAGTGCCAAAACAACTCCAACTGCCTCATTCACATCAATTACCTTCAGCTGTCCTTGCAGGTCTCCTGAAACCATGTTTGCTCACTTCCTGTCCAATGCCCATTGGCACCAGTGAAAAAGAATCAAGCAGTTTCACCACACACACAAAACAAGGATGGAGATCCTCACTCAGGCGCTCATAACTCCAGAGCCAGAGAGAAGTTCAGCTCCCAGGCCATTTCCAGCTGCCATGGAAACTAAGAGTTCTGGAAGCACGGATGTTTCAAAGTGGCTGATAAGCTAGGCAACGCATTGTGGTGCTGAACGGTAATTGCTCAAAGCAGCAGCACATGTCTTCCAGGGCCAAGACAACTCCACCTGGCTCATTCACCTCCCATACCATCACCTGTCCTGGCAGCTATCTAGGAAACCCTGTTTAGTCACTTGCTTGCCAATATTCAAAGCCCAGCGTTATGGAATCAACTAGGTGGAGGACACACAGAAAAAAAGGTGGAGTATCTCACTCAAGGCACGAAAACGCCACAACCAGAGAGATCAGTGCTCAAGCATTTCCAGCTGCCTTGGAAAACAAGTGCTCTGGCAGCACATATGTCAAAAAGTGGATGTGACACTTGGGGATCTAAATTTGGTGGTGAATGGCAACGGCCCGAAGCAGCAGCACAGCTCTTCCAGTGCCAAAACAACTCCACATGCCTCATTCACTTCAATTACCATCAGCTGTCATAGCAGGCCTCGCGAAAATCCTGTTTGCTCAATTGCTGTCCAATGCCTATTGAGTACAGTGTGATGGAATGAGGCATGCTGAGCACTCACACGTAACAAAGATGTAGATCCTCACTTAAGGCGCTTAAACTCCACAGCCAGAGAGAAGTTCAGCACTCAAACCATTTGCAGGTGCCACGGAAACCAAGTGCTCTGGCAGCACATATGTCTGAAAGTGGATGTGACACTTGGAGAACTCAGTGTGGTATTGAATGATAACTGCCCTAAGCAGAAGCACAGGTCTTCCAGGGCCAAAACAACTCCATCTGACTCATTCACTTCACATATCATCAGCTGCCCTAGCAGGTCTCCCAGAAACCCTGTTTGGACACTTATGTTCCAAATACATAGCCCAGATGATGGAATGATGTAGGTAGAGCACACACTTAAAAAAAAGGTGGAGATCCTCAGTCAAGGCGGGTAAAACTCCACAGCCAGGTAAAAGTTCAGAACCCAAGATATTTCCAGCTGCCATGGAAACCAAGTGCTCTGGCAGCACATATGTCTGAAAATGGATGTGAGAAGAATTAAACTCCGTGAGGTGGTGAATGACAACTGCCCGAATTAGCAGCACAGGACTTCCAGTGCCAAACCAACTCCACCTGAGTCATTCACTTCAGATTTTATCAGCTGTCCTAGTATGTCTCCCAGAAACCCTGTTTGGACCCCTTGTTTAATGCCCATTGAAACCATGATAACGGAATCAAGCAAATTGAACACCCACACAAAACAAAGATGGATATCCTCACTCAATGCGCTAAAAATTCCAGAGCCAAAGAGAAATTCAGCGCCCTAGCAATTTTTAGCTGCCATGGAAACCAAGTGCTCTGGCAGCACATATATCTGAAAGTGGATATGACAGCTATGGAAGGTAGTGTGGTGGTGAATTGCAACTGCCCGAAATAGCAGCACAGCTTTTCCAGTCCAGAAAAACTTTAACTTCGTCAGTCAAATCACGTACCATCGGCTGTCCTTACTGGTCTATCAGAGACCCTGATTGAACAATTACTGTTCAATGCCGATTGAGCCCCGTGTGATGAAATCAAGCATATTCAGCATACGCACAGAAAAAAGATGGAAATCCCCATTCAAAACGCTGGAAATTCCAGACCCAGAGAGGATTTCAGCATCAAAGCCATTTCCACCTGCTATGGCAACCAAATGCTCTGGCAGTACATATGTCTGAACGTGGATGTGACATCTAGGGAACTCAGTGAAATGGTGAATGGCAACCACCTGAAATAGCAGCACAGGCTTTCCAGTGCCAAACATCTCCACCTGGCTCATTCACTTCACATACCTTCAGCTATCATGGCTGATCTCCCGGAAACCCTGTTTGGTCACTTCCTGTCCAATGCCTGATGAGCCCAGTGGGATGAAATCAAGCAGGTTTAGCACACTCACAAAACAAAGATGGAGATTCAAACTCAAGGTGCTCAAAACTCCACAGACAGAGGGAAGTTCAATGCCCAAGCCAGTTTCAGCTGCCGTGGAAACCAAGTGCTCTGGCAGCACATATGTGGAACACTGGATGTGCCACCTAGGGAACTCAGTGTGTTTGTGAATGGCAACTTCCCGAAGCAGCAGTGCAGGCCCCCTAATGCCAAAACAACACCTCCGGGCTAATTCACTTCAGATACAATCAGCTCTCCTTCCAGGTTTTCTAGAAAACCCTGTTTGGACACATCCTGTTAAATGCCGATTGAGCCCAGGGTAATGGAATCACGAATGTTGAGCACACACACAAAATAAAGCTGGAGATCCTCACTCAAGGCGCTAATAACTCCAGAGCCATAGTGAAGTTCAGTGTCCAAGCCACTTCCAGCTGCCATTGAATCCAAAACCTCTGGCAGAACATATGTCTGAAAGTGGATGGGAAACCTAGGAGACATAGTGTGGTTGTGAATAGCAACTGCCCAAAGCAGCAGCACAGGCATTCGTTGCAAAACAACTCCACCTGGATCATCCAACGCCCATACCCTCAGCTGTCCTTTTAGGTCTCCCGATATCCATGTTTGGTCACTTCCTGCCCAAAAGCACATTGAGCTCAATCAGTTGGAATCAATCAGGTTGAGCGCACACACACAAAACAAAGGTGGAGATTAACACTCAATGCACATAAATTTCTTGAGCCAGAGAGAATTTCAGTCCCCAACCAATTTCCAGATGCTATGGAAACCAAGTGCTCTGGCAGCACATATATCTCAAAGCGGATGTGACACATGAGGAACTCAATGTGGTAGTGAATGGCAACTGCCCGAAAAAGCAGAAGAGCTCTCCAGTGCCAAAATAACTCCAATTGGCTCATGAACTTCACATACCATCAGCTGTCCAGCAGGTGTCCAGGAAATCTTGCTTTATCACCTCCTGTCCAATGATCATTGAGCACGTCCTGTTAATGATCATTGAGCACAGTGTGATGGAATCTGTAGGTTCAGCAACCGCACAAAACAAAGATGGAGATCATAACTAAAGGCGCTCAAAACTCCACACCCAGGGAGAAGTTCAGAGATCAAGCCATTTAAAGCTACTATGGAAACCAAGTGCTCTGGCAACACATTTGTCTGAAACTGCTGGGACGTGACACTTGGGAAAGCAGTGTGGTGGTGAATGGCAACTGCCCGAAACAGCAGCACAGAACTTCCAGTACCAAAACCACTCCACCTTGCTCATTCACTTCACATACCATCAGAACTCCGTGAGGTCTCCCTGAAACCCTGTTTGGTCACTTCCTGTCTAATGCCCATTGAGCTCAATGTGATGTAATCTGGAGTTTCAGCAACCGCACTAAACAAAGAAGTAGATCCTCAGTCAAGGTGTGACAACCTCGACAACACGATATAAGTTCAGTGCCCAAGCAATTTCCAGCTGCCATGGAAACCAAGTGCTCTGGCTGCACATATGTCTGAAAGTGGCTGTCACACCTAGGGAACACAGTGGATTGTTAAATGACAACTGCCCAAAGCAGCAGCACAGCTTTTCCAGTGCCAAAACAGCTTAACCTGGCTCATTCATTTCACATACCAACAGCAGTCGCTGCAGGTCTCCCCTAAATCCTGGTTGGTCACTTCCTGTCAAATGCCCATTGAGCCAAGGTGGATACAATCAAGCAGTTTGAGCACACTCACAAAACAAAGATGGGGATCCTCACAGAATTCATATAAAACTGCACTGCCAGAGAAGCTTTCGGTGCCATAGCTATTTCCAGCTACAATGGAAACCAAGTGCTCTGACAACACACATGTCTGAACATGAACGTGAGACTCCAACTCGCTCCTTCACTTTACATACCATCAGCTGTCCCTGCAGACCTCGCGGAAACCTTGTTTCGTCACTTCCTTTCCAATGCCCATTTAGCCCAGGGGGATGGAATCAAGCAGGTTGAGCACACAAACAAAGCAAAGATGGAGATACTCACTCAAGGCGCTCAAATCTACACAGCCAGGGAGAACCTCAGCACCCTAGACATTCCCAGCTGCCATGGAACCCAAGTGCTCTGGCAGCACGTATTTCTGAAAGTGGCTTGGATGCAACACTTGGGGAACTCTGTGTGTTGGTGAATGGCAACTACACGAAGCAGCAGCACAGCTCTCCAGTGCCAAAACAACTCCACCTGGCTCATTCACTTCACATACCATCAGCTGCCCTGTCACGTCTCCGGGAAATCTTGTTTGGGCACTTCCTGTCTAATGTCCATTGAGCCCAGTGTGATATAGTCTGTTTGTTCAGCAACCCCGCTAAACAAAGATGGAGATCCTCATTCAAGGCATGACTAACTGGGCAGTCAGAGAGAATTTCAGTGCCCAAGTTATTTCCAGCTACCATGGAAACCAAGTGCTCTGGCAGCACATTTGTTTGAAGTGGATGTGACACCTAGGTAACACAGTGTGCTGGTAAATGGCAACTGCCCGAAGCAGCAGCACAGGTCTTCCAGTGCCAAAACACCTCCACCTGGCTCCTCCAATTCACATACCATCAGCTGTCTTTGCAGGTCTCCCAGAAACCATATCTGGTCACTTCCTGCCCCATGCCCATTGAGGCCAGTGAGATGGAATGAAGCAGGATGATTTCTTCCCCCTGCTCTCAAACGACATTGCACAGGACGTGACCAGACATGCTTTTCAGGAGACCTTCTAAGACGTTTATGTAAAATCCTGTTTGGTCACTTCTTGTCCAATGACCATTCAGCCCTGTGGGATGGAATCAAGCAGGTTGAGCACACACAAAAAACAAAGATGGAAATCCTCACTCAAGGCGTGACAAATTGCACAGCCAGAAAGAAATTCAGCGCCATGACATTTCAGCTGCCATGGAAACCAAGAACTGTGGCAGCGCATATATCTAGCAGTGTTATTGCACCTAGGAAACTCAGTGTGGTGGTGACTTCCAACTGCTCGAAGCAGCAGCACAGCTCGTCTAGTGCCAAAACCACTCCATCTGGCACATTCACTCAAATAGCATCAGTTATCCTAGCAAATCTCCCAGAAATCTTGTTTGTTCACTGCATGTCCAATGCCCATTGAGCCCTGGGAGGTGGAATTTGTAGGTTGAGCACACACGCACAAAACAAAGATGGAGATCTTCACTACTGGCGCTTATAGTCCACAATCAGAGAGAAGTTCAGCGTCCAAACCATTTCCAGCTGCCATGGAAACCAAAAATTCTGGCAGCACATATGTCTGAAAGTGGACGTAACACTTGGGGAATTCAGTATGTTGATCAATGCAACTGCCTGAAGCAGCAGCACAGCTATTCCAGTGCCAAAACAACTACATCTGAGTCATTCACTTCACATAACATCAATCATCTTTGCAGGTCTCCCGGAATCCCTGTTTGGTTCTTTCCTGTCAAATGCCCAAGGAGCCCAGGGGGATGGAATCAAGCTGGATGAACACACACAGATAACATAGATGGAGATCCAAACTAAAGGCACTCAAAACTTCAGAGCCAGAGAGAAGTTAAGCGCCCAAGCCAATTCCAGCTGCCATGGAAACAAAAAGCTCTGGCAGCACATAAGTCTGAAAGTGGGCGTGACACATGCTTAACTCTGTCTGTTGGTGAGTGGAGATCCTCACTCAAGTCGCTCAAAACTCCAAAGCCAGAGAGAATTTCAGCGCCGAAGTCATTTCACCCTGCTGTGGAAACTAAGATCTCTGGCAGCACATATTTCTGAAAGTGGCTTAGGTGAACTTGGGGAACTGCTTGTGGTGGTGAATGGCATCTGCCCGAAGCAGCAGCACAGCTCTTCTAGTGCCAAAATAAATGCACCTGGGTTATTCACTTCACATACCATAGCTGTCCTGGCAGCTATCTAGGAAACCCTGTTTGGTCACTTCCGTTCCAATACCCATTGAGCCCAGTGGGAGAGAATCAAGCATGCTGAGCACATGTAAACCCAACAGCCAGAGACGAGTTCAGCTCCCAAGCCTTTTCCAGCTGCCATGGAAACCAAGTGCCCTGGCAGCACATATTCTGAAAGTGGACATGACACTTGAGGAACTCAGTGTGTTAATGAATGGCAACTGCCGAAAGCAGCAGGACAGCTCCTCCAGTAACAGAACAACTCCACCTGGCTCATTCACTTCACATACCATCAGCTGTCCTGTCAGGTCTCCAGGAAATTTTGTTTGGTCATTTCCTGTACAATGCCCATTGAGCCCAGTATAATATAATTTTTAGGTTCAGCAACCGCACAAAACAAAGATGGAGATCCTCCTAGAATTCATGCAAAAGTCAACAGCCAGGGAGAATTTCAATGCCCAAGCCATTTCCAGCTACCATTGAAACCAAGTGCTGAGGAACCAAGATGACGGCATAGAGTTCAGCACGTTTGATAAGGTGGAGAATCTTTAGGCAGGGAGTAGTACAATAAGCAGATTACAGGGGATAAGTAAGGTTCAAGCAGTAAGCAGTATTACCAGGAACCCCCCTGGACACTGGGAAGCTGCGGACATGAGACAGCAGTGTTGTAGTGGATGGAAGTTCCCACCAGCAGTCGGCAAGCAGCAACTCAAATCCCAGTGATCCGGTCTCCAACGGTCCAGGCTCCGGGGATCCAGGCTCCAGCAATCCGTTTCCAGCGCCAGCCAAACATCCAGCAGTGGCCTCCACACAGACGTTGTGACTACCAGGTGAGAGCCTGTGCCCAGGTGGTGAGCTAGGAAAGTGAGTGTTGTCTGGGAGCAGACAGACAAGCTGAGTGACTGGGACTAGCTGCAGGCAGAGAAAGTCGGGGACTGAGGGCGCCATCTTGTGTGGAGAGACATAACACGGAGTTGACAGAGCAACACACAGGCTCCTTTCTGGCTGTTCATACGGAACTGATCCAAGGGTGGAGGGGAGCAATAGCTTTGCTCCCTGCAGGGTCTGTGTGGTTCGTGGAACTGAAAGACAGCAGCTGCAGTTCTCCACCTGGAGCCATATTGGGTGGCAGGGCAGCAGGTGTGAACCCTAAGTGGAGATCCAGAGTGGGCGTGTTGCTGGTTAATTGCACGGAGCTGAGCCCACGGCAACAGCCTTGCAGCCTGTGGGTTCTATGTGGTCCCTGGAGTTGATGGCGACAGCCCCCTGATCTTTACTGTTGCCTCATACGGGTGCCATCTTGGACACTGACTCATGTGCTCCAAACACTGATAAATTGCAAGAGGAGGAGTGGCAAACTGCACATGCGCTAATTCAGCAACTCTCAGATAACAGTGTCACGGGAGCAGACGCTCTTACACTGAAGGGAGATCAGCTGAATCACCCAAGGGCTGACCTGGGGACAAAAATACCTCTGTCTTAGACCACTGCATAGGCTCCACAGAAAAAAACAGCCCCGAAAAGGCACGCCTCCAACTCCACCTAAAATAACCGCAGGAGATACTTAGACTTATTGGCCAGCAGGGGGCGACAAGCTCAGTGCTGCTTACAAAATCAGTGCCACAGACGAAGCAATTATTCCTGGCAGCTGTGTTCCCCAAACCCAGGGCACTGATTGAACATAACAATCAACTTATAGACCTGTAGGTAATACACCATAGAGATGATTTCATCAACCAGATTGGCAACTACAAAAGGTAAAAAACAAGACAAAATCACTATGAATGTTACTGAAGTCTCTCCAACAAAGGAGCAAAAGCTTCGTCCACTCCCAGAGTTAACTGAAGAAGACATTGAGAAAATGGGAGACAAAGAACTCAGAAAACTCATTGCAAAGCTGCTGGTCAACAATGAGAAGTACAAACAAGAGTTCAAAAAAGAAATAGCAGTAATACATCAAATTAAGGCTGATATATCAGAAATGAAGAATACAGTAGAGCAAACTAAAAATACAGTGGAGAGTCTCAACAACAGAATGAATGAGGCAGAAGAAAGAATTTCAGAATTAGAAGATAGTTTCTGTCACCATGAAGAAACAAGCAAAAAGCTGGAAGCAGAGCTAGGTCAAGCTAAAAAAAGTATCCAAGAATTAAAAGATATAATTAAAAGGTCTAACATAAGAGTTATGGGAGTTCCAGAAGGTGCAGAAAGAGAAGCTGGGATTAGAGGCCTATTCAGTGAAATAATACAGGAAAACTTTCCTAATCTGAGCAAAGAATTAGAAAGTAACATACAGGAGGGCTACAGAACTCCTAACAGAGTTGACCAAAAACAAACTTCCTCACGACACATGATAATCAAGCTCTCTTCAGTTGAACAAAAAGAAAAAATCCTTAAATGTGCACGAGAAAAAAATCAGGTGTCATATAGGTGAAACCTAATCAAACTCACAGCTGACCTTTCAGAGGAAACACTACAGGCCAGAAGAGACTGGAGTGACATATTCCAGATTCTAAAAGAGAAAAATTTTCCACCCAGAATAACTTACCCTGCAAAGTTCTCCTTTGTTTTTGAAAATGAAATAAAATTCTTCCACAATAAAGAAAAACTTCAAGATTTTGTCTCATCTAAACCTGCCCTACAAATGATACTCAAGGATGTTCCCATGAAAGAAAAAAGAAACAGCAACCACCAGAAACAAAGGCAAATGTGGAGAACATCCCACTAAAAGGCTAACCGAAGACCCAATCATAGAACAACACATCGCCAAAATGACAGGACCAAACTGCCCCTTATCCATAATAACGCTGAATGTAAATGGCTTAAACTCATCAGTCAAACGCCATATATTGGAGGATTGGATCAAAAAACAAAACCCAACTATCTGCTGCTTACAGGAGACGCATCTCACCAACAAAGATCAGAAAAAAATGAAAGTGAAAGGATGGAAAAAGATATTTCAAGCTAATGGTAAAGAAAGGCGAGCAGGTGTAGCCATTCTTACATCAGATGACATAAACTTTGATGTGAAAAGCCTCAAAAGAGACAAAGAAGGATACCACATAATGATCAAAGAAAGCCTCCAGCAGGAAGAGATCAGCAAAATAAATGTTTACGCTCCAAATGCCAAAGCATCTAGCTACGTGAAACAAATATTAACGGGCTTAAAGGGAGAAATAGACTCCAATACGATCATAGCGGGAGACCTTAATACCCCATTAACGCAAATGGACAGATCAAAAAAACCAGAAACTCAGCAAAGAAATGATAGAACTCACCCAAACTCCAGAGCAAATGGACTTAGTTGGCATCTATCGAACCTTTCATTCTACAGACAGAGAATACACCTTGTTTTCATCAGTACATGGAACTTTCTCCAGAACTGATCATATTATAAGCCATAAAACAAGCCTCAGCAAATTTAAAAAAGTGGAAATCATACCATGCATCTTCTCAGACCACCAAGGAATGAAGCTTGAGACCAAGAATTCAAAGCACCAAGGAAGACTTACAAACATATGGAGGCTGAATAATATGTTACTAAATGAGCAATGGGTTAGAGAGGAAATCAAAGGGGAAATTAAAAAATTGCTGGAAACAAATGAAGGCATCAACACAACTTATCAAAACTTATGGGACACAATCAAGGCGGTGCTGAGAGGAAAGTTCATTTCAATCAGTGCTTATGTCAAGAAACAAGAAAAGCACCAAGTAAATCAGCTAACCTTACAGTTGAAGGAACAAGAAACACAACAACAAAGCAATCCCAAGATGAGTAGGAAAAAAGAAATCATCAAAATAAGGGAGGAAATAAACCAAATAGAGACCAAGATCAATCAAAGAGCTGATTCTTTGAGAAAATCAACAAAATAGACTCCCCACTAGCTCGACTAATTAAAAAAGGAGGGAGAAAATACACATCAATAGCATCCGAGATGAGAAAGGAGATATAGCAACAGATACCTCAGAAATACAAAGAATCATCAGGAACTATTACAAGCAACTATATGCGAACAAATCAGAAAAAAATAGAGTCAAGAAGCAATTAACAATCTAAACAGCCCAATAACATATACTGAGATTGAATCAGTAATTAAAGCCGTCGCAACCAAGAAGAGTCCAGGACCAGATGGCTTCACTGCTGAATTCTACCAAACATTCCAAGAGGAACTTACCCCAATCTTACACAAGCTTTTCCAAACAATAGAAAAAGAGGCAATCCTTCCAAGCTCTTTCTATGAAGCTAATATCACCTTAATACCAAAGCCAGAGAGAGAAACAACAGAAAAAGAGAACTACAGACCAATATCCTTGATGAACACAGATGCAAAGATCTTCAATAAAATACTAGCCAACAGGCTCCAACAACACATCAGGCAGATCATTCACCAGGACCAGGTGGGATTCATCCCAGGCACGCAGGGATGGTTCAACATTCGCAAAACAATAAATGTGATACATCATATCAACAAATTGACAAATAAAAACCATATGATCCTCTCAATAGATGCAGAGAAGGCATTTGATAAAACCCAACACCACTTCATGTTAAAAACCCTAAACAAGATAGGCATAGAAGGAACAATCTATAACACAATCAGAGCAATTTACGATAAACCCAATGCCAGTATCATACTAAATGGGGAAAGACTGGAAGTCATCCCACTAAAATCTGGAAGTAGACAGGGATGTCCACTCTCACCGCTACTTTTCAATGTATTTTTGGAAGTCCTTGCCAGAGCTATTAGGCAAGAAAAAGCAATTAAAGGAATGCAACTTGCAAATGAGGAATTGAAATTATCGCTATTAGCAGATGACATGATTCTCTACATAGGAGAACCAGAAGACTCAGTCAAGAGACAGTTGAAACTCCTAAGAGACTTTGGCAAAGTAGCAGGATACAAAATTAATTAACACAAATCGATGGCACTAGTGTACACAAATAATTCCACTGCTGAGAAAGAAATTGTAAGTACAGTTCCCTTTAAAATAAAGGAAAGAAATCTTAAATACCTAGGAATTAAGCTAACTAAAGATGTGAAAGACCTCTATGATGAGAACTATAAATCATTTAAAAAACAAATAGAAGAAGACCACGAAAAATGGAGAACCTTACCATGTTCTTGGATTGGCAGGATCAACATTATCAAAATGGCCGTATTACCAAAAGCAAAAATAGATTCAACACAATCCCAATCAAAATCCCAGCAACATTCTTCTCGGAAATAGAAAAGTTGATACAGAAGTTCATCTGGAATCACAAAAGACCACGAGTAGCTAAAGCTGTCCTGAAAAATAGAAATCAAACAGGAGGAATCACAATTGCAGACCTCAAGACATATTACAGAGCAGTGGTTATCAAAACAGTCTGATACTGGTACAGAAACAGAGAAGAAGATCAGTGGAACAGAACAGAAACACCAGAAGGGAATCCACACATGTATAGTCAACTAATCTTTGACAAGAAAATGGAAAACAATCCAGGTTAAAAAAAAAAAAAAAACTGGTCTATTCAACAAATGCTGTTGGGACAACTGGATAGCAGCTTGCAAAATAAAGAAGCAAGACCCGCACCTGTCGCACTATGCAAAAATCAGCTCTAACTGGCTCAAGGACCTAAATCTACACCCAGAAACCATCAAACTATTAAAGGAAAACATAGGAAACACATTCCAAGATATAGGAACAGGGAAAGACTTCTTAGAAAAGACGCCTAAAGCAAAGGCAATCAAATCCAAAATGAACAAATGGGACTACATCAAACTAAAAAGCTTCTGTACAGCAAAAGAAACAATTAACAAAGTGAAGAAGCAACCAACAGAATGGGAGAAAATGTTTGCATTCTACATGAGTGATAGGGGACTAACATCCAGAATCTACAAAGAGCTTCAGAAACACAGGGACGGTAAAACAAACCAACCCTGTAGCAAAATGGGCAAAAGAAATGAACAGACATTTCTCAAAAGAACAGGTTCAAATGGCTAACAGACATATGAAAAGATGCTCAGGCTCTCTAGCCATCAGAGAGATATAAATGAAAACCACCTTGAGGTACCACCTAACTCCAGTGAGACTGGCCTACATTCAGAACTTGCAAAACAACACCTGCTGGCGTGGATGTGGGGAGAAAGGCACCCTCCTGATGGGGTCCATGCAGTAGGTGTGAATAACACGAAGGTGTGAAGAGAACAGCTCCCTGACTGGCAGGGCCTGTGGAGCTACCAGCTGCTTAGCAGGACTAAGTGGATTCATTTCTGACCACCTTGACGCAGTTTTCACCCCCCTTCGCATGGGCACTCAACCACCCCACTAAGAATTTTGTAATCTATTGATGCATTGTCTGCCCCTGTGAGATGGCTTTTACAACCAACGTGAGGTTAAGAGTTAATGTGACTGAGGATGTCCTGGTGAGTGGGCCTTTAACTACACACAGGAGTATAATTAAGTCTGTGCTGTTTACCCATTGCCAGAAAATCTGGCCCAGATATTTACCATGCTTTCTAGGAAATGGCTTGATAAGAGGGATCCTAAAAGTTATCCTGTTACTGTGATCCTAAAGCTCATTCTGCTATGACAAAAATATAGTTACTGTGACCCTAAAGGCCATCCTGCTATGACAAAGAATTTAGTTACTATGACCCTAAAGGCCATCCTGCTATGACGAAGAATATAGCTACTGTAACTCTGAAGGCTTTCCTGCTAAGGCAAAAAATATAGTCACTGTGGTCTTAAAAGGTTAGCCTGTCCTTGCAATTCTTTAGAATATAGAAAATGCATTTGCTTTAGTTGTTTTCACAAATTTTTAGCTAGAGGAAATACAGGGTGATTTCACTAATATCATAAAGATATATTTTTGATTATTGTTTGATCACTTATGAAGTTGTAGAGCCTGCGGTTGTAGAGGAATGTAATGTTTAAAGCTTTTTCTCTTAGATCTTCATGTTTTTTCTCTCTTGATGTATTTCTCCCATTTCGTGATAGCTAAGTTGTAGAATAAGAATTGTAGTAGGAGTGTATTACTGCATAAGATGTGTTGTCTACTGAGAAACTCATGGCTGCAACGTTGGAATAGATAATGCCTTGTCTAATACTGAAACAATGTGTAGAATTGTCTTTGGAAACACTCACTCATCCATTGTAGAGTTGAAACTTAAATAGAGTAACTTAGCTCATTGCTGATTTCAATTCTTTCCGCCGTTATAATCCTTGCTTTACTTGTTTGGTCAACAAACTGTGTGAGCTTACAGACCTAATGGCCAACTAATGTCAATAACCCCAATCCCCATAGACCAAGGCCCCAGACCTTTTAACTCATACAAGATAGGGGTCTGGTTGACACAGGCGGTGCCTAGGTTATAGTCCAGACCTGAGGAGCGCAGATGAAGACTGGCAAGCCAAGATAAGCAAGGAATATGGAATCCTTCCTCAATCATTTCTCAAGAAGTTGTAAATTGTGCCCCCCTGAAGCTATGTCAATATGCCCTAAGAAAAAAAACTTTGTACTGCTTCTGTATAAATAAAGCGGACAGCTTTCTCGCTTTGTCCACTACGTTCAAGGTATCCTGGTGGTCCGTCTCCTTTCTTTCTCTCTTCACGCCTCATCCACGCACCCTTCCCGAGCTCCAAACTCAGCCAGAGCTGGACTCTGGCACCCTCCTTCACTGCTGGTGGGAGTGTAGGCTAGTACAAGCACTGTGGAAATCAGTATGGAGAGTGCTTGGAAAATTGCAAATAAACCTGCCATATGACCCAGCAATCCCACTCTTAGGAATATTCTCAAAAGGAGTGAAATCTGCATATGAGAAGGGGATCTTTAATCCTATATTTACAGCAGCACAATCTACAATAGCAAAGTCATGGAAACAAAACAGATGTGCGTCTATGTTTGGTTTAGCTTGCAATGGAGAAATCTCAACTGAACTTGAGCTGTGGTTATGCAGCAAGGTGGAGGAATCCACCATGGTGGGAGGGTTTTGGGAGGGGTGGGGAGAACCCAAGTATCTATGTAACTGTGTCACATAATACAATGTAATTACTGAAGTTAAATAATAAATAATTAAAAAAAAAGAAACTGTGGTACATCTACTCTATGGAATATTATTCAGCTATTAAGAAGAATGATATTATTCTATTTAAATCCAGGTGGTCCCAACTAGAAGTCATTATGCTCAGTAAAATGAGTCATTCACAAGAGAACAATACCATATATTCTCTTTCATATAAGGAGGCCAACATGGAAAGTGTAACTCCAACAGTCCAATCTATACTTTTTTTTTTCGGTGATTATCTGTTTGCTCTTTTGGCTGTATCACGTATGTTTTGATGTTTTTATGTCAGTTTGTTTGCTTCCAAATTGTCCTGTCCAGCAGGACAGTCAACGGGGTCGCAGCCATCTAGGAGAGAATGAAGGGACAAGAGACACAGAGAATGGACAGCAAGACAGTAGGTCTGAACAAGCTGTCAGTTTATTGATTTCAACTGAGGGTTTTTATATTCTTCAGTAACTAAGGCTCATTAAAGAGAAACTGGGATGCAAGCCATGGTCTCAAGACCGATTGTTCTTGAGCAGCCACCATATCAACAATAGTAACCAACATATCGACAATAGCGTAGGTAATCAGTAACAAGATGTTGGTAAGTACAGCATCAATCACATTCTGAAACAGTTGCTAGGAACAATTGAGCTAAGCGTGTGATTAGTTTCATAACTTCTTTCCCAAGCATCTACCCAACCGGGGGTTTCCACTGTCCCATAGGTCTATATTCAAAATGGCTTCAGTGTGGCTATAGTGCACGGCTCCTGACATCTCCCCCTTTTTTCTATATATCAATGAAAGTGGCAAAAAGAGAAAGGTTCGTGAAGCAAGATAAGCGCTGCCTGTCTTAGGTTCATTCTGAGGGACCCTCAGCTCTTACCTGTCTCTTGGCAGCCCTGCCAGTCATCCAGGGCTCCCTGTCTTAGGTTGGCGGAGTATCAGAAAGGTGCCCGTCATTGGCTACACACTTACTAGAAAAGGGACCATGTAACAATTCAAAGCTGGAGCATGTATTCCCCGGCAATGCTGCCATAAATGACAGCCCTGTTGGGAAACACTGCTCCAACCGTAAACGGCCACATTACCTTAGACGAACCGGTTAGAAGACTGGAGCCGCATGGCATGATGTGGGGGGTTATCACTTGGGGAGTCCTGCCCAGGGCATGCGGGGTCTCTGTCTTAGATTGATTGCCAGTCCTGTCAGGTCTTACCCATCTCTGGTTACCTATTAACACATCATGCTCAGCCAAACTTGAGCGCTAGGATTTTCCACAGCCTGTGCCATCATGGCTTGCCCAATGACAGCTTGCTCCCAGGCTTGCTGTTTGTGCATGCAGTACAGGAAGAGCATGGCAACTACTAGTGCAGCAACCATCGAGGTTTCTAAGGCCATAATCCTGCTCCATTCCTTGAACATACAAGCTGCCAATTTAATGCCATTTAGAATAACTTCTCCTGACATGAGTGGAACTCGGGTCTCATTTACTTTAATTATACTGGTGGCTAACTGGTGAAATTTAGGAAGGTGCTTGATCATTGTCCCCGGAGGTATTGATTGATTTCTATCACTCTGGCCAAAATATTGTGGACTTTTACTGGAGTGACACAAATATGATGGTATATTGGGGAATAGCTGACTAGTGAAATTCAAAAAGACATACTTAACAATGTACAAGTATTGTTGAAAATACTAACATTCAAGAATCTCATAACACTAACATTGTTACATGTACACAAGACAGTTTTACCAGGAACCGGAGACCCTAACTGCCCATTATCCCATCTAGCTCCTACATTTCCAAACAGAGAAATGGACCCCAGCTGCTTTTAGGGAAAAGGGATGCCATCATCTGTTCTTAACTACTTCCTGCTGAGAGGGGGGTGCCGTTGGGTAAGAGCAGCTATAGGGGATCCATCTAGTGGTTCCTGATAGAAAGCAGAAGTCATCAGATATTCGATGTACATTCTGGCACTTGAAAGGTTTCTCTTTCTTGAAGTCTAAACAACAAGACATAACATAGTTAACTTTCCCAGCCTAGCAGGTTGTGAGTTCAGTTAGAAGTTTGAACACTTGAGCTTCAGAACTTAGATGTAAAAGAATTGTTAGGTTTCAATCTTTGTCAGAGTAAACTTTAATTTAAAACTGTGGACTAGATTTACATCTGTCTAAATTAACTCCTTTAAGTCTCAAATTTTGGAACATATTCAATAAGCTCAATGGAACACATGAAACTTCTTTTGAACTGCATAAAATTGCTAACCTAGATCAATCAGAAGGCACAGTAACTATGTAAGGATTAGCATACAGCATCAGGATATAAGACCATCACAGAACAGGTAAATGCAAGCTGACTTCTTAGAGCAAAAGAGCTAAATATTCAGACATAATAAAAAACTGAGATGATAAATCTTTATACTAAAATACAGCAAGGTGTACTATTAATTTTACTATGACTCTGAATATACAGTCCTGCATGGGAAGCCAGTGTACACAGTGACTCTAGTGGATTTAACAAATTAGCACTCTTATGTGTGACGTCAGTTATCACCTGAGGCTCCAGACACGCAATGTTTAGGCTGTGGACGCCTCTTGAATCAACAACAACCCCATCAGACCTGGCAACACACAGAGTGGAAGTTCTCTCCTCCATTGAGAGAAGAGCACAACCATTCTCGGTGGTTGCTTCTTTGCACTGGGGCGTGGACCACTGAGCTCCTTCACGGAGGGACACTCTTAGTAGCAGTGTCCTGGCTTTCCACACTGATATGCTTGCTCTCTTGCTGGCTCTCCTGTCAGATCAGAATGCCTTTTGGGCTGATTCTGAGGCCACTGAGTGATTCTTAAAAATGACAGTCTATGAATCTGCTGTAAGAGCTGTTTCCCATGTTGGAGCATTTTAACATTCTCTAACATCTGAGTTATCATTAAATACTTGCATACATATACTCATATATTTTCCATCTAGCTTATGAGGATTTGGGCTCTCATGGCCAATCTTGAAACTGTACGCTAGCAGTAAGTCCATTTAAAATCGTGTAGAACTATTAAGCTGAACAGACCTTGTAGATCCTGAGAAAACAGTAACAGACATGACTCTCTAAGAGCTTAATTATGCATCTATACATAATTTTAAAAAAGGATTTAGCTTAGCAATTCTCATTCATAAACATGTACATGCATATGGGGTAACACATAAGAAACGAAACAGCTTTTGTAACAGCTACTTGAGAATTCTCTTAAGTGTGTTAAAGTTACCAATTGTTTAGAGTTATATTTTGCTCTTAGTAATCTGAATAAACCAAAACTATAGTTTACAATTAAACTTTAGCTTTAAGGAATACAATAGGCTTGCTGGAATCCTAGAAAATAAAATATCTATGTTTAGCGTTGTGATACCTCCTGTAGGATTTTACACACTCTTGTACTTTTTAGACTTAGCCATCCTGGCGTCCCCACTGGCAAGGTTCCCCACTGGCAAGGTTTCCCAATTTCTTTTCTGCAATCCCCTCTCACCCCCAATTTAATTTTTTTTTTAGATTTAATTAATTATTTGTCTCACAATTAACTTCATTAGCAGAAAGATACAACCTTTGAAACACATTCTTCTGAGTTTGAGACTGTCAGGGGCCTATTTAGAAATTCCAGAACCAGAAGAGTTAAACCTATTAAATATGCCAAGAGTTCTTAAAGTATCTGATCAAAGATTCCTCATTATAATATCCATTCATTTAGTCAGACTGATTCAAACAGCAACACATCAAAAAAAATTTTTTTATCACTTATAAATGATCACCCAAACATTTTAAAGTAAGTACATACCAGAAAATACCCTTAAACACAGTTCTTTTAAATCATGAGAATTTAACAAAGACAATATACAGAACACAAGGGATTATCTAACTGAAAGGCAAAATGTATATTTCCTTAGCCAGTCACCAAAAGGGAGATATAACCTTAAACATGGGAATTAGTGCATAAAATCATCTCTTAACTGTTTAAGAACTGTAACAAACTCAAAGGCTGGGACAAGAATAGAGCTTACTGAAGCTGGATAGACAATTGACAAAGCTACCCATTAAACAGAGACTACCTAAAGTTCAATGTTTCAATTTTTTTTTCAATGCTTCAATTTCTTAACAGCTTTCAAAATTGGAGATATTTTTATTTTTAGGTATTTACTAGTATTGCTATGTATGCACACTTCAAAAACTTTTTTGAATACAGATATCAATTCTAACATCAGCATGTATTAGGTATTAATGTTAAAGACTTACACAATGTTGTAATAGTATCTTTAAAATTATAGCCAATTATATGTAAAGCTTACAAGATTCATTCCTCAAATTTTCTTAAGACATTTTCTTAATAAAAGGATACCAACTTTTAAATACAATGGCTTTAAGCAATTTTCAATCATTTCTCCTAATTCATGGAAACACATTTTAGCACAAATCCTCCTCAAAACTGGGAAAGAGAAGTTTTTTCAGTCTTCTTCTAGCTGATTTGGAAATTTTTCCCTTTTAAAATGAAGGCAGATAAGAATCACCACAACAGGGACAAAGTCAAAGTCCCAAATTTTTCAAAAGGCAGACTCCAAGCATGTCCCTTCTTTGTTTTATGGCTGATGGGCCTGGAGCTTCCCCTAAGCTTCTCTTTTATTGAAGTCAAGAGAGCTGAAAAAACTTAAATTTAGCTGTTGTCTTGAGAGACTACCTTGGAATTTACTGAAGTTAGTTAACAGGTTTGGTTATCAATAAGATGAAAATTACTTTAAAGAAGAAGTTAATACACTGTTTTTCACAAAGAATCAGACTTCAACTCCATTGTTTTAAAGGCAAACATTCAGAAAATATACACATTATGACCCATTTTACTATACATCTTTAAAGAACTCGTTGTTCTTCTGCAAGGCAAAATTTCACATATTTCCTTGTAAGTAAGAACACAAGTAATTTACAATCTGGATCAATTTCATGAGTAGGAAACATTTTGACCAATGAACATAAATGCTCTTCTATTTTAACAGCATATATGATGCAATAAATTTAGCATAATTTTGTAATATTGTGAGATTATAATCCAAATTATTTTAAATGACAAGTACATTATTTAAATTTTGTCTCAATCTTTGAGAGTTCCAGGGATCCTACTGGAACCCCCAAAGTCATGAGATTTGGTTTAAAACTCTGAAGAATTTAGAAGTCTAAATGAGTTAAACAAAAAGTACCTTTAGCATTTAACTGAACATGTTGAATACTGTTTGTTAGACTTAATCAATGCCAGGACAACACTATAAGCTGAAGACCAAACAGCATGAAAATTATACACGAATTTTTTCCCAGTGGAGGTGGGGAGTCCGGTCTGGCCAGGTCCTGTTAAATTTGTTAGACCTCTCTAAAATTATTTACCAGGAGAGAGAAAGGCAATAAAAATAGGTTTTAAAAAAAAACCAAGTGTTTCAGAGCACCTATGTATGAAAGGGGACGTGACACTTGGCGAACTCAGTGTGTTGGTGAATGGCAACTGCCTGGAGAAACAGTACAACATGTCCAGTGCCATAACAATTCCACCTGGCTCATGAACTTCACATACAATCAGCTGTCCAAACAGGTCCCCATGAAATCTTGTTTGGTCACTTCCTCTTCAATGCTCATTGAGCCCAGGCTGATGGAATGTGTAGGCTCAGCAACAGCAAAAAATAAAGATGAAGAACCGCACTCAAGGCGTGACAAAATCGACACCCAGAAATAATTTCAGCACAAAAGCCATTTCCACCTGCCATGGCAACCAAGTGCTCTGGCAGCACATATGTCTGAAAGTCGACATGACACCTGAGGAACTCAGTGTGTTGGTGAATGACAATTGCCCGAATCAACAGGACAGCTCTCCCAGTGCCAAAAGAATTCCTCCTGGCTCATTCACTTCACATACCATCATCTGTCCTGGCAGGTCTCCCAAAAACCAAGTTTGGTTAGTTCCTATCCAATGTCAACTGAGCCCAGGTTGATGGAATCAAGAGGGTTAAATATCCACACAAAACAAAGATGGAGATCCTCATTCAAGGCGTGGAAACCAGGACGGCCAGAGAGAATTTCAGCGCCCATGCCATTTCCAGCTGCCATGGAAACCAAGTGCTGTGGCAGCAGATATGTGTGATAGTGGACGGGACAATTAGAGAACTCTGTGTGGTGGTGTATCGCAACTGCCCGAAGCTGCAGAAAAGGTCTCCCAATGCCAAAACAACTCCATCTGGCTCATTCACTTCACATACCATCACCTGTCCACAAGGTATCCGGGAAATCTTGTTTGGTCACTTGCTGTCCAATGCCGATTGAGCCCAGTTGGATGGAATCAAGCAACTTGAGCAAACACTCAAAACAAAGATGGAGATCCTCACTCAAATCACTCAAAACTGCACAGCCAGAGAGAAATTCAGTGACCAAGCCATTTCCAGCTGCCATGGAAACCAAGTACTCTGGCAGCACACATTTCTGAGCGGCTGAGAGGTGACACTTGGAGAAGGCTGTGTTTTGTTGAATGGCAACTGCCCGACGCAGCAGCAAAGCTCTTCCAGTGCCAAAACAACTCAACCTGGCTCATCAACTTCACATATGATCAGCTGTCCTTGCAGGTCTCTGGGAAAACTTGTTTGGTCACTTTTTTTCCAATGCCTATAGAGTTCAGTATGATGTAATTTATAGGTTCAGTAACCGCACAAAAAAAAGATGGAGATTCTCACTCAAGGTGTGACAAACTCGAAGCCACAGAGCATAGCAGCGCCCAAGACATTTCAAGCTTCCATGGAAAACAAGTGCTCTGGCAGCAAATATGTCTGAAAGTAGCTGGAAGGTGAAACTTGGAGAACTCTGTGTGTTGGTGAATGACAACTGCCCGAAGCAGCAGCACAGGTATTACAGTGTCAAAACAACTCCACCTGGTTCTTTCACTTCACATACAATCAGCTGTCCAGTCAGATCTCCGGGATATCTTCTTTGGTCACTTCCTGTAAAAGGCCCATTGAGCCCAGGGTGATGTAATTTATATGTTTAGCAACCGCACAAAAAAAAGATGGAGATCCTCACAAAATCCATGAAAAACTCCATAGCCAAAGAGAAATTCAGTGCCCAAGACATTTGAGCTCCCATGGTAAACAAGTGCTCTGGCAGCACTAATGTCTGTAATTGGATGTGAAACGTAGGGAACTCAGTATGATGGTGAATGGCAACTGCCTGAAGCAGAAGCACAGCTCTTCCAGTGCCAAAACAACTTCACCTTGCTCATGAACTTCACATACCATCAGCTGTCCTTGAAGGATTCCGGGAACTCCTGTTTGGTCACTTCCAGTCAAATAGCCATGGAGCCCAGGGGATAAAATGAAGCAGCTTGAGTACACCCAAAAAACAAAGATGGAGATCCTCAAAGAATTCATGTAAATATCCATAGTTAGAAAAGAGTTCAGCGCCCAAGACATTTAGAGCTGTCATGGAAACCAAGTGTTGTGGCAGCACATATGTGGAACTGTGGATATGACACGAAGAGAATGTAGGTTCACTGGTGAATGACAAATGACCGAAGCAGCAGCAAGGTCTTCCAGTGCCAAAAGAACTCCACAAGGATCATGAACTTCACATACCATCAGCTGTTCTGGCTTCTATGTAGGAAACCCTCTTTTGATTTCATTCGGTTAAAGGCCCTTTGACCCAGTGTGATGCAATTAAGCAGGTTGAGCAACCACACACAAATAACATGGAGCTCCACACTCCAGGCGTTTAAAACTCCACAGTCAAAGACAAGTACGGTGATCAAGCCATTTCCCGAACTATGGAAACCAAGTGCTCTGGCAGCACATATGTGGAACAGTGGATGTGACACCTAGGGAACACAGAGTGGTGGTAAATGGCAACAGCCCGAAGCAGCAGAACAGGTCTTCCAGTGCCAAAACAACTCCACCTAGCACATGAACTTCACATACGATCAGCTGTCCTGCAATTTTCTAGGAAACCCTGTTTGGTCACTTTTGGTCAAACGAACTTTGGGCCCAGTGTGATGGAATCAAGCAGCATGATCACACCCGCACAACAAAAATGGAGATCCTAACTCAAGGTGCCCAAAACTCAACATCCAAAGACAAGTTCAACCCCTAGTCATTTCCCACTGCCAAAGAAAACAAGTGATCTGGCAGCACATGTGGACCAGTGCATGTGACACCAAGGAAATGTGGCTTCGCTGGTGAATAACAACTGCCCGAAGCAGGAGCACAGCTCTTCCAGTGCCAAAACAACTCCATCTGGCTCATGAAATTCACACACCATCAGCTGTCCTGGAAGCTATCTAGGAAACGCTGTTTGATCACTTGCGGTCTAATGCCGAAAGAGTCCAGAGAGATGGAATTCAGCAGGCTTAGAACACACACAAAATTAACATGGAGCTCCTCACTCAAGGCGCTCAAACCTCCACAGCCAAACACAAGTTCAGTGCACAAGACAATTCCCGCTGCCATACAAACCAAGTGCTTTGGCAACACATATGTCTGCACAGTGGATGGGACACCTAAGGAATGTAGTGTGGTGGTGAATGGCCACTGCCCGAAGCAGCAGCACAGCTCTTCCAGTGCCAGAACAACTCCACCTGGCTCATGAACTTCACATACCATCAGCTGTCCTGGCAGCTATCTACGAAACCCTGTTTGGTCAAGTGTGGTCCAAATGCCGATGGAGCCCAGAGTGATTTAATCAAGCAGGAAGATCACACACACACAAGTATCATGGAGCTTCTAACTCCAGGCATTCAAATCTCCACAGCCAAAGAGAAGTTCAACTCCTAAGCCATTTCCCTTTGCCATGGAAACAATTTGCTCTGGCAGCATATGTGTGTAAGTGGATGTGACCCAAGGGAAGGTAGTGTGGTGGTGAATGGCCACTGATCGAAGCAGCAGCACAGCTCTTCCAGTGCCAAAACAACTCCACCTGGCTCATGAACTTCACATACAATCAGTTGTCCTGGCAGCTATCTAGGACACCCTGTTTGGTCACTTCCGCTCCAATGCCCGTTGGGCACAGTGGGATTTAATCAAGCAGCTGGATCACCCACACACAACTAACATGTAGTTCCTCACTCAAAGCGCTCAAAACTCCACAGCCAAACACAAGTTCAGCGCCCAAGCCATTTCCCGTTGCCATGGAAACCAAGTGCTCTGGCAGCACATATTTCTGAAAGTTAATATGACACCTAGAGAACATAGTGTTGTGGTGAATGGCCACTGACCGAAGCAGCAACAAAGATCCTCCAGTGCCAAAACAACTCAACCTGGCTCATCAACTTCACATACCATCAGCTGTCCTGCCAGCTGTCTAGGAAACCCTGTTTGGTCACTTGCGCTCCAATGCCCATTGAGCCCAGTGAGATCGAATCAACCATATTGAGCACCCAAACAAAAATGACATGTAGCTCCTCAATTAAGGCACTGAAAAGGCCACAGCCAAAGACAATTTCAGCGCCTAAGCCATTTCCCCTTTGCCATGGAAACCAAGTGCTCTGGCAGCACATATGTCTGAAACTGGATATGACACCTATGGAAGGTAGTGTGCTGGTAAATGGCAACTGCCCGAAGCAGCAGCACAGCTCTTCTAGTGCCAAAACATCTCCACCTGGCTCATCAACTTCACACACCATCAGCTGTCCTCGCATCTATGTAGGAAACCCTGTTTGGTCACTACCACTCCAATGCCCATAGGGTTCAGTGTGATGGAATTAAGCATGTTGAGCAAAAACAAAAAACTAACATGTAGCTCCTCACTCAAGGCGCTCAAAACTCTACAGCCAAAGACAAGTTCAGCGCCAAAGCCATTTCCCGTTGCCATGGAAACCGAGTGCTCTGGCAGCACATATGTGGAACAGAGGATGTGACACAAAGAAAACACAGTGTGGTGGTGACTGGCAACTGCTCCAAGCAGCAGCACAGCTCTTCAAGTGCCAAAACATCTCCACCCGGCTCATGAACTTCACTTAATATCATCAGCTGTCCTGGCAGCTATCTAGGAAACCCAGGTTGTTCACTTCCTCTCCAATGCCCTTTGAGCCCAGTGGCATGGAATCATCATGATGAGCACGCTCACACAACTAACATGTAGCTCCTCACTCAAGGCACTCAAAATTCCACAGCCAAATACAAGTTCAGCGCCGAAGCCATTTCCCGTTGCCATGGAAACCAAGTGCTCTGGCAGCACATATGTGGAACAGTGGATGTGACACATAGAGAACACAGTGTGGTGGTGAATGGCAACTGTGGGAAGCAGCAGCACAGCTCTTCCAGTCCCAAAATAACTCCGCCTGGCTCATCAACTTCACATACCATCAGCTGTCCTGGCAGCTTCCTAGGAAACCCTGTTTGGTCACTTGCGGTCCAATGCCCGTTGAGCCCAGTGTGATGGAATCAAGCATGTTGAGCACCCACACACAACTAACATGTAGCTCCTCACTCAAGGCGCTCAAAACTCCACAGCCAAAGACAAGTTCTTCGCCCAAGCAATTTCCCGTTGACATGGAAACCAAGTTCTCTGGCAGCAAATATGTAGACAGAGGATGTGACATAAAGGGAACACAGTGTGGTGGTGAATGGTCATTGCCCGAAGCAGCAGCACAGCTCTTCCAGTGCCAAAACATCTCCACCCGGCTCATGAACTTCACTTAATATCATCAGCTGTCCTGGCAGCTATCTAGGAAACCCAGCTTGGTCACTTCCGCTCCAATGCCCATTGAGCCCAGTGTGATGGAATCAGGCATGTTGAGCACGCTCACACAACTAACATGTAGCTCCTCACTCAAGGCGCTCAAAACTCCATTGCGAAAGACAAGTTCAGCGCCCAAGCCATTTCCGTTGACATGGAAACCAAGTGCTCTGGCAGCACTTATGTGGACAGAGGATGTGACACCTATGGAAGGTAGTATGGTGATGAATGGCCACTGCCCGAAGCAGCAGCGCAGCTCTTCCAGTGCTAAAACAACTTCACCTGGCTCATCAACTTCACATACCATCAGCTGTCCTGCCCGCTATCTAGGAAACCCTGTTTGGTCACTTGCGGTCCAATGCCCATTGAGCCCAGTGTGATGGAATCAAGCATGTTGAGCAAAAACAAAAAACTAACATGTAGCTCCTCACTCAAGGCGCTCAAAACTCCACAGCCAAAGACAAGTTCTTCGCCCAAGCCATTTCCCGTTGACATGGAAACCAAGTGCTCTGGCAGCAAATATGTAGACAGAGGATGTGACATAAAGAGAACACAGTGTGGTGGTGAATGGTCATTGCCCGAAGCAGCAGCACAGCTCTTCCAGTGCCAAAACAACTCCACCTGGCTCATCAACTTCACATACCATGAGCTGTCCCAGGAGCTATCTAGGAAACCCTGTCTGATCACTTCTGCTCCAATGCCCTTTGAGTCCACTGGGATGAAATCAAGCGTGTTGAGCACCCACACACAACTAACATGTAGCTCCTCACTCAAGGCGCTCAAAACTCTACAGCCAAAGACAAGTTCAGTGCCAAAGCCTTTTCCCGTTGCCATGGAAACCAAGTGCCCTGGCAGCACATATGTGTGAAAGTGGATATGACACCTATGGAAGGTAGTGTTCTGGTGAATGGCCAGGTGGTAAGGAGGAAGCTTGGATCCCAACCACGAAGACTCCCAGACCTTCACCACAAACTACTAATACGAGCAACAAGGACTATACACCAACTGCCAAGGAGGCCACACGGAATTGGATGCCCTCGGAGGCTGAGTACTCTGAGGTCACCCACCCCCAACCGGAGCTTCCGCAGGGGATGGAAATCCAAACACTACCGTGCAGAAAGCAACGTCATCGGAAAGACAACCAGAAGCCCTGAGCGGTCAGCAGACATAGAACAATAAATGTCCTTCGGGACCAGGAAGGAGAGTTTTCTCTGGTCCGAGCCTGGCTCCACCTCTGGACCCCCGCCCTCCCTGGCAGTGACCATCGGGATCGCTTCGAAAACCCCTCACAGCAAACAATCATACAAACTAAAAAAAAAAAAAAAAACCCTAAAATAAATAAACAAACAACAGAATATAGAGCTTGAAATCTGACAGGAAAGAGCTGGCATGGATTGGCTCAGGCCTTGCTGGGTGGGACACAAAGATTAGTCACTCCTCACCATGGTGTTGAGGATTTTCCTGCACACCCCCACCACCCCCCAAAAAAATGTTCTGCACATTAAATGTCAACAAATATCTTGTTAGAGTTACAAGCCAGTCTAGATTATCCCAAAATCTGCCAAGATCAACAAAATTATACTTCAACACAACAAATGGCTAAATACTAAAATGAAATAGACATGAGACAGCATTGGGTGTGCTCTAGGTTGTAATACGTATTTGTGCTAGTCTTCGATCTAGGGGTTGGGTAAGTGCTGTATATCTTACTTTCCAATACAACGTCATAATTGTTAAAAGCAAAAGAGTTATGCTTATTCCAACTTGAATTTATGAGTAGGGTCAACGTGAGGTTTAGGATTAGGCCTATAGCCTGTCTGCTGATTACATCTAGGAAAAGTCAAGCGACTCAGTCAGCCTTACAAGCAAGGTTAGTCTCAACTCTTCCTGTAGAAGTAGCCCTAACTCTAATCTTACACCTAGCGCTACTCTCATCGACCTCTGCTTTGACTTAACCCTGTCCCAAATACTAACCTTAATCCTTGTCCATCTCTACTCCTCGCCCTAACCTTAGTCCTACGCCAATCATAATCCCAACATTTTTACAACAATCTAACTGAAGTAGGAGCATTCAAGCTCAACAGAAAGCCAAGCAGAGTCATAGCCACAAGTCTCAAAAACAACACTAAAGATTCCCTTCATCCTGAACCAGCCGGCTTCCTGAAACAAATCTTCCCTGAGGCCAGCCCTTTCTGTAACTCTAAGCCAAGCCCTAGACTTTACCTGATCATACCCCTAGACCAAATCATGACCCCATTTCTACTACTACTACTAAGTGCATCCCTAGCTCAAACACAAATCAAACTCCTAAAGCTAACCCTAACTCCTTTTGTTTTTGTTGAATTCTATTGTTGACAATCTTTACGTAGTTGCTTTCGGTCAAAAGGTTCAAGCACTACAGGACAGTGAGTAAGGCTATTATTTCCACATCCTCTTCTTTGACTGTATCTGGGGGTAAATGGGGAGGGATATAAAGGAAGAAGCCCCACCCAGTCTCCTCCCGACCCCAGGTCCCTGATGTGGGGCATGATGTAAGAGTCCTGCTCAAGTGGGTTTCTTGTTTGTTTCTTTGTTTCTCAAGTGGTTTTGATAGTCATGAATTGCTGCCAATCATGCAACTGTAAGCACGATGAGGTCTCTGCAGCATACACTGATTGACACAGTCCATCTTAGAGTCTGCGTTTGCCCAGGTTTTCTCTGCCAATACGTGGCTGAAGTGGGTGATTGACTTGTTCTGTCCTCTGTCTTCTCATGGTTAGGTTTCTGAGTGCATCAGTTTCAATGGGGAGATCCCCAAAGATCTCCTCTATGTCTGAGGTATTCCCAGTCCAGATTCTGTCTATACTAGCAAGTCCATTGCCTGGCACAGCCCATCAGCCCGATCAGCTGCTTGTTGCAGTTGCTGGGTTGGTTGTGTTTGCAGGCCTGTCTTCCAGTGGAACCAATGGGTCTTGCAGTCCAGCCTGATTCTGCCCAGCACACGCTCGGGCATCACTCTTGCTTCACTCACATCACTCCCTGTGGCTGTCCTGATGAGAATGAGCATTCTGATTGGCTACATCTCTAAGACCTCACAGGGCTGTGTGGCCCTACAAGCTGTCCAATCAGCAGCTGCCTGGTCATAGCAGCCCGGAATCCTGTAGCCTCAGCATTCTAGAAAAGCCATGGTGACAGGCAGCCTTCTCTGTGGAGTAGAGAAAGATGGTGAGTGCTTCAAGCTCTGCTTTCTTTGTTCCTTCTTGCCACAGGCCCTAGCAGAGAAGACGTGCAGACTCCATGGAAGCCAGCAGAGCGTGAGTGTGTGGGGTTGGGTTTCCCTTGAATGTGAGTTTGCAAATCCGCTGACAATGTAGTGAAGTCGAGGACCTTTTCAATAGTGGTACTATGAAAGCATTTCCATTTTCCCTCAATGAGAATCCTTGTGTCTCTTTAAGGAGCCAATCTAATCCTAGTCCTCCATTAGAGGTAGTGTGTGGAATAACCTATGTAATGTGGAAGAGCCAAGCCAAGCTGATTTCCATAGGCAGACCTTACATTCCATTTCCTGTCACGGCTCTCAGTGAAGTTACCCTAGTGCAGTCCAGTGTCATGTAAGTGGGTGTAAGAGGACATTTTGACCGTAGATGGTCAGTGAGCACAGGATTACAGTTGGTTTAATAATATTTGTAGGAGAATAACCAAATGGCTACCTTTTGTATACCTTATTGGATATCATTTGCATAAAAACCATTGAGTGGAGAGTATGTATATGAGAACAGCTGGTAGAATATACAAGAAAAAAGAGTTCCAAACAAAAGCATTGATGGTTTTGTTGATGAGCTCAATACTTCCTCCTTTATTCTGTATGGCCCTCAGTGTATAAAGTTTGATGCTACTAATAAACTACAGCTTTTGACCATCAGTCAGGGTCCACGTGTGTTATTATCGGCTCCATGCACCAAGTCCATTGCTGTGGGACAGCAACAACTGGCGCCTGAACGGGGACTTGTAAGAAGAAAAGAAAGTACAGCGGAGACCCCCACAGAAAGTGGTGAGTGGGACAATGGGCCAGAACCAGTGTAGGGCACAGTCTTTTATCTCTCTTATGCAGAATTTTTTAGTGAAAAGTGGAGCGAAGGTAACTAGGCAGCAATTGCGTTCTTATTTAGAGCTTGTTAGTGAATATAATCCTTGGTCTCTAAATGAATGGACACTAGAAACTGGACTTCAGAATTTTACTCAGAAAAATGGTGAAAAGGCCAGAAGGATAGAAGATATTCAAGTTAGTTTTTGGATTATATCGGCTTTAATTAGAGCTATTATTATAATTTTAGAAGGGGAATCTGCAAGAAATTCCTCTAAGGGGAGACACCCCCAAAATGTAGCTAAAAAAGAAGTGTTTCATAATACGAACAAGGAAGAAAGAGAAAGGGAATCCTTAAGAGGCCCACCTAACAGGAAAGGACGCTGTAATATGGCTAAAAAGGAAACGCCTCATAGTACAGATGAGGAGGATGGCAAAGAGGAGCCTGTGAGAGATTTCCCTAATGGGAGACGCCACCGTAATGTGGCTAGGAAAGAAATGGCTTATACTACAGATGGAGATGAGAAAGAATGTGTGAGAGACCCTCCCAAGAGGAGATGCCACTGTAATGCAGCTAAAAGAGAAAGGCCTTATACTACAGATGTGGAAATTAGGAAAAGAAAACTTGGAAGATGTAACCATAATGTGACTGAAAATGAAATTAGAACTAAGAAAAAGAACATTTTCAGTGTTAAACCACAGGATTTCTCTAGTGAGGTAAATGAGGCGGGGATAAAGCAGCAGTTAAATATCAGCCCATGCCATCTTGCTCTTAAATCTGATCAAAAATGTTTCCAAATGTCTGATGTTCCCCGGAGACCTCATGAATTCCGATTGCTTTTTCCAATCATACTTAGTCAAGAAAATAACCAACCTACCTATGAAAGCCTAGATGTTAATGCCATCATAGCTTTTAAAAAGGCTTGTGTGTCCTACGGACCTACTTCTTCTTATGTGTGGGAATATTTAAATGGCTGGAGCCAGGGAGCAAACTGGATTCCTTATGATTTTGAAGTAATAGCAAAAATAGGGTTTTCTTCTTCTCAATATTTACAATGGAAAATGTGGAGAAGCGATATGGCTAAGGAAAAACTGTGATCCTTAGGAGCATCAGGTCGGCAACTCCCTGATGGGGGACAATTGACTTATGATATGTTGGTTGGAGATGGACAGTGGGTTACTACAGAGCAACAGATACAGCTACCTCAAGCTGCGCTCATGCATATACGAGACGTAGCATTGTGGGCATGGGAGAAAACTGAAACTGGGTCTGAATTTACAGGCAGTTATACAAAAGTCATTCAAGGAGCCAGAGAATCTTATGCTCATTTTGTAAGACGTTTGACAGACTCCATTGAAAAACAAGTTAGGGGAGAAGGCACTAGGAAATTGTTGTTAAAGCAACTGGCCTTTGATAATGCAAATGAGGACTGCCAGGCTGTTATTTGTCCTATAAAAGAAAAAGAGGATCTTCTGGGTTACCTGAGAGCCTGTCGCAACAGAGGGACATTTAAGCACCATGCCCGCCTAGCAGCACTTGAAACTTTTGCTATTCAAAAACAAATGAAGGCTAAATGTTTTAATTGTGGCAAGCCAGGACACCTTAGAAAAGATTGCCGAATGCTTCCTTCAACTCAAAAATACCATGCGGATACTTTTAACAGTCACTCCCCTGGAATATGTCCTAAGTGCCAAAGAGGCCGACACTGGAAAAAAGAATGTAAATCCAAATTTGACCGTGATGGCAGATGCCTGTGGCCAGAAGACTCCGGGAGAGGTCAGCCCCAGGTCCCAAACATTCACAGGTTTACAAAATGGGAATCTGCAGAGAAGCTACAATTTTAAAACTGCCACTGTCTTATTGCCCCACCTGTGCTCCTCACCCTGCAAGTATAAATCCTGGAGGCTGAAATTCCAATCAGTTGTGGTGTATGCATGTTATTCATATAGCACTTTTTCCTATACAGCATTGCTTAATCATGTATGCTAATTTTTAAGTACAAGTCTTTATATTAAGTTCATTTTTATGTTCACTGTCTCATTACGTTCTCATTGTTTAAAATTAACAAAAGCGATGTTCTTGCTTTAAGGAGTGTTTGGGTGATGTCATTATATCATTATAACATGAATGTTTGCTGTTTTGTTTGTTAATGTACCCAAGTTGTAACCGCATATCTTTTGGAATATTTTATAATGCTGAGGAAGCTGGCCTTCAGTTTAATGGCTAGCTTTCATAATAATCACCAATTTCAAGGTCTTTTGTTGTGGTGGATGTTTAGCAAACTGACTTCATCTGTATATCCATTGCAACTTTTGGGAGCTTGGAATTCAAAGAAAATACTAGGCTTGTAAATCTTGAGGGTTTTTTGGGGGGACATTTAATAAAAATGTGAAATTTATCATAAATAATTTGGTATAAAATTGAACTCGAACACTATTTGATTATTTCAAGGTATAAGTTAATGTGATATTCATTGTCGACAAAGCGTTTGCATGTATTAATTGCATGTATTAATGTAATTCTTGTGTTTTTGGCTGGTTATCAAATCTCTCACTGCCTTTAAAGTGTCAAGGTTTTGTATTTGTTTTAAAGCTATTTGAGTGATGATCTCGCATCAATAACCAATTGTAATCTATCATGTGTTATGCTAATGTCAACAGCAAATCTTGTTTCAGATATTTTTAGCTATCCTTAAAAAAGCATTTAAGAATTCAAAGGTTTCAAATCCTAGGGCTTCCCTTGATATTCTTACGAGGCCTCAAGAATGCCAACGGATCTATCTCCCATTTTGTGGAGACAGTTGACCAGGCTATTGGATTATACTAAGATTATTGCCAAATAACAAATGGAGTAAAATTTTATTGTGTCAAAATGTTGTATACATCCATGGAGTTGTGAAGGTTTAATTTTAGTTTGTGTTGCTAATTATGTATTCTTAACATGGCTGTATTGCTGGGAAGACTGAAATTTGCAATTTTAGATTGATGGAGGGATTTCATAGCGTGATCAATGTTTTTGTCTGAGTTTCGCAGTTCAAAACTATTGATTTAATGGCGTTTCACTTACTGGTTTTTGGTGAACACTACTACTAAGCTTGGTTGAGAATAATATTCAAGTCTCCAAAAGTGTGTGTGTGTGTGTGTCTGTGTGTGTGCGCTCATACATGTGTGTCTTAACATTTTGTCCTTTGTAAAAAGTTGTTTTAAATTGTTATCATGGGAGGAGGCTGAAAAAGATGGCCGACTGCAGAGAGCTGGTGTAGGGTGGAGTAGGGAAGGAGGGGAGCCGATCCAGCAGAGAAACAGGCCAGGAGGCGCGAAACTGTAGGGAGAAGAGCGAGAAGGTCACTGGAGTTCACTAAAGCAAGAAGATCTACACAGCGTGAAGGAACAGCCGCAAAAAGTAGGAAAGAAAATACAGCACGCCGCGAGAAACCTGGTGAGTCATGATCCCAGGCAGGGGGAAGGCGGCAGAGGCTCAACCGCCCCAGGGAAAACAGAGGCGGCTGGAAGGATAGGCGCCCACACCGACAGGGGCACCAGTCCCCTGGAAGGCAGGAGCCCCCAGAGGAGGCTACTGGACTGATCATTGGGTGCATTATCCCTGCAGAAGTGGAGGAAAAGCTGGGGAGATTTCCCAGAGGCTTGCCTACCCGCTGCTCAGCGGCTCTGGGAGAGTGCAGAGGGAACAGGAGCAGCGCTGTGGGACTGGGGCTCAGAGATACTCATATCGGCTCCGAGCTGTGGACTGGCTGGGGGAGAGTCCGTGGATCTTGTTGCTGGACTCGCCCAGAGCCCCAGAGGCTGGGCAACGCTCGACAGGGCCTCACGTCCCGGGCAGAGGAGCAGACTAGTGGGGGCACGTCTCACCTAAAGGGCTCTGTGCCTCTCAGAGATCCGCTTCCATCCTTGAGAGAGTGCAGCTGAGGAAGTGGCTTCTTCAGGGCGGAGTCCCCAGCTGGGCTCAGCTAGAGAGGCCAGACCTGAGCGGGCTCAGCTGAACTGGCCGGACAGGTTTTCCCAACAGGAGCCCGCTCCTAAAGACCTGCCTGTGGTGTTGCAGCCCTCAGTGGAGCAGCGCTTCCGAGTTTGGCACTGGGGCCGCGGAGATTTCCAACCCAGCACAGGCCGGGGTTGGGGATTTTAGGCTCCGAGCAGCAGGAGCCCTTGCTGTGCTAACCTCAAGCCCTGAAGGAGAGTCTCGGCTCAGCACTGAGGCAGAGACCCCCGCTGTATTAGACTTGTGACCCAAAGCCCAGGCACGGCTCAGCAGAGTGAATCTGTAGGGCACTGCCTTTGAGAGGGAGCCACAGGGGAAGGGGCCTGGCACTAGGGCTGGCCCACAAAGCCTCCTGACCCAACTCGGGGCTGTGATCTACAGACCCTGAAAGCAGCTGGTGACTCAGGCAGTAAGCCCTGCTGGGCTCAGCTGGAGACCCCAAACCAGAGCCGGCTCAGCTGAATCACCGCTAAAATCTCAAAACAACAAGAAGTAAAAACACAATGAGGAGAAGTATCAGAAAAAGCAATGACCCAGAGGAAAGATCAAGCACTCCCTCCCAATAAAACCAAAAACTAATCCCAATATCTGAGATGCAAGAGGAAGACATAGAGGAACTATCAGATAAGGACTTTAAGAAGCTAATGATGAAATTCGTCAGAGAGATTGAAAAGCGCTGGGAAGAGTCTAAGGCATTCGAAAACCATATCACTGCAGAAATAAATCAAGTCAAAAGGGAATCCTCGATATAGAGAACAAAATTGAAAGCCTAACCAACAGAATGAACACAGCAGAAGACAGAATATCAGAATTGGAAGACAATCAGAATGAAAGGCAGCAGCTCATCAAACAGTTGGAGACAAATCTAGAGAAAGCCAATAGGTCCATACAGGAAATGAAAGACAACCTCAAAAAATCAAATATTAGAATAATAGGCCTTCCCGAAGGAGTGGAAAAGGAGACAGGCTTGCAAAGAGTGCTCAATGAGATAATACAGGAGAACTTCCAGAATACTGGAAATATAAATCTAGCACAAATCCAGGAAGGACAAAGGACACCCAGTAGATACGACCCAAACAAATCGTCTCCCAGACATGTGGTCCTCAAGCTACCTTCAAGTGAATACAAGGAAACCATTCTAAGACAAGTAAGAAAAAAGGATAAGATTACTTTCAGGGGAAGGGAAATCAGGATCACAGCCGACCTATCAGAAGAAACGCTCCAAGCAAGGAGAGAATGGGGTAAAACCTATCAAATCCTGAAACAAAACAACTGCCAACCAAGAATAATGTACCGAGCAAAGCTCTCATTTATATTTGAGAATGAAATCAAATACTTCAACAGTAAAGAGAAACTCGAAGAATACATCAACACGAAACCAGCTCTGGAAAATCTCCTCAGGAAGGTGCTAAACCCAGAAAGAAAAAATACAAACCAAAATCAAAGATGGCAAATGGGAAGACCTCCCCACTAAAATCCATACAAGAAAAGTCAACCAATCAAAAACTCTAATAGTCGCAAATACACACTTGCACACTTACACTCATGGCAGCCCAAAACCAATTCCTCTCAATATTATCTCTTAACACAAATGGCTTAAACTCACCAATCAAAAGGCATAGATTAACGGAATGGATCATCAAACAGCACCCAACTATATGTTGCCTACAAGAGACACATCTAACCAGAAAATCCTGTAAGAAATTTAAAGTGAAAGGATGGAAAAAGACATTTCATGCCAATGGACGAGAAAAAAAGGCTGGCGTAGCTGTTCTAATCTCAGATGACCTAGACTTCAAGCTCACAGACATCAAAAAGGACAGAGAAGGACATTATATATTGGTGAAGGGACTGATCCATCAAGAAGTAATTACAATCGTGAACATATATGCACCTAATTCCAATGTGCCTAGCTTCGTGAAGCAACTACTTACAGACTTAAGGGGAGACATAGATACACACACAATAATAGTGGGCGATCTTAACACCCTGCTAACAACTATAGACAGATCAACAAAACAAAAACTCAACAAAGAAACAACAGAGCTCGTACAAACATTAGAACAACTGGACTCGGTAGACATTTATAGAATTTTTTATCCAAAGGCCACAGATTATACATTTTTTTCAGCAGTGCATGGCACCTTCTCCAGGATCGACCACATGATAGGACACAAAGCAAATCTAAATAACTTCAAAAAGATAGGAATCATACCATGTACCCTCTCAGACCACCACAGAATGAAACTGGAAATCAGCAATTCAAAATGCCCAAGGAAATATAGAAACTCTTGGAGGTTGAACAATATGCTATTAAACGAACAATGGATCAGAGAAGAAATTAAAGATGAGATCAAAAAATTTATGGAAACCAATGAAAACTCTGATACAACATTCCAAAACTTGTGGGACACTGACAAAGCAGTGCTATGGAGTAAACTCATCACAATTGGAGCTCATGTCAAGGCCCAAGAGAGGCGCCAAATACAGGAACTAACCACACACCTCCAGGAATTGGAAAAGCAGCAGATGAGCCCCACACACAACAGGAAACAAGAAATCATCAAAACAAGGGAGGAAATCAACCAGATAGAAATAAAAAAAAAACATACACAAAATCAACAAATCAAAAAGCTGGTTTTTTGAAAAGATAAACAAGATAGACACCCCGCTGGCCCGACTGACAAAGAAAAAACAAGAGAAGGCAAGAATTAACAGCATCAAAGATGAAAAAGGCAACATAACAACAGACATTACAACCATTAAGAACATAATCAGAAATTACTACAAAGCACTGTACTCCAACAAATCAGAAGATCACCAAGAAATGGAAAAGTTCTTAGACTCACACAACCTGCCAAAACTTAGCCCAGAGGCAACAAACGACCTGAACAAACCCATAACTGAAGCAGAGATTGAATCAGTGATTAAAGACCTCCCAACAAAGAAAAGCCCAGGCCCAGACGGCTTCACACCAGAATTCTATAAAACATTCCGAACAGAACTGACCCCAATCCTCTACAATCTCTTCAAAACAATAGAAAAGGAAGCAACCCTTCCAAACTCATTCTATGAAGCCAACATTACCTTAATCCCAAAACCGGGCAGAGATCCTACAGAGAAGGAAAACTACAGACCTATCTCTTTGATGAACATTGATGCTAAGATTCTCAACAAAATCCTAGCCAACAGAATTCAAAAACACATCAGACAGATCATTCATCCAGATCAAGTAGGATTCATCCCTGGAATGCAGGGATGGTTCAACATTCGGAAATCCATAAATGTGATACACCACATCCAAAAACTGAAAAACAAGAATCACATGATAGTTTCAATAGATGCAGAAAAAGCTTTCGACAAAATCCAGCACAACTTCCTGCTAAAGACCCTAACCAAGGTAGGCATAGATGGAAAAATCCACAACATAATCAAAGCAATATATGCAAAACCCAACGCCAGCATCATACTGAATGGAGAAAAACTGGAAGCCTTCCCACTGAGATCTGGAACAAGACAGGGACGTCCGCTTTCTCCGCTGCTATTCAACATAGTTCTAGAGGTACTCTCTGAGGCCATAAGACAAGAAAAAGAAATCAAAGGAATCCAAATGGGAAATGAAGAAGTCAAGCTTTCACTATATGCAGATGACACGATTCTTTAAATGGAAGAGCCAAAAGGCTCAACACAGAGACTACTAGAACTTATACGAGAGTTCGGTAGAGTGGCAGGGTACAAAATTAATGAACAAAAATCAACAACCATAGTGTATGCTAACAGCCTCAAGTTGGAAAAAGATCTAACCAGCAAGATACCATTCAAAGTAACAAAGGAAAGCATGAAGTATCTGGGAATTAACCTAACCAAAAATGTTGGAGACCTATTTGAGGAAAACTACAAACTGCTTAAAAAAGAAATTGAACAAGATCTAGAAAGATGGAGTAACATCCCATGCTCCTGGATAGGTAAAATCAATATCATTAAAATGTCTATACTGCCAAAGGCAATATATACATTCAACGCAATCCCAATCAAATTGCCCAAAACATTCTTCACAGATCTGGAAACAATGATCCAAAGGTTCATCTGGAAGCACAAAAAACCACGGATAGCTAGAACTATCCTGAAGAACAGGAAGTTAGCAGGGGGAATCACAGTTCCGGACCTCTGGACATACTATAGGGCAGTGGTTATCAAAACAGCCTGGTACTGGCAAAAAAATAGAGAAGAAGATCAATGGAGCAGAATAGAAACACCAGATGGGAACCCACACAAATACAGCCAAATAATCTTTGACAAAAAGACAAACGACAATCCAGGCAAATGGGAAGGTCTGTTCAATAAATGCTGTTGGGACAACTGGTTGATAGCTTGCAGAAACAAAAAGATAGACCCACATCTCTCACCATATACTAAGATCAAATCCAAATGGATAAAAGATTTAAACCTACATCCAGAAACCTTCAAACTTTTGGAAGAAAATGTTGGAAACACACTGGAACACTTAGGGGTAGGCCCTCACTTCCTAAAAAAGACTCCAGATGCAGTAGAAATCAAGACCAAAATAAACAAGTGGGACCTCATCAAACTAAGAAGCTTCTGTACAGCTAGAGAAACAATCAACAAAGTAAAAAGGCAACCCACAGAATGGGAGAAGATCTTCGCACACGGCTTAGGTGATAGAGGGCTGATCTCCAGAATATACAAAGAGCTACAAAACAACCAAAATGTCAAAACAAACAAGCCACTCAAGAAATGGGCATGGGAAATGGGCAAACACTTCACAAAGGAACAAACCCAAAGGGCAAATAAACATATGAAAAAATGCTCAAGTTCCCTGGCAATAAGGGAAATCCAAATTAAAACATCAATGAGGTACCACCTAACGCCAGTAAGACTGGCCCACATGAATAAAAGCACCAACGACACTTGTTGGCGAGGTTGCGGGGAAAATGGAACCCTACTCCACTGCTGGTGGGGCTGCAGGCTGGTACAGCCTCTATGGAAATCAGTATGGAGAATATTCAAACAACAACATACTGTATGATCCAGCAATAGCACTCCTAGGAATATATCCAGAACACTTGTTTTATGAGAAACCAACATGCACTCCTATGTTCATAGCAGCACAATCAGTAATTGCAAAAACATGGAAGCAGCCAAAATGCCCATCAACAGAGGATTGGATAAGAAAGCTATGGTTCATCTACTCCATGGAATACTACTCAGCTATTAAAAAAAACAAAATGCAGTTCTTTGTGGCCAAATGGGCCAAACTGGAAACCATAATGCTAAGGGAAATGAGCAAATCCCAAAAGGTTAAATACCACATGTTTGCCTTAATTTAAGATGATATGATGTTATGTATAACAAGTTATGTTATGAATGTTATATGTTGTGTATAAACCAAAATTGAAATGTCAATGAGGTGGTCACAGAAGGTGGATAAGAAATCGCATTTACTTTTAACATATTGGTTACTCATTACTATGTCAATTAATTCCATAATGATGTCAATTTTTGCTGATGGTATGTTGGAGCTTTTAATTGATCCGGATGATACTCTGCTGGCTCTGTCTTCAGACCAGAGAGGGTATACCTAAGAAGCCGTTGAACTTGACTAGACAATAAGATGCTGGACTCTATGTTTGGTATATGCTTGCAATGGGGGAATCTCAACTGAACTTGAACTGTGGTTATGCAACAAGGTGGAGGAATCCACCATGGTGGGAGGGTTTGGGAAGGGGTGGGGAGAACCCAAGTACCTATGAAACTGTGTCACATAATACAATGTAATTAATGAATTTAAAACAAAATTTAAAAAAATAATAATAAAAAAAAATAAAGTGCCCCCCCCAAAAAAAAATTGTTATCATGTATTGCTGTTTGTTTATCAAGAGCAGGTTGCCTTGCGGCTGTGGCAACCTGCAGCCATGCCCAGAACTTTCTGATAGGATTGTAAAAGTGCATGGATGTTAAAGTTATGCTTTAAAAGCAGAGGCGGGAATATGCTACCCCTGTAAATGCATTAATTTGGTCTTACTCACCTTAAATTTTGTTCAGATTTTGTCTCTTGGTGAGCACCAGCTCTGCGTCACTAGAGGCTGCTTGCAGGCCCAACGCAGATGCCTTTCGTTTGATGGAGGGACCCAGCCACTCACAAGTGGAGAGGTCCTGATCCCTTGCTAACTGTGGGAAGAGGGTTTGTGTGTGTTTTTCCAGAAACTGAGCTGCAGCCTGTGTGGGTGCCAGCTGGTAATGTAAAGCCCTGGACTCCATTCACCGGAGGAAGCGCCTGCAGTAATACAACTTCGCGACTTCATCCTGAAAGATCCATCGCTATCAAGGAGACATTGGAGGAGGAGGAGGCCAGACCCCTCCCAACACCGGGTGACATGAGGGATTCTAAGAGATTGGTGCATCAAGCGCAACTGTCCTTGACATTATGATGCATTTGATAAACACCAATAATCCATGGGATAGGTTATGCTCTTGTCCCTAGAATTTCCTGATGGATCCTCAAAACCATGGCTCATCTGACCTCGAAAGTGCTGCAACTCCCTTGAACTGAAGACTGCCCCTGGAGAAGATGGAACCCCCAGTGGAGCTGCCTCTAAGAACTGAAAAGCTAAATTTGTTTAATATTCCTCTGGTTCCACTACAGGTCAGGAGTGCAGAGAAATTCTCCACCTTCTTAGAATGTTTGAGGAAGACTTTAAGTGTAACTTGTTATTTATAGATTTTAATGACCTTAGACATTAGAAAAGCCATAGAAATTTGTGATGGTATCCAAGGACGACTCTGACACCCTCTTAAAGGAGTTTGTGTGTATAGAGCAAGGGGGATCTCAGGGTGGAGCAGGAGGATAAGAGGAGCCCTCTATCCTAGTCCCAGAGACCCCCGGAGGCCTCCCATGTGCTTTCGCTGCAGGAGCAGTGGCTATCTGCCTCATCAAGGACATCAAGAACGGTATCCCGACTGCCAAGGAGATCACAAGGAAGATGAGTGCCCTTGGAGGCCGAGAACTCTGAGGTCAGTCCTTTCCTATTGGATTTCTCGCAAGGGATTGAAGCAGCCCAGTACCCTGCTCATAGGGTCTGGTAACCTGGGAACTTAAGCCAGGAGCCCCGGGAGGCACTCAGAGACAAAAGGATTGTAGGAGGAGCTTCCTCTAGTTCTTAACTAGTTCCAGCCTTGGCTCCCAGCCCTCTCTTACACCAAACATCAGGGTTGCTTGTGAGCCCCATGTAGAGTTAAATTCTTCCTCACTTACTAAGTTGTTGGGGATTTCCCTGCTCACCTGCCTAAGACTTTTCTATTCTTCAATTGTTAAATGCAAAATTCTGTAAAAAACAGTGCTTAATCACTATAAACTGCAAAGTTTAAATTAGGTTAAGAATCTCTCTGAAAAGTTTTTATCAATATAAAACTGATAATGCTAAACAAGATGTAACTGTAACTGTAAAGAACTTTGATGATATGTTTGAACTCAGCTGCTATGTATGTTAATGTTGGTCTTTACACTGTTCCTCTGCCACTCTGATTTCAGTTAAACATAAAAGCATCTTACCTCGGAAGAAATTATATAATATATAATATTGTTTCTCCCGATTTTTCTGCTCTTCTAAGAGCATGTTCCCCCTACATACATCTTTCAGGCCTAATTTTACAAAACACAGAAGGGGGATTTGTAGGAGGACATTGTGACCGTAGAAGGTCAGTGAGCACAGGATTACAGTTGGTTGGATAATATTTGTAGGAGAATAACCAAATGGCTACCTTTTGTATACCTTATTGGATATCATTTGCATAAAACAGTTGAGTGGAGAGTATGTATATGAGAACACCTGGTAGAATATACAAGACAAAAGAGTTCCAAACAAAAGCATTGATGGTTTTGTTGATGAGCTCAATACTTCCTCCTTTATCCTGTATGGCCCTCAGTGTATAAAGTTTGATGCTACTAATAAACTACAGCTTTTGACCATCAGTCAGGGTCCACGTGTGTTATTATCAGCTCCGTGCACCAAGTCCATTGCTGTGGGACAGCGACAAGTGGGTACCATAGTGTAAAAGAGATGACTTCCGGGAGATGGTTGGGATCAATACCATGGTTGGATACAGGGTTGGAATCAGGGTTAGAATGCTATCTAGGCTTATGGTTGCAGTGATGTCAAAGCCTAGATTTCAGGTTAGGGCAAGGTGGAGTATTAAGGTTCAATTGATGTTTCTGATTTGGGTTACTAGTAGGAATAGAGCTAGGATTCTGCTTAGGTGGAATTAAGGTGAGAGCTAGGTCTAATGCTAAAGGTCAAGTCTAGTAGTGAGGTTACTGTGAGGTTTTGAGATTTGAGTTATGGTTATCCCGATGGTTAGGGTTAGGGTTAGGGTGAGGGTGAGGGTGAAGGTGAGGGTTAGGGTTAGGGATAGGGTGAGGGTGAGGGTGAGGGTTCAACGTGAGGTTTAGGATTAGGCCTCTAGCCTGTCTTCTGATTACATCTATGAAAAGTCAAGCGACTCAGTCAGCCTTACAGGCAGGGTTAGTCTCAATTATTCCTGTAGAAGTAGACCTAATTCTAATCTTACACCTAGCGCTACTCTCATCGACCTCTGCTTTGACTTAACCCTGTCCCAAATACTAACCTTAATCCTTGTCCATCTCTACTCTTCGCCCTAACCTTGGTCCTACGCCAATCGTAATCCCAACATTTTTACAACAATCTAACTGAAATAGGAGCATTCAAGCTCAACAGAAAGCCAAGCAGAGTCATAGCCCCAAGTGTCAAAAACAACACTAAAGATTCCCTTCATCCTGAACCAGCCGGCTTCCTGAAACAAATCTTCCCTGAGGCCAGCACTTTCTGTAACTCTAAGCCAAGCCTGATCATACCCCTAGACCAAATCATGACCCCATTTCTACTACTACTACTAAGTGCATCCCTAGCTCAAACACAAATCAAACTCCTAAAGCTAACCCTAACTCCTTTTGTTTTTGTTGAATTCTATTGTTGACAATCTTTACGTAGCTGATTTGGGTCAAAAGGTTCAAGGGCTACAGGACAGTGAGTAAGGCTATTATTTCCACATCCTCTTCTTTGACTGTATCTGGGGGTAAATGGGGAGGGAAATAAAGGAAGAAGCCCCACCCAGTCTCCTCCCGACCCCAGGACCCTGATGTGGGGCATGCTGCGAGAGTCCTGCTCAAGTGGGTTTCTTGTTTGTTTCTTTGTTTCTCAAGTGGTTTTGATAGTCATGAATTGCTGCCAATCATGCAACTGTAAGCACGATGAGGTCTCTGCAGCATACACTGATTGACACAGTCCATCTTAGAGTCTGCGTTTGCCCAGGTTTTCTCTGCCAATACGTGGCTGAAGTGGGTGATTGACATGTTCTGTCCTCTGTCTTCTCATGGTTAGGATTCTGAATGCAGCAGTTTCAATGGGGAGATCCCCAAAGATCTCCTCTGTGTCTGAGGTATTCCCAGTGCAGATTGTGTCTATACTAGCAAGTCCTGGGCCCGGTACAGCCCATCAGCCCGATCAGCTGCTTGTTGCAGTTGCTGGGTTGGTTGTGTTTGCAGGCCTGTCTTCCACTGGAACCAATGCGTCTTGCAATCCAGCCTGATTCTGCCCAGCACACGCTTGGGCATCACAATTGCTTCACTCACGTCACTCCCTGTGGCTGTCCTGATGACAGGGAGCATTCTGATTGGCTGCATCTCTAAGACCTCACAGGGCTGTATGGCCCTACAAGCTGTCCAATCAGCAGTTGCCTGGTCATAGCAGCCCAGAATCCTGTAGCCTCAGCATTCTAGAAAAGCCATGGTGACAGGCAGCCTCCTCTGTGGAGTAGAGAAAGATGGTGAGTGCTTCAAGCTCTGCTTTCTTTGTTCCTTCTCGCCACAGGCCCTAACAGAGAAGATGTGCAGACTCCATGGAAGCCAGCAGAGCATGAGTGTGTGGGGTTGGGTTTCCCTTGAATGTGAGTTTGCAAATCCGCTGACAATGTGTTGAAGCCTAGGAATATTTCAACAGCGGTACTATGAAAGCATTTCCATTTTCCGTCGATGAGAATCCTTGTGTCTCTTTAAGGAGCCAATCTAATCCTAGTTCTCCATTAGAGGTAGTGTGTGGAATAACCTATGTAATGTGGAAGAGCCAAGCCAAGCTGATTTCCATAGGCAGACCTTACATTCCATTTCCTGTCACGGCTCTCAGTGAAGTTTCCCTAGTGCAGTCCAGTTTCATGTAAGTGGGTCACCATAGTGTAAAAGAGATGACTTCCGGGAGATGGTTGGGATCAATACCATGGTTGCATACAGAGTTGGAATCAGGGTTAGAATGCTATCTAGGCTTATGGTTGCAGTGATGTCAAAGCCTAGATTTCAGGTTAGGGCAAGGTGGAGTGTAAACGTTCAATTGAGTTTTCTGATTTGGATTATTATTAGGAATAGAGCTAGGATTCTGCTTAGGTGGAATTAAGGTGAGCGCTAGGTCTAATGCTAAAGGTCAAGTCTAGTAGTGAGGTTACTGTGAGGTTTTGAGATTTGAGTTATGGTTATCCCAATGGTTAGGGTTAGGGTTAGGGTTAGGGTTAGGGTGAGGGTTATGGTTAGGGTGAGGGTGAGGGTTCAACTGACAAATAAGATTAGGTCCAGACTTAGGTTTTGTATGTGGCATCAAGTGGGATTTGTGTGAGGATTAGTACTAGGTAAAGAATAGTGTTTGGATTAATGCTGGATAGAGAGTTTGGGTTCCATTTCTGGTTCAGGCTTGGCTTCAGTTAGTGCTTTGATTGCAGATCATTTTTAGGACTGTGGAAAGGACTGTGTGGATTCAGAATACAGTTAGGGTTACTCTTGAGGTTACGATGAAAGCTGTGGTTCCATTGAGGATGAAGAGGTTGTTTTGTGTGAATTTGAATATCATGGTGAGGTTCTAGTCTATGTCCGAATGATTATGCTCAGAGCTAGAGTTCATGTTAGGGTGTGGGCTAATGCTAGTGTGAAAGTTGTTGTAGGATTAAGGTTAGGTCAAAATCTAGTGTTAGGTGCAAATCTTGTGGTGAAGTTTTAGGCTACAGTTGGATCTAGGCTTAGTGTTCTAATGGGGGTGATGATTCCCATTAGCATTGCGGTTTAGGTTTAGAAATGTCGCTGGGATTGGGTTCAATGTTAGGGCTAGGCTTAGTATGACAGTGATGTCTCCATCTGTGTCATTGTTGGAGTTGGTGTTGGGACTAGGGATTTGGTTCTGTTTACAGCTAGAATCACTTTTAGGATTTTGGCTAGAGCTAGAGCTAGAGCTAGTATCAGCATGTGGGTTAGGATGATGGCCAGGGTTGGAGATCAACCTGTCTGGCTTTGGGTGTGCTCTAGGTTGTAATACGTATTTGTGCTAGTCTTCGATCTAGGGGTTGGGTAAGTGCTGTATATCTTATTTTCCAATACAACGTCATAATTGTTAAAAGCAAAAACAGTTATGGCTACTCTAGCTTGAGTTTATGACTAGGGTCAACGTGAGGTTTAGGATTAGGCATCTAGCCTGTCTGCTGATTACATCTATGAAAAGTCAAGCGACTCAGTCAGCCTTACAGGCCGGGTTAGTCTCAATTCTTCCTATAGAAGTAGACCTAATTCTAATCTTAGATCCTTGTGCTATTCTCGTTGACCTCTGCTTTAACTTAACCCTGTCCCAAATACTAACCTTAATCCTTGTCCATCTCTACTCTTCGCCCTAACCTTAGTCCTACGCCAATCGTAATCCCAACATTTTTACAACAATCTAACTGAAATAGGAGCATTCAGGCTCAACAGAAAGCCAAGCAGAGTCATAGCCCCAAGTGTCAAAAACAACACTAAAGATTCCCTTCATCCTGAACCAGCCGGCTTCCTGAAACAAATCTTCCCTGAGGCTAGCCCTTTCTGTAACTCTAAGCCAAGCCCTAGACTTTACCTGATCATACCCCTAGACCAAATCATGACCCAATTTCTACTACTACTAAGTGCTAATAAGTGCTTTCCAAGCTCAAACACAAATCAAACTCCTAAAGCTAACCCTAACTCCTTTTGTTTTTGTTGAATTCTATTGTTGACAATCTTTACATAGTTGATTTGGGTCAAAAGGTTCAAGGGCTACAGGACAGTGAGTAAGGCTATTATTTCCACATCCTATTCTTTGACTGTATCTGGGGGTAAGTGAGGAGTGAGATAAAGGAAGAAGCCCCACCCAGTCTCCTCCCGACCCCAGGACCCTGATGTGGGGCATGCTGCGAGAGTCCTGCTCAAGTGGGTTTCTTGTTTGTTTCTTTGTTTCTCAAGTGGTTTTGATAGTCATGAATTGCTGCCAATCATGCAACTGTAAGCACGATGAGGTCTCTGCAGCATACACTGATTGACACAGTCCATCTTAGAGTCTGCGTTTGCCCAGGTTTTCTCTGCCAATACGTGGCTGAAGTGGGTGATTGACTTGTTCTGTCCTCTGTCTTCTCATGGTTAGGGTTCTGAATGCAGCAGTTTCAATGGGAGGTCCCCACAGATCTCCTCTGTGTCTGAGGTATTCCCAGTCCAGATTGTGTCTATACTAGCAAGTCCAGGGCCCGGCCCAGCCCATCAGCCCGATCAGCTGCTTGTTGCATTTGCTGGGTTGGTTGTGTTTTTGCAGGCCTGTCTTCCACTGGAACTAATGCGTCTTGCAGTCCAGCCTGATTCTGCCCCTGGGGGCCAACTTCCGGAGCCTCCAACCCACCACTGCCCCCACTCAACTCACTCAAACCTCAGGTTCTTGCAGTCTGCCTTTTCCTCTGGAGGAAACCCTCGCCACGGGTGCGTCTGCCGGCTACTGTGTCCGTTGCAGGTCCCGGCGGGTGCAGGAGGTTGGAACCTGGAATCTGAGGCTGGTGCAGGTCCCGGCGGGGCTTGGCGACCAGGGTGGGCAGATGCCAGCGGGTCCCAATCACCGCCGTTCCTCACGGCCACAGTGTCTGCGGGTTGGTCTGCGGCTTTTAGCAGCTGCACTCAAAGGTGACTCAGCAGGTCAGTAGCGGAAAGTCGTCTTCCCTGCCCTTTGTTTTGTTTTTCCCTGGTTGCTCTTCCGAGTTGGCTCCACACTGTCCAGGGAACTTCACGTTCTTCTCCCTAGAGTTCTATGCTGCTCCTCTTACACTTTTGTCACGTTCTTGCCCTCTGTCTGTGAGCTCCCTCACAGTCATCCTCCTATGTCGGCCATCTTGCGAGTCTTCCCATTTACAACTGCCATGGAATCCAAGTGCTCTGACAGCATATAAGTCTGAAAGAGGATGTGGTACCTAGGGAACACAGTGTAGTGGTGAATGGCAACTACAACAAGCATGAGCACAGGTCTTCAGTGTGAAAACAACTCCACTGGCTCATTCACTTCACCTACCATCAGCTGTCCAAGCAGGAATCCCAGAAACTATGCGTGGTCACTTCCTGTCCAATGCTCATTGAGCCCAGGGGGATGGAATCAAGCAGGTTGAGCACACACAGAAAACATAGATGGAAATCCTAACACAAGGCGTGAAAAAATCCAGAGTCAGAGAGAATTTCAGCGCCCAAGCCAGTTTCAGCTGCCATGGAAACCAAGTGCTGTGGCAGCACAGATGTCTGAAAGTGGATGTGACACCTAGGAAACTCAGTGTTGTGGTGAATGGAGGCTGCTCGAAAAACCAGCACAGGTCTTCCAGTGCCAAAACAACTCCAGTTGGCTCATTCACTTCACATACAATCACAGCTATCCTGACAGGTCTCCAAAAAAACCTGTATGGTCACTTCCTCTCCACTGCCATTTGAGCCCAGTGTGATGCAATCAAGCAGGTTGAGAACACACAGTAAGCATAAATGGAGATCCTCACACAAGGCGCGAAAAAATCCAGAGCCAGAGAGAAGTTAAGCGCCCAAGCCATTTCCAGCTGCCATGAAAACCAAGTGCTCTGGCAGCACATATGTCTGAAAGCGGATGTGACACCTAAGGAACTCAGTGTTGTGGTGAAAGGAAACTGCCTGAAGCAGCAGCACAGGTCTTATAGTACCAAAACAACTCTGCCTGGCTCATTCACTTCTCATGCAATCAACTGTCCTGGCAGGTGTCCAAGAAACCATGTTTAGTCACTTCCTGTCCAATGCCAATTTAGCAAAATTTGAAAGAATCAAACTGCACTAAACAAAGATGGAGATCCTCACTCAAGGCGCTAGATTTCGAGAACCAGAGAAAAGTTCAGGACCCTAGCCTTTTGCAGCTGCCTTGGAAACAAGTGATCTGGCAGCATATATGTCTGAAAGTGGATGTGAAACCTGGGAAAATCATTTAGGTGGTGGTGAATGGCACCTGCCCGAAGCAGTAGCACAGGCCTTCCAATGCGAAAGCAATTCCAAGAGTCTGATTCACTTTACATACAATCAGCTCTGTTAGCAGGTCTCCCGAAATCCTGTTTGGTCACTTTGTGTCCAATGAGCATTGAGCCCAATGGGTTGGAAACATACAGGTTGAGCACACACACTAAACAAAGATGGAGATCTTCACTCAAGGCGCTCAAAAGCCGACATCCAGAGAGACATTCAACGCACAACCCATTTCCACCTACCATGGAAACCAAGTGCTCTGGCAGCACATATGTATCAAAGTGGCTTTGACAACTGGAAAACTCAGTGTAGTGGTGAATGGCAACTGCATGAAGCAGCAGCACAGGTCTTCCAGTGGCAAAATAACTCCATCTGGCTCATTCACTACACATAGAATGAGCTATCCTCACAAGTCTCCCGAAATCCTGTTTGGTCACTTCCTGTCCAATGACAACAGAGCCCAGTGCAATGGAATCAAGCTGGCTGAGAACCAGCAGAAAACATGGAGGAGATCCTATTTAAGGCGTCAAAAATTTAGTGCCCATCCAAGTCCAGCTGCCATGGAAACCAAGTGCTCTGGCAGCACATATGTCTGAAAGCGGCTGCGACATCTAGAGAACTCAGTGTGGTAGTGAATTGCAATTGCCTGAAAAAGCAGCACAGCTCTTCCAGTGCCAAAACAACTCCACCTGGCTCTTTCAATTCATATAGAATCAGCAGTCCTATCAGGTTTCCTGCATACCCTATTTGGTCACTTTCTTGTCAAAGACCACTCAGCCCAGTGTGATGGAATCAGGCTGTCTGAACACCCACACACGTAACAAAGATGGAAATCCTCACTCAAGGTGCTCAAAACTCGATATCCAGAGAGAAATTGAGCGCACAAGCCATTTGCAGCTACCATGGAAACCAAGGCCTCATTCATGTCACATACTATCTGCTCTCTTTTTAGGTCTCCCAGAAACCCTGTTTGGTCATTTTCTGTCCAGTGACCATTGAGCCTAATGGGATTAAACATGCAGGTTGATCCCCCACACAAAACTCGACAATAAGAGAAAAGTTCAGAAGCCTAGCCACTTGCAGCTGCCTTGGAAACAAGTGATCTGGCAACACATATGTCTGAAAGTGGAGGTGAAACCTGGGAAAAACATTTAGGTGGTGAATGGCAACAGCCCGAGGCAGTAGCAGAGGCCTTCCAGTGCCAAAACAACTCCAACAGGGTCAGTCACTTCACATAAAATCAGCTCTCCTAGCAGGTCCCCGGCAACGTTGTTTGGTCACTTACTGTCCAATGCCTATTGAGCCCGAGGGAATGGAATCAAGCATGTTGAGCACACACACAAAACAGATCCTCACTCAATTCGCTAAAAATTCCAGAACCAAAGAACAAGTTTAGCACCCAAGCCATTACCAACTGCCGTGGAAACCAAGTGCTCTGGCAGCACATATATCAGAAAGTGGATGTGGCACCTGGGGAATTCAGTGTGGTGGTGAATTGCAACTGCCCAAAATAGCAGCACAGCTTTTCCAGTTTCAGAAAAACTCGACTCACATCAGTCAAATCACATACCATCAGCTCTCCTTACAGGTCTACCAGATACCCTGTTTGAACACTTACTGTTCAATGCCAATTGAGCCTCGGTGATCAAATCAAGCATGTTCAGCATGCGCAAAGAAAAAAGATGGAGATCCTTACGCAAAATGCTGAAAATTCAAGAGCAAGAGAGGAGTTCAGCATCAAAGCCATTTCCAGCTGCCATGGCAACCAAATGCTCTGGCAGCACATATGTCTGAAAGTGGATGGGACACCTAGGGAACAAAGTGTGGTGGTGAATGGCAACTGCATGAAACAACAGCACAGGCCTTCCAGTGCCAAACGTCTCCACCTGGCTCATTCACTTCACATAACATAAGCTATCATGGCTGATCTCCCAGAAACCCTGTTTGGTCACTTCCTGTCCAATGCCCATTGAGCCCTATGAAATGGAATCAAGCGGATTGGGCACCCACACAAAACAAAGATGGAGATTCACACTCAAGGTGCTCAAAATTCCTCAGAGGGAAGTTTAAGGCCCAAGCCAATTTCAGCTGCCATGGAAACCAAGTGCTCTGGCAGCACATATGTTTAACACTGGATGTGCCACCTAGGAAACTCAGTGTGGTGTTGAATGGCCACTGTCCAAGGCAGCCTGAAAGGTCTTCCAGTACCAAAACAACTCCAACTGGCTCATTCACATCAATTACCTTCAGCTGTCCTTGCAGGTCTCCTGAAACCATGTTTGCTCACTTCCTGTCCAATGCCCATTGACACCAGTGAAAAAGAATCAAGCAGTTTCAGCACACACACAAAACAAGGATGGAGATCCTCACTCAAGGCGCTCATAACTCCAGAGCCAGAGAGAAGTTCAGCTCCCAAGCCATTTCCAGCTGCCATGGAAACTAAGTGTTCTGGAAGCACGGATGTCTCAAAGTGGCTGATAAGCTAGGCAACTCTTTGTGGTGTTGAACGATAATTGCTCAAAGCAGCAGCACATGTCTTCCAGGGCCAAGACAACTCCACCTGGCTCATTCACCTCCCATACCATCAGCTGTCCTGGCAGCTATCTAGGAATCCGTGTTTTTCACTTGCTTTCCAATATTCAAAGCCCAGCATTATGGAATCAAGTAGGTGGAGGACACACAGAAAACAAAGGTGGAGTTTCTCACTCAAGGCACGAAAACGCCAAAGCCAGAGAGATCAGTGCTCAAGCATTTCCAGCTGCCTTGGTAACCAAGTGCTCTGGCAGCACATATGTCTGAAAGTGGATGTGACACTTGGGGATCTAAATTTGGTGGTGAATGGCAACTGCCTGAAGCAGCAGCACAGCTCTTCCAGTGCCAAAACAACTCCACCTGGTTCAGGAACTTCAATTACCGTCAGCTGTCATAGCAGGCCTCGTGAAAACCCTGTTTGCTCAATTGCTGTCCAATGCCTATTGATTACAGTGTGATGGAATGAGGCATGCTGAGCACTCACACGTAACAAAGATGTAGATCCTCACTCAAGGCACTTAAACTCCACAGCTAGAGAGAAGTTCAGCACTCAAACCATTTGCAGGTGCCACGGAAACCAAGTGCTGTGGCAGCACATATGTCTGAAAGCGGATGTGACACTTGGAGAACTCAGTGTGGTATTGAATGATAACTGCCCTAAGCAGAAGCACAGGTCTTCCAGGGCCAAAACAACTCCATCTGACTCATTCACTTCACATATCATCAGCTGCCCTAGCAGGTCTCCCAGAAACCCTGTTTGGACACTTATGTTCCAAATACATAGCCCAGATGATGGAATGATGTAGGTGGAGCACACACTTAAAAAAAAGGTGGAGATCCTCAGTCAAGGCACGTAAAACTCCACAGCCAGGTAGAAGTTCAGAACCCAAGATATTTCCAGCTGCCATGGAAACCAAGTGCTCTGGCAGCACATATGTCTGAAAATGGATGTGACAAGAATTAAACTCCGTGAGGTGGTGAATGACAACTGCCCGAATTAGCAGCACAGGACTTCCAGTGCCAAACCAACTCCACCTGAGTCATTCACTTCAGATTTTATCAGCTGTCCTAGTATGTCTCCCAGAAACCCTGTTTGGACCCCTTGTTTAATGCCCATTGAAACCATGGTAACGGAATCAAGCAAATTGAACACCCACACAAAACAAAGATGGATATCCTCACTCAATGCGCTAAAAATTCCAGAGCCAGAGAGAAATTCAGTGCCCTAGCCATTTTTAGCTGCCATGGAAACCAAGTGCTCTGGCAGCACATATAGCTGAAAGTGGAAGTGACACCTGGGGAACTCAGTGTGGTGGTAATTGCAACTGCCCGAAGTAGCAGCACAGCTTTTCCAATCCAGAAAAACTTTAACTTCGTCAGTCAAATCATGTACCATCATCTGTCCTTACTGGTCTATCAGAGACCCTGATTGAACAATTACTGTTCAATGCCGATTGAGCCCTGTGTGATGGAATCAAGCATGTTCAGCATACGCACAGAAAAATGATGGAGATCCCCACTCAAAACGTTGAAAATTCCAGACCCAGAGAGGATTTCAGCATCAAAGCCATTTCCACTTGCCATGGCAACCAAAAGCTCTGGCAGTACATATGTCTGAAAGTGGATGTGACATCTAGGGAACTCAGTGTAGTGGTGAATGGCAACCACAAGAAACAGCAACACAGGCCTTCCACTGCCAAACATCTCCACCTGGCTCATTCACTTCACATACCTTCAGCTATCATGGCTGATCCCCCGGAAACCCTGTTTGGTCACTTCCTGTCCAATGCCTGTTGAGCCCAGTGTGATGGAATCAAGCAGGTTGAGCACACTCACAAAACAAAGATGGAGATTCACACTCAAGGTGCTCAAAACTCCACAGACAGAGGAAAGTTCAATGCCCAAGCCAATTTCAGCTGCCATGGAAACCAAGTGCTCTGGCAGCACATATGTGGAACACTGGATGTGCCTCATAGGGAACTCAGTGTGTTTGTGAATGGCAACTTACCGAAGCAGCAGTGCAAGCCTCCTAATGCCAAAACAACACCTCCGGGCTAATTCACTTCAGATACAATCAGCTCTCCTTCCAGGTTTCCTAGAAAACCCTGTTTGGACACATCCTATTAAATACCGATTGAGCCCAGGGTAATGGGATCACGAATGTTGAGCACACACACAAAATAAAGATGGAGATCCTCACTCAAGGCGCTAATAACTCCAGAGCCATAGTGAAGTTCAGTGTCCAAGCCACTTCCAGCTGCCACGGAATCCAAAACCTCTGGCAGAACATATGTCTGAAAGTGGATGGGACAACTAGGGGACATAGTGTGGTTGTGAATAGCAAATGCCCAAATCAGCAGCACAGGCATTCGTTGCAAAACAACTCCACTTGGATCATCCAACTCCCATACCCTCAGCTGTCCTTTTAGGTCTCCCGATATCCATGTTTGGTCACTTCCTGCCCAAAAGCACATTGAGCTCAATCAGTTGGAATCAATCAGGTTGAGCGCACACACAAAACAAAGTTGGACATTAACACTCAATGCACATAAATTTCTTGAGCCAGAGAGAATTTCAGTCCCCAACCAATTTTCAGATGCTATGGAAACCAAGTGCTCTGGCAGCACATATGTCTGAAAGCGGATGTGACACATGAGGAACTCAATGTGCTGGTGAATGGCAACTGCCCGAAAAAGCAGAAGAGCTCTCCAGTGCCAAAACAACTCCAATTGGCTCATTCACTTCACATACCATCAGCTGTCCAGGCAGGTCTCCAGGAAACCGTGTTTGGTCACTTCCTGTCCAATGATCATTGAGCCCAGGGGGTACAATAAAGTAGGTTGACCACGCACACAAAAGAAAGATGAAGATACTCACTCAAGGCACTCACATCTCTGCAGCCAGAGAGAATTTCAGCACCCAAGCCTTTTCCAGCTGTCATGGAAATCAAGTGCTCTGGCAGCACATATTTCTGAAAGTGACTGGGAGGTGACACTTGAGGAACTCAGTGCGGTGGTATATGTCAACTGCCTGAAGAAGCAACACACGTCTTCCAGGACCCAAACAACTCCACCTGGCTCATTCACTTCACATACCATCAGCTGCCCTAGCAGGTCTTCCGGAAACACTGTTTGGTCACTTCCTGTCCAATGCCCATTAAGCCCCAGGGGGATAGAATCATACAGGTTGAGCACACACTCAATACAAAGATGGAGATCCTCAGTCAAGGTGCTCTAAACTCCACAGCCAGAGAGAAGATCAGCATACAAGATATTTCCCTGCTGCTTCGGAAACCACGTGCTCTTGCAGCGCCTATTTCTGAAAGAGCCTGGGACATGACACTTGGGGAAATCAGTGCCGTGGAGAAAGGCAACTGCCCGAAGCAGCAACACAGCTTGTCCAGTGCCAAAACAACTCCACCTGGCTCATTCATTCACATACCTTCAGCTGTACCTGAAGGTCTCCAGGATTTCTTGTTTGGTCACTTCCTGTCCAATGCCCATTGAACCCAGTGTGATGTAATATATAGGTTCATCATCCGCACAAAACAAAGACAGAGATTCTCACAGAATTCATGTAAAACTCCACAACCAGACAAGAGGTCAGCGTCCAAGCCATTTTCAGCTGCCATGGAAGCCTAATGCTCTGGCAACAAAAAGCAAAGTGGATGTGACACCTATGGAAAACTGTGTTGGTGAATGGCAACTGCCAAAAGCAGCAGCAGAGCTCTCCAGTGCCAAAACAACACCACCTAGCTCATTCACTTCCCATACCATCAGTTGTCCAGCAGGTGTCCAGGAAATCTTGCTTGATCATGTCCTGTCCAATGATCATTGAGCACGTCCTGTCCAATGATCATTGAGCACAGTGTGATGGAATCTGTAGGTTCAGCAACCGCACAAAACAAAGATGGAGATCATAACTAAAGGCGCTTAAAACTTCACACCCAGGGAGAAATTCAGAGATCAAGCCAATTACATCTGCTATGGAAACCAAGTGCTCTGGCAACACATTTGTCTGAAACTGGCTGGTACGTGACACTTGGGAAAGCAGTGTGGTGGTGAATGGCAACTGCCCGAAACAGCAGCACAGAACTTCCAGTACCAAAACTACTCCACCTTGCTCATTCACTTCACATACCATCAGCACTCCGTGAGGTCTCCCTGAAACCCTGTTTGGTCACTTCCTGTCTAATGCCCATTGAGCTCAATGTGATGTAATCTGGAGTTTCAGCAACCACACTAAACAAAGAAGTAGATCCTCAGTCAAGGCGTGACAACCTCGACAACATGATATAAGTTCAGTGCCCAAGCCATTTCCAGCTGCCATGGAAACCAAGTGCTCTGGCTGCACATATGTCAAAGTGGCTGTCACACCTAGGGAACACAGTGGATTGTTAAATGACAACTGCCCGAAGCAGCATCACAGCTTTCCCAGTACCAAAAGAGCTCAACCTGGCTCATTCATTTCACATACCAACAGCAGTCCCTGCAGGTCTCCCCCAAATCCTGGTTGGTCACTTCCTGTCAAATGCCCATTGAGCCCAGGTGGATACAATCAAGCAGTTTGAGCACACTCACAAAACAAAGATGGGGATCCTCACAGAATTCCTGTAAAACTCAACAGACAGAGAAGAATTCAGCGCTCAAGCCATTTCCAGTTTACATGGAAACCAATTGCTGTGGCAGCACATATGTCTGTAATTGGATGTGACACTTGAGAAAACAGTGTGGTGGTGAATGGCAACTGCCCCAAAAAGCAGAAGAACAGTTCATCCAGTGGCAAAACAAATGCACCTGGGTCATTCACTTCACATACAATCAGCTGTCCAATCAGGTCTTTGGGAAATCTTGTTTGGTCACTTCTGTCCAATGCATATTGAGCCCAGTGTTATGCAGATCCTCACAGAATTCATATAAAACTGCACAGCCAGAGAAGATTCGGTGCCCCAGCTATTTCCAACTACAATGAAAACCAAGTGCTCTGACAACACACATGTCTGAACGTGAACGTGACACTCCAACTCGCTCCTTCACTTCACATACCATCAGCTGTCCCTGCAGACCTCCCTGAAACCTTGTTTGGTCACTTCCTTTCCAATGCCCATTTAGCCCAGAGGGATGGAATCCAGCAGGTTGAGCACACACACAAAGCAAAGATGGAGATACTCACTCAAGGCGCTCAAATCTACACAGCCAGGGAGAACCTCAGCACCCTAGACATTCTCAGCTGCCATGGAAACCAAGTGCTCTGGCAGCACATATTTCTGAAAGTGGCTTGGAGGCAACACTTGAAGAACTCTGTGTGTTGGTGAATGGCAACTACCCGAAGCAGCAGCACCGCTCTCCAGTGCCAAAACAACTCCACCTGGCTCATTCACTTCACATACCATCAGCTGCCCTGTCACGTCTCCGGAAAATCTTGTTTGGGCACTTCCTGTCTAATGCCCATTGAGCCCAGTGTGATATAGTCTGTTTGTTCAGCAACCCCGCTAAACAAAGATGGAGATCCTCATTCAAGGCGTGACTAACTAGGCAGTCAGAGAGAATTTCAGTGCCCAAGTTATTTCCAGCTACCATGGAAACCAAGTGCTCTGGCAGCACATTTGTTTGAAGTGGATGTGACACCTAGGTAACACAGTGTGCTGGTAAATGGCAACTGCCCGAAGCAGCAGCACAGGTCTTCCAGTGCCAAAACACCTCCACCTGGCTCCTGCAATTAACATACCATCAGCTGTCTTTGCAGGTCTCCCAGAAACCCTATCTGGTCACTTCCTGCCCCATATCCATTGAGGCCAGTGGGATAGAATCAAGCAGGATAATTTCTTCCCCCGCTCTCAAACGACATTGCACAGGACGTGACCAGACATGCTTTTCAGGAGACCTTCTAAGTTGTTTATGTAAAATCCTGTTTGGTCACTTCTTGTCCAATGCCCATTGAGCCCTGTGGGATGGAATCAAGCAGGTTGAGCACACACAAGAAACAAAGATGGAAATCCTCACTCAAGGCGTAACAAATTACACAGCCAGAAAGAAATTCAGCGCCATGACATTTCAGCTGCCATGGAAACCAAGAACTGTGGCAGCGCATATATCTAGCAGTGTTATTGCACCTAGGAAACTCAGTGTGGTGGTGACTTCCAACTGCTCGAAGCAGCAGCACAACTCGTCTAGTGCCAAAACCACTCCATCTGGCACATTCACTCAAATAGCATCAGTTGTCCTAGCAAATCTCCCAGAAATCTTGTTTGTTCACTGCATGTCCAATGCCCATTGAGCCCTGGGAGGTGGAATTTGAAGGCTGAGCACACACGCACAAAACAAAGATGGAGATCTTCACTACTGGCGCTTATAGTCCACAATCAGAGAGAAGTTCAGCGCCCAAACCGTTTCCAGCTGCCATGGAAACCAAAAATTCTGGCAGCACATATGTCTGAAAGTGGACGTGACTCTTGGGGAACTCAGTATGTTGATCAATGACAACTGCCTGAAGCAGCAGCACAGCTCTTCCAGTGCCAAAACAACTACATCTGAGTCATTCACTTCACATAGCATCAATAATCTTTGCAGGTCTCCCGGAATCCCTGTTTGGTTCTTTCCTGTCAAATGCCCAAGGAGCCCAGGGGGATGGAATCAAGCTGGTGAACACACACAAATAACATAGATGGAGATCCAAACTAAAGGCACTCAAAACTTCACAGCCAGAGAGAAGTTAAGCGCCCAAACCAATTCCAGCTGCCATGGAAACAAAAAGCTCTGGCAGCACATAAGTCTGAAAGTGGGCGTGACACATGCTTAACTCTGTCTGTTGGTGAGTGGCTACTGCCCTAATCAGCAGCATAGCTCTTCCAGTGCCAAAACAATTCCACATTGGTTATTCACTTCACATATCATCAGTTGTCCAAACAGGTCTCCAGGAAATCTTGTTTGGTCACTTTCTGTCCAAAGCCCATTGAGCCCCAGCTGATGGAATCTGTATGTTCAACAACCGCACAAAAAAAGGGGAGATCCTCACTAAAGATGTAACATGCTTGATAGCCAGAGAGAATTTCAGTGCCCAAGCCAATTCCAGCTGCCTTGGAAACCAAGTGCTCTGGCAGCACATTTGTCTGAAAGTGGATGTGACACCTAGGGAACACAGTGTGCTGGTAAATGGCAAATGCAAGAAGCAGCAGCTCATCTTCCATTGGTATAACAACTCCACCTGGCTCATTCACTTCACATACCTTCTGCTCTCTTTGCAGTTCTCCTGGAACCGTAGTTGGTCACATCCTGTCCAATGCCCAATGAACACAGGGGGATAGAATCAAGCAGGTTGAGCACCCACAAAAAACAAAGATGGAGATTCTCACTCAAAGCGTTCAAAACTTCACAGCGAGAGAGAAGTTCAGCACCCTAGCCATTTCCAGCTGCCATGGAAACCAAGTGCTCTGGCAGCCCATATGTCTGAAAGTGGCTGGGTCGTGACACTTGAGAAACTCAGTTTGTTGGTGAATGGCAACTGTACGAAACAGCAGCACAGCTCGTCCAGGGAAAAAAACAAATCCACCTGAGTCATTCACTTCACATATCATCAGCTGTCCTTGCAGGTCTCCCGGAGCCCTGTCTGGTCACTTCCTTTCCAATGCTATTTATCCTGAGGGGATGTAATCAAGCAGGATGAGTACACACAGAAATAAAAAATGGAGATACTCCCTCAAGGCGCTCAAAACTCCACAGTCCAGGAGCAGTTTATCGCCCAAGCTATTTCCAGCTACCATGGAAACCAAGTGCTCTGGCAGCACATATTTTTGAAAGTGGCTGGGAGGTGACACTTGGGGAACTCTGTGTGTTGGTGAATGGCAACTGCCTGAAGCAGCATCACAGCTCATCCAGGGAAAAACAACTCCACCTGGCTCATTCACTTCACATACCAACTGCTGTCCTTGCAGGTCTTCTGAAACCCGGTTTGATCCCTTCCAGGCCAATGTCCATTGAACCCAGTGTGATGTTATCAAACAGGTTGAGGACCCACAAAAAATGAAGGTGGAGATCCTCACTCAAGGCGCTCAAAACTCCAAAGCCAGAGAGAATTTCAGCGCCCAAGTCATTTCACGCTGCTGTGGAAACTAAGAACTCTGGCAGCACATATTTCTGAAAGTGGCTGGGAGGTGAACTTGGGGAAATGCTTGTGGTGGTGAATGGCATCTGTCCGAAGCAGCAGCACAGCTCTTCTAGTGCCAAAATAAATGCACCTGGGTTATTCACTTCACATACCATAGCTGTCCTGGCAGCTATCTAGGAAACCCTGTTTGGTCACTTCCGTTCCAATACCCATTGAGCCCAGTGGGAGAGAATCAAGCAGGCTGAGCACATGTAAAACTGACAGCCAGAGACGAGTTCAGCTCCCAAGCCTTTTCCAGCTGCCATGGAACCAAGTGCTCTGGCAGCACATATTTCTGAAAGTGGACATGACACTTGAGGAACTCAATGTGTTAATGAATGGCAACAGCCGAAAGCAGCAGGACAGCTCCTCCAGTAACAGAACAACTCCACCTGGCTCATTCACTTCACATACCATCAGCTGTCCTGGCAGGTCTCCAGGAAATTTTGTTTGGTCATTTCCTGTACAATGCCCATTGAGCCCAGTATAATATAATTTTTAGGTTCAGCAACCGCACAAAGCAAAGATGGAGATCCTCCTAGAATTCATGCAAAAGTCAACAGCCAGGGAGAATTTCAATGCCCAAGCCATTTCCAGCTTCCATTGAAACCAAGTGCTGAGGAACCAAGATGACGGCAAAGAGTTCAGCATGTTTGATAAGGTGGAGAATCTTTAGGCAGGGAGTAGTACAATAAGCAGATTACAGGGGATAAGTAGTGCTCAGGCAGTAAGCAGTATTACCAGGAACCCCCCTGGACACAGGGAAGCTGTGGAAATGAGACAGCAGTGTTGTAGTGGATGGAAGATCCCACCAGCAGTCAGCAAGCAGCAACTCAAATCCCAGTGATCCGGTCTCCAACGGTCCAGGCTCCGGTGATCCAGGCTCCAGCAATCCGTTTCCAGTGCCAGCCAAACATCCAGCAGTGGCCTCCACACAGACGTTGTGACCGCCAGGTGAGAGCCTGTGCCCAGGTGGTGAGCTAGGAAAGTGAGTGTTGTCTGGGAGTGGACAGACAAGCTGAGTGACTGGGACTAGCTGCAGGCAGAGAAAGTCAGGGACTGAGGGTGCCATCTTGTGTGGAGAGACAGAACACGGAGTTGACAGAGCAACACACAGGCTCCTTTCTGGCTGTTCATACGGAACTGATCCAAGGGTGGAGGGAGCACCAGCTTTGCTCCCTACAGGGTCTGTGTGGTTCGTGGAACTGAAAGACAGCAGCTGCAGTTCTCCACCTGGAGCCATATTGGGTGGTAGGGCAGCAGGTGTGAACCCTAAGTGGAGATCCAGAGTGGGCGTGTTGCTGGTTAATTGCACGGAGCTGAGCCCACGGCAACAGCCTTGCAGCCTGTGGGTTCTATGTGGTCCCTGGAGTTGATGGCGACAGCCCCCTGATCTTTACTGTTGCCTCATACGGGTGCCATATTGGACTGACGCATGTGCTCCAAACACTGATAAATTGCAAGAGGAGGAGTGGCAAACTGCTCATGCGCTAATTCAGCAACTCTCAGATAACAGTGTCACGGGAGCAGACGCTCTTACACTGAAGGGAGGTCAGCTGAATCACGCAAGAGCTGACCTGGGGACAAAAATACCTCTGTCTTAGCTCCACGAAAAAAAAACAGCTCCAAAAAGGCACGCCTCCAACTCCACCTAAAATAACCGCAGGAGATACTTAGACTTATTGGCCAGCAGGGGGCGACAAGCTCAGTGCTGCTTACAAAATCAGTGCCACAGACGAAGCAACTATTCCTGGCAGCTGTGTTCCCCAAACCCAGGGCACTGATTGAACATAACAATCAACTTATAGACCTGTAGGTAATACACCATAGAGATGATTTCATCAACCAGATTGGCAACTACAAAAGGTAAAAAACAAGACAAAAGCACTATGAATGTTACTGAAGTCTCTCCAACAAAGGAGCAAAAGCTTCGCCCACTCCCAGAGTTAACTGAGGAAGACATTGAGAAAATGGGAGACAAAGAACTCAGAAAACTCATTGCAAAGCTGCTGGTCAACAATGAGAAGTACAAACAAGAGTTCAAAGAAGAAACAGCAGTAATACATCAAATTAAGGCTGATATATCAGAAATGAAGAATACAGTAGAGCAAACTAAAAATACAGTGGAGAGTCTCAACAACAGAATGAATGAGGCAGAAGAAAGAATTTCAGAATTAGAAGATAGTTTCTGTCACCATGAAGAAACAAGCAAAAAGCTGGAAGCAGAGCTAGGTCAAGCTAAAAAAAGTATCCAAGAATTAAAAGATATAATTAAAAGGTCTAACATAAGAGTTATGGGAGTTCCAGAAGGTGCAGAAAGAGAAGCTGGGATTAGAGGCCTATTCAGTGAAATAATACAGGAAAACTTTCCTAATCTGAGCAAAGAATTAGAAAGTAATATACAGGAGGGCTACAGAACCCCTAACAGAGTTGAACAAAAACAAACTTCCTCACAACACATGATAATCAAGCTCTCTTCAGTTGAACGAAAAGAAAAATTCCTTAAATGTGCACCAGAAAAATATCAGGTGTCATATAGGGGAACCCTAATCAAACTCACAGCTGACCTTTCAGAGGAAACACTACAGGCCAGAAGAGACTGGAGTGACATATTCCAGATTCTAAAAGAGAAAAATTTTCCACCCAGAATAACTTACCCTGCAAAGTTCTCCTTTGTCTTTGAAAATGAAATAAAATTCTTCCACAATAAAGAAAAACTTCAAGATTTTGTCTCATCTAAACCTGCCATACAAATGATACTCAAGGATGTTCCCATGAAAGAAAAAAGAAACAGCAACCACCAGAAACAAAGGCAAATGTGGAGAACATCCCACTAAAAGGTTAACCGAAGACCCAATCATAGAACAACACATCGCCAAAATGACAGGACCAAACTGCCCCTTATCCATAATAACGCTGAATGTAAATGGCTTAAACTCATCAGTCAAACGCCATATATTGGAGGATTGGATCAAAAAACAAAACCCAACTATCTGCTGCTTACAGGAGACGCATCTCACCAACAAAGATCAGAAAAAATTGAAAGTGAAAGGATGGAAAAAGATATTTCAAGCTAATGGTAAAGAAAGGCGAGCAGGTGTAGCCATTCTTACATCAGATGACATAGACTTTGATGTGAAGAGCCTCAAAAGAGACAAAGAAGGATACCACATAATGATTCAAAGGAAGCCTCCAGCAGGAAGAGATCAGCAAAATAAATGTTTACGCTCCAAATGCCAAAGCATCTAGCTACGTGAAACAAATATTAACGGGCTTAAAGGGAGAAATAGACTCCAATACGATCATAGTGGGAGACCATAATACTCCATTAATGCAAATGGACAGATTAAAGAACCAGAAACTCAGCAAAGAAACGATAGAACTCACCCAAACTCTAGAGCAAATGGACTTAGTTGACATCTATTGAACCTTTCATTCTACAGACAGAGAATACACCTTGTTTTCATCAGTACATGGAACTTTCTCCAGTATTGATCATATTATAAGCCATAAAACAAGCCTCAGCAAATTTAAAAAAGTGGAAATCATACCATGCATCTTCTCAGACCACCAAGGAGTGAAGCTTGAGACCAAGAATTCAAAACACCAAGGAAGACTTACAAACATATGGAGGCTGAATAATATGTTACTAAATGAGCAATGGGTTAGAGAGGAAATCAAAGGGGAAATTAAAAAATTGCTGGAAACAAATGAAGGCATCAACACAACTTATCAAAACTTATGGGACACAATCAAGGCGGTGCTGAGAGGAAAGTTCATTTCAATCAGTGCTTATGTCAAGAAACAAGAAAAGCACCAAGTAAATCAGCTAACCTTACAGTTGAAGGAACTAGAAACACAACAACAAAGCAATCCCAAGATGAGTAGGAAAAAAGAAATCATCAAAATAAGGGAGGAAATAAACCAAATAGAGACCAAGATCAATCAATCAAAGAGATGGTTCTTTGAGAAAATCAACAAAATAGACTCCCCACTAGCTCGACTAATCAAAAAAAAGGAGGGAGAAAATACACATCAATAGCATCCGAGATGAGAAAGGAGATATAACAGATACCTCAGAAATACAAAGAATCATCAGGAACTATTACAAGCAACTATATGCGAACAAATCAGAAAAAATAGAGTCAAGAAGCAATTAACAATCTAAACAGCGCAATAACATATACTGAGATTGAATCAGTAATTAAAGCCCTCGCAATCAAGAAGAGTCCAGGACCAGATGGCTTCACTGCCGAATTCTACCAAACATTCCAAGAGGAACTTACCCCAATCTTACACAAGCTTTTTCAAACAATAGAAAAAGAGGCAATCCTTCCAAGCTCTTTCTATGGAGCTAATATCACCTTAATACCAAAGCCAGAGAGAGAAACAACAGAAAAAGAGAACTACAGACCAATATCCTTGATGAACACAGATGCAAAGATCTTCAATAAAATACTAGCCAACAGGCTCCAACAACACATCAGGCAGATCATTCACCAGGACCAGGTGGGATTCATCCCAGGCATGCAGGGATGGTTCAATATTCGCAAAACAATAAATGTGATACATCACATCAACAAATTGACAAATAAAAACCATATGATCCTCTCAATAGATGCAGAGAAGGCATTTGATAAAACCCAACACCACTTCATGTTAAAAACCCTAAACAAGATAGGCATAGAAGGAACAATCTATAACACAATCAGAGCAATTTACGATAAACCCAATGCCAGTATCATACTAAATGGGGAAAGACTGGAAGTCATCCCGCTAAAATCTGGAAGTAGACCGGGATGTCCACTCTCACCGCTACTCTTCAATGTAGCTTTGGAAGTCCTTGCCAGAGCTATTAGGCAAGAAAAAGCAATTAAAGGAATGCAACTTGCAAATGAGGAATTGAAATTATCGCTATTCACAGATGACATGATTCTCTACATAGGAGAACCAAAAGACTCAGTCTAGAGACTGTTGAAACTCCTAAGAGACTTTGGCAAAGTAGCAGGATACAAAATTAATTAACACAAATCGATGGCACTAGTGTACACAAATAATTCCACTGCTGAGAAATTATAAGTGCAGTTCCCTTTAAAATAAAGGAAAGAAATCTTAAATACCTAGGAATTAAGCTAACTAAAGATGTGAAAGACCTCTATGATGAAAACTATAAATCATTTAAAAAACAAATAGAAGAAGACCACGAGAAATGGAGAACCTTACCATGTTCTTGGATTGGCAGGATCAACATTATCAAAATGGCCGTATTACCAAAAGCAATATATAGATTCAACGCAATCCCAATCAAAATCCCAGCAACATTCTTCTCAGAAATAGAAAAGATGATACAGAAGTTCATCTGGAATCACAAAAGACCACGAGTAGCTAAAGCTGTCCTGAAAAATAGAAATCAAACTGGAGGAATCACAATTGCAGACCTCAAGACATATTGCAGAGCAGTGGTTATCAAAACAGTCTGATACTGGTACGGAAACAGAGAAGAAGATCAGTGGAACAGAACAGAAACACCAGAAGGGAATCCACACATGTATAGTCAAATAATCTTTGACAAGAAAATGGAAAACAATCCAGGTTAAAAAAAAAAAAAACCTGGTCTATTCAACAAATGCTGTTGGGACAACTGGATAGCAGCTTGCAAAATAAAGAAGCAAGACCGCACCTGTCGCACTATGCAAAAATCAGCTCTAACTGGCTCAAGGACCTAAATCTACACCCAGAAACCATCAAACTATTAAAGGAAAACATAGGAAACACATTCCAAGATTTAGGAACTGGGAAAGACTTCTTAGAAAAGACGCCTAAAGCAAAGGCAATCAAATCCAAAATGAACAAATGGGACTACATCAAACTAAAAAGCTTCTGTACAGCAAAAGAAACAATTAACAAAGTGAAGAAGCAACCAACAGAATGGGAGAAAATGTTTGCATTCTACATGAGTGATAGGGGACTAACATCCAGAATCTACAAAGAGCTTCAGAAACACAGGGACAGTAAAACAAACCAATCCTGTAGCAAAATGGGCAAAAGAAATGAACAGACATTTCTCAAAAGAACAGGTTCAAATGGCTAACAGACATATGAAAAGATGCTCAGGCTCTCTAGCCATCAGAGAGATATAAATGAAAACCACCTTGAGGTACCACCTAACTCCAGTGAGACTGGCCTACATTCAGAACTTAAAAAACAACACGTGCTGGCGTGGATGTGGGGAGAAAGGCACCCTCCTGATGGGGTCCATACAGTAGGTGTGAATAGCACGAAGGTGTGAAGAGAACAGCTTCCTGACTGGCCGGGACTGGGGAGCTACCAGCTGCTTAGCAGGACTAAGTGGATTCATTTCTGACCACCTTGACGCAGTTTTCACCCCCCTTCGCATGGGCACTCAACCACCCCACTAAGAATTTTGTAATCTATTGATGCATTGTCTGCCCCTTTTACAACCAACGTGAGGTTAAGAGTTAATGTGACTGAGGATGTCCTAGTGAGTGGGCCTTTAACTACACACAGGAGTATAATTAAGTCTGTGCTGTTTACCCATTGCCAGAAAATCTGGCCCAGATATTTATCATGCTTTCTAGGAAATGGCTTGATAAGAGGGACCCTAAAAGTTATCCTGTTACTGTGACCCTAAAGCTCATTCTGCTATGACAAAAATATAGTTACTGTGACCCTAAAGGCCATCCTGCTATGACAAAGAATTTAGTTACTATGACCCTAAAGGCCATCGTGCTATGACAAAGAATATAGTTACTGTGACCCTAAAGGCCATCCTGCTATGACGAAGAATATAGCTACTGTAACTCTGAAGGCTTTCCTGCTAAGGCAAAAAATATAGTCACTGTGGTCTTAAAAGGTTAGCCTGTCCTTGCAATTCTTTAGAATATAGAAAATGTATTTGCTTTAGTTGTTTTCACAAATTGTTAGCTAGAAGAAATACAGGGTGATTTCACTAATATCATAAAGATATATTTTTGATTATTGTTTGATCACTTATGAAGTTGTAGAGCCTGCGGTTGTAGAGGAATGTAATGTTTAAAGCTTTTTGTCTTAGATCTTCATGTTTTTTCTCTCTTGATGTATTTCTCCCATTTAGTGATAGCTAAGTTGTAGAATAAGAATTGTAGTAGGAGTGTATTACTGCATAAGATGTTTTGTCTACTGAGAAACTCTTGGCTGCAACGTTGGAATGGATAATGCCTTGTCTAATACGGAAATAATTTGTAGAATTGTCTTTGGAAACACTCACTCATCCATTGTAGAGTTGAAACTTAAATAGAGTAACTTAGCTCATTGCTAACTTCAATTCTTTCCGCCGTTATAATCCTTGCTTTACTTGTTTGGTCAACAAACTGTGTGAGCTTACAGACCTAATGGCCAACTAATGTCAATAACCCCAATCCCCATAGACCAAGGCCCCAGACCTTTTAACTCATACAAGATAGGGGTCTGGTTGACACAGGCGGTGCCTAGGTTATAGTCCAGACCTGAGGAGAGCAGGTGAAGACTGGCAAGCCAAGATAAGCAAGGAATATGGAATCCTTCCTCAATCATTACTCAAGAAGTTGTAAATTGTGCCCCCCTGAAGCTATGTCAATATGCCCTAAGAAAAAAACTTTGTACTGCTTCTGTATAAATAAAGCGGACAGCTTTCTCGCTTTATCCACTACGTTCAAGGTATCCTGGTGGTCCGTCTCCTTTCTTTCTCTCTTCACGCCTCATCCACGCACCCTTCCCGAGCTCCAAACTCAGCCAGAGCTGGACTCCGGCACCCTCCTTCACTGCTGGTGGGAGTGTAGGCTAGTACAAGCACTGTGGAAATCAGTATGGAGAGTGCTTGGAAAATTGCAAATAAACCTGCCATATGACCCAGCAATCCCACTCTTAGGAATATACCCAAAAGGAGTGAAATCTGCATATGAGAAGGGGATCTTTAATCCTATATTTACAGCAGCACAATCTACAATAGCAAAGTCATGGAAACAAAACAGATGTGTGTCCAAGGAAGAGTGGTTAAAGAAACTGTGGTACATCTACTCTATGGAATATTATTCAGCTATTAAGAAGGATGATATTATTCTATTTAAATCCAGGTGGTCCCAACTAGAAGTCATTATGCTCAGTGAAATGAGTCATTCGCAAGAGAACAAATACCATATATTCTCTTTCATATAAGGAGGCCAACATGGAAAGTGTAACTCCAACAGTCCAATCTATACTTTTTTTTTTCCGGTGATTATCTGTTTGTTCTTTTGGCTGTATCATATATGTTTTGATGTTTTTATGTCAGTTTGTTTGCTTCCAAATAACCTCTATTCTCTAGTAGAATTCATCAAGTGCTCATGAAGTATACGAGGGCATCACATTTCCCAAAAGACTTCTGTGTTTCCTTTTGGTTCAGCATGTGTTGCATACTCAGTGGCACATGATTTTCGCAGGGTGCTACAATTTGTTGTTGATGTTGTTGTTGTTATTGTGATTGATGAGGCTGTTATGAAATGATGTCAATCCAAAACCAGTAATATTATCTCAACCCCAAACAGCCTGTATCTCATGCAATAAGATTTTGTGAAGTAACCAATGATATGAGGCACATTGCTTATGATTTACATCAAAGAATTGTAAAACCTAATGTACTTGTAAGAACCCATGATACTTGGAAATGGGGAGGAAGAGCAGAGAAATCTTGCATCACCCAGAAGGTGTGAGGAAGACGGGAAATATAACCTATCAGGATCATAACTGGTAACTCATAGACAACAGACTCGAATTAGCATTAGACAATAGCAAAACTACAAAGGCAAATGGGGGAATCAAGAGTAATCCTAACAACCTCTTAACAGGAGGTCATGCCCTTAGAGCAGGGAGGGGTCCCCAGAGTGGAGCAGGTGGACAGAAGGAGGCTTTTATCCTAAACCTGAAGACTCATAGATCCTCACCAAGGACTATCAGTATGAGCACCGAGGACTACATCCATACTGCCAAGGAGACCACGGGGAAATGGAGTGCCTTTGGAGACCAAGAACTCTGAGGTCACCCACCCCCATTTGGATCTACCACATAGGATGGAAGAAGCCCAAATCCTACCTTGCAGGATCCAAGGTCGTTGGAACAACAACCAGTATCCCTGAGTGGTCCGCAGAAACAGAAGAACAGTAAACTTCCTTTGGGACTAGGAAGAGGAGCTTTCTCTGGTCCTTTTCTGCTTCCAATTTTGGGTCCCCACCCCCTCTCGTTATAACCATCAGGAGCACTCCAGAAACCCCTCAAAACAAATAAACAAACAAAACTAGAATAGATAGAGAACAACAAGGAAAGCTTAGAAACTGACAGGAAACATTCAGCGGGGATGAACTTATAACTCACTGGGTGGGACAAAAAGATTCGTTACTCCTCACTGGGGTATGGATGATTTCTCTGCACACCCCTCCTAAACATGCTCACCTAAACAGTTGACTTAAATCCCATTGGAATCATACAGTTAGACCACCTGAAAAACAGCCAGGTTCAGCGAAAACATGCTTCAATGCTATAAACTGCATTTTCCTAGTAATATATTAGTTAATCAATACCATGTCAATTATTGGCACAATGTTGTAAGGGGTTGGAAATATTATGTTGGGGCTTTTAATGGATTGGGATGATACTCTGCTGGCTCTACCATCAGACCTGAGATGGTCTCACAAACAAACCATGGAACTTACCAAGACAATAAGATGCTGGACTTTATGCTTGGTAAATACCTCCAATGAAAGAATGACAACTGAATTTGAATTATGGAAATGCAACAACGTGGAGCAATCTGTCATAGGGGAGGGTGTGGGTAGGGGCAGGGGGAATCCCAGTACATAAAAAAATGTATCACATAATGAAATGTAATTAAGTAAAAAAATGAAAGGTAATAAAAATATGTTTAAAAAAAAACCAAGTGCTTTCACAGCACATATGTATGAAAGTGGACATGACACTTGAGGAACTCAGTGTGTTGGTGAATGGCAACTGCCTGGAGAATCAGTACAACACGTCCAGTGCCATAACAATTCCACCTGGCTCATGAACTTCACATACCATCAGCTGTCCAAACAGGTCTCCACGAAATCTTGTTTGGTCACTTCCTCTCCAATGCTCATTGAGCCCAAGCTGATGGAATGTGTAGGCTCAGCAACAGCACAAAACAAAGATGGAGTTCCGCACTCAAGGCATGACAAACTCGACACCAGAAACAATTTCAGCGCAAAAGCCATTTCCACCTGCCATGGCAACCAAGTGCTCTGGCAGCATATATCTGAAAGTCGACATGACACCTGAGGAATACAGTGCGTTGGTGAATGACAATTGCCGGAATCAACAGGACAGCTCTCCCAGTGCCAAAATAACTCAAACTGTCACATTCACTTCACATACCATCAGCTGTCCAAACAGGTCTCCACGAAATGTTGTTTGGTCACTACCGCTCTAATGCTCATTGAGCCCAGGCTGATGGAATGTGTAGGCTCAGCAACAGCACAAAACAAAGATGGAGATCTGCACTCAAGGAGTGGCAAACTCGACACCCAGAAACAATTTCAGAGCAAAAGCCATTTCCACCTGCCATGGCAATCAAGTGTTCTGGCAGCACATATATCTGAAAGTCGACGTGACACCTGAGGAACTCAGTGTGTTGGTGAATGACAATTGCCCGAATCAACAGGACAGCTCTCCCAGTGCCAAAACAATTCCACCTGACTCATTCACTTCACATACCATCATCTGTCCTGGCAGGTCTCCCAAAAATCAAGTTTGGTTACTTCCTATCCAATGTCAACTGAGCCCAGGTTGATGGAATCAAGAGGGTTAAATATCCACACAAAACAAAGATGGAGATCCTCATTCAAGGTGTGAAAACCTGGATGGCCAGAGACAATTTCAGCGCCCATGCCATTTCCAGCTGCCATGGAAACCAAGTGCTGTGGCAGCAGATATGTGTGATAGTGGACGGGACACTTAGAGAACTCAGTGTGGTGGTGTATCGCAACTGTCCAAAGCTGCAGAAAAGGTCTTCCAATGCCAAAACAACTCCATCTGGCCCATTCACTTCACATACCATCACCTGTCCACAAGGTATCCGGGAAATCTTGTTTGGTCACTTGCTGTCCAATGCCGATTGAGCCCAGTTGGATGGAATCAAGCAACTTGAGCAAACACTCAAAACAAAGATGGAGATCCTCACTCAAATCACTCAAAACTGCACAGCCAGAGAGAAGTTCAGTGACCAAGCCATTTCCAGCTGAGATGGAAACCAAGTACTCTGGCAGCACACATTTCTGAAAGCGGCTGAGATGTGACACTTGGAGAAGGCTGTGTGTTGGTAAATGGCAACTGCCCGAAGCAGCATCACAGCTCTTTCAGTGCCAAAACACTCAACCTGGGTCATTCACTTCACATACTATAACCTGTACTTGCAGGTCTCTGGGAAAACTTGTTTGGTCACTTTTTTTCCAATGCCTATAGAGTTCAGTATGATGTAATTTATAGTTTCAGTAACCACCACAGAGCATAGCAGCGCCCAAGACATTTCAAGCTGCCATGGAAACCAAGTGATCTGGCAACAAATATGTCTGAAAGTAGCTGGAAGGTGAAACTTGGAGAACTCTGTGTGTTGGTGAATGACAACTGCCCGAAGCAGCAGCACAGGTCTTATAGTGTAAAAACAACTCCACTTGGTTCTTTCACTTCAGATACAATCAGCTGTCCAGTCAGGTCTCCGGGATATCTTCTTTGGTCACTTTCTGTAAAATGCCCATTGAGCTCAGGGTGATGTAATTTATATGTTTAGCAACCCCACAAAAAACAGATGGAGATCCTCACAAAAACCATGAAAAACTCCACAGCCAAAGAGAAATTCAGTGCCAAAGCCATTTACAGCCTCCCAAGGTAAACAAGTGCTCTGGCAGCACTAATGTCTGTAATTGGATGTGAAACGTAGGGAACTCAGTGTAGTGGTGAATGGCAACTGCCTGAAGCAGAAGCACAGCTTTTCCAGTGCCAAAACAACTCCACCTGTCTCATGAACTTCACATACCATCAGAAGTCCTTGAAGGATTTTCGGAGCTCCTGTTTGGTCACTTCCAGTCAAATAGCCATGGAGCCCATGGGATAAAATGAAGCAGCTTGAGTACACAAAGAAAACAAAGATGGAAATCCTCAAAGAACTCATGTAAATATCCAGAGTTACAAAAGAGTTCAGCGCCCAAGACATTTAGAGCTGTCATGGAAACCAAGTGTTGTGGCAGCACATATGTGGAACAGTGGATGTGAAACCAAGAGAATGTCGGTTCACTGGTGAATGACAAATGACCGAATAGCAGCACAGGTCTTCCAGTGCCAAAAGAACTCCACCTGGCTCATGAACTTCACATACCATCAGCTGTCCTGCCTTCTATGTAAGAAACCCTGTCTGATTTCATTCGGTCAAAGGCCCATTGACCCAATGTATGCAATCAAGCAGGTTGAGCAACCACACACAAATAACATGGAGCTCCACACTCAAGGCATTTAAACTCCACAGTCAAAGACAAGTACAGTGATCAAGCCATTTCCCGAGCTATGAAAACCAAGTGCTCTGGCAGCACATATGTGGAACAGTGCATGTGACACCTAGGGAACACAGAGTGGTGGTAAAAGGCAACAACCAAAAGCAGCAGAACAGGTCTTACAGTGCCAAAACAACTCCACCTGGCTCATGAACTTCACATACCATCAGCTGTCCTAGCAGCTATCTAGGAAACCCTGTTTGGTCACTTCCGGCAAAATGACCATTGGAATCAGTGTGATGGAATTAAGCAGCTTGATCACAACGGCACAACAAAAATGGAGCTCCTAACTCAGGGTGCCCAAAACTCCACAGCCAAAGACAAGTTCAGCGCCCAAGCCATTTCCCACTGCCATATAAAACAAGTGATCTGACAGCACATGTGGAGCAGTGGATGTGACTCCAAGGGAATGCAGCTTCGCTGGTGAATGACAACTGCTCGAAGCAGCAGCACAGCTCTTCCACTGCCAAAACAACTCCACCTGGCTCATCAACTTCACATACCATCAGCTGTCCTGGCAGCTATCTAGAGAACCCTGTTTGGTCACTTCCTGACAAATGCCAATTGATCCCCGTGTGATGGAATCAAGCAGGTTGAGCATCCACACTAATCTAGCATGTTGCTCCTCACTCAAGGTGCTAAAAACTCAACAGCCAATGACAAGTTCAGCGCCCAAGCCACTTCCCGTTGCCATGGAAACCAAGTGCACTGGCAACACTTATGTGTGAAAGAGGATATGACAACTAGGGAAGGTAGAGTAGGGGTGAATGACAACTGAGTGAGGCAGAACACAGCTCTTCTAGAGCCAAAACAAATGCACCTGGCTCATGAACTTCACATACCATCAGGTGTCCTGGCAGTGATCTAGGAAACAGTATTTTGTCACGTGTGGTCCAAAAGCTCATGGAGCATAGTGTGATTTAATCAAGCAGGATGATCACATACACACAACTAACATGGAATTTCTCACTCAAGGCGCTCAAAACTCCATAGCCAAAGACAAGTTCATCGCCCAAGCCATTTCCCATTGCCATGGAAACCAAGTGCTCTGGCAGCACAAATGTGGAACAGTGGATATGACACCTAAGAAAGGTAGTGTGGTGGTGAATTACAACAGCCCGAAGCAGCAGCACAGCTCTTCATGTGCCCAACAACTCCACCTGGCTCATGAACTTCACATATCATCAGCTGTCCTGGCAGCTATCTAGGAAACCCTGTTTGGTCACTTTCGTCCAATGCCGATTGAGCCCAGTGTGATGGAATAAAGCAGGTGGAGCACCCAAACAAACCTAACATGGAGCTACTCACTTAAGGCACTCAAAACTCCACAGCAAAATACAAGTTCAGCGCCTAAGCCATTTCCCATTGGAATGGAATCCAAGTGCTCTGGCAGCTCATATGTGGAACAGTGGACGTGACACATACAGTACACAGTTTGGTGGTGAATGGCAACTGCCCGAAGCAGCAGCACAGCTCTTCCAGTGCAAAAACAACTCCACCTTGCTCATGAACTTCACATACCATCAGCTGTTCTGGCAGTTATCTAGGAAACCCTGTTTGATCACTTGCGCTACAATACACATTGAGCCAAGTGTGATGGAATAAAGCATATTGAGCACCCACACAAAACTATCGTATAGCTCCTCATTCAAGGCGCTCAAAACTCCACAGCCAAAGACAAGAACAGCGTCTAAGCCATTTGCCGTTGCCATGGAAACCAAGTTCTCTGGCAGCACATATATCTGTAAGTGCATATGACACCTATGCAAGGTAGTGTGGTGGTGAATGGCAAATGCCCAAAGCAGCAACACAGCCCTTCCAGTGCCAAAACAACTCCACCTGGCTCATCAACTTCACATACCATCAGCTGTCCTCACAGCTATGTAGGAAACCCTGTTTGGTCACTTGCGGTCAAATGCCCATTGAACCCAGTGTTATGGAAAAAAGCAGGTTGAGCACCCACACACAACTATCATGAAGCTCCTCAATAAAGGTGCTCAAAACTTCACAGCCAAAGACAAGTTCAACGCCCAAGCCATTTCCCGCTGCCATGGAAACCAAGTGCTCTGGAAGCACATATGTGGAACAGTGGATGTGACACCTAGGGATTTAGTGTGATGGTGTATGGTAACTGCCCGAAGCAGCAGCACAGCTCTTCCAGCGCAGAGAACTAACAGAGAAGGAAAACTACAGACCTATCTGTTTGATGAACATTGATGCTAAGATTCTCAACAAAATCCTAGCCAATAGAATTCAAAAACACATCAGACAGATCATTCATCCAGATCAAGTAGGATTCATCCCTGGAATGCAGGAATGGTTCAACATTCGAAAATCTATAAATGTGATACACCACATCCAAAAACTGAAAAACAAGAATCACATGATAGTTTCAAGAGATGCAGAAAAAGCTTTCGATAAAATCCAACATCACTTCCTACTAAAAAACCCTAACCAAGGTAGGCATAGATGGAAAATTCCACAACATAATTAAAGCCATATATGTAAAACCCAACGCCAGCATCATACTGAATGGAGAAAAGCTGGAACCCTTCCTACTGAGATCTGGAACAAAACAGGGATGTCCACTTTCTCCACTACTATTCAACATAGTCCTAGAGGTACTCGCTGAGGCCATAAGACAAGAAAAAGAAATCAGAGGAATCCAAATGGGAAACGAAGAAGTTAAACTCTCACTATACGCAGATGATATGATTCTTTATGTAGAAGAGCCAAGAGACTCAATACAGAGACTGCTAGAACTTGTACGAGAGTTTGGTAGAGTGGCAGGGTACAAAATTAATGAACAAAAATCAACAGCCATAGTGTATGCGAACAGCCCCAAGATGGAAAAAGACTTAACCAGCAAGATACCATTCAAAATAACAGAGAAAAGTATGAAATATCTGGGAATAAATCTAGCCAAAAATGTAGAAGACTTATTTGAAGAAAACTACAAACTATTTAAAAAAGAAATTGAACAAGACCTCAAAAGATGGAGTAACATGCCATGCTCCTGGATAGGTAAAATCAATATCATTAAAATGTCTATACTGCCAAAAGCAATATATACATTCAACGCAATCCCAATCAAATTGCCCAAAACATTCATCATGGAACTGGAAACAATGATCCAAAGGTTCATCTGGAAGCACAAAAAACCACGGATAGCTAGAACTATCCTGAAGAACAGGAAGTTAGCAGGGGGAATCACAGTTCCGGACCTCTGGACATACTATAGGGCAGTGGTTATCAAAACAGCGTGGTACTGGCACAAAGATAGAGAGGAAGATCAATGGAGCAGAATAGAAACGCCAGAAGGAAACCCACACAGATACAGCCAAATAATCTTTGACAAAAAGACAAACGACAATCCAGGCAAATGGGAAGGTCTGTTCAATAAATGCTGTTGGGACAACTGGTTGATAGCCTGCAGAAACAAAAAAATAGATCCACATCTCTCACCATACACTAAGATCAGATCTAAATGGATAACAGATCTAAACCTACATCCAGAAACCTTCAAACTTTTGGAAGAAAATGTTGGAAACACACTGGAACACTTAGGGGTAGGCCCTCACTTCCTAAAAAAGACTCCAGATGCAGTAGAAACCAAGACCAAAATAAACAATTGGGACCTCATCAAACTAAGAAGCTTCTGTACAGCTAGAGAAACAATCAACAAAGTAAAAAGGCAACCCACAGAATGGGAGAAGATCTTCGCACACGACATAGGTGATAGAGGGCTAATCTCCAGAATATACAAAGAGCTACAAAACAACCAAAATGTCAAAACAAACAAGCCACTCAAGAAATGGGCACGGGAAATGGGCAAACACTTCACAAAGGAACAAACCCAAAGGGCAAATAAACATATGAAAAAATGCTCAAGTTCCCTGGCAATAAGGGAAATCCAAATGAAAACATCAATGAGGTACCACCTAACGCCAGTAAGACTGGCCCACATGAATAAAAGCACCAACGACACTTGTTGGCGAGGTTGCGGGGAAAAGGGATCCCTACTCCACGGCTGGTGGGGCTGCAGGCTGGTACAGCCTCTATGGAAATCAGTATGGAGAATATTCAAACAACTCAAATTCAACATACCGTATGTTCCAGCAATAGCACTCCTAGGAATATATCCAGAACACTTGTTCTATGAGAAACCAACATGCACTCCTATATTCATAGCAGCACAATCAGTAATTGCAAAAACATGGAAGCAGCCAAAATGCCCATCAACAGAGGATTGGATAAGAAAGCTATGGTTCATCTACTCCATGGAATACTACTCAGCTATTAAAAAAAACAAAATGCAGTTCTTTGTGGCCAAATGGGCCAAACTGGAAACCATAATGCTAAGGGAAATGAGCCAATCCCAAAAGGTTAAATACCACATGTTTGCCTTAATTTAAGATGATATGATGTTATGTATAACATGTTATGTTTTGAATGTTATATGTTGTGTATAAACTAAAATTGATGTATAGGTGAGGTGGTCACACAAGGTGGCTGGGAACTCGCATTTACTTTTAACATATTGGTTACTCATTACTATGTCAATTAATTCCATAATGATGTAAATTTTTGCTGATGGTATGTTGGAGCTTTCAATTGACTTGGATGATACTCTGCTGGCTCTGTCATCAGACCAGAGTGGGTATACCTAAGAAGCCGTTGAACTTGACTGGACAATAAGATGCTGGACTCTATGTTTGGTATACGCTTGCAATGGGGAAATCTCAACTGAACTTGAGCTGTGGTTATACAACAAGGTGGAGGAATCCACCATGGTGGGAGGGCTTGGGGAGGGGTCGGGAGAACCCAAGTATCTATGTAACAGTGTCACATAATACAATGTAATTACTGAAGTTAAATAATAAATAATTTAAAAAAATAATAAATTCTATCAACACTAAAAAAAAAAAAAAGAAAAGAAAAGAAACAACTCCACCTGCCTCATCAACTCACATGCCATCAGCTGTCCAGCAGCTATTTAGGAAACCATGTTTGGTCACTTCCGGTCCAAATGCCCATGGAGCAAAGTGTGATTGAATCAAGATATTGAGCACCCAAACAAAACTAACATGTAGCTCTTCACACATGGTGCTCAAAACTCCACATGTTCAGCACCCAAGCCATTTCCCGTTGCCATGGAAACCAAGTGCTCTGGCAGCACATATATCTCTAAATAGATATAACACAAAGGGAAGGTACTGTGGTGGTGAATGACAACTGTCCGAAGAAGCAGCACAGCTCTTCCAGTGCCAAAACAACTCCACGTGGCTCATCAACTTCACATACCATCAGCTGTCCTGGCAGCTATCTAGGAAACCCTGTTTGGTCTCTTCTGCTCCAAATGCCCATAAAGTCCAGTCCGATGGAATAAAGCAGGTTGAGCACCCAAACACAACATACATGGAGCTCCTCACTCAAGGTGCTCCAAACTCCAAAGCAAAACACAAGTACATCGCCCAAGCCATTTCCCATTGCCATGAAAACTGGAGCACATATGGGGAACAGTGGATGTGACAAATAGAGAACACAGTTTACTGGTTAAAAGCCACTGTCTGAAGCAGCAGCACAGCTCTTCCTGTGCAAAAACAACTCCACCTGGCTCATGAACTTCACATACCAATAGCTCATGGCAGCTATCTAGGCAACCCTGTTTGGTCACTTGAGGACCAAAATCCCATGGAGCCAAGTGTGATGGAATAAAGCATATTGAGCACCGACACAAAACTATCGTATAGCTCCTCATTCAAGGCGCTCAAAACTCCACAGCCAAAGACAAGTTCAGCGCCCAAGCCATTTCCCGATGCCATTGAAACCAAGTGCTCTGGCAACACATATGTGGAACAGTGCATGTGACACCTAGGGATGATAGTGTGGTGGTGAATGGCCACTGCTCGATGCAGCAGCACAGCTCTTCAAGTGCCAAAACAACTCCACCTGGCTCATGAACTTCACATACCATCAGCTGTCCTGGCAGCTATCTAGAAAACCCTGTTTAATCACTTCTGCTCCAATGCACATTAAGCCAAGTGTGATAGAATCAAGCAGCTCTAGCACCCACAAAAAACTAACATGGAGTTCCACAGTAAGAGCGCTCAAAACTCCTCATCAAAAGACAAGTTCAGCGCCCAAGCCATTTCCCGTTGCCATGGAAACCAAATGCTCTGGAAGAACATATGTGTGTAAGTGGATATGACACCTAAGGAAGCTAGTATGGTGGTGATTTTCAACTACCCGAAGCAGCAGCACAGCTCTTCTAGTGCCAAAACAACTCCACCTGGCTCATGAACTTCACATACCATCAGCTGTCCTGGCAGCTATCTAGGAAACCCTGTTTGTTCACTTCTGCTCCACTGCCCTTTGAGACCAGTGGGATGCAATCAAGCATGTTGAGCACCCACACACAACTAACATGGAGCTCCTCACTCAAGGCACTCAAAACTCCATTGCCAAAGACAAGTTCAGCGCCCAAGTCATTTCCCGTTGCCATGGAAACCAAGTGCTCTGCCAGCACATATTTCTGAAATTGAAATTCAATATGACACCTATGGAAGGTAGTGTGTTGGTGAATTTCAACTGTCTGAAGCAGCAGCACAGCTCTTCGAGAGCCAAAACAACTCCACCTGGCTCATCAACTTCACATACCATCTGCTTTCCTGGCAGCTATCTAAGAAACCATGTTTGGTCACTTGCGGTCAAATGCCCATTCGGCCAATTGTGATGGAATCAAGCGTATTGAGCACCCAAACAAAACTAACATTGAGCTGCCCAGTAAAGGCACTCAAAACTCCACAGCCAAATAAAAGCTCAGCGAACAAACCATTTCCCGTTGCCATGGAAACCTTGTGCTCTTTCAGCACATATGTGTGTAAGTGGATATACCACCTAGGGAAGGTAGTGTGGTGGTAAATGGCAACTGCTGAAGCAGCAGCACAGCTCTTCCAGTGCCAAAACAACTCCACCTTACTCATGAACTTCTATACCATCAGCTGTCCTGGCAGCTATCTAGGAAACCCTGTTTGGTCACTTCCGGTCCAAGTGCCCATTGAGCCAAGTGTGATGGAATAAAGCATAATGAGCACACAAACAAATCTATCGTTTAGCTCCTCATTCAAGGCGCTCAAACCTTCACAGCCAAAGACAAGTTCAGTGCCCAAGCTATTTCCCGTTGCCATTGAAGCCAAGTGCTCATCAGCACATATGTCTGCAACTGCTTATCACACCAAGGGAGGGCAGTTTCTTGGTTAATGTCAACTGCCCGAAGCAGCAACACATCTCTTCCAATGCCAAAAAAACTCCACCTGGCTCATCAACTTCACATACCATCAGCTGTCCTGGCAGCTATCTAAGAAACCCTGTTTGGTCACTTGTGGTTAAATGCCCAGTGTGACCAGTCGGATGGAATCAAGCATGTGGAACATCAACACAAATCTAACATGTAGCAGCCCACTTAAGGCGCTCAAAACTCCACAGCCAAAGTCACGTTCAGCGCACAAGAAATTTCCCGTTGCCAAGGAAACCAAGTGCTCTGGCAGCACATATTTCTGAAAATGGATATGAAACCAAAGGAAGGAAGTATGGTGGTGAATGTCCAATGCCTGAAGCAGCAACAGCTCTTTCAGTGCCAAAACAACTCCACCTGGCTCATCAACTTCACATAGCATCAGCTGTCCTGGCAGCTATCTAGGAAACCCTGTTTGGTCACATGCGGTCCAAATGTCCATTGAGCTCAGTGTGATTTAAACAAGCAGGATGATCACACAAACACAATTCACATGGAGCTGCTCACTCAAGGCGTTCAAAACTCCACAGCCAAAGACAAGTTCAGCGCCCAAGCCGTTTCCCGTTGCCAGGGAAACCAAGTGCTCTGGCAGGACATATTTGGAACAGTGGATATGACACAGAGAACACAGTGTGGTGGTGAATGGCCACTGCCCGAAGCAGCAGCACAGCTCTTTCCGTGCCTAACCCACTCCACCTGGCTCATTAACTTCACATACCATCAGCTGTCCTGGTAGCTATCTAGGAAACCCTGATTGGTCACTTCCGCTCCAATGCCCATTGAGCCAAGTGTGTTGGAATAAAGCATATTGAGCACCCAAACAAAACTATCGTCTAGCTCATCATTCAATGCGCTCTAAAATCCACAGCCAAAGACAAGTTCAGCGCCCAAGCCATTTCTCGTTACCATGGAAACCAAGTGCTCTGGCAGCACATATGTGTATAAGTAGATATGACACCTAAGAAAGGTAGTGTTGTAGTGAATTTTAACTGTCCGAAGCAGCAACACAGCTCTTCCAGTGCCAAAACAACTTCACCTGGCTCATCAACTTCACAAACCATCAACTGTCCTGGCAGATATCTAGGAAACCCTGTTGGTTCATGTGTTTAAATGCCCTTGCAGATAATTTAAATGGAATCAAACATGTTGAGCAACCACACGGAACTAACATGGAGCTCCTCACTCAAGGCGCTCAAAACTCCACTGCCAAAGACAAGTTCAGTGCCCACGCCATCTCATGTTGCCATGGAAACCAAGTGCTCTGGCTGCACATATGTGGAACAGTGGATAGAAAAGCTAGGAATGGTTGCGTGGTGGTGAATGGCCACTGACCGAAGCAGCAGCACAGCTCTTCCAGTGCGAAAACGACTCCTCCTGGCTCATCAACTTCACATACTCTCCGCTGTCCTGGCAGCTATCTAGGAAACCCTGTTTGGTCACTTGCGGTCCAATGCCCTTTGAGCCCAGTGTGAGGGAATCAAGCATATTGAGCACCCAAACAAAACTAACATGTGGCTCTGCACTCAAAGTGCTCAAGACTCCAAAGCCAAAGACAAGTTCAGCGCCCAAGTCACTTCCCGTTGCCATGGAAACCAAGTGCTCTGGCAGCACATATGTTTTGAAGATGATATGACATCTAGGAAAGGTAGTGTGGTGGTGAATCTCAGCTGTCCAAAGCAGCACAGCTGTTTCAATGCCCATTGAGCCCAGTGTGATGGAATCAAACATACTAGGCACCCAAACCAAACTAACATGTAGTTCTTAACTCAAGGCGCTCAAAACTCCACACTCAAAGACAAGTACAGCGCACAAGCCATTTCCCGTTGCCATGGAAACCAAGTGCTCTGGCAGCACATATGACTCTAAGTGGATATGACACTTATATAAGATAGTGTGGGGGTGAATGGCCACTGCCCCAAGCAGCAGCACAGCTCTTCGGTTGCCAAAACAAGTACACCTGGCTCATAAACATCACATACCATCAGCTGTCCTGGCAGCTATCCTGGAAACCCTGTTTGATCACTTCTGGTCCAAATTCCCATGGAACCCAGTGTGATTTAATCAAGCAAGATGATCACACACACACAAGTAACATGGAGCTTCTGACTCAAGGTCCTCAAAACCCCACAGCCAAAGACAAGTTCAGAGCCTAAGAAATTTCCCATTGGCATGGAAACCAAGTGCTCTGGTAGCACTTATGTGGAACACTGAATGTGACTCCAAGGGAATGTAGATTCTCTGATGAATGACAAAACTGCCCGAAGCAGCAGCACAGCTCATCCAGTGCCAGAAGAACTCAACCTGGCTCATGAACTTCACATACCAGCAGCTGTCCTGAAAGCTATCTAGGAAACACTGTTTGGTCACTTCCACTCCAATTTCCATTTAACCCCTTGTGATGGAATCAAGCATGTTGAGCACTCTCACAAATCAAACATGGAGCTCCTCACTCAAGGCGCTCAAAACTACACAGCCAAAGACAAGTTCAGCACCTAAGCCGTTTGCCGCTATCATGGAAACCAAGTGCTCTGGCAGCACATATGTCAGAAAGAGGATTATGACAACTAGGGAAGGTAGTGTGGTTGGTAATGGCCGCTGCCGAAGCAGCAGCACAGCTCATCCAGAGTAAAACAACTCCACCTGGCTCATCAACTTCACATACCATCAGCTGTCCTGGCAGGTATCGAGGAAACCACATTTGATCACTTCAGGTTCAAATGCCCCTGGAGCCCAGTGTGATTTAACCAAGCAGGATGATCATCCACACACAACTAACATGGAGCTCCTCATTCAAGGCGCTCAAAACTCCACAGCCAAAGACAAGAACAGCACCTAAGCCATTTGCCGTTGCCATGGAAACCAAGTTCTCTGGCAGCACATATATCTGTAAGTGCATATGACACCTATGCAAGGTAGTGTGGTGGTGAATGGCAAATGCCCAAAGCAGCAACACAGCCCTTCCAGTGCCAAAACAACTCCACCTGGCTCATCAACTTCACATACCATCAGCTGTCCTCACAGCTATGTAGGAAACCCTGTTTGGTCACTTGCGGTCAAATGCCCATTGAACCCAGTGTTATGGAAAAAAGCAGGTTGAGCACCCACACACAACTATCATGAAGCTCCTCAATAAAGGTGCTCAAAACTTCACAGCCAAAGACAAGTTCAACGCCCAAGCCATTTCCCGCTGCCATGGAAACCAAGTGCTCTGGAAGCACATATGTGGAACAGTGGATGTGACACCTAGGGATTTAGTGTGATGGTGTATGGTAACTGCCTGAAGCAGCAGCACAGCTCTTCCAGTGCAGAGAACTAACAGAGAAGGAAAACTACAGACCTATCTGTTTGATGAACATTGATGCTAAGATTCTCAACAAAATCCTAGCCAATAGAATTCAAAAACACATCAGACAGATCATTCATCCAGATCAAGTAGGATTCATCCCTGGAATGCAGGAATGGTTCAACATTCGAAAATCTATAAATGTGATACACCACATCCAAAAACTGAAAAACAAGAATCACATGATAGTATCAAGAGATGCAGAAAAAGCTTTCGATAAAATCCAACATCACTTCCTACTAAAAACCCTAACCAAGGTAGGCATAGATGGAAAATTCCACAACATAATTAAAGCCATATATGTAAAACCCAACGCCAGCATCATACTGAATGGAGAAAAGCTGGAACCCTTCCTACTGAGATCTGGAACAAAACAGGGATGTCCACTTTCTCCACTACTATTCAACATAGTCCTAGAGGTACTCGCTGAGGCCATAAGACAAGAAAAAGAAATCAGAGGAATCCAAATGGGAAACGAAGAAGTTAAACTCTCACTATACGCAGATGATATGATTCTTTATGTAGAAGAGCCAAGAGACTCAATACAGAGACTGCTAGAACTTGTACGAGAGTTTGGTAGAGTGGCAGGGTACAAAATTAATGAACAAAAATCAACAGCCATAGTGTATGCGAACAGCCCCAAGATGGAAAAAGACTTAACCAGCAAGATACCATTCAAAATAACAGAGAAAAGTATGAAATATCTGGGAATAAATCTAGCCAAAAATGTAGAAGACTTATTTGAAGAAAACTACAAACTATTTAAAAAAGAAATTTTGCAAGACCTCAAAAGATGGAGTAACATGCCATGCTCCTGGATAGGTAAAATCAATATCATTAAAATGTCTATACTGCCAAAAGCAATATATACATTCAACGCAATCCCAATCAAATTGCCCAAAACATTCATCATGGAACTGGAAACAATGATCCAAAGGTTCATCTGGAAGCACAAAAAACCACGGATAGCTAGAACTATCCTGAAGAACAGGAAGTTAGCAGGGGGAATCACAGTTCCGGACCTCTGGACATACTATAGGGCAGTGGTTATCAAAACAGCGTGGTACTGGCACAAAGATAGAGAGGAAGATCAATGGAGCAGAATAGAAACGCCAGAAGGAAACCCACACAGATACAGCCAAATAATCTTTGACAAAAAGACAAACGACAATCCAGGCAAATGGGAAGGTCTGTTCAATAAATGCTGTTGGGACAACTGGTTGATAGCTTGCAGAAACAAAAAAATAGATCCACATCTCTCACCATACACAAAGATCAGATCTAAATGGATAACAGATCTAAACCTACATCCAGAAACCTTCAAACTTTTGGAAGAAAATGTTGGAAACACACTGGAACACTTAGGGGTAGGCCCTCACTTCCTAAAAAAGACTCCAGATGCAGTAGAAACCAAGACCAAAATAAACAATTGGGACCTCATCAAACTAAGAAGCTTCTGTACAGCTAGAGAAACAATCAACAAAGTAAAAAGGCAACCCACAGAATGGGAGAAGATCTTCGCACACGACATAGGTGATAGAGGGCTAATCTCCAGAATATACAAAGAGCTACAAAACAACCAAAATGTCAAAACAAACAAGCCACTCAAGAAATGGGCACGGGAAATGGGCAAACACTTCACAAAGGAACAAACCCAAAGGGCAAATAAACATATGAAAAAATGCTCAAGTTCCCTGGCAATAAGGGAAATCCAAATGAAAACATCAATGAGGTACCACCTAACGCCAGTAAGACTGGCCCACATGAATAAAAGCACCAACGACACTTGTTGGCGAGGTTGCGGGGAAAAGGGAACCCTACTCCACGGCTGGTGGGGCTGCAGGCTGGTACAGCCTCTATGGAAATCAGTATGGAGAATATTCAAACAACTCAAATTCAACATACCGTATGTTCCAGCAATAGCACTCCTAGGAATATATCCAGAACACTTGTTCTATGAGAAACCAACATGCACTCCTATATTCATAGCAGCACAATCAGTAATTGCAAAAACATGGAAACAACCAAAATGCCCATCAACAGAGGATTGGATAAGAAAGCTATGGTTCATCTACTCCATGGAATACTACTCAGCTATTAAAAAAAACAAAATGCAGTTCTTTGTGGCCAAATGGGCCAAACTGGAAACCATAATGCTAAGGGAAATGAGCCAATCCCAAAAGGTTAAATACCACATGTTTGCCTTAATTTAAGATGATATGATGTTATGTATAACATGTTATGTTTTGAATGTTATATGTTGTGTATAAACTAATATTGAAGTATAGGTGAGGTGGTCACAGAAGGTGGCTGGGAACTCGCATTTACTTTTAACATATTGGTTACTCATTACTATGTCAATTAATTCCATAATGATGTAAATTTTTGCTGATGGTATGTTGGAGCTTTCAATTGACTGGGATGATACTCTGCTGGCTCGGTCATCAGACCAGAGAGGGTATACCTAAGAAGCCGTTGAACTTGACTGGACAATAAGATGCGGGACTCTATGTTTGGTATACGCTTGCAATGGGGAAATCTCAACTGAACTTGAGCTGTGGTTATACAACAAGGTGGAGGAATCCACCATGGTGGGAGGGCTTGGGGAGGGGTCGGGAGAACCCAAGTATCTATGTAACAGTGTCACATAATACAATGTAATTACTGAAGTTAAATAATAAATAATTTAAAAAAAATAATAAATTCTATCAACACTAAAAAAAAAAAAAAAAAAGAAAAGAAACAACTCCACCTGCCTCATCAACTCACATGCCATCAGCTGTCCAGCAGCTATTTAGGAAACCGTGTTTGGTCACTTCCGGTCCAAATGCCCATGGAGCAAAGTGTGATTGAATCAAGATATTGAGCACCCAAACAAAACTAACATGTCGCTCTTCACACATGGTGCTCAAAACTCCACATGTTCAGCGCCCAAGCCATTTCCCGTTGCCATGGAAACCAAGTGCTCTGGCAGCACATACATCTCTAAATAGATATAACACAAAGGGAAGGTACTGTGGTGGTGAATGACAACTGTCCGAAGAAGCAGCACAGCTCTTCCAGTGCCAAAACAACTCCACGTGGCTCATCAACTTCACATACCATCAGCTGTCCTGGCAGCTATCTAGGAAACCCTGTTTGGTCTCTTCTGCTCCAAATGCCCATAAAGTCCAGTCCGATGGAATAAAGCAGGTTGAGCACCCAAACACAACATACATGGAGCTCCTCACTCAAGGTGCTCCAAACTCCAAAGCAAAACACAAGTACATCGCCCAAGCCATTTCCCATTGCCATGGAAACGGGAGCACATATGGGGAACAGTGGATGTGACAAATAGAGAACACAGTTTACTGGTTAAAAGCCACTGTCTGAAGCAGCAGCACAGCTCTTCCTGTGCAAAAACAACTCCACCTGGCTCATGAACTTCACATACCATCAGCTCATGGCAGCTATCTAGGCAACCCTGTTTGGTCACTTGAGGACCAAAATCCCATGGAGCCAAGTGTGATGGAATAAAGCATATTGAGCACCCACACAAAACTATCGTATAGCTCCTCATTCAAGGCGCTCAAAACTCCACAGCCAAAGACAAGTTCAGCGCCCAAGCCATTTCCCGATGCCATTGAAACCAAGTGCTCTGGCAACACATATGTGGAACAGTGCATGTGACACCTAGGGATGATAGTGTGGTGGTGAATGGCCACTGCTCGATGCAGCAGCACAGCTCTTCAAGTGCCAAAACAACTCCACCTGGCTCATGAACTTCACATACCATCAGCTGTCCTGGCAGCTATCTAGAAAACCCTGTTTGATCACTTCTGCTCCAATGCACATTAAGCCAAGTGTGATAGAATCAAGCAGCTCTAGCACCCACAAAAAACTAACATGGAGTTCCACAGTAAGAGCGCTCAAAACTCCTCATCAAAAGACAAGTTCAGCGCCCAAGCCATTTCCCGTTGCCATGGAAACCAAATGCTCTGGAAGAACATATGTGTGTAAGTGGATATGACACCTAAGGAAGCTAGTATGGTGGTGATTTTCAACTACCCGAAGCAGCAGCACAGCTCTTCTAGTGCCAAAACAACTCCACCTGGCTCATGAACTTCACATACCATCAGCTGTCCTGGCAGCTATCTAGGAAACCCTGTTTGTTCACTTCTGCTCCACTGCCCTTTGAGACCAGTGGGATGCAATCAAGCATGTTGAGCACCCACACACAACTAACATGGAGCTCCTCACTCAAGGCACTCAAAACTCCATTGCCAAAGACAAGTTCAGCGCCCAAGTCATTTCCCGTTGCCATGGAAACCAAGTGCTCTGCCAGCACATATTTCTGAAATTGAAATTCAATATGACACCTATGGAAGGTAGTGTGTTGGTGAATTTCAACTGTCTGAAGCAGCAGCACAGCTCTTCGAGAGCCAAAACAACTCCACCTGGCTCATCAACTTCACATACCATCTGCTTTCCTGGCAGCTATCTAAGAAACCATGTTTGGTCACTTGCGGTCAAATGCCCATTCGGCCAATTGTGATGGAATCAAGCGTATTGAGCACCCAAACAAAACTAACATTGAGCTGCCCAGTAAAGGCACTCAAAACTCCACAGCCAAATAAAAGCTCAGCGAACAAACCATTTCCCGTTGCCATGGAAACCTTGTGCTCTTTCAGCACATATGTGTGTAAGTGGATATACCACCTAGGGAAGGTAGTGTGGTGGTGAATGGCAACTGCTGAAGCAGCAGCACAGCTCTTCCAGTGCCAAAACAACTCCACCTTACTCATGAACTTCTATACCATCAGCTGTCCTGGCAGCTATCTAGGAAACCCTGTTTGGTCACTTCCGGTCCAAGTGCCCATTGAGCCAAGTGTGATGGAATAAAGCATAATGAGCACACAAACAAATCTATCGTTTAGCTCCTCATTCAAGGCGCTCAAACCTTCACAGCCAAAGACAAGTTCAGTGCCCAAGCTATTTCCCGTTGCCATTGAAACCAAGTGCTCATCAGCACATATGTCTGCAACTGCTTATCACACCAAGGGAGGGCAGTTTCTTGGTTAATGTCAACTGCCCGAAGCAGCAACACATCTCTTCCAATGCCAAAAAAACTCCACCTGGCTCATCAACTTCACATACCATCAGCTGTCCTGGCAGCTATCTAAGAAACCCTGTTTGGTCACTTGTGGTTAAATGCCCAGTGTGACCAGTCGGATGGAATCAAGCATGTGGAACATCAACACAAATCTAACATGTAGCAGCCCACTTAAGGCGCTCAAAACTCCACAGCCAAAGTCACGTTCAGCGCACAAGAAATTTCCCGTTGCCAAGGAAACCAAGTGCTCTGGCAGCACATATTTCTGAAAATGGATATGAAACCAAAGGAAGGAAGTATGGTGGTGAATGTCCAATGCCTGAAGCAGCAACAGCTCTTTCAGTGCCAAAACAACTCCACCTGGCTCATCAACTTCACATAGCATCAGCTGTCCTGGCAGCTATCTAGGAAACCCTGTTTGGTCACATGCGGTCCAAATGTCCATTGAGCTCAGTGTGATTTAAACAAGCAGGATGATCACACAAACACAATTCACATGGAGCTGCTCACTCAAGGCGTTCAAAACTCCACAGCCAAAGACAAGTTCAGCGCCCAAGCCGTTTCCCGTTGCCAGGGAAACCAAGTGCTCTGGCAGGACATATTTGGAACAGTGGATATGACACAGAGAACACAGTGTGGTGGTGAATGGCCACTGCCCGAAGCAGCAGCACAGCTCTTTCCGTGCCTAACCCACTCCACCTGGCTCATTAACTTCACATACCATCAGCTGTCCTGGTAGCTATCTAGGAAACCCTGATTGGTCACTTCCGCTCCAATGCCCATTGAGCCAAGTGTGTTGGAATAAAGCATATTGAGCACCCAAACAAAACTATCGTCTAGCTCATCATTCAATGCGCTCTAAAATCCACAGCCAAAGACAAGTTCAGCGCCCAAGCCATTTCTCGTTACCATGGAAACCAAGTGCTCTGGCAGCACATATGTGTATAAGTAGATATGACACCTAAGAAAGGTAGCGTTGTAGTGAATTTTAACTGTCCGAAGCAGCAACACAGCTCTTCCAGTGCCAAAACAACTTCACCTGGCTCATCAACTTCACAAACCATCAACTGTCCTGGCAGATATCTAGGAAACCCTGTTGGTTCATGTGTTTAAATGCCCTTGCAGATAATTTAAATGGAATCAAACATGTTGAGCAACCACACGGAACTAACATGGAGCTCCTCACTCAAGGCGCTCAAAACTCTACAGCCAAAGACACGTTCAGCGCACAAGATTTCCCTTGCCAAAGAAACCAAATGCTCTGGCAGCACATATGTCTGAAACTGGATAGAACACCGAAGCAAGGTAGTGTGGTGGTGAATAGCCACTGCCCGAAGCAATAGCACAGCTCTTCCAGTGCCAAAACAACTCCACCTGGCTCATGAACTTCACATACCATCAGCTGTCCTCGCAGCTATCTAGGAAACGCTGTTTGGTCACTTGTGGTCAAATGCCCATGGAGATCAGTGGAATGGAATCAAGCATGTTGAGCACCCACACACTGCTATCATGTAGCCCCTCAGTCAAGGCGCTCAAAACTCCACAGCCAAAGACACGTTCAGCGCACAAGCCATATCCCGTTGCCATGGAAACCCTCTGGCAGCACATATGTGCGAAAGTGGATATGACACCTAAGGAAGGTAGTGTGGTGGTGAATGGAAAATGCTAGAAGCAGCAGCACAGCTCTTCCAGTGCCAAACAACTCCACCTGGCTCATGAACTTCACATACCATCAGCTGTCCTGGCAGCTATGTAGGAAACCCTGTTTGGTCACTTGCGGTCCAAATGCCCATTGAGCAGAGTGTGATTTAAACAAGCAGGATGATCACACACACAACTAACATGGAGCTGCTCAATCAAGTCGCTCAATACTCCACATCAAAAAACAAGTTCAGCGCATAAGCCATTTCCCGCTGCCAAGGAAACTAAGTGTCTGGCAGGACATATTTGAAACAGTGGTTATGACACATAGAAAACACAGTGTGGTGGTGAATGGCCACTGCCCGCAGCAGCAGCACAGCTCTTCCTGTGCCAAAACAACTCCACCTGGCACATGAACTTCACATACCATCAGCTGTCCTGGCAGTAATCCTGGAAAACCTGATCGGTCACTTCCGCTCCAATGCCCATTGAGCCAGGTGTGATGGATCAAGCATATGGAGCACCCCAACAAAATTATCCTATAGCTCCTCTTTCAATGCGCTCAAAAATCCACAGCCAAAGACAAGTTCAGCTCCCAAGCCATTTCCCGTTGCCATGGAAACCAAGTGCTCTGGCAGCACATATTTGGAACAGTGAAAATGACACCTAAGGAAGGAAGTGAGGTGGTGAATAGCCACTGCCCGTAGCAGCAGCACAGCTCTTCCAGGGCCAACACAACTCCACCTGGCTCATCAACTTCACATACCATCAGCTGTCCTGGCAGCTATCTAGGAAACCCTCTTTGGTCTCTTCCGCTCTAAATGCCCATGGAGCCCAGTGTGATTTAAACAAGCAGGATGATCACACACAGAAAACTAACATGGAGCTCCTCAACGAACGCGCTCAAAACTCCACATCCAAAAACAAATTCAGCGACAAAGCCATTTGCCGTTGCCATGGAAACCAAGTGATCTAGCAGCACATATGTGTGAAAGTGGATATGACACGTAAAGAAGGTAGTGTGGTGGTGAACGACCACTGCATGAAGCAGCAACAGCTCTTCTAGTGCCAAATCAACTCCACCTGGCTCATCAACTTCACATACCATGAGCTGTCATGGCAGCTATATAGGAAACCCTGTTTGGTTACTTCCGGTCAAACGCCCCTTGGGCCCAGTGTGATGGAATCAAGCAGCTTGAGCACCCACGCAAAACTAACATGGGGCTGCTCACTCAATGTGTACAAAACTCCACACCCAAAGACAAGTTCAGCGCACAAGCCATTTCCCGTTGCCATGGAAACCAAGTGCTCTGGCAGCACATACGTGTGTAAGTGGATATGACACCTAAGGAAGGTAGTTTGGTGGTGAATTTCAAATGTCCGAAGCAGCAACACAGATCTCCCAGTACCAAAACAACTCCACCTGGCTCATGAACTTGACATACCATCATCTGTCCTGGCAGCTATCTAGGAAACCCTGTTTGGTCACATTGCTACAATGCCCTTTGAGCCCAGTGTGATGGAATAAAGCAGGTGGAGCACCCAAACAAAACTAATATGTAGCTCCTCACTTAAAGCGCTCAAAACTCCACAGCCAAAGACAAGTTCAGCGCACAAGCCATTTCCCGTTGCCCTGGAAACCAAGTGCTCTGGCAGCACATATTTATGAAAGTGGATATTACACCTAAGAAAGGTACTGTGGTGGGGAAGAGCCACTGCCTGAAGCAGAAACACAGCTCTTCCATGCCAAAACAAGTCCAGCTGGCTCATGAACTTCACATACCATCAGCTGTCCTGACAGCTATCTAGGAAACCCTTCTTGGTCACTTGTGTACCAATGCCAATTGAGACCAGTGGGATGGATTCAAGAATGTTGAGCACCAACGAACAACTAACATGTAGCTGGTCACTCAAGGCGCTCAAAGCTCCACAGCCAAAGACAAATTCAGCTCCCAAGCCTTTTCCCGTTGCCATGGAAACCAAGAGATTTGGCAGCACATATATATTTAAGTAGATATAACACCTAAGGAATGTAGTGTAGTATTGTAATTCATCTGTCCGAAGCAGCAGCACAGCTCTTCCAGTGCCAAAACAACTCCACCTGGCTCATGAACTTCACATACCATCACCTGTCCTGGCAGCTGTTTAGGAAACCCTGTTTGGTCACTTCCGGTCAAATGCCCCTTGAGCCCAGTGTGATGGAATAAAGCATATTGAGCACCCAAACAAAACAATCGTAAACCTCCTCTTTCATGGCGCTCAAAACTCCACAAGCAAAGACAAGTTCACCGCCCAAGCCGTTTCCCGCTGCCATGCAAACCAAGTACTCTGGCAACACATAAGTGTGAAAGTGGATATGACACCTAAGAAAGGTAGTGTGGTGGTGAATTTCAACTGTCCGAAGCAGCAACAAAGGTTTCCAGTGCAAAAACAACTCAACCTGGCTCATGAACTTCACAAATATCAACTATGCTGGCAGCTATCTAAGAAAACCTGTTTGGTCACTTACGGTCAAATGGCTCTTGGGCCCAGTGTGATGTAATCAAGCAGTTTGAACACCCACACACAATTAACATGGAGCTCCTCAATGAAGGCGCTCAAAACTCCCCAGCCAAATAAAGTTCAGCGCCCAAGCCATTTCCGGTGCCATGGAAACCAAGTGCTCTGGCAGCACATATGTGTGTAAGTGAATATAACACCTAAGAAATGTAGGATGGTGGTGAAATTCATCTATCCGAAGCAGCAGCACAGCTCTTCCAGTGCAAAAATAACTCCACCTGGCTCATCAACTTCACATACCATCAGCTGTCCTGGCAGCTATCTAGGAAACCCTGTTTGGTCACATCCACTCCAATATCCGTTGATCTCTGTGGGATGGAATAAAGCAGGTGGAGCAACCAAACAAAACTAACATGGAGCTCCTCATTCAAGGAGCTCAAAACTCCACAGCCAAAAACACAAGTTCAGCGCCCAAGCCATTTCCCGTTGCCATGGAAACCAAGTGCTCTGGCAGCACAAATTTCTGAAAGTGGATATGACACCTATAAAAAGCAGTGTGGTGGTGAATGGCCACTGCCTGAAGCAGTAGCACAGCTCTTCCAGTGCCAAAACAACTCCACCTGGCTCATCAACTTCACATACCATCAGCTGTCATGGCAGCTATCTAGGAAACCCTGTTTGGTCACTTGCGCTCGAATGCTCATTGGGTCAAGAGTTATGGAATCAAGCAGCTTGAGCACCCAAGCAAAACTAACATGGATCTGCTCACTCAAGTCGCTCAATACTCCACAGCCAAAGACAAGTTCAGCGCCCAAGCCATTTCCCGCTGCCAAGGAAACTAAATGTCTGGCAGGACATATTTGAAACAGTGGTTATGACACATAGAAAACACAGTGTGGTGGTGAATGGCCACTGCCGCAGCAGCAGCACACCTCTTCCTGTGCCAAAACAACTCTACCTGGCGCATGAACTTCACATACCATCAGCTGTCCTGGCAGTAATCCTGGAAAACCTGAACGGTCACTTCCGCTCCAATGCCCATTGAGCCAGGTGTGATGGAATCAAGCATATGGAGCACCCCAACAAAATTATCCTATAGCTCCTCTTTTAATGCGCTCAAAACTCCACAGCCAAAGACAAGTTCAGCTCCCAAGCCATTTCCCATTACCATGGAAACCAAGTGCGCTGGCAGCACATAATTCTGAAAGTGAATATTACAATTAACGAATGTAGTGTGCTGGTGAATTTCAACTGTCCGAAGCAGCAACACAGTTCTTCCAGTGCCAAAACAACTCCACTTGGCTCATCAGCTTCAGATACCATCAGCTGTCCTGGCAGCTATCTAGGAAACGCTGTTTGGTCACTTGTGGTCAAATGCCCATGGAGACCACTGGGATGGAAACAAGCATGTTGAGCACCCACACACAACTAACATGTGGTTCCCCTCTTAAGGCGCTCAATACTCCACAGCCAAAGACAAGTTCAGCGCACAAGCCATTTCCCGTTGCCAAGGAAACCAAGTGCTCTGGAAGCACATATGTCTGAAACTGGATAAAACACCTAAGGAAGGTAGTGTGGTGGTGAACGGCAACTGCCTGAATGAGTAGCACAGCTCTTCCAGTGCCAAAACAACTCCACCTGGCTCATCAACTTCACATACCATCAGCTGTCCTGGCAGCTATCGAGGAAACCCTGTTTGGTCTCTTCCGCTCTAAATGCCCATGGAGCCCAGTGTGATTTAAACAAGCAGGATGATCACACACATAAAACTAACATGGAGCTCCTCAACCAATGCGCTCAAAACTCCACAGCCAAAAACAAATTCAGCGCCAAAGCCATTTCCCGTTGCCATTGAAACCAAGTGATCTGGCAGCACAAATGTGTGAAAGTGGATATGACACCTAAAGAAGGTAGTGTGGTGGTGAATGGCCACTGCATGAAGCAGCAACAGCTCTTCCAATGCCAAAACAACTCAAACTGTCTCATGAACTTCACATACCATCAACTGTCCTGGCAGCTATATAGGAAACCCTGTTTGGTCACTTCCGGTCCTAAAATCATTGAGCCCAGTGTGCTGGAATCTACCACATTGAGCACCCACTCAAAACTAACATGGAACTGCCCACTCAAGGTGCTCAAAACTCCACTGCCAAAGACAAGTTCAGGGCCCAAGCCATTTCCCGTTGCCATGGAAGCCAAGTGCACTGGCAGCACATATGTGGAACACTGAATTTGACACCTAAATGAGGTAGTGTATTGGTGAATGGCCACTGCCCGAAGCAGCAACATAGCTGTTCCAGTTTGAAAACAACTCCCCCTGGCTCATCAACTTCACATCCCATCAGCTGTCGAGGCAGCTCACTAGGAAACCCTGTTTGGTCACTTCCTCTCCAAAGCCCATTGAGCCCAGGGTGATGCAATCAAGCAGCTTGAGCACCCAAACAGAACTAATATGGATCTGCTCACTGAAGGCGCTCAAAACACCACAGCCAAAGACAAGTTCAGCGCCCAAGGCATTTCCCATTGCCATGGAAGCCAAATGCACTGGCAGCACATATGTGTGTAAGTGGATATGACACCTATGGAAGGTAGTGTGGTGGTGTATGGCCACTGACCGTAGCAGCAACACAGCTCTTTCAGTGCCAAAACAACTCTACTTGTCTCATGAACATCACATACCATCAGCTATTCTGGCAGCTATCTAGGAAACCTTGTTTGGTCACTTCTAGTCCAATGCAATTAAGACCATTGGGATGGAAACAGCATGTTGAGCACCCATACGCAACTAACATGGAACTCCTCACTCAGGGCGCTAAAAACTCCACAGCCAAAGACATGTTCAGCGCCCAAGCCATTTCCCGTTGCCATGGAAACCAAGTGCTTTGGCAGCACATATGTGTATAAGTGGCTGTGACAGCTAAGGAAGGTAGTGTGGTGGTGAATGTCAACTTCCAGAAGCAGCAGCACATCTCTTCCAGTGCCAAAACAACTTCACCTGGCTCATCAACTTCTCATAGCATCAGCTGTCCTGGCAGCTGTGTAGGAAACCCTGTTTGGTCACTTTCGTTCAAATGCCGATTGGGCCCAGTTTGATGGAATCATGCAGCTTGAACACCCACAAACAACTATCATGGAGCTGCCTACTCAGGAGCTCAAATCTCCATCACCATAGACAAGTTCATCAAACAAACCATTTAACGTTGCCATGGAAACCAAGTGCTCTGGCACATATATGTCTCTAACTGAATATGACACCTAAGGAGGTAGTGTGGTGGTGAATTAGAACTGTCCGAAGCAGCAGCACAGCTCTTCCAGTGCCAAAACAACTCCACCTGGCTCATCAACTTCACATACCATCAGCTGTCCAGTCGCTATCTAGGAAACCCTTTTTGGTCACTTCCCCTCCAATGCCCATCGGGTCTAGTCTGATGGAATCAAGCAGGATGATCACCCACACAAAACTAACATGGAGCCCCTCACTCAAGGATCTCAAAACTCCACAGCCAAAGACAAGTTCAGCGCAGAAGCCATTTCCCGTTGCCATGGAAATCAGGTGCTCTGGCAGCACATATGTGTGTAAGTGGATATGACACCTATGGAAGGTAGTGTTGTGGTGAATGGCCACTGCCGGAAGCAGCCACACAGCACTTCCAGTGTCAAAACAACTACACCTGGCTCATGAGCTTCACATAGCATCAGCTGTCCTGGCAGCTATCTATTAAACCCTGTTTGGTCACTTGCAGTCTAATGCCCATTGAGCCCAGAGGGATGGAATCAAGCATGTTGAGCACCCAAACAAAACTAAAGAGTAGCCCCTCACTGAAGGCTATCAAAACTCCCCAGCCAAAGACATGTTCAGCACCCAAGCCATTTACTGTTGCCATGCAAACCAAGTGCTCTGGAAGCACATACGTCTGTAAGTGGATATGATACCTATGGAAGGTAGTGTGGTGGTGAATTTCAACTGTTCGAAGCAACAGCACAGCTCTTCCAGTGCCAAAACAACTCCACCTGGCTCATCATCTTCACATGCCATCAGCTGTCCTGGCGGCTATTGAGGTAACCCTGTTTGGTCCCTTCCGGTCCAAATGCCCAGTGGGCCCAGTGTGAAGGAAACAAACAGCTTGAGAACCCACACAAAAGTAACATGGAGCTCCTTACTCAAGGCGCTCAAAAATCCATCACCAAAAACAAGTTCATCGCCTAAGCCATTTCCTGTTGCCATGGAAACCAATTGCTCTGGCAGCACTTATGTGGAACACTGAATGTGACACCAAGGGATTGTAGGTTCTGTGATGAATGACAACTGCACGAAGCACCAGTGCAGCTCTTCCAGTACTTCCAGTGTCAAAACAACTACACCTGGCTCATGAACTTCACATATCATCAGCTGTCCTGGCAGCTATCTAGGAAACCCTGTTTGGTCGCTTCCACTCCATATCCCATTGGGCCCAGGGTGATGGAATCAAACAGCTTGAGCACCCACAAAAAACTAAAGAGTAGCCCCTATTCAAGGCGGTCAAAACTCCACAGCCAAAGACATGTTCAGCGCCCAAGCCATTTCCCGTTGCCAGGGAAACCAAGTGCTTTGACAGCACATATGTCTGAAACTGGATATGACACATATGGAAGGTATTGTGGTGGTGAATCGCCACTGCCCGAAGAAGCAACACAGCTCTTCCAGTGCCAAAACAACTCCAACTGGCTCATGAACTTCACATACCATCAGCTGTTCTGGCACCTATCTAGGAAACCCTGTTTGATCACTTGCGGTCCAATGCCCTTTAAGACCATGGTGTTGGAATCAAGCATGTTGAGCACCAACACACAACTAACATGGAGCTCCTCACTCAGGGCGCTTAAAATTCCACAGCCAAAGACAAGTTCAGCGCAAAAGCCATTTCCCGATGCCATGGAAACCAAGTGCTCTGCCAGCTCATATGTGTGTAAGTGGCTGTGACGGCTAAGGAAGGTATTGTGGTGAATTTCAACTGTCCTAAGCAGCAGCAGAGCTCTTCCAGTGACAAAACAACTCCACCTGGCTCATGAACTTCACATACCATCAGCTGTTTTGGCAGCTATCTAGGAAAACCTGTTTGGTCACTCCCACTCCAAATACCATTGGGCCCAGTGTGATGGAATCAAGCAGCTTGAGCACACACACAAAACTAATATCAAACTGCCCACTCAAGGCGCTCAAAACTCCATTGCCAATGACAAGTTTAGCGCTCAAGTCATATCCGTTGCCATGTAAACCAAGTGCTTCTGGCAGCACTTATGTTTGTAATTGGATGCGACACTTAAAGAAAGCAAATTGGTGGGGAATGGCCACTGCCCGAAGCAGCAATACAGCTCTTCAAGTGCCAAAACAACTCCACCTGGATCATGAACTTCACATACCATCAGCTGTCCTGGCAGCTATCTAGGAAACCCTGTTTGGTCACTTCCACTCCAATGCCCGTTGGCCCAGTGTGGTGGAATCAAGCAGGTTGAGCACCCACACAAAACTAACATTTAGCTCCTCAATCAAGAAGCTCAAAACTCCACAGCCAAAGACAAGTTCAGCGCCCAAGCCATTTCCCGTTGCCATGAAAACCAGGTGCTCTGGAGGCACATATATGTGTAATTGGATATGACACCTATGGAAGGTAGTGTCGTGGTGAATGGCCACTGCCCGAAGCAGCAACACAGCTCTTCCAGTGCCAAAACAACTCCACCTGGCTCAGAACTTCATATACCATCAGCTGTCCTGGCAGCTATCTAGGAAACCCTGTTTGGTCACTTCCGCTCCAATGTCCCTGGTGTCCAGTGTGATTTAAACAAGCAGGATGATCACACACACACAACTAACATGGAACTCCTCACTCAAGGCGCTCAAAGCTGCACAGCCAAAGACAAGTTCAACTCCGAAGCCATTTTCCGTTGCCTAGGAAACCAAGTGCTCTGGCAGCACATATGTCTCTAAGTAGATATGACACCAAGAGAAGGTAGGGTGGTGGTGAATGGCCACTGCCCGAAGCAGCAGCACAGCTCTTCCAGTGCCAAAACAACTCCACCTGGCTCATGAACTTCACATACTATCATCTGTCCTGGCGCTTATCTAGGAAACCGTGTTTGGTCACTTGCGCTCCAATGAGTTTTAAGACCAGTGGGATGGAATCAAGCATGTTGAGCACACAAACACAACTAACATGTAACTCCTCACTCAAGGCGCTCAAAATTCCACAGCCAAAGACAAGTTCAGCGACCAAACCATGTCCCATTGCTGTGGAAATCAAGTGCTCTTCAGCATATATGTCTCTAAGTGGATATGCCCCCTTAAGTAAAGTAGTGTGGTGATGAATGGCCACTTCCTGAAGCAGCAACTCAGCTCTTCCAGAGCTAAAACAACTCCACCTGGCTCATCAACTTCACTTACCATTAGCTGTCCTGGCAATACGTAGCTGAAGTGGGTGATTGACTTGTTCTGTCCTCTGTCTTCTCATGGTTAGGTTTCTGAGTGCATCAGTTTTAATGGGGAGATCCCCAAAGATCTCCTCTGTGTCTGAGGTATTCCCAGTCCAGATTCTGTCTATACTAGCAAGTCCAGGGCCCGGCACAGCCCATCAGCCTGATCAGCTGCTTGTTGCAGTTGCTGGGTTGGTTGTGTTTGCAGGCCTGTCTTCCACTGGAACCAATGCGTCTTGCAGTCCAGCCTGATTGTGTCCAGCACATGCTCGGGCATCACTCTTGCTTCACTCACGTCACTCCCTGTGGCTGTCCTGATGACACGGAACATTCTGATTGGCTGCATCTCTAAGACCTCACAGGGCTGTGTGGCCCTACAAGCTGTCCAATCAGCAGCTGCCTGGTCATAGCAGCCCGGAATCCTGTAGCCTCAGCATTCTAGAAAAACCATGGTGACAGGCAGCCTCCTCTGTGGAGTAGAGAAAGATGGTGAGTGCTTCAAGCTCTGCTTTCTTTGTTCCTTCTCGCCACAGGCCCTAGCAGAGAAGATGTGCAGACTCCATGGAAGCCAGCAGAGCGTGAGTGTGTGGGGTTGGGTTTCCCTTGAATGTGAGTTTGCAAATCCGCTGACAATGTGTTGAAGCCTAGGACCTTATCATTACTGGTACTATGAAAACATTTCCTTTTTGTGCCGATGGGAATCCTTGTGTCTCTTCAAGTAGCCAATCTAATCCTAGTTCTCCATTAGAGGTAGTGTGTGGAATAACCTATGTAATGTGGAAGAGCCAAGCCAAGCTGATTTCCATAGGCAGACCTTACATCCCATTTCCTGTCACGGCTCTCTGTGAAGTTTCCCTAGTGCAGTCCAGTTTCATGTAAGTGGGTCACCATAGTGTAAAAGAGATGACTTCCAGGAGATGGTTGGGATCAATACCATGGTTGGATACAGGGTTGGAATCAGGGTTAGAATGCTATCTAGGCTTATGGTTGCAGTGATGTCAAAGCCTAGATTTCAGGTTAGGGCAAGGTGGAGTGTAAACGTTCAATTGAGGTTTCTGATTTGGGTTACTAGAAGGAATAGAGCTAGGATTCTGCTTAGGTGGAATTAAGGTGAGAGCTAGGTCTAATGCTAAAGGTCAAGTCTAGTAGTGAGGTTACTCTTAGGTTTTGAGATTTGAGTTATAGTTATCCCGATGGTTAGTGTTAGGGTAATGGTTATCCCGATGGTTAGGGTTAGAGTTAGTGTTAGGGTTAGGGTTAGGTTTAGGGTGAGGGTTAGGGTGAGGGTGAGGGTTCAACTGACAAATAAGATTAGGTCCAGACTTAGGTTTTGTATGTGGCATGAAGTAGGATTGGTGTGAGGATTAGTACGAGGTAAAGAATAGTGTTTGGATTAATGCCGGATAGAGAGTTTGGGTTCCATTTCTGGTTCAGGCTTGGTTTGAGTTAGTGCTTTGATTGAGGGTTATTGTCAGGACTGTGGAAAGGACTGTGTGGATTCAGAATACAGTTAGGGTTACTCTTGAGGTTACGATGAAAGCTGTGGCTCCATTGAGGATGAAGAGGTTGTTTTGTGTGAATTTGAGTATCATGGTGAGGTTCTAGTCTATGTCCGAATGATTATGCTTAGAGCTAGAGTTCATGTTAGGGTGTGGGCTAATGCTAGTGTGAAAGTTGTTGTAGGATTAAGGTTAGGTCCAAATCTAGTGTTAGGTGCAAATCTTGTGGTGAAGTTTTAGGCTACAGTTGGATTTAGGCTTAGTGTTCTAATGGGGGTGATGATTCCCATTAGCATTGCGGTTTAGGTTTAGAAATGTCGCTGGGATTGGGTTCAGTGTTAGGGCTAGGCTTAGTATGACAGTGATGTCTCCATCTGTGTCAGGGTTGGAGTTGGTGTTGGGAGTAGGGATTTGGTTGGGTTTAGGGCTAGGATCACTTTTAGGATTGGGGCTAGAGCTAGAGCTAGAGCTAGTATCAGCATGCGTGTTAGGATGATGGCCAGGGTTGGAGATCAACCTGTCTGGCTTTGGGTGTGCTCTAGGTTGTAATACGTATTTATGGTAGTCTTTGGAATAAGGATTGGGTAAGTGCTGCATATCTTACTTTCCAATAAAACATCGTAATTTTAAATTCAAAAAGAGTTACGGCTACTCTAGCTTGAATTTATGAGTAGGGTCAACGTGAGGTTTAGGATTACGCCTCTAGCCTGTCTTCTGATTACATCTATGAAAAGTCAAGCGACTCAGTCAGCCTTACAGGCAGGGTTAGTCTCAACTCTTCCTGTAGAAGTAGCCCTAATTCTAATCTTACACCTAGCGTTACTCTCATCGGCCTCTGCTTTGACTTAACCCTGTCCCAAATATTAACCTTAATCTTTGTCCATCTCTACTCCTAGCCTTAACCTTAGTCCTACGCCAATCGTAATCCCAACATTTTTACAACAATCTAACTGAAATAGCAGCATTCAAGCTCAACAGAAAGCAAAGCAGAGTCATAGCCCCAAGTGTCAAAAAACAACACTAAAGATTCCCTTCATTCTGAACCAGCCGGCTTCCTGAAATAAATCTTCCCTGAGGCCAGCCCTTTCTGTAACTCTAAGCCAAGCCCTAGACTTTACCTAATCATACCCCTAGACCAAATCATGACCCGATTTCTACTACTACTACTAAGTGCATCCCTAGCTCAAACACAAATCAAACTCCTAAAGCTAACCCTAACTCCTTTTGTTTTTGTGGAATTCTATTGTTGACAATCTGTACGTAGTTGATAGGGGTCAAAAGGTTCAAGGGCTATTGGAGTGAGTAAGGCTATTATTTCCACATCCCCTTCTTTGACTATATCTAGGGGTAAATGGGGAGAGAGATAAAGGAAGAAACCCCACCCAGTCTCCTCCCGACCCCAGGACCCTGATGTGGGGCATGCTGCGAGAGTCCTGCTCAAGTGGGTTTCTTGTTTGTTTCTTTGTTTCTCAAGTGGTTTTGATAGTCATGAATTGCTGCCAATCATGCAACTGTAAGCATGATGAGGTCTCTGCAGCATACACTGATTGACACAGTCCATCTTAGAGTCTGCGTTTGCCCAGGTTTTCTCTGCCAATACGTGGCTGAAGTGAGTGATTGACTTGTTCTGTCCTCTGTCTTCTCATGGTTAGGTTTCTGAGTGCATCAGTTTCGATGGGGAGATCCCCAAAGATCTCCTCTATGTCTGAGGTATTCCCAGTCCAGGTTCTGTCTATACTAGCAAGTCCAGGGCCAGGCACAGCCCATCAGCCTGATCAGCTGCTTGTTGCAGTTGCTGGGTTGGTTGTGTTTGCAGGCCTGTCTTCCACTGGAACCAATGCGTCTTGCAGTCCAGCCTGATTGTGTCCAGCACATGCTCGGGCATCACTCTTGCTTCACTCACGTCACTCCCTGTGGCTGTCCTGATGAGAATGAGCATTCTGATTGGCTACATCTCTAAGACCTCACAGGGCTGTGTGGCCCTACAAGCTGTCCAATCAGCAGCTGCCTGGTCATAGCAGCCCGGAATCCTGTAGCCTCAGCATTCTAGAAAAGCCATGGTGACAGGCAGCCTCCTCTGTGGAGTAGAGAAAGATGGTGAGTGCTTCAAGCTCTGCTTTCTTTGTTCCTTCTCGCCACAGGCCCTAGCAGAGAAGATGTGCAGACTCCATGGAAGCCAGCAGAGCGTGAGTGTGTGGGGTTGGGTTTCCCTTGAATGTGAGTTTGCAAATCCGCTGACAATGTGTTGAAGCCTAGGAATATTTCAACACCGGTACTATGAAAGCATTTCCATTTTCCGTCGATGAGAATCCTTGTGTCTCTTCAAGGAGCCAATCTAATCCTAGTTCTCCATTAGAGGTAGTGTGTGGAATAACCTATGTAATGTGGAAGAGCCAAGCCAAGCTGATTTCCATAGGCAGACCTTACATTCCATTTCCTGTCACGGCTCTCAGTGAAGATTCCCTAGTGCAGTCCAGTGTCATGTAAGTGGGTCACCATAGTGTAAAAGAGATGACTTCCGGGAGATGGTTGGGATCAATACCATGGTTGGATACAGGGTTGGAATTAGTTTTTGAATGCTATCTAGGCTTATGGTTGCAGTGACGTCAAAGCCTAGATTTCAGGTTAGGGCAAGGTGGAGTGTAAACGTTCAATTGAGGTTTCTAATTTGGGTTACTAGTAGGAATAGAGCTAGGATTCTACTTAGGTGGAATTAAGGTGAGAGCTAGGTCTAATGCTAAAGGTCAAGTCTAGTAGTGAGGTTACTCTTAGGTTTTGAGATTTGAGTTATGGTTATCCCGATGGTTAGGGTTAGGTTGAGGGTTAGGTTGAGGTTGAGGGTGAGGGTGAGTGTGAGAGTGAGGGTGAGTGTTCAACAGACAAACAAGATTAGGTCCAGACTTAGGTTTTGTATGTGGCATGAAGTAGGATTTGTGTGAGGATTAGTACGAGGTAAAGAATAGTGTTTGGATTAATGCTGGATAGAGAGTTTGGGTTCCATTTCTGGTTCAGGCTTGGTTTGAGTTAGTGCTTTGATTGAGGGTTATTGTCAGGACTGTGGAAAGGACTGTGTGGATTCAGAATACAGTTAGGGTTACTCTTGAGGTTACGATGAGAGCTGTGGCTCCATTGAGGATGAAGAGGTTGTTTTGTGTGAATTTGAGTATCATGGTGAGGTTCTAGTCTATGTCCGAATGATTATGCTTAGAGCTAGAGTTCATGTTAGGGTGTGGGCTAATGCTAGTGTGAAAGTTGTTGTAGGATTAAGGTTAGGTCCAAATCTAGTGTTAGGTGCAAATCTTGTGGTGAAGTTTTAGGCTACAGTTGGATTTAGGCTTAGTGTTCTAATGGGGGTGATGATTCCCATTAGCATTGCGGTTTAGGTTTAGAAATGTCGCTGGGTTTCTCATAGAACAAGTGTTCTGGATATATTCCTAGGAGTGCTATTGCTGGATCATACGGTATGTTGAATTTGAGTTGTTTGAATATTCTCCATACTGATTTCCATAGAGGCTGTACCAGCCTAGAGCCCCACCAGCAGTGGAGTAGGGTTCCCTTTGCCCCGCAACCTCGCCAACAAGTGTCGTTGGTGCTTTTATTCATGTGGGCCAGTCTTACTGGCGTTAGGTGGTACCTCATTGATGTTTTAATTTGGATTTCCCTTATTGCCAGGGAACTTGAGCATTTTTTCATATGTTTATTAAGCAGTAATTGCAAAAACATGGAAACAACCAAAATGCCCATCAACAGAGGATTGGATAAGAAAGCTATGGTTCATCTACTCCATGGAATACTACTCAGCTATTAAAAAAAACAAAATGCAGTTCTTTGTGGTCAAATGGGCCAAACTGGAAACCATAATGCTAAGGGAAATGAGCCAATCCCAAAAGGTTAAATACCACATGTTTGCCTTAATTTAAGATGATATGATGTTATGTATAACATGTTATGTTTTGAATGTTATATGTTGTGTATAAACTAAAATTGAAGTATAGGTGAGGTGGTCACAGAAGGTGGCTGGGAACCCGCATTTACTTTTAACATATTGGTTACTCATTACTATGTCAATTAATTCCATAATGATGTAAATTTTTGCTGATGGTATGTTGGAGCTTTCAATTGACTGGGATGATACTCTGCTGGCTCGGTCATCAGACCAGAGAGGGTATACCTAAGAAGCCGTTGAACTTGACGGGACAATAAGATGCTGGACTCTATGTTTGGTATATGCTTGCAATGGGGAAATCTCAACTGAACTTGAGCTGTGGTTATGCAACAAGGTGGAGGAATCCACCATGGTGGGAGGGTTTGGGGAGGGGTGGGGAGAACCCAAGTATCTATGTAACAGTGTCACATAATACAATGTAATTACTGAAGTTAAATAATAAATAATTAAAAAAAAAAGAAAGAAAGAAAAAAAACGTGCTACAATAAAAAAAAAAGAAAACTTACAATGTAAAAAAAAAAAAAAAAAAAAAAAAAGAAATGTCGCTGGGATTGGGTTCAGTGTTAGTGCTAGGCTTAGTATGACAGTGATGTCTCCATCTGTGTCAGGGTTGGAGTTGGTGTTGGGAGTAGGGATTTGGTTGGGTTTAGGGCTAGGATCACTTTTAGGATTGGGGCTAGAGCTAGAGCTAGAGCTAGTATCAGCATGCGTGTTAGGATGATGGCCAGGGTTGGAGATCAACCTGTCTGGCTTTGGGTGTGCTCTAGGTTGTAGTACGTATTTGTAGTAGTCTTCGATCTAGGGGTTGGGTAAGTGCTGTATATCTTACTTTCCAATACAACGTCATAATTGCTAAATGCAAAAAGAGTTATGGCTACTCTAGCTTGAATTTATGACTAGGGTCAGCGTGAGGTTTAGGATTAGGCCTCTAGCCTGCCTTCTGATTACATTTATGAAAAGTCAAGCGACTCAGTCAGCCTTACAGGCAGGGTTAGTCTCAACTCTTCCTGTAGAAGTAGCCCTAATTCTAATCTTACACCTAGCGTTACTCTCATCGGCCTCTGCTTTGACTTAACCCTGTCCCAAATATTAACCTTAATCTTTGTCCATCTCTACTCCTCGCCTTAACCTTAGTCCTACGCCAATCGTAATCCCAACATTTTTACAACAATCTAACTGAAATAGCAGCATTCAAGCTCAACAGAAAGCCAAGCAGAGTCATAGCCCCAAGTGTCAAAAACAACACTAAAGATTCCTTTCATCCTGAACCAGCCGGCTTCCTGAAACAAATCTTCCCTGAGGCCAGCCCTTTCTGTAACTCTAAGCCAAGCCCTAGACTTTACCTGATCATACCCCTAGACCAAATCATGACCCGATTTCTACTACTACTACTAAGTGCATCCCTAGCTCAAACACAAATCAAACTCCTAAAGCTAACCCTAACTCCTTTTGTTTTTGTTGAATTCTATTGTTGACAATCTGTACGTAGTTGATTTGGGTCAAATGGTAAGGCTATTATTTCCACATCCCATATTTGACTGTATCTGGGGGTAAATGGGGAGAGAGATAAAGGAAGAAACCCCACCCAGTCTCCTCCCGACCCCAGGACCCTGATGTGGGGCATGCTGCGAGAGTCCTGCTCAAGTGGGTTTCTTGTTTGTTTCTTTGTTTCTCAAGTGGTTTTGATAGTCATGAATTGCTGCCAATCATGCAACTGTAAGCACGATGAGGTCTCTGCAGCATACACTGATTGACACAGTCCATCTTAGAGTCTGCGTTTGCTCAGGTTTTCTCTGCCAATACGTGGCTGAAGTGGGTGATTGACTTGTTCTGTCCTCTGTCTTCTCATGGTTAGGTTTCTGAGTGCATCAGTTTCAATGGGGAGATCCCCAAAGATCTCCTCTATGTCTGAGGTATTCCCAGTCCAGATTCTGTCTATACTAGCAAGTCCAGGGCCCGGCACAGCCCATCAGCCTGATCAGCTGCTTGTTGCAGTTGCTGGGTTGGTTGTGTTTGCAGGCCTGTCTTCCACTGGAACCAATGCGTCTTGCAATCCAGCCTGATTCTGCCCAGCACACGCTCGGGCATCACTCTTGCTTCACTCACGTCACTCCCTGTGGCTGTCCTGATGAGAATGAGCATTCTGATTGGCTACATCTCTAAGACCTCACAGGGCTGTGTGGCCCTACAAGCTGTCCAATCAGCAGCTGCCTGGTCATAGCAGCCCGGAATCCTGTAGCCTCAGCATTCTAGAAAAGCCATGGTGACAGGCAGCCTCCTCTGTGGAGTAGAGAAAGATGGTGAGTGCTTCAAGCTCTGCTTTCTTTGTTCCTTCTCGCATCAGGCCCTAGCAGAGAAGATGTGCAGACTCCATGGAAGCCAGCAGAGCGTGAGTGTGTGGGGTTGGGTTTCCCTTGAATGTGAGTTTGCAAATCCGCTGACAATGTGTTGAAGCCTAGGACCTTATCATTACTGGTACTATGAAAGCATTTCCTTTTTCTGTCGATGAGAATCCTTGTGTCTCTTCAAGGAGCCGATCTAATCCTAGTTCTCCATTAGAGGTAGTGTGTGGAATAACCTATGTAATGTGGAAGAGCCAAGCCAAGCTGATTTCCATAGGCAGACCTTACATCCCATTTCCTGTCACGGCTCTCTGTGAAGTTTCCCTAGTGCAGTCCAGTTTCATGTAAGTGGGTCACCATAGTGTAAAAGAGATGACTTCCGGGAGATGGTTGGGATCAATACCATGGTTGGATACAGGGTTGGAATCAGGGTTAGAATGCTATCTAGGCTTATGGTTGCAGTGATGTCAAAGCCTAGATTTCAGGTTAGGGCAAGGTGGAGTGTAAACGTTCGACTGAGGTTTCTGATTTGGGTTACTAGTAGGAATAGAGCTAGGATTCTGCTTAGGTGGGATTAAGGTGAGAGCTAGGTCTAATGCTAAAGGTCAAGTCTAGTAGTGAGGTTACTCTTAGGTTTTGAGATTTGAGTTATAGTTATCCCGATGGTTAGTGTTAGGGTAATGGTTATCCCAATGGTTAGGGTTAGGGTTAGTGTTAGGGTTAGGGTTAGGGTTAGGATTAGGGTGAGGGCGAGGGTTCAACTGACAAATAAGATTAGGTCCAGACTTAGGTTTGGTATGTGGCATGAAGTAGGATTTGTGTGAGGATTAGTACGAGGTAAAGAATAGTGTTTGGATTAATGCTGGATAGAGAGTTTGGGTTCCATTTCTGGTTCAGGCTTGGTTTGAGTTAGTGCCTTGATTGAGGGTTATTGTTAGGACTGTGGAAAGGACTGTGTGGATTCAGAATACAGTTAGGGTTACTCTTGAGGTTACGATGAGAGCTGTGGCTCCATTGAGGATGAAGAGGTTGTTTTGTGTGAATTTGAGTATCATGGTGAGGTTCTAGTCTATGTCCGAATGATTATGCTTAGAGCTAGAGTTCATGTTAGGGTGTGGGCTAATGCTAGTGTGAAAGTTGTTGTAGGATTAAGGTTAGGTCCAAATCTAGTGTTAGGTGCAAACCTTGTGGAGAAGTTTTAGGCTACAGTTGGATTTAGGCTTAGTGTTCTAATGGGGGTGATGATTCCCATTAGCATTGCGGTTTAGGTTTAGAAATGTCGCTGGGATTGGGTTCAGTGTTAGGGCTAGGCTTAGTATGACAGTGATGTCTCCATCTGTGTCAGGGTTGGAGTTGGTGTTGGGAGTAGGGATTTGGTTGGGTTTAGGGCTAGGATCACTTTTAGGATTGGGGCTAGAGCTAGAGCTAGAGCTAGTATCAGCATGCGTGTTAGGATGATGGCCAGGGTTGGAGATCAACCTGTCTGGCTTTGGGTGTGCTCTAGGTTGTAATACGTATTTATGGTAGTCTTTGGAATAGGGATGGGGTAAGAGCTGCATATCTTACTTTCCAATAAAACATCGTAATTTTAAATTCAAAAAGAGTTAAGGCTACTCTAGCTTGAATTTATGAGTAGGGTCAACGTGAGGTTTAGGATTAGGCCTCTAGCCTGTCTTCTGATTACATCTATGAAAAGTCAAGTGACTCAGTCAGCCTTACAGGCAGGGTTAGTCTCAACTCTTCCTGTAGAAGTAGCCCTAATTCTAATCTTACACCTAGCGCTACTCTCATCGACCTCTGCTTTGACTTAACCCTGTCCCAAATATTAACCTTAATCTTTGTCCATCTCTACTCCTAGCCTTAACCTTAGTCCTATGCCAATCGTAATCCCAACATTTTTACAACAATCTAACTGAAATAGCAGCATTCAAGCTCAACAGAAAGCCAAGCAGAGTCATAGCCCCAAGTGTCAAAAACAACACTAAAGATTCCCTTCATCCTGAACCAGCCGGCTTCCTGAAACAAATCTTCCCTGAGGCCAGCCCTTTCTGTAACTCTAAGCCAAGCCCTAGACTTTACCTGATCATACCCCTAGACCAAATCATGACCCGATTTCTACTACTACTACTAAGTGCATCCCTAGCTCAAACACAAATCAAACTCCTAAAGCTAACCCTAACTCCTTTTGTTTTTGTGGAATTCTATTGTTGACAATCTGTACGTAGTTGATAGGGGTCGAAAGGTTCAAGGGCTATTGGAGTGAGTAAGGCTATTATTTCCACATCCCCTTCTTTGACTATATCTAGGGGTAAATGGGGAGAGAGATAAAGGAAGAAACCCCACCCAGTCTCCTCCCGACCCCAGGACCCTGATGTGGGGCATGCTGCGAGAGTCCTACTCAAGTGGGTTTCTTGTTTGTTTCTTTGTTTCTCAAGTGGTTTTGATAGTCATGAATTGCTGCCAATCATGCAACTGTAAGCACGATGAGGTCTCTGCAGCATACACTGATTGACACAGTCCATCTTAGAGTCTGCGTTTGCCCAGGTTTTCTCTGCCAATACGTGGCTGAAGTGGGTGATTGACTTGTTCTGTCCTCTGTCTTCTCATGGTTAGGTTTCTGAGTGCATAAGTTTCGATGGGGAGATCCCCAAAGATCTCCTCTGTGTCTGAGGTATTCCCAGTCCAGGTTCTGTCTATACTAGCAAGTCCAGGGCCCGGCACAGCCCATCAGCCCGATCAGCTGGTTGTTGCAGTTGCTGGGTTGGTTGTGTTCGCAGGCCTGTCTTCCACTGGAACCAATGCGTCTTGCAATCCAGCCTGATTCTGCCCAGCACACGCTCGGGCATCACTCTTGCTTCACTCACGTCACTCCCTGTGGCTGTCCTGATGACAGGGAACATTCTGATTGGCTACATCTCTAAGACCTCACAGGGCTGTGTGGCCCTACAAGCTGTCCAATCAGCAGCTGCCTGGTCATAGCAGCCCGGAATCCTGTAGCCTCAGCATTCTAGAAAAGCCATGGTGACAGGCAGCCTCCTCTGTGGAGTAGAGAAAGATGGAGAGTGCTTCAAGCTCTGCTTTCTTTGTTCCTTCTCGCCACAGGCCCTAGCAGAGAAGATGTGCAGACTCCATGGAAGCCAGCAGAGCGTGAGTGTGTGGGGTTGGGTTTCCCTTGAATGTGAGTTTGCAAATCCGCTGACAATGTGTTAAAGCCTAGGAACATTTCAACACCGGTACTATGAAAGCATTTCCTTTTTGTGTCGATTGTCTCTTCAAGGAGCCGATCTAATCCTAGTTCTCCATTAGACGTAGTGTGTGGAATAACCTATGTAATGTGGAAGAGCCAAGCCAAGCTGATTTCCATAGGCAGACCTTACATCCCATTTCCTGTCACGGCTCTCTGTGAAGTTTCCCTAGTGCAGTCCAGTGTCATGTAAGTGGGTCACCATAGTGTAAAAGAGATGACTTCCGGGAGATGGTTGGGATCAATACCATGGTTGGATACAGGGTTGGAATCAGGGTTAGAATGCTATCTAGGCTTATGGTTGCAGTGATGTCAAAGCCTAGATTTCAGGTTAGGGCAAGGTGGAGTGTAAACGTTCAATTGAGGATTCTGATTTGGGTTACTAGTAGGAATAGAGCTAGGATTCTGCTTAGGTGGAATTAAGGTGAGAGCTAGGTCTAATGCTAAAGGTCAAGTCTAGTAGTGAGGTTACTCTTAGGTTTTGAGATTTGAGTTATAGTTATCCCGATGGTTAGGGTTAGGGTTAGGGTGAGGGTGAGGGTGAGGGTGAGGGTGAGGGTGAGGGTGAGAGTGAGGGTGAGGGTTCAACTGACAAACAAGATTAGGTCCAGACTTAGGTTTTGTATGTGGCATGAAGTAGGATTTGTGTGAGGATTAGTACGAGGTAAAGAATAGTGTTTGGATTAATGCCGGATAGAGAGTTTGGGTTCCATTTCTGGTTCAGGCTTGGTTTGAGTTAGTGCCTTGATTGAGGGTTATTGTCAGGACTGTGGAAAGGACTGTGTGGATTCAGAATACAGTTAGGGTTACTCTTGAGGTTAGGATGAAAGCTGTGGCTCCATTGAGGATGAAGAGGTTGTTTTGTGTGAATTTGAGTATCATGGTGAGGTTCTAGTCTATGTCCGAATGATTATGCTTAGAGCTAGAGTTCATGTTAGGGTGTGGGCTAATGCTAGTGTGAAAGTTGTTGTAGGATTAAGGTTAGGTCCAAATCTAGTGTTAGGTGCAAATCTTGTGGTGAAGTTTTAGGCTACAGTTGGATTTAGGCTTAGTGTTCTAATGGGGGTGATGATTCCCATTAGCATTGCGGTTTAGGTTTAGAAATGTCGCTGGGATTGGGTTCAGTGTTAGGGCTAGGCTTAGTATGACAGTGATGTCTCCATCTGTGTCAGGGTTGGAGTTGGTGTTGGGAGTAGGGATTTGGTTGGGTTTAGGGCTAGGATCACTTTTAGGATTGGGGCTAGAGCTAGAGCTAGAGCTAGTATCAGCATGCGTGTTAGGATGATGGCCAGGGTTGGAGATCAACCTGTCTGGCTTTGGGTGTGCTCTAGGTTGTAATACGTATTTGTAGTAGTCTTCGATCTAGGGGTTGGGTAAGTGCTGTATATCTTACTTTCCAATACAACGTCATAATTGCTAAATGCAAAAAGAGTTATGGCTACTCTAGCTTGAATTTATGAGTAGGGTCAACGTGAGGTTTAGGATTAGGCCTCTAGCCTGTCTTCTGATTACATCTATAAAAAGTCAAGCGACTCAGTCAGCCTTACAGGCAGGGTTAGTCTCAACTCTTCCTGTAGACGTAGCCCTAATTCTAATCTTACACCTAGCGTTACTCTCATCGGCCTCTGCTTTGACTAAACCCTGTCCCAAATATTAACCTTAATCTTTGTCCATCTCTACTCCTCGCCTTAACCTTAGTCCTACGCCAATCGTAATCCCAACATTTTTACAACAATCTAACTGAAATAGCAGCATTCAAGCTCAACAGAAAGCCAAGCAGAGTCATAGCCCCAAGTGTCAAAAACAACACTAAAGATTCCTTTCATCCTGAACCAGTCGGCTTCCTGAAACAAATCTTCCCTGAGGCCAGCCCTTTCTGTAACTCTAAGCCAAGCCCTAGACTTTACCTGATCATACCCCTAGACCAAATCATGACCCGATTTCTACTACTACTACTAAGTGCATCCCTAGCTCAAACACAAATCAAACTCCTAAAGCTAACCCTAACTCCTTTTGTTTTTGTTGAATTCTATTGTTGACAATCTGTATGTAGTTGATTTGGGTCAAATGGTAAGGCTATTATTTCCACATCCCCTTCTTTGACTGTATCTGGGGGCTAATGGGGAGAGAGATAAAGGAAAAAGCCCCACCCAGTCTCCTCCCGACCCCAGGACCCTGATGTGGGGCATGCTGCGAGAGTCCTGCTCAAGTGGGTTTCTTGTTTGTTTCTTTGTTTCTCAAGTGGTTTTGATAGTCATGAATTGCTGCCAATCATGCAAGTGTAAGCACGATGAGTTCTCTGCAGCATACACTGATTGACACAGTCCATCTTAGAGTCTGCGTTTGCCCAGGTTTTCTCTGCCAATACGTGGCTGAAGTGGGTGATTGACTTGTTCTGTCCTCTGTCTTCTCATGGTTAGGTTTCTGAGTGCATCAGTTTCGATGGGGAGATCCCCAAAGATCTCCTCTGTGTCTGAGGTATTCCCAGTCTAGGTTCTGTCTATACTAGCAAGTCCAGGGCCAGGCACAGCCCATCAGCCTGATCAGCTGCTTGTTGCAGTTGCTGGGTTGGTTGTGTTTGCAGGCCTGTCTTCCACTGGAACCAATGCGTCTTGCAATCCAGCCTGATTCTGCCCAGCACACGCTCGGGCATCACTCTTGCTTCACTCACGTCACTCCCTGTGGCTGTCCTGATGAGAATGAGCATTCTGATTGGCTACATCTCTAAGACCTCACAGGGCTGTGTGGCCCTACAAGCTGTCCAATCAGCAGCTGCCTAGTCATAGCAGCCCAGAATCCTGTAGCCTCAGCATTCTAGAAAAGCCATGGTGACAGGCAGCCTCCTCTGTGGAGTAGAGAAAGATGGTGAGTGCTTCAAGCTCTGCTTTCTTTGTTCCTTCTCGCCACAGGCCCTAGCAGAGAAGACGTGCAGACTCCATGGAAGCCAGCAGAGCGTGAGTGTGTGGGGTTGGGTTTCCCTTGAATGTGAGTTTGCAAATCCGCTGACAATGTGTTGAAGCCTAGGAACATTTCAACACTGGTACTATGAAAGCATTTCCATTTTCCGTCGATGAGAATCCTTGTGTCTCTTCAAGGAGCCGATCTAATCCTAGTTCTCCATTAGACGTAGTGTGTGGAATAACCTATGTAATGTGGAAGAGCCAAGCCAAGCTGATTTCCATAGGCAGACCTTACATCCCATTTCCTGTCACGGCTCTCTGTGAAGTTTCCCTAGTGCAGTAAAGTGTCATGTAAGTGGGTCACCATAGTGTAAAAGAGATGACTTCCGGGAGATGGTTGGGAACAATACCATGGTTGGATACAGGGTTGGAATCAGTTTTCGAATGCTATCTAGGCTTATGGTTGCAGTGATGTCAAAGCCTAGATTTCAGGTTAGGGCAAGGTGGAGTATAAACGTTCAATTGAGGATTCTGATTTGGGTTACTAGTAGGAATAGAGCTAGGATTCTGCTTAGGTGGAATTAAGGTGAGAGCTAGGTCTAATGCTAAAGGTCAAGTCTAGTAGTGAGGTTACTCTTAGGTTTTGAGATTTGAGTTATGGTTATCCCGATGGTTAGGGTTAGGGTTAGGGTGAGGGTGAGGGTGAGTGTGAGAGTGAGGGTGAGGGTTCAACTGACAAACAAGATTAGGTCCAGACTTAGATTTTGTATGTGGCATGAAGTAGGATTTGTGTGAGGATTAGTACGAGGTAAAGAATAGTGTTTGGATTAATGCTGGATAGAGAGTTTGGGTTCCATTTCTGGTTCAGGCTTGGTTTGAGTTAGTGCTTTGATTGAGGGTTATTGTCAGGACTGTGGAAAGGACTGTGTGGATTCAGAATACAGTTAGGGTTACTCTTGAGGTTACGATGAATGCTGTGGCTCCATTGAGGATGAAGAGGTTGTTTTGTGTGAATTTGAGTATCATGGTGAGGTTCTAGTCTATGTCCGAATGATTATGCTTAGAGCTAGAGTTCATGTTAGGGTGTGGGCTAATGCTAGTGTGAAAGTTATTGTAGGATTAAGGTTAGGTCCAAATCTAGTGTTAGGTGCAAATCTTTTTTTTTTTTTTAATTTTATATATATATATATATATATATATATATATATATATATATATTTAGGTTTTTAATCTTTTTATTATTATTTAACTTCATTAATTACATTGTATTATGTGACACACTTACATAGATACTTGGGTTCTCCCACCCCTCCCCAAATCCTCCCACCATGGTGGATTCCTCCACCTTGTTGCATAACCACAGCTCAAGTTCAGTTGAGATTCCCCCATTGCAAGCATACACCAAACATAGAGTCCAGCATCTTATTGTCCAGTCAAGTTCAACGTCTTCTTAGGTATACCCTCTCTGGTCTGAAGACAGAGCCAGCAGAGTATCATCCCAGTCAATTGAAAGCTCCATCATACCATCAGCAAAAATTTACATCATTGTGGAATTAAATGACATAGTAATGAGTAACCAACATGTTGAAAGTAAATGCGAGTTCCCAGCCACATTCTGTGACCACCTCACCTATACTTCAATTTAGTTTATACACAACATATAACATTCAAAACATAACATGTTATACATAACATCATATCATCTTAAATTAAGGCAAACATGTGGTATTTAACCTTTTGGGATTGGCTCATTTCCCTTAGCATTATGGTTTCCAGTTTGGCACATTTGGCCACAAAGAACTGCATTTTGTTTTTTTTAATAGCTGAGTAGTATTCCATGGAGTAGATGAACCATAGCTTTCTTATCCAATCCTCTGTTGATGGGCATTTTGGCTGCTTCCATGTTTTTGCAATTACTGATTGTGCTGCTATGAGCATAGGAGTGCATGTTGGTTTCTCATAAAACAATTGTTCTGGATATATTCCTAGGAGTGCTATTGCTGGATCATACGGTATGTTGAATTTGAGTTGTTTGAATATTCTCCATACTGTACCAGCCTGCAGCCCCACCAGCAGTGGAGTAGGGATCCCTTTTCCCCGCAACCTCGCCAACAAGTGTTGTTGGTGCTTTTATTCATGTGGGCCAGTCTTACTGGCGTTAGGTGGTACCTCATTGATGTTTTAATTTGGATTTCCCTTATTGCCAGGGAACTTGAGCATTTTTTCGTATGTTTATTTGCCATTTGGGTTTGTTCCTTTGTGAAGTGTTTGCCCATTTCCCGTGCCCATTTCTTGAGTGGCTTGTTTGTTTTGACATTTTGGTTGTTTTGTAGCTCTTTGTATATTCTTGAGATCAGCCCTCTATCACCTATGTCGTGTGCAAAGATCTCCCATTCTGTGGGTTGCCTTTTTACTTTGTTAATTGTTTCTCTAGCTGTACAGAAGCTTCTTAATTTGATGAGGTCCCAATTGTTTCTTTTGGTCTCGATTTCTACTGCATTTGGAGTCTTTTTTAGGAAGTGAGGGCCTACCCCTAAGTGTTCCAGTGTGTTTCCAACATTTTCTTCCAAAAGTTTGAAGGTTTCTGGATGTAGGTTTAGATCTGTTATCCATTTAGATCTGATCTTAGTGTATGGTGAGAGATGTGGATCTATTTTTTTGTTTCTGCAGGCTATTAACCAGTTGTCCCAGCAGCATTTATTGAACAGACCTTCCCATTTGCCTGGATTGTCGTTTGTCTTTTTGTCAAAGATTATTTGGCTGTATCTGTGTGGGTTTCCTTCTGGCGTTTCTATTCTGCTCCATTGATCTTCCTCTCTATCTTTGTGCCAGTACCACGCTGTTTTGATAACCACTGCCCTATAGTATGTCCAGAGGTCCGGAACTGTGATTCCCCCTGCTAACTTCCTGTTCTTCAGGATGGTTCTAGCTATCCGTGGTGTTTTGTGCTTCCAGATGAACTTTTGGATCATTGTTTCCAGTTCCATGAAGAATGTTTCTTGTGGTGAAGTTTTAGGCTACAGTTGGATTTAGGCTTAGTGTTCTAATGGGGGTGATGATTCCCATTAGCATTGCGGTTTAGGTTTAGAAATGTCGCTGGGTTTCTCATAGAACAAGTGTTCTGGATATATTCCTAGGAGTGCTATTGCTGGATCATACGGTATGTTGAATTTGAGTTGTTTGAATATTCTCCATACTGATTTCCATAGAGGCTGTACCAGCCTGCAGCCGCACCAGCAGTGGAGTAGGGTTCCCTTTTCCCCGCAACCTCGCCAACAAGTGTTGTTGGTGCTTTTATTCATGTGGGCCAGTCTTACTGGCGTTAGGTGGTACCTCATTGATGTTTTAATTTGGATTTCCCTTATTGCCAGGGAACTTGAGCATTTTTTCATATGTTTATTAATCAGTAATTGCAAAAACATGGAAACAACCAAAATGCCCATCAACAGAGGATTGGATAAGAAAGCTATGGTTCATCTACTCCATGGAATACTACTCAGCTATTAAAAAAAACAAAATGCAGTTCTTTGTGGCCAAATGGGCCAAACTGGAAACCATAATGCTAAGGGAAATGAGCCAATCCCAAAAGGTTAAATACCACATGTTTGCCTTAATTTAAGATGATATGATGTTATGTATAACATGTTATTTTTTTTTTATTATTATTAATTTCATTGCATTATGTGACACACATTTTTTTTTTTTTTTTTGCACTGGAATTCCCCCCGCCCCTCCCCAAACCCTCCCCCTCTCACAGTGGATTGCTCCACCCCGCTGTATTTCCATAGTTCAAACTCAGTTGAGATTCTTTCATTGGAGGTTTTGACCGTTATATGTTGTGTATAAACTAAAATTGAAGTATAGGTGAGGTGGTCACAGAAGGTGGCTGGGAACCCGCATTTACTTTTAACATATTGGTTACTCATTACTATGTCAATTAATTCCATAATGATGTAAATTTTTGCTGATGGTATGTTGGAGCTTTCAATTGACTGGGATGATACTCTGCTGGCTCTGTCATCAGACCAGAGAGGGTATACATAAGAAGCCGTTGAACTTGACGGGACAATAAGATGCTGGACTCTATGTTTGGTATACGCTTGCAATGGGGAAATCTCAACTGAACTTGAGCTGTGGTTATGCAACAAGGTGGAGGAATCCACAATGGTGGGAGGGTTTGGGGAGGGGTGGGGAGAACCCAAGTATCTATGTAACTGTGTCACATAATACAATGTAATTACTGAAGTTAAATAATAAATAATTTACAAAAAAAGAAAGAAATAAAAAAAATGTGCTACAATAAAAAAAAAAAAAAGAAAGAAATGTCGCTGGGATTGGGTTCAGTGTTAGGGCTAGGCTTAGTATGACAGTGATGTCTCCATCTGTGTCAGGGTTGGAGTTGGTGTTGGGACTAGGGATTTGGTTGGGTTTAGGGCTAGGATCACTTTTAGGATTGGGGCTAGAGCTAGAGCTAGAGCTAGTATCAGCATGCGGGTTAGGATGATGGCCAGGGTTGGAGATCAACCTGTCTGGCTTTGGGTGTGCTCTAGGTTGTAATACGTATTTGTAGTAGTCTTCGATCTAGGGGTTGGGTAAGTGCTGTATATCTTACTTTCCAATACAACGTCATAATTGCTAAATGCAAAAAGAGTTATGGCTACTCTAGCTTGAATTTATGAGTAGGGTCAACGTGAGGTTTAGGATTAGGCCTCTAGCCTGTCTTCTGATTACATCTATGAAAAGTCAAGCGACTCAGTCAGCCTTACAGGCAGGGTTAGTCTCAACTCTTCCTGTAGAAGTAGCCCTAATTCTAATCTTACACCTAGCGTTACTCTCATCGGCCTCTGCTTTGACTTAACCCTGTCCCAAATATTAACCTTAATCTTTGTCCATCTCTACTCCTAGCCTTAACCTTAGTCCTACGCCAATCGTAATCCCAACATTTTTACAACAATCTAACTGAAATAGCAGCATTCAAGCTCAACAGAAAGCAAAGCAGAGTCATAGCCCCAAGTGTCAAAAACAACACTAAAGATTCCCTTCATCCTGAACCAGCCGGCTTCCTGAAACAAATCTTTCCTGAGGCCAGCCCTTTCTGTAACTCTAAGCCAAGCCCTAGACTTTACCTGAATCATACCCCTAGACCAAATCATGACCCGATTTCTACTACTACTACTAAGTGCATCCCTAGCTCAAACACAAATCAAACTCCTAAAGCTAACCCTAACTCCTTTTGTTTTTGTTGAATTCTATTGTTGACAATCTGTACGTAGTTGATTTGGGTCAAAAGGTTCAAGGGCTATTGGAGTGAGTAAGGCTATTATTTCCACATCCCCTTCTTTGACTATATCTAGGGGTAAATGGGGAGAGAGATAAAGGAAGAAACCCCACCCAGTCTCCTCCCGACCCCAGGACCCTGATGTGGGGCATGCTGCGAGAGTCCTGCTCAAGTGGGTTTCTTGTTTGTTTCTTTGTTTCTCAAGTGGTTTTGATAGTCATGAATTGCTGCCAATCATGCAACTGTAAGCACGATGAGGTCTCTGCAGCATACACTGATTGACACAGTCCATCTTAGAGTCTGCGTTTGCCCAGGTTTTCTCTGCCAATATGTGGCTGAAGTGGGTGATTGACTTGTTCTGTCCTCTGTCTTCTCATGGTTAGTTTTCTGAGTGCATCAGTTTCGATGGGGAGATCCCCAAAGATCTCCTCTGTGTCTGAGGTATTCCCAGTCCAGATTGTGTCTATACTAGCAAGTCCAGGGCCCGGCACAGCCCATCAGCCCGATCAGCTGCTTGTTGCAGTTGCTGGGTTGGTTGTGTTCGCAGGCCTATCTTCCACTGGAACCAATGCGTCTTGCAATCCAGCCTGATTCTGCCCAGCACACGCTCGGGCATCACTCTTGCTTCACTCACGTCACTCCCTGTGGCTGTCCTGATGAGAATGAGCATTCTGATTGGCTACATCTCTAAGACCTCACAGGGCTGTGTGGCCCTACAAGCTGTCCAATCAGCAGCTGCCTGGTCATAGCAGCCCGGAATCCTGTAGCCTCAGCATTCTAGAAAAGCCATGGTGACAGGCAGCCTCCTCTGTGGAGTAGAGAAAGATGGAGAGTGCTTCAAGCTCTGCTTTCTTTGTTCCTTCTCGCCACAGGCCCTAGCAGAGAAGATGTGCAGACTCCATGGAAGCCAGCAGAGCGTGAGTGTGTGGGGTTGGGTTTCCCTTGAATGTGAGTTTGCAAATCCGCTGACAATGTGTTGAAGCCTAGGAACATTTCAACACCGGTACTATGAAAGCATTTCCTTTTTGTGTCGATTGTCTCTTCAAGGAGCCGATCTAATCCTAGTTCTCCATTAGACGTAGTGTGTGGAATAACCTATGTAATGTGGAAGAGCCAAGCCAAGCTGATTTCCATAGGCAGACCTTACATTCCATTTCCTGTCACGGCTCTCAGTGAAGTTTCCCTAGTGCAGTCCAGTGTCATGTAAGTGGGTCACCATAGTGTAAAAGAGATGACTTCCGGGAGATGGTTGGGATCAATACCATGGTTGCATACAGGGTTGGAATTAGTTTTCGAATGCTATCTAGGCTTATAGTTGCAGTGATGTCAAAGCCTAGATTTCAGGTTAGGGCAAGGTGGAGTGTAAACGTTCAATTGAGGATTCTGATTTGGGTTACTAGTAGGAATAGAGCTAGGATTCTGCTTAGGTGGAATTAAGGTGAGAGCTAGGTCTAATGCTAAAGGTCAAGTCTAGTAGTGAGGTTACTCTTAGGTTTTGAGATTTGAGTTATGGTTATCCCGATGGTTAGGGTTAGGGTTAGGGTTAGTGTTTAGGGTGAGGGTGAGGGTGAGGGTGAGAGTGAGGGTGAGGGTTCAACAGACAAACAAGATTAGGTCCAGACTTAGGTTTTGTATGTGGCATGAAGTAGGATTTGTGTGAGGATTAGTACGAGGTAAAGAATAGTGTTTGGATTAATGCCGGATAGAGAGTTTGGGTTCCATTTCTGGTTCAGGCTTGGTTTGAGTTAGTGCTTTGATTGAGGGTTATTGTTAGGACTGTGGAAAGGACTGTGTGGATTCAGAATACAGTTAGGGTTACTCTTGAGGTTACGATGAAAGCTGTGGCTCCATTGAGGATGAAGAGGTTGTTTTGTGTGAATTTGAGTATCATGGTGAGGTTCTAGTCTATGTTCGAATGATTATGCTTAGAGCTAGAGTTCATGTTAGGGTGTGGGCTAATGCTAGTGTGAAAGTTGTTGTAGGATTAAGGTTAGGTCCAAATCTAGTGTTAGGTGCAAATCTTGTGGTGAAGTTTTAGGCTACAGTTGGATTTAGGCTTAGTGTTCTAATGGGGGTGATGATTCCCATTAGCATTGCGGTTTAGGTTTAGAAATGTCGCTGGAATTGGGTTCAGTGTTAGGGCTAGGCTTAGTATGACAGTGATATCTCCATCTGTGTCAGGGTTGGAGTTGGTGTTGGGACTAGGGATTTGGTTGGGTTTAGGGCTAGGATCACTTTTAGGATTGGGGCTAGAGCTAGAGCTAGAGCTAGTATCAGCATGCGGGTTAGGATGATGGCCAGGGTTGGAGATCAACCTGTCTGGCTTTGGGTGTGCTCTAGGTTGTAATACGTATTTGTAGTAGTCTTCGATCTAGGGGTTGGGTAAGTGCTGTATATCTTACTTTCCAATACAACGTCATAATTGCTAAATGCAAAAAGAGTTATGGCTAATCTAGCTTGAATTTATGAGTAGGGTCAACGTGATGTTTAGGATTAGGCCTCTAGCCTGTCTTCTGATTACATCTATGAAAAGTCAAGCGACTCAGTCCGCCTTACAGGCAGGGTTAGTCTCAACTCTTCCTGTAGAAGTAGCCCTAATTCTAATCTTACACCTAGCGTTACTCTCATCGGCCTCTGCTTTGACTTAACCCTGTCCCAAATATTAACCTTAATCTTTGTCCATCTCTACTCCTAGCCTTAACCTTAGTCCTACGCCAATCGTAATCCCAACATTTTTACAACAATCTAACTGAAATAGCAGCATTCAAGCTCAACAGAAAGCAAAGCAGAGTCATAGCCCCAAGTTTCAAAAACAACACTAAAGATTCCCTTCATCCTGAACCAGCCGGCTTCCTGAAACAAATCTTTCCTGAGGCCAGCCCTTTCTGTAACTCTAAGCCAAGCCCTAGACTTTACCTGAATCATACCCCTAGACCAAATCATGACCCGATTTCTACTACTACTACTAAGTGCATCCCTAGCTCAAACACAAATCAAACTCCTAAAGCTAACCCTAACTCCTTTTGTTTTTGTGGAATTCTATTGTTGACAATCTGTACGTAGTTGATTTGGGTCAAAAGGTTCAAGGGCTATTGGAGTGAGTAAGGCTATTATTTCCACATCCCCTTCTTTGACTATATCTAGGGGTAAATGGGGAGAGAGATAAAGGAAGAAACCCCACCCTGTCTCCTCCCGACCCCAGGACCCTGATGTGGGGCATGCTGCGAGAGTCCTGCTCAAGTGGGTTTCTTGTTTGTTTCTTTGTTTCTCAAGTGGTTTTGATAGTCATGAATTGCTGCCAATCATGCAACTGTAAGCACGATGAGGTCTGTGCAGCATACACTGATTGACACAGTCCATCTTAGAGTCTGCGTTTGCCCAGGTTTTCTCTGCCAATATGTGGCTGAAGTGGGTGATTGACTTGTTCTGTCCTCTGTCTTCTCATGGTTAGGTTTCTGAGTGCATCAGTTTCAATGGGGAGATCCCCAAAGACCTCCTCTATGTCTGAGGTATTCCCAGTCCAGGTTCTGTCTATACTAGCAAGTCCAGGGCCCAGCACAGCCCATCAGCCCAATCAGCTGCTTGTTGCAGTTGCTGGGTTGGTTGTGTTCGCAGGCCTATCTTCCACTGGAACCAATGCGTCTTGCAGTCCAGCCTGATTGTGTCCAGCACATGCTCGGGCATCACTCTTGCTTCACTCACGTCACTCCCTGTGGCTGTCCTGATGACAGGGAACATTCTGATTGGCTGCATCTCTAAGACCTCACAGGGCTGTGTGGCCCTACAAGCTGTCCAATCAGCAGCTGCCTGGTCATAGCAGCCCGGAATCCTGTAGCCTCAGCATTCTAGAAAAGCCATGCTGACAGGCAGCCTCCTCTGTGGAGTAGAGAAAGATGGTGAGTGCTTCAAGCTCTGCTTTTTTTGTTCCTTCTTGCCACAGGCCCTAGCAGAGAAGATGTGCAGACTACATGGAAGCCAGCAGAGCGTGAGTGTGTGGGGTTGGGTTTCCCTTGAATGTGAGTTTGCAAATCCGCTGACAATGTGTTGAAGCCTAGGAATATTTCAACACTGGTACTATGAAAGCATTTCCATTTTCCGTCGATGAGAATCCTTGTGTCTCTTTAAGGAGCCAATCTAATCCTAGTTCTCCATTAGACGTAGTGTGTGGAATAACCTATGTAATGTGGAAGAGCCAAGCCAAGCTGATTTCCATAGGCAGACCTTACATTCCATTTCCTGTCACGGCTCTCAGTGAAGTTTCCCTAGTGCAGTAAAGTGTCATGTAAGTGGGTCACCATAGTGTAAAAGAGATGACTTCCGGGAGATGGTTGGGATCAATACCATGGTTGGATACAGGGTTGGAATTAGTTTTCGAATGCTATCTAGGCTTATAGTTGCAGTGATGTCAAAGCCTAGATTTCAGGTTAGGGCAAGGTGGAGTGTAAACGTTCAATTGAGGATTCTGATTTGGGTTACTAGTAGGAATAGAGCTAGGATTCTGCTTAGGTGGAATTAAGGTGAGAGCTAGGTCTAATGCTAAAGGTCAAGTCTAGTAGTGAGGTTACTCTTAGGTTTTGAGATTTGAGTTATGGTTATCCCGATGGTTAGGGTTAGGGTTAGGGTTAGGGTTAGGGTGAGGGTGAGGGTGAGGGTGAGAGTGAGGGTGAGGGTTCAACAGACAAACAAGATTAGGTCCAGACTTAGGTTTTGTATGTGGCATGAAGTAGGATTTGTGTGAGGATTAGTACGAGGTAAAGAATAGTGTTTGGATTAATGCTGGATAGAGAGTTTGGGTTCCATTTCTGGTTCAGGCTTGGTTTGAGTTAGTGCTTTGATTGAGGGTTATTGTCAGGACTGTGGAAAGGACTATGTGGATTCAGAATACAGTTAGGGTTACTCTTGAGGTTAGGATGAAAGCTGTGGCTCCATTGAGGATGAAGAGGTTGTTTTGTGTGAATTTGAGTATCATGGTGAGGTTCTAGTCTATGTCCGAATGATTATGCTTAGAGCTAGAGTTCATGTTAGGGTGTGGGCTAATGCTAGTGTGAAAGTTGTTGTAGGATTAAGGTTAGGTCCAAATCTAGTGTTAGGTGCAAATCTTTTTTTTTTTTTTTTTTAATATATATATATATTTTTTTAGGTTTTTAATCTTTTTTTATTATTATTTAACTTCATTAATTACATTGTATTATGTGACACAGTTACATAGATACTTGGGTTCTCCCACCCCTCCCCAATCCCTCCCACCATGGTGGATTCCTCCACCTTGTTGCATAACCACAGCTCAAGTTCAGTTGAGATTTCCCCATTGCAATCATACACCAAACATAGAGTCCACCATCTTATTGTCCAGTCAAGTTCAACGTCTTCTTATGTATACCCTCTCTGGTCTGAAGACAGAGCTAGCAGAGTATTATCCCAGTCAATTGAAAGCTCCATCATACCATCAGCAAAAATTTACATCATTGTGGAATTAAATGACATAGTAATGAGTAACCAACATTTTGAAAGTAATTGCGAGTTCCCAGCCACATTCTGTGACCACCTCACCTATACTTCAATTTAGTTTATACACAACATATAACATTCAAAACATAACATGTTATACATAACATCATATCATCTTAAATTAAGGCAAACATGTGGTATTTAACCTTTTGGGATTGGCTCATTTCCCTTAGCATTATGGTTTCCAGTTTGACCCATTTGGCCACAAAGAACTGCATTTTGTTTTTTTTAATAGCTGAGTAGTATTCCATGGAGTAGATGAACCATAGCTTTCTTATCCAATCCTCTGTTGATGGGCATTTTGGCTGCTTCCATGTTTTTGCAATTACTGATTGTGCTGCTATGAGCATAGGAGTGCATGTTGGTTTCTCATAAAACAATTGTTCTGGATATATTCCTAGGAGTGCTATTGCTGGATCATACGGTATGTTGAATTTGAGTTGTTTGAATATTCTCCATACTGATTTCCATAGAGGCTGTACCAGCCTGCAGCCCCACCAGCAGTGGAGTAGGGATCCCTTTTCCCCGCAACCTCGCCAACAAGTGTTGTTGGTGCTTTTATTCATGTGGGCCAGTCTTACTGGCGTTAGGTGGTACCTCATTGATGTTTTAATTTGGATTTCCCTTATTGCCAGGGAACTGGAACATTTTTTCATATGTTTATTTGCCATTTGGGTTTGTTCCTTTGTGAAGTGTTTGCCCATTTCCCGTGCCCATTTCTTGAGTGGCTTGTTTGTTTTGACATTTTGGTTGTTTTGCAGCTCTTTGTATATTCTGGAGATCAGCCCTCTATCACCTATGTCGTGTGCAAAGATCTTCTCCCATTCTGTGGGTTGCCTTTTTACTTTGTTGATTGTTTCTCTAGCTGTACAGAAGCTTCTTAGTTTGATGAGGTCCCAATTGTTTCTTTTGGTCTCGATTTCTACTGCATTTGGAGTCTTTTTTAGGAAGTGAGGGCCTACCCCTAAGTGTTCCAGTGTGTTTCCAACATTTTCTTCCAAAGGTTTGAAGGTTTCTGGATGTAGGCTTAGATCTGTTATCCATTTAGATCTGATCTTAGTGTATGGTGAGAGATGTGGATCTATTTTTTTGTTTCTGCAGGCTATTAACCAGTTGTCCCAGCAGCATTTATTGAACAGACCTTCCCATTTGCCTGGATTGTCGTTTGTCTTTTTGTCAAAGATTATTTGGCTGTATCTGTGTGGGTTTCCTTCTGGCGTTTCTATTCTGCTCCATTGATCTTCCTCTCTATCTTTGTGCCAGTACCACGCTGTTTTGATAACCACTGCCCTATAGTATGTCCAGAGGTCCGGAACTGTGATTCCCCCTGCTAACTTCCTGTTCTTCAGGAGGGTTCTAGCTATCCGTGGTTTTTTGTGCTTCCAGATGAACTTTTGGATCATTGTTTCCAGTTCCATGAAGAATGTTTCTTGTGGTGAAGTTTTAGGCTACAGTTGGATTTAGGCTTAGTGTTCTAATGGGGGTGATGATTCCCATTAGCATTGCGGTTTAGGTTTAGAAATGTCGCTGGGTTTCTCATAGAACAAGTGTTCTGGATATATTCCTAGGAGTGCTATTGCTGGATCATACGGTATGTTGAATTTGAGTTATTTGAATATTCTCCATACTGATATCCATAGAGGCTGTACCAGCCTGCAGCCGCACCAGCATTGGAGTAGGGTTCCCTTTTACCCGCAACCTCGCCAACAAGTGTTGTTGGTGCTTTTATTCATGTGGGCCAGTCTTACTGGCGTTAGGTGGTACCTCATTGATGTTTTAATTTGGATTTCCCTTATTGCCAGGGAACTTGAGCATTTTTTCATATGTTTATTAATCAGTAATTGCAAAAACATGGAAACAACCAAAATGCCCATCAACAGAGGATTGGATAAGAAAGCTATGGTTCATCTACTCCATGGAATACTACTCAGCTATTAAAAAAAACAAAATGCAGTTCTTTGTGGCCAAATGGGCCAAACTGGAAACCATAATGCTAAGGGAAATGAGCCAATCCCAAAAGGTTAAATACCACATGTTTGCCTTAATTTAAGATGATATGATGTTATGTATAACATGTTATGTTTTGAATGTTATATGTTGTGTATAAACTAAAATTGAAGTATAGGTGAGGTGGTCACAGAAGGTGGCTGGGAACTCGCATTTACTTTTAACATATTGGTTACTCATTACTATGTCAATTAATTCCATAATGATGTAAATTTTTGCTGATGGTATGATGGAGCTTTCAATTGACTGGGATGATACTCTGCTGGCTCTGTCATCAGACCAGAGAGGGTATACCTAAGAAGCCGTTGGACTTGACGGGACAGTAAGATGCTGGACTCTATGTTTGGTATACGCTTCCAATGGGGAAATCTCAACTGAACTTGAGCTGTGGTTATGCAACAAGGTGGAGGAATCCACCATGGTGGGAGGGATTGGGGAGGGGTGGGGAGAACCCAAGTATCTATGTAACTGTGTCACATAATACAATGTAATTACTGAAGTTAAATAATAAATAATTTACAAAAAAAGAAAGAAATTAAAAAAATGTGCTACAATAAAAAAAAAAGAAAAGAAATGTCGCTGGGATTGGGTTCAGTGTTAGGGCTAGGCTTAGTATGACAGTGATGTCTCCATCTGTGTCAGGGTTGGAGTTGGTGTTGGGACTAGGGATTTGGTTGGGTTTAGGGCTAGGATCACTTTTAGGATTGGGGCTAGAGCTAGAGCTAGAGCTAGTATCAGCATGCGGGTTAGGATGATGGCCAGGGTTGGAGATCAACCTGGCTTTGGGTGTGCTCTAGGTTGTAATACGTATTTGTAGTAGTCTTCGATCTAGGGGTTGGGTAAGTGCTGTATATCTTACTTTCCAATACAACATCATAATTGCTAAATGCAAAAAGAGTTATGGCTACTCTAGCTTGAAGTTATGACTAGGGTCAACGTGAGGTTTAGGATTAGGCCTCTAGCCTGTCTGCTGATTACATCTATGAAAAGTCAAGCGACTCAGTCAGCCTTACAGGCAGGGTTAGTCTCAACTCTTCCTGTAGAAGTAGCCCTAATTCTAATCTTACACCTAGCGTTACTCTCATCGACCTCTGCTTTGACTTAACCCTGTCCCAAATATTAACCTTAATCTTTGTCCATCTCTACTCCTAGCCTTAACCTTAGTCCTACGCCAATCGTAATCCCAACATTTTTACAACAATCTAACTGAAATAGCAGCATTCAAGCTCAACAGAAAGCCAAGCAGAGTCATAGCCCCAAGTGTCAAAAACAACACTAAAGATTCCCTTCATCCTGAACCAGCCGGCTTCCTGAAACAAATCTTCCCTGAGGCCAGCCCTTTCTGTAACTCTAAGCCAAGCCCTAGACTTTACCTAATCATACCCCTAGACCAAATCATGACCCGATTTCTACTACTACTACTAAGTGCATCCCTAGCTCAAACACAAATCAAACTCCTAAAGCTAACCCTAACTCCTTTTATTTTTGTTGAATTCTATTGTTGACAATCTGTACGTAGTTGATTTGGGTCAAATGGTAAGGCTATTATTTCCACATCCCATTCTTTGACTGTACCTGGGGGTAAATGGGGAGAGAGATAAAGGAAGAAGCCCCACCCAGTCTCCTCCCGACCCCAGGACCCTGATGTGGGGCATGCTGCGAGAGTCCTGCTCAAGTGGGTTTCTTGTTTGTTTCTTTGTTTCTCAAGTGGTTTTGATAGTCATGAATTGCTGCCAATCATGCAACTGTAAGCACGATGAGGTCTGTGCAGCATACACTGATTGACACAGTCCATCTTAGAGTCTGCGTTTGCCCAGGTTTTCTCTGCCAATACGTGGCTGAATTGGGTGATTGACTTGTTCTGTCCTCTGTCTTCTCATGGTTAGGTTTCTGAGTGCATCAGTTTCAATGGGGAGATCCCCAAAGATCTCCTCTGTGTCTGAGGTATTCCCAGTCCAGATTGTGTCTATACTAGCAAGTCCAGGGCCCGGCACAGCCCATCAGCCTGATCAGCTGCTTGTTGCAGTTGCTGGGTTGGTTGTGTTTGCAGGCCTGTCTTCCACTGAAACCAATGCGTCTTGCAATCCAGCCTGATTCTGCCCAGCACACGCTCGGGCATCACTCTTGCTTCACTCACGTCACTCCCTGTGGCTGTCCTGATGACAGGGAGCATTCTGATTGGCTGCATCTCTAAGACCTCACAGGGCTGTGTGGCCCTACAAGCTGTCCAATCAGCAGCTGCCTGGTCATAGCAGCCCAGAATCCTGTAGCCTCAGCATTCTAGAAAAACCATGCTGACAGGCAGCCTCCTCTGTGGAGTAGAGAAAGATGGTGAGTGCTTCAAGCTCTGCTTTTTTTGTTCCTTCTTGCCACAGGCCCTAGCAGAGAAGATGTGCAGACTCCATGGAAGCCAGCAGAGCGTGAGTGTGTGGGGTTGGGTTTCCCTTGAATGTGAGTTTGCAAATCTGCTGACAATGTAGTGAAGCCTAGGACCTTATCATTACTGGTACTATGAAAGCATTTCCATTTTCCGTCGATGAGAATCCTTGTTTCTCTTCAAGGAGCCAATCTAATCCTAGTTCTCCTTTAGAGGTAGTGTGTGGAATAACCTATGTAATGTGGAAGAGCCAAGCCAAGCTGATTTCCATAGGCAGACCTTACATTCCATTTTCTGTCACGGCTCTCAGTGAAGTTTCCCTAGTGCAGTAAAGTGTCATGTAAGTGGGTCACCATAGTGTAAAAGAGATGACTTCCGGGAGATGGTTGGGATCAATACCATGGTTGGATACAGGGTTGGAATCAGGGTTAGAATGCTATCTAGGCTTATGGTTGCAGTGATGTCAAAGCCTAGATTTCAGGTTAGGGCAAGGTGGAGTGTAAACGTTCGACTGAGGTTTCTGATTTGGGTTACTAGTAGGAATAGAGCTAGGATTCTGCTTAGGTGGAATTAAGGTGAGAGCTAGGTCTAATGCTAAAGGTCAAGTCTAGTAGTGAGGTTACTCTTAGGTTTTGAGATTTGAGTTATGGTTATCCCGATGGTTAGGGTTAGGGTTAGGGTGAGGGTGAGGGTGAGGGTGAGAGTGAGATTGAGTGTTCAACAGACAAACAAGATTAGGTCCAGACTTAGGTTTTGTATGTGGCATGAAGTAGGATTTGAGTGAGGATTAGTACGAGGTAAAGAATAGTGTTTGGATTAATGCCGGATAGAGAGTTTGGGTTCCATTTCTGGTTCAGGCTTGGTTTGAGTTAGTGCTTTGTTTGAGGGTTATTGTCAGGACTGTGGAAAGGACTGTGTGGATTCAGAATACAGTTAGGGTTACTCTTGAGGTTACGATGAGAGCTGTGGCTCCATTGAGGATGAAGAGGTTGTTTTGTGTGAATTTGAGTATCATGGTGAGGTTCTAGTCTATGTCCGAATGATTATGCTTAGAGCTAGAGTTCATGTTAGGGTGTGGGCTAATGCTAGTGTGAAAGTTGTTGTAGGATTAAGGTTGGGTCCAAATCTAGTGTTAGGTGCAAATCTTGTGGTGAAGTTTTAGGCTACAGTTGGATTTAGGCTTAGTGTTCTAATGGGGGTGATGATTCCCATTAGCATTGTGGTTTAGGTTTAGAAATGTCGCTGGGATTGGGTTCAGTGTTAGGGCTAGGCTTAGTATGACAGTGATGTCTCCATCTGTGTCAGGGTTGGAGTTGGTGTTGGGACTAGGGATATGGTTGGGTTTAGGGCTAGGATCACTTTTAGGATTGGGGCTAGAGCTAGAGCTAGAGCTAGTATCAGCAAGCGGGTTAGGATGATGGCCAGGGTTGGAGATCAACCTGTCTGGCTTTGGGTGTGCTCTAGGTTGTAATACGTATTTGTAGTAGTCTTCGATCTAGGGGTTGGGTAAGTGCTGTATATCTTACTTTCCAATACAACGTCATAATTGCTAAATGCAAAAAGAGTTATGGCTACTCTAGCTTGAAGTTATGACTAGGGTCAACGTGAGGTTTAGGATTAGGCCTCTAGCCTGTCTGCTGATTACATCTATGAAAAGTCAAGCGACTCAGTCAGCCTTACAGGCAGGGTTAGTCTCAACTCTTCCTGTAGAAGTAGCCCTAATTCTAATCTTACACCTAGCGCTACTCTCATCGGCCTCTGCTTTGACTTAACCCTGTCCCAAATATTAACCTTAATCTTTGTCCATCTGTACTCCTCGCCTTAACCTTAGTCCTACGCCAATCGTAATCCCAACATTTTTACAACAATCTAACTGAAATAGCAGCATTCAAGCTCAACAGAAAGCCAAGCAGAGTCATAGCCCCAAGTGTCAAAAACAACACTAAAGATTCCCTTCATCCTGAACCAGCCGGCTTCCTGAAACAAATCTTCCCTGAGGCCAGCCCTTTCTGTAACTCTAAGCCAAGCCCAAGACTTTACCTGATCATACCCCTAGACTAAATCATGACCCGATTTCTACTACTACTAAGTGCATCCCTAGCTCAAACACAAATCAAACTCCTAAAGCTAACCCTAACTCCTTTTGTTTTTGTTGAATTCTATTGTTGACAATCTGTACGTAGTTGATTTGGGTCAAATGGTTCAAGGGCTATGGGACAGTGAGTAAGGCTATTATTTCCACATCCCATTCTTTGACTGTATCTGGGGGTAAATGGGGAGGGAGATAAAGGAAGAAGCTCCACCCAGTCTCCTCCCGACCCCAGGACCCTGATGTGGGGCATGCTGCGAGAGTCCTGCTCAAGTGGGTTTCTTGTTTGTTTCTTTGTTTCTCAAGTGGTTTTGATAGTCATGAATTGCTGCCAATCATGCAACTGTAAGCACGATGAGGTCTGTGCAGCATACACTGATTGACACAGTCCATCTTAGAGTCTGCGTTTGCCCAGGTTTTCTCTGCCAATACGTGGCTGAAGTGGGTGATTGACTTGTTCTGTCCTCTGTCTTCTCATGGTTAGGTTTCTGAGTGCATCAGTTTCAATGGGGAGATCCCCAAAGATCTCCTCTATGTCTGAGGTATTCCCAGTCCAGATTGTGTCTATACTAGCAAGTCCAGGGCCCGGCACAGCCCATCAGCCTGATCAGCTGCTTGTTGCAGTTGCTGGGTTGGTTGTGTTTGCAGGCCTGTCTTCCACTGGAACCAATGCGTCTTGCAATCCAGCCTGATTGTGTCCAGCACACGCTCGGGCATCACTCTTGCTTCACTCACGTCACTCCCTGTGGCTGTCCTGATGACAAAGAGCATTCTGATTGGCTACATCTGTAAGACCTCACAGGGCTGTGTGGCCCTACAAGCTGTCCAATCAGCAGCTGCCTGGTCATAGCAGCCCAGAATCCTGTAGCCTCAGCATTCTAGAAAAGCCATGGTGACAGGCAGCCTCCTCTGTGGAGTAGAGAAAGATGGTGAGTGCTTCAAGCTCTGCTTTTTTTGTTCCTTCTCACCACAGGTCCTAGCAGAGAAGACGTGCAGACTCCATGGAAGCCAGCAGAGCGTGAGTGTGTGGGGTTGGGTTTCCATTGAATGTGAGTTTGCAAATCCGCTGACAATGTAGTGAAGCTAGGACCATATCATTACTGGTACTATGAAAGCATTTCCATTTTCCGTCGATGAGAGTCCTTGTTTCTCTTCAAGGAGCCAATCTAATCCTAGTTCTCCATTAGAGGTAGTGTGTGGAATAACCTATGTAATGTGGAAGAGCCAAGCCAAGCTGATTTCCATAGGCAGACCTTACATTCCATTTCCTGTCACGGCTCTCAGTGAAGTTTCCCTAGTGCAGTAAAGTTTCATGTAAGTTGGTCACCATAGTGTAAAAGAGATGACTTCCGGGAGATGGTTGGGATCAATACCATGGTTGGATACAGGGTTGGAATCAGGGTTAGAATGCTATCTAGGCTTATAGTTGCAGTGATGTCAAAGCCTAGATTTCAGGTTAGGGCAAGGTGGAGCGTAAACGTTCAATTGAGGTTTCTGATTTGGGTTACTAGTAGGAATAGAGCTAGGATTCTGCTTAGGTGGAATTAAGGTGAGAGCTAGGTCTAATGCTAAAGGTCAAGCCTAGTAGTGAGGTTACTGTGAGGTTTTGAGATTTGAGTTATGGTTATCCCGATGGTTAGGGTTAGGGTTAGGGTTAGGGTTAGGGTTAGGGTTAGGGTTAGGGTGAGGGTGAGGGTTCAACTGACAAACAAGATTAGGTCCAGACTTAAGTTTTGTATGTGGCATGAAGTAGGATTTGAGTGAGGATTAGTACGAGGTAAAGAATAGTGTTTGGATTAATGCCGGATAGAGAGTTTGGGTTCCATTTCTGGTTCAGGCTTGGTTTGAGTTAGTGCTTTGTTTGAGGGTTATTGTTAGGACTGTGGAAAGGACTGTGTGGATTCAGAATACAGTTAGGGTTACTCTTGAGGTTACGATGAGAGCTGTGGCTCCATTGAGGATGAAGAGGTTGTTTTGTGTGAATTTGAGTATCATGGTGAGGTTCTAGTCTATGTCCGAATGATTATGCTTAGAGCTAGAGTTCATGTTAGGGTGTGGGCTAATGCTAGTGTGAAAGTTGTTGTAGGATTAAGGTTAGGTCCAAATCTAGTGTTAGGTGCAAATCTTGTGGTGAAGTTTTAGGCTACAGTTGGATTTAGGCTTAGTGTTCTAATGGGGGTGATGATTCCCATTAGCATTGCGGTTTAGGTTTAGAAATGTCGCTGGGACTTGGTTCAGTGTTAGGGCTAGGCTTAGTATGACAGTGATGTCTCCATCTGTGTCAGGGTTGGAGTTGGTGTTGGGACTAGTAATTGGGATGGATTTAGGGCTAGGATCACTTTTAGGATTGGGGCTAGAGCTAGAGCTAGAGCTATTATCAGCATGCGGGTTAGGATGATGGCCAGGGTTGGAGATCAACCTGTCTGGCTTTGGGTGTGCTCTAGGTTGTAATACGTATTTGTAGTAGTCTTCGATCTAGGGGTTGGGTAAGTGCTGTATATCTTACTTTCAAATACAACGTCATAATTGCTAAATGCAAAAAGAGTTATGGCTACTCTAGCTTGAAGTTATGACTAGGGTCAACGTGAGGTTTAGGATTAGGCCTCTAGCCGGTCTGCTGATTACATCTATGAAAAGTCAAGCGACTCAGTCAGCCTTACAGGCAGGGTTAGTCTCAACTCTTCCTGTAGAAGTAGCCCTAATTCTAATCTTACACCTAGCGCTACTCTCATCGACCTCTGCTTTGACTTAACCCTTTCATAAATACTTACCTTAATCTTTGTCCATCTGTACTCCTCGCCTTAACCTTAGTCCTACGCCAATCGTAATCCCAACATTTTTACAATCTAACTGAAATAGCAGCATTCAAGCTCAACAGAAATCCAAGCAGAGTCATAGCCCCAAGTGTCAAAAACAACACTAAAGATTCCCTTCATTCTGAACCAGGCTGCTTCCTGAAACAAATCTTCCCTGAGGCCAGCCCTTTCTGTAACTCTAAGCCAAGCCCAAGACTTTACCTGATCATACCCCTAGACCAAATCATGACCCGATTTCTACTACTACTACTAAGTGCATCCCTAGCTCAAACACAAATCAAACTCCTAAAGCTAACCCTAACTCCTTTTGTTTTTGTTGAATTCTATTGTTGACAATCTGTACGTAGTTGATTTGGGTCAAAAGGTTCAAGGGCTATGGAGTGAGTAAGGCTATTATTTCCACATTACATTCTTTGACTATATCTAGGGGCAAATGGGGAGAGAGATAAAGGAAGAAGCCCCACCCAGTCTCCTCCCGACCCCAGGACCCTGATGTGGGGCATGCTGCGAGAGTCCTGCTCAAGTGGGTTTCTTGTTTGTTTCTTTGTTTCTCAAGTGGTTTTGATAGTCATGAATTGCTGCCAATCATGCAACTGTAAGCACGATGAGGTCTCTGCAGCATACACTGATTGACACAGTCCATCTTAGAGTCTGCGTTTGCCCAGGTTTTCTCTGCCAATACGTGGCTGAAGTGGGTGATTGACTTGTTCTGTCCTCTGTCTTCTCATGGTTAGGTTTCTGAGTGCATCAGTTTCAATGGGGAGATCCCCAAAGATCTCCTCTATGTCTGAGGTATTCCCAGTCCAGGTTCTGTCTATATTAGCAAGTCCAGGGCCCGGCACAGCCCATCAGCCCGATCAGCTGCTTGTTGCAGTTGCTGGGTTGGTTGTGTTTGCAGGCCTATCTTCCACTGGAACCAATGCGTCTTGCAATCCAGCCTGATTCTGCCCAGCACACGCTCGGGCATCACTCTTGCTTCACTCACGTCACTCCCTGTGGCTGTCCTAATGACAGGGAGCATTCTGATTGGCTGCATCTCTAAGACCTCACAGGGCTGTGTGGCCCTACAAGCTGTCCAATCAGCAGCTGCCTGGTCATAGCAGCCCAGAATCCTGTAGCCTCAGCATTCGAGAAAAGCCATGGTGACAGGCAGCCTCCTCTGTGGAGTAGAAAATGATGGTGAGTTCTTCAAGCTCTGCTTTCTTTGTTCCTTCTTGCCACAGGCCCTACCAGAGAAGATGTGCAGACTCCATGGAAGCCAGCAGAGCGTGAGTGTGTGGGGTTGGGTTTCCATTGAATGTGAGTTTGCAAATCCGCTGACAATGTAGTGAAGCCTAGGAACTTTTCAACAGCGGTACTATGAAAGCATTTCCATTTTCCGTTAATGAGAATCCTTGTGTCTCTTCAAGGAGCCAATCTAATCCTAGTTCTCCATTAGACGTAGTGTGTGGAATAACCTATGTAATGTGGAAGAGCCAAGCCAAGCTGATTTCCATAGGCAGACCTTACATCCCATTTCCTGTCACGGCTCTCAGTGAAGTTTCCCTAGTGCAGTCCAGTGTCATGTAAGTGGGTCACCATAGTGTAAAAGAGATGACTTCCGGGAGATGGTTGGGATCAATACCATGGTTGGATACAGGGTTGGAATCAGGGTTAGAATGCTATCTAGGCTTATGGTTGCAGTGATGTCAAAGCCTAGATTTCAGGTTAGGGCAAGGTGGAGCGTAAACGTTCAATTGAGGTTTCTGATTTGGGTTACTAGTAGGAATAGAGCTAGGATTCTGCTTAGGTGGAATTAAGGTGAGAGCTAGGTCTAATGCTAAAGGTCAAGTCTAGTAGTGAGTTTACTGTGAGGTTTTGAGATTTGAGTTATGGTTATCCCAATGGTTAGGATTAGGGTTAGGGTTAGGGTGAGGGTGAGGGTGAGGGTGAGGGTGAGGGTTCAACAGACAAACAAGATTAGGTCCAGACTTAGGTTTTGTATGTGGCATGAAGTAGGATTGGTGTGAGGATTAGTACGAGGTAAAGAATAGTGTTTAGATTAATGCTGGATAGAGAGTTTGGGTTCCATTTCTGGTTCAGGCTTGGTTTGAGTTAGTGCTTTGTTTGAGGGTTATTGTCAGGACTGTGGAAAGGACTGTGTGGATTCAGAATACAGTTAGGGTTACTCTTGAGGTTACGATGAAAGCTGTGGCTCCAATGAGGATGAAGAGGTTGTTTTGTGTGAATTTGAGTATCATGGTGAGGTTCTAGTCTTTGTCCGAATGATTATGCTTAGAGCTAGAGTTCATGTTAGGGTGTGGGCTAATGCTAGAGTGAAAGTTGTTGTAGGATTAAGGTTAGGTCCAAATCTAGTGTTAGGTGCAAATCTTGTGGTGAAGTTTTAGGCTACAGTTGGATTTAGGCTTAGTGTTCTAATGGGGGTGATGATTCCCATTAGCATTGTGGTTTAGGTTTAGAAATGTCGCTGAGATTGGGTTCAGTGTTAGGGCTAGGCTTAGTATGACAGTGATGTCTCCATCTGTGTCAGGGTTAGAGTTGGTGTTGGGACTAGGGATTTGGCTGGGTTTAGGGCTAGGATCACTTTTAGGATTGGGGCTAGAGCTAGAGCTAGAGCTATTATCAGCATGCGGGTTAGGATGATGGCCAGGTTTGGAGATCAACCTGTCTGGCTTTGGGTGTGCTCTAGGTTGTAATACGTATTTGTGGTAGTCTTCGATCTAAGGGTTGGGTAAGTGCTGTATATCTTACTTTCCAATACAACGTCATAATTGTTAAAAGCAAAAAGAGTTATGGCTACTCTAGCTTGAAGTTATGACTAGAGTCAACGTGAGGTTTAGGATTAGGCCTCTAGCCTGTCTGCTGATTACATCAAGGAAAAGTCAAGCGACTCAGTCAGCCTTACAGGCAGGGTTAGTCTCAACTCTTCCTGTAGAAGTAGCCCTAATTCTAATCTTACACCTAGTGCTATTCTCATCGACCTCTGCTTTGACTTAACCCTGTCCCAAATACTAACCTTAATCCTTGTCCATCTCTACTCCTAGCCTTAACCTTAGTCCTACGCCAATCGTAATCCCAACATTTTTGCAACAATCTAACTGAAATAGCAGCATTCAAGCTCAACAGAAAGCAAAGCAGAGTCATAGCCCCAAGTGTCAAAAACAACACTAAATGTTCCCTTCATCCTGAACCAGGCGGCTTCCTGAAACAAATCTTCCCTGAGGCCAGCCCTTTCTGTAACTCTAAGCCAAGCCCTAGACTTTACCTGATCATACCCCTAGACCAAATCATGACCCGATTTCTACTACTACTACTAAGTGCATCCCTAGCTCAAACACAAATCAAACACCTAAAGCTAACCCTAACTCCTTTTGTTTTTGTTGAATTCTATTGTTGACAATCTGTATGTAGTTGATTTGGGTCAAAAGGTTCAAAGGTTACAGGACAGTGAGTAAGGCTTTTATTTCCACATCCCCTTCTTTGACTATATCTAGGGATAAATATGGAGAGAGATAAAGGAAGAAACCCCACCCAGTCTCCTCCCGACCCCAGGACCCTGATGTGGGGCATGCTGCGAGAGTCCTGCTCAAGTGGGTTTCTTGTTTGTTTCTTTGTTTCTCAAGTGGTTTTGATAGTCATGAATTGCTGCCAATCATGCAATTGTAAGCACGATGAGGTCTCTGCAGCATACACTGATTGACACAGTCCATCTTAGAGTCTGCGTTTACCCAGGTTTTCTCTGCCAATACGTGGCTGAAGTGGGTGATTGACTTGTTCTGTCCTCTGTCTTCTCATGGTTAGGGTTCTGAATGCAGCAGTTTCAATGGGGAGATCCCCAAAGATCTCCTCTGTGTCTGAGGTATTCTGTCTATACTAGCAAGTCCAGGACCCGGCACAGCCCATCAGCCCGATCAGCTGCTTGTTGCATTGCTGGGTTGGTTGTGTTTGCAGGCCTGTCTTCCACTGGAACCAATGCGTCTTGCAATCCAGCCTGATTCTGCCCAGCACACGCTCGGGCATCACTCTTGCTTCACTCACGTCACTCCCTGTGGCTGTCCTGATGACAGGGAACATTCTGATTGGCTGCATCTCTAAGATCTCACAGGGCTGTGTGGCCCTACAAGCTGTCCAATCAGCAAATGCGTGGTTATAGCAGCCCAGAATCCTGTAGCCTCAGCTTTCTAGAAAAGCCATGGTGACAGGCAGTCTCCTCTGTGGAGTAGAGAAAGATGGTGAGTGCTTCAATCTCTGCTTTCTTTGTTCCTTCTCGCCACAGGCCCTAGCAGAGAAGACGTGCAGACTCCATGGAAGCCAGCAGAGCGTGAGTGTGTGGGGTTGGGTTTCCCTTGAATGTGAGTTTGCAAATCCGCTGACAATGTGTTGAAGCCTAGGACCTTTCCAACAGCGGTACTATGAAAGCATTTCCATTTTCCGTCCATGAGAATCCTCGTGTCTCTTCAAGGAGCCAATCTAATCCTAGTTCTCCTTTAGAGGTAGTGTGTGGAATAACCTATGTAATGTGGAAGAGCCATGCCAAGCTGATTTCCATAGGCAGACCTTACATTCCATTTCCTGTCACGGCTCTCAGTGAAGTTTCCCTAGTGCAGTCCAGTTTCATGTAAGTGGGTCACCATAGTGTAAAAGAGATGACTTCCGGGAGATGGTTGGGATCAATACCATGGTTGGATACAGGGTTGGAATCAGGGTTAGAATGCTATCTAGGCTTATGGTTGCAGTGATGTCAAAGCCTAGATTTCAGGTTAGGGCAAGGTGCAGTGTAAACGTTCAATTGAGGTTTCTGATTTGGGTTACTAGTAGGAATAGAACTAGGATTCTGCTTAGGTGGAATTAAGGTGAGAGCTAGGTCTAATGCTAAAGGTCAAGTCTAGTAGTGAGGTTACTCTTAGGTTTTGAGATTTGAGTTATGGTTATCCCAATGGTTAGGGTTAGGGTTAGGGTTAGGGTGAGGGTGAGGGTGAGGGTGAGGGTGATGGTGAGGGTGAGGGTGAGTGTGAGGGTTCAACAGACAAACAAGATTAGGTCCAGACTTAGGTTTTGTATGTGGCATGAAATAGGATTGGTGTGAGGATTAGTACGAGGAAAAGAATAGTGTTTGGATTAATGCTGGATAGAGAGTTTGGGTTCCATTTCTGGTTCAGGCTTGGTTTGAGTTAGTGCTTTGATTGAGGGTTATTGTTAGGACTGTGGAAAGGACTGTGTGGATTAAGAATACAGTCAGGGTTACGCTTGAGGTTAGGATGAAGCTGTGGCTCCATTGAGGATGAAGAGGTTGTTTTGTGTGAATTTGAGTATCATGGTGAGGTTCTAGTCTATGTCTGAATGATTATGCTTAGAGCTAGATTTCCAGTTTTATTCCATGGTAGTCTGTGAGGTTCATGTTATGATTCCTATATTTTTGCAGTTATTTAGGTTTGCTTTGTGTCCTATCATGTGGTCGATCCTTTGGAAGTTGCCATATATTGCTGAAAAAAATGTATAATCTGTGGCTCTAGCTCTAAGCAGGGGTAGCCTTTCTAATTTCAGATGATATAGACTTCAAGCTGACATACAGGAAGAAAGACAGGAAGGTTATTATATATTGGTGAAGAGACTGATACATCAGGAAGTAATCACCATTGTGAATATATGTGCACCAAATTCCCACACACCTAGCTACGTGAAGCAATTACATGAAGACTTAAGGGGAGACATTGATATGCACACAATAATAATGGGTGACCTTACCACCCAGCTAACAACAATAGACAGATCTACAAAACAAAAACTCAACACAGAAACAATAGAGCTCATACAAACAATAGAATAACTGGTTTGGTAGACATTTATAGAACTTTTTACCCCAAGGCCACAGATTATACATTGTTTTCAGCAGTATATGGCACCTTCCCCAGCAATTCAAAATGCCCCAGGAAACACAGAAACACCTGGAGGTTGAAAAATATGTTATTAAACGAACGATGGGTCAGAGAAAAAATTAAAGATAAGATCTAAAATTTATGGAAACCAATGAAAACTCTGACACAACATTCCAAAATTTGTGGGACACTGCCCAAGCAGTGCTACAGGCTAAATTGATCGCAATTGGAGCCCATGTCTTGGCCCAAGAGATACACCAAATACAGGAACTAAACACACCCCCCCAGGAATTGGAGAAACAACAGCAGAAGAGCCACACACACAACAGGAAATAAGAAATCATCAAAACAAGGGAGGAAATTAATCAGATAGAAACAAAAAAAGTATACACAAAATCAATGAATCAAAAAGCTGGTTTTTTGAAAAGATAAACAAGATAGACACCCTGCTGACCCAACTGATAAAGAAAAAAAACAACAGAAAGTTAGAATTAACAGCATCAAAGATGAAAAAGGCAACATAACAACAGACACCGCATCCATTAAGGACATAATTGGAAATTACTACAAAGCACTGTACTCCAACAAATCAGAAGATCACCAAGAAATGGAAAAGTTCTTAGACTTCTACCACCTGCAAAAACTTAGCCCAGAGGCAACAAACGACCTGAACAAACGCATAACTGAAGTAGAGATTGAATCAGTGATTAAAGACCTCCCAACAAAGAAAAGCCCAGGCCCAGACGGCTTCACTACAGAATTCTACAAAACATTCCGAACAGAACTGACCCCTATCCTCTACAAACTCTTCAATACAATAAAAAGGCAACTCTTCCAAGCTCATTCTATGAAGCCAACATCACCTTAATCCCAAAACCTGACAGAGACCCAACTGAGAAGGAAAACTACAGACCTATTTCTCTGATGAACATTGATGCTAAGATTCTCAACAAAATCCTAGCCAATAGAACTCAAAAACACATCAGACAGATCGTTCATCCAGACAGATCATTCATCCAGATCAAGTAGGATTCATCCATGGAATGCAGGGATGTTTCAAGATCCGAAAATCCATAAATGTGATACACCACATTCAAAAATTGCAAAACAAGTACCACATGATAGTATCAATAGACGCAGAAAAAGCTTTTGACAAAATCCAACACCACTTCCTGCTAAAAACCCTAACCAAGGTAGGCATAGATGGAAAAATCCACAACATAATTAAAGCCATATATGAAAAATCCAACACCAGCATCATACTGAATGGAGAAAAACTGGAACCCTTCCCACTGAAATCTGGAACAAGACAAGGATGTCAGCTTTCTCCACTGCTGTTCAACATAGTCCTAGAGGTACTCGCTGAGGCCATAAGACAAGAAAAAAAAAAGAGGAATCCAAATGGGAATCGAAGAAGTCAAACTCTCACTACACGCAGATGACATGATTCTCTAGATAGAAGACCCAAGAGACTCAATACAGAAACTGCTAGATCTTAAATGAGAGTTTGGAAGAGTGGCAGGGTACAAAATTAATGAACAAAAATCAACAGCCATAGTGTATGCGAACAGCCCCAAGATGGAAAAAGACATAACCAGCAAGATACCGTCCAAAATAACAGAGAAAAGTATGAAGTATCTGGGAATAAACCTAACCGAAAATGTAGGAAACCTATTTGAGGAAAACTACAAACTACTTAAAAAAGAAATCAAGCAGGACCTCAAAAGATGAAATAACATCCCATGCTCCTGGATAGGTAAAATCAATATCATTAAAGTGTCTATACTGGCAAAAGCAATATATACATTCAACGCAATCCCAATCAAATTGCCCAAAACATTCTTCATGGAACTGGAAACAATGATTCAAAGGTTCATTTGGAAACACAAAAAACCACGGATAGCTAGAACCGTTCTCAAGAACAGGAAGTTAGCAGGGGGAATCACAGTTCCAGACCTCTGGACATACTATAGGGCAGTGATTATCAAAACAGCCTGGTACTGGAAAAAAACTAGAGAAGAAGATCAATGGAGCAGAATAGAAACACCAGATGGGGACCCACACAAATACAGCCAAATAATCTTTGACAAAAAGACAAACGACAATCCAGGCAAATGGGAAGGTCTGTTCAATAAATGCCATTGGGAACACTGGTTAATAGCCTGCAGAAACAAAAAGCTAGACCTGCATCTCTCACCATACACTAAGATCAAATCGAAATGGATAAAGATCTAAACCTGCATCCAGAAACCTTCAAACTTTTGGAAGAAAATGTGAGAAATACTCTGCAAGATCTAGGGGTAGGCCCCTACTTCCTAAAAAGGACTCAAAAAGTAATAGAAATCAAGACGACAATAAACAAATGGGACCTCATCAAACTAAGAAGCTTCTGTACAGCAAAGGAAACAATCAACAAAGTAAAAAAGCAACCCACAGAATGGGAGAAGATCTTCGTGCTCACTACATAGGTGATAGAGGGCTGATCCCCAGAATATACCTAGAGCTACAAAACAACCAAAATGTCAAAACAAACAAACCACTCAAGAAATGGGCACGGGAAATGGGCAAACACTTCACAAAGGAACAAACCCAAAGGGCAAATAAACATATGAAAAATGTGCAAGTTCCCTGGCAATAAGGGAAATCCAAATTAAAATATCAATGAGGTACTACCTGACACCAGTAAGACTGGCCTACATGAATAAAAGCACCAACAACACTTGTTGGCGAGGTTGAGGGGAAAAGGGAAGCCTACTCCACTGCTGGTGGGGCTGCAGGTTGGTAGAGAATCTATGGAAATCAGTATGGAGAACATTGAAACAACTCAAAATCAACATACTGTATGATCCAACAATAGCATTGCTAGGATTATACCCAAAACACTTGTTTTATGAGAAGCCAACATGAACCCCTATACCCATAGCAGCACAATCAGTAATTGCAAAAACCTGGAAGCAACCAAAATGCCCATCAGCAGAAGACTGGATAAGAAAGTAATGGTTCACCTACTCCATGGAATACTACTCAGCTAGTAAAAAAACCAAAAAAAACAAAATGCAGTTCTTTGTGGCCAAATGGGCCAAACTGGAAACCATAATACTAAGGGAAATGATCCAATCCCAAAAGGTTAAATACCACATGAACAAGTTTAGCACACAAGCCATTTCCAACTGCCATGGTGACCAAGTGCTCTGGCAGCACATATTTCTGAAATTGGTATGACACCAAGGGAATTTATAGTGGTGGTGAACAGCCACTGACCGAAGCAGCAGCACAGCTCTTCCAGTGCCAAAACAACTCCACCTGGCTCATGAACTTCACATACCATTAGCTGTCCTGGCAGCTACCCAGGAAAACCCGTTTGGTCACTTCTGCTCCAATGCCCATTGAACCAAGTAGGATGGCATCAAGCAGCTTGAGCACCCAAACAAAACTAATGCAGCTACTCACTCAAGGCGCTCAAAACTCCACAGTCAAAGACAAATTCATCGCCTTAGCCATTTCCCGTTGCCATGGAAACCAAGTGCTCTGGCTGCACATATTTCTGAAAGTGGATATGACACATTAGGAAGATAGAGTGGTGGTGAATGGCAACTGGCCGAAGCAGCAGCATAGCTCCTCCAGTGCCAAAACAACTCCACCTGACTCATGAACTTCACATATGATCACCTGTCCTGACAGCTATCTAGGAAACCCTGGTTGGTCACTTCCAGCCCAAATGCCTATTCAGCCCAGTGAGATTTAAACAAGCAGGATGATCACACACACACAAAACTAACATGGAGCTCCTCACTCAAAGCGCTCAAAACTCCATAGCCAAAGACAAGTTCAGCGCACAAGCCATTTCCCGTTGGCATGGAAACCAAGTGCTCTGGCAGCACAAACCACTGTAAGTGGAAATGATACCAAAGGAAGGTAGTGTGGGGGTGAATTGCCACTGCCCAAAGCAGCAGCACAGCTCTTTCACTGCCAAAACAACTCCACCTGGCTCATGAACTTCACATACCATCAGCTGTCCTGTCAGCTATCTAGGAAACCCTGTTGGTCACTTCTGATCCAATGCCCATTGGGCCCATTGTGATTTAATCAAGCAGCTTGAACACCCAAACAAAACTAACATGGAGCTGCCCACTCAAGGCGCTCAAAACTCCATTGCCAAAGACAAGTTCAGTGCCCAAGCCATTTCCCATTGCCATGGAAGCCAAGTGCTCTGTCACACATATATGTGTAAGTGGATATGACACGTATGGAAGGTAGTGTGGTGGTGAATGGCAACTGCCTGAAGAAGCAACACAGCTCTTCCAGTGCCAAAACAATTACACCTGGCTCATAAACTTCACATACCATCAGCTGTCCTGGCAGCTATCTAGGAAACCCTGTTTGGTCATTTACTCCAATGCCCATGGAGACCAGTGGGATGGAATCAAGCATATTGAGCACCCAATCAAAACAAACATGTAGCTCTTTACTCAAGGCGCTCAAAACTCCACAACCAAAGACAAGTTCAGCGCACAAGCCATTCCACCTTGCCGTGGAAACCAAGTTCTCTGGCAGCACATATGTCCATACAAGATATGACACATAGAGAAGGTAGTGTGGTGGTCAATGGCAACTGCCCGAAGCAGCAGCACAGCTCTTCCAGTGCCAAAACAACTCCACCTGGCTCATGAACTTCACATACCATCAGCTGTCTTGGCTGCTATCTAGGAAAAACTGTTTGGTCACTTGCGGTCCAATATCCATTTACCCTTTGTGATGGAATCAAGCAGATTGAACACCCACACACATCTAACATGGAGCTCCTCACTCAAGGCACTCAAAGCTTCACGGTCAAAGAAAAAGTAAGGCGCACAAGCCATTTCCGGCTGCCATAGAAACCCAGTGCTGTGGAAGCACATATGTCTGAAAGTGGATGTGACACCTGGGGAACAAAATGTGGTGGTAAATGGCAACTGCTTGAAGCAGAAGCACAGCTCTTCCAGTGCCAAAACAACTCCACCTCGCTAATGAACTTCACATACCATCAGTGTCAGGGCAGCTCTCTAGGAAACCCTGTTTGGTCACTTCCACTCCAATGCAAATGGAGACTAGAGGGTAGGAATCAAGGAGGTTGAACAGCAACACAAAACTAAAATGGAGCTCCTCACTCAAGGTTCTCAAAACTCCACAGCCAGACACAAGTTCAGCGCCCAAGCCATTTCCAGTTGCCATGGAAACCAAGTGCTCTGGCAGCACATATGTCTGAACTGGATACGACACCTAAGGAAGATAGTGTGGTGGTGAATTTCAACTGTCCGAAGAAGCAGCATATCTCTTTCAGTCCTAAAACATCTCCATCTTATTCATGAACTTCACATACCATCAGCTGTCCTGGCAGCTATCTAGGAAACCCTGTTTGGTCACTCCCTGGTCAAATGCCCATTAGGCCCAGTGTAATGAAATCAAGCAGCTTGAGCACCCAAACACAATCAGCAAGGAGCTACTCACAAAACCACTAAATCTCCACAGCCAAAGACAAGTTCAGCGCCCAAGCGATTTCCCATTGCCATGGAATTCAAGTGCTCTGGCAGCACTTATGTGGAATACTGAATGTGACACCAAGCGAAAGTAGGTTCTCTGATGAATGACAACAACTCGAAGCCGCAAAACAGCTCATCCAGTGCCAAAACAACTCCACCTGGCTCATGAACTTTACATACCATCAGCTCTCCTGGCAGCTATCTAGGAAACCCTATTTGGTTACTTCCTGTCAAATGCCCATTGAACCCCGTGTGATGGAATCAAGCATGTTGAGCACTCACACAAAACTAACATGGAGCTCCTCACTCAAGGTGCTCAAAAATCCACAGCCAAAGACAACTTCTGCGCCCAAGCCATTTCCTGTTGCTTTGGAAACCAAGTGTTCTGGCAGCACATACGTCTAAAATAGGATTATGAAAACAAGTGAAGGTAGTGTGATGGATAAAGGCAACTGCCCGAAGAGGCAACACAGCTCTTCCAGTGCCAAAACAACTCAAGCTGTCTCATGAACTTCACATACCATCAGCTTTCCTTGCAGCTATCTAGGATACCTTGTTTGGTCACTTGTGGTCCAAATTCCCATGGAGCCCAGTGTGATTTAAAAAACCAGATTAAGCACCCACACATAACTAACATGGATCTCCTCACTCAAAGTGCTCAAAACTCCACAGCCAAAGAGAGTTCAGCGCCCAAACCATTTCCCGTTGCCATGGAAACCAAGTGCTCTGGCAGCACATATGTGTGTAAGTGGATATGACACCAAGGGAAGGTAGTGTGGTGATGAAAGGCCACTGCCCGAAGTAGCACAACTCTTCCAGTGCCAAAACAACTCCACCTGGCTCATGAACTTCACATACCCTATTCTGTCCTGGCAGCTATCTAGGAAACCCTGTTAGGTCACTTCCTGGTCAAATGCCCGTTAGGCCCAGTGTGATGGAATCAAGCAGCTTGAGCACCCAAACAAAACTAACGTGTAGAGCCTCACTCAAGGCGCTCAAAACACCCCAGACAAAGACAAGTTCAGCGCCCAAGCCATTTCCCTTTGCCATGGAAACCAAGTGCTCTGGCAGCACATATTTTTGTAAGTGGATATGACACCTAAGTAAAATAGTGTGGCGCTGATTTTCAGCTGTCCGAAGCAGCAGCAAAGCTCCTCCATTGCCAAACAACTTCACCTGCCTTATGATCCTCACATACGATCAACTCTCATGCAAGCTATCTAGGAAACCCTGTTTGGTCAGTTCCGCTCCAATGCCCATTGAGCCCAGTGGGATGGAATCAAGCATATTGAGCACCCACACAAAATTTACAAGTTGCTCCTCAATCAAGGAGCTCAAAACTCCATTGCCAAAACAAGTTCAGTGCCCAAGCCATTTCCCGTTGCCATGGAAACCAAGTGCTCTGGCAGCACATATTTCTGAAAGTGGATATGACACCTAAGAAATATAGTGTGGTGGTGAATGGCTACTGCCCAAAGCAGCAGCACAGCTCTTCCAGTGCCAAAACAACTCCACCTGCCTCATGAACGTCACATACCATCAGCTTTCCTGGCAGGTATCTAGGAAACCCTGTTTCGTCAATTCTGGTCAACTGCCAATTTGGCCCAGTGTGATTGAATTAAGCAGCATGAGCACCCAAGCAAAACTAATATGGAGCTTCTCATTCAAGGCGCTCAAAACTCCATCGCCAAGACAAGTTCATCGCCCACGCCATTTCCCGTTGCCATGGAAACCAAGTTCTCTGGCAGCACATATGTGGAACAGTGCATATGACACCTATTGAAGGTAGGGTGGTGGTGAATGGCCTCTGCCCGAAGCAGCAGCACAGCTGTTCCAGTGCCAAAACAACTCCACCTGGCTCATGAACTTCACATACCATCACCTGTCCTGGCAGTTATCTAGGAAACCCTATTTGGACACTTCCGCTCCAAAGCCCTTTGAGCCCAGGGTGATGCAATCAAGCATATTGAGCACCCGCACACAACTAATATTTACTCTTGTCTCAAGGCGCTCAAAACTCCACAGCCAAAGATAAGTTTAGCACCCAAGCCATTTCCCGCTGCCATGGAAACCAAGTGCTCTGACAGCACATATGTGGAACACTAGATGTGACACCAATGGAATGTACGTTTTCTGACGAATGACAACTGTCTGAAGAAGCAGCACAGCTCTTGCAGTGCAAAACAACTACACCTGGCTCATCAACTTAACATACCGTCAGCTGTCCTGGAAGATCTCTAGGAAAATCTGTATGGACAGTCCCGCTCCAATTCACATTGAGCCCAGTGTGATAGAATCAAGCATATTGAGCACCCACACAAATTTAACATCCTGCTCCTGACTTAAGGCGCTCAACACACCACAGCCAAAGACAAGTTCAGGCCCAAGCCATTTCCCGTTGCCATGGAAACCAAGTGCTCTGGCAGCACATATGTCTGAAACTGGATATGACACCTAAGTAAAGTAGTAGTGTGGTGAATGGCCACTGACCGAAGCAGCAGCACAGCTACTACACTGCCATAACCACTCCACCTGGCTCATCAACTTCACATAGCATCAACTGTCCTGGCAGCTCTAGGAAACCCGGTTTCCTCACTTCCGCTCATATTCCCATTGAGGCCAGTGGGATGGACTCGAGCATGTTGAGCACCCAAAAGCAACTAACATGGAGTTCCTCACTCTAGGCGCTCACAGCTCCACATCAAAAGACATGATTAGCGCACAAGCCATTTCCCGTTGACATGGAAACCAAGTACTCTGGCAGCACATATGTCTGAACCTGGATGACACCTAAGGAAAGTAGTGTTGTGGTGAGTTTAAACAGTCTGAAGCAGTAGCACAGATCTTCCAGTGCCAAAACAACTCCATCTGCCTCATGAATTTCACATAACATCACCTGTACAGGCAGCTATCTAGGAAACCCTGTTGGCTCACTTGTGGTCCCATGTCCATTGAGCCAAGTGGGATGGAATCCAGCAGCTTGAGCACCCACACAAAACGAATATGGAGCTCCTCACTCAAGGCGCTCAAAACTTCACAGCCATAGACAATTTCAGCGACCGAGGCATTTCCCGTTGCCATGGAAACCAAGTGCTCTGGCAGCACATACGTCTGAAAGTGCATATGACACATAAGGAAGGTATTGTGGTGGTGAATGGCCAGTGCCCGAAGCAGCAGCTCAGCTCTTCCAGTGCCAAAAGAACTCCACCTGGCTCATGAACTTCACATACCATCAGCTGTCCTGGCAGCTATCCAGGAAACCCTGTTTGGTCACTGCGACTCCAATGCCCTTGCAGCCCAGTGTGATTTAAGCAAACAGGATGATCACCCACACACAATTAACATGGAGCTCCTCAATCAAGGCGCTGAAAACTCCACAGTCAAAGCAAGTTCAGCGCCCAAGCCATTTCCCGTTGCCATGGAAACCAAGTGCTTTGGCACACAAATGTGGAACAGTGGGTATGACACCTCAGGAAGGTAGTGTGGTTTTGAGTTTAAACTGTCAGAAGCAGCAGCACAGCTCTCCCAGTGCCAGAACAACTCCATCTGCTCAGAAGTTCCCATACCATCACCTGTCCCAGCAGCTATCTAGGAAAACCTATTTGGTCATTGAGGTCCAAATGCCAATTAAGCCCAGAGTGATTTAAACAAGCAGGATGATCACACACACACAACTACCACGTAGCTTCCCATTCAAGGCGCTCAAAACTCCACAGCCAAAGACAAGTTTAGTCCCAAGCCATTTCCTGTTGCCTTGGAAACCAAGTGCTCTGGCAACACATATTTCTGAAAGTGGATATGAAACCTGAGGAAGTTAGTGTGGTTGTGAATGGCCACTACCCTAAGTAGCAGCTCAGCTCTTTCAGTCCCAAAACAACTCCATCTGCCTTATGAACTTCAATACCATCAGCTGTCCTGGCAGCTATCTAGGAAACCCTGTTTGGTCACTTTCGCTCCAATGCCAACTGAGCCCAGTGGGGTGCAATCAAGCATATTGAGCACCCACAAAAAACAGTGAATATGACACCTAAGGAAGGTAGTGTGGTGGTGAGTTTCAACTGTCTGAAGCAGCAGCACAGCTCTTCCAGTGCCAAAACAACTCCTTCTGCTCATGAACTTCCCATACCATCACCTCTGCTAGCAGCTATCTAGGAAAACCTGTTTGGTCACTTGCGGTCCAATGCCCCTTGAGACCACTGGGAACGAATCAAGCATTCTGAGCACCCAGACAAAACTACCATGTAGCTCCTCACTCAAGGAGCTCAAAACTCCACAGCCAAAGACAAGTTCAGTTCCAAGCCATTTCCCGTTGAATGAAAATCAAGTGCTCTGGCAGCACATATGTGTGAAAGTGGATATGACACCTAGGGAAGGTAGTATGGTGGTGAATGGCCAGTGCCCGAAGCAGCAGCACAGCTCTTCCAGTGCCAAAAAACTCCACCTGGCTCATGAACTTCACACACCTTCAGCTGTCCTGGCAGCCATCTCGGAAACCCTGTTTGGTCAGTTCCGCTCCAATGCCCATTGGGCACAGAGTGATGGAATCAAACAGCTTGATCACCCAAAGAAACCTAACATGGAGCTGCTCCTGATTCAAGGCGCTCAAAACTCCACAGCCAAAGATTAGTTCAGGCCTAAGTCATTTCCAGCTACCATGGAAACCAAGTTCTATGGCAGCACATATGTATCTAAGTGGATATGACACATAAGGAAGGCAGTGTGGTGGTGAATTTCAACTTGACGAAGAAGCAGCACAGCTTGCCAGTGCCAAAACAACTCCACCTGCATCATGAACTTCACATTCATTCACCTGTCCTGGCAGCTATCTAAGAAACCCTGTTTGGTCACTTCTGCTCCAAAGCCAATTGAGCCCAGGGCGATGGAATCAAGCATATTGAGCACCCACACAAAGTAACATGTTGCTCTTCACTCAAGTCGCTAAAAACTCTACAGCCAAAGACAAGTTCAGCGCACAAGCCATGTCCCGTTATCATGGAAACCAAGTGCTCTGACATCACATATGTGGAACCGTGGATATGACATCTAGCGAAGGTAGTGTGGTGGTGAATTTCAACTGTCTGAAGCAGCAGCACAGCTCCTCCAGTGCCAAAACAGCTCCACCTGGCTCATGAACTTCACATACCATCAGCTGTTTTGGCAGCTATCTAGGAAACCCTGCTTGGTTAGTTCCGCTCCAATGCCCATTAAGCCCAGGTGGATGGAATCAAGCACATTGAGCACCCACACAAAATTAACATGTTGCTCCTGAAACAAAGCGCTCAAAAAATCACAGGCAAAGACAAGTTCAGCGCCTAAGCCATTTCCCGTTTCCATGGAAATCAAGTGCTCTGGCAGCACTTATGTGGAACTGCGGATATGACACCTCAGGAAGGTAGTGTGGTGCTGAGTTTCAACTGTCCGAAGCAGCAGCAGAGCTCTTTCAGTGCCAAAACAACTCCACCTGGCTCATGAACTTCACATACCATCAGCTGTCCTGGCAGCTATCAAGGAAACCCTGTTTGGTCCCTTGTGATCCAATGCCCTTTGAGGCCAGTGGGATGGAAACAAGCATATTGAGCACCCACACACACACAACTAACATGGAGCTCCTCACTCAAGCGCTCAAAACTCTACAGCCATAGAAAATTTCAGCGCCCGAGGCATTTCCCGTTGCCATGGAAACCAAGTGCTCTGGCACCACATACGTGTGAAAGTGCATATAACACCTAAGGAAGGTATTGTGGAGGTGAATGGCCTCTGCCCGAAGCAGCAGCACAGCTCTTCCAGTGCCAAAAGAACTCCCCCTGGCTCATGAACTTCACATACCTTCAGCTGTCCGGGCAGCTATCTAGGGAACCCTGTTTGGTCAGTTCCTCTCCAATGCCCGTTTTGCCCAGAGTGATGGAATCAAGCAGGTTGAGCACCCAAAGAAAACTAACATCGAGCTGCTCCTGATTCAAGGCGTTGAAAACTCCACAGACGAAGACAAGTGCAGCGCCCAAGTCATTTCCCGTTGCCATGGTAACCAAATGCTTTGTCAGCATATACATCTCTAAGTGGATATGACACCTCGGAAGGTAGTGTGGTGGTGAATTTCAACTCTACGAAGCAGCAGCACAGCTCTTCCAGCGATAATACAACTCGATTTGGCTCATGAAATTCACATACCATCACCTCTCCCGGCATCTATCTTGGAAACCCTGTTTGGTCACTTCTGCTCCAATGCCAATTGAGCACAGTGGGGTGCAAACAAGCATATTGAGCACCCGCATAAAACTAACATCTTGCTCCACATTCAAGGCGCTCAAAACTCCACAACCAAAGACAAGTTCAGGGCACAAGCCATTTCCAGTTGTCATGGAAACCAAGTGCTCTGGCAGCATAAATGTGTGTAAGTGAATATGAACCTAGGGCAGGTAATGTGGTGGTGAATGGCCACTGCCCGAAGAAGCAGCATAGCTCTTCCAGTGCCAAAACAACTCCACCTGGCTCATCAACTTCACAAACCATCAGCTGTCCTGACAGCTATCAAGCAAACCCTGTTTGGTCACAGGCGGTCAAATGCCCATTGAGCCCAGTGGGATGAAATCAAGCAGGTTGAGCTCCCAAACATAACTAAAATGCAGCTGCACAATCAAGGCGCTGAAAACTCCATCGCCAATGACAAGTTCAGTGCCGAAACCATTTCCCATTCCCATTGAAACCAAATGCTCTGGCAGCACATATTTCTGAAAGTGGATGTGACACCTAAGGAAGGTAGTGTGGTGGTGAATGGCCACCACCCGAAGCAGCAGCACAGCTCTTCCTGTGCCAAACAAACTCCACCTGGCTCATCAACTTCACATACCATCAGCTGTCCTGGCAGCTATCTAGGAAAACCTGTTTGGTCACGTGCGGTCCAAATGCCCATGGAGCCAATTGTGATTTAAAAAAACAGGATGATCACACACACACAACTAACATGTAGCTCCTAACTCAAAGCAGTCATAACTCCACAGCCAAACACAAGTTCAGCGCCCAAGCCATTTCTCGCTGCCATGGAAACCAAGTGCTCTGGCAGCCCATATTTCTGAAAGTGGATATGACACCTATGGAAGGTTGTGTGGTGGTGAATGGCCACTGCTCAAAGCAGCAGCACAGCTCTTTCAGTGCCAAAACAACTCCACCTGGCTCATGAAATTCACCTGGAATCAGCTGTCCTGGTAGCTATCCAGGAAACCCTGTTTGTTCACTTGCTGTCCAATGCACATTGAACCCAGGGGGATGGAATCAAGCAGCTTGACAACCCAAGAAAAACTAACATGGAATTCCTCACTAAAGGTGCTGAAACCCCACAGAAAAGACAAGTTCAACGCACAAGCCATTTTCCGCTGCCATGGAAACCAAGTGTTCTGGCAGCACATACGTATCTAACTGGATATGACACCTAACCAAGGTAGTATAGTGGTGAATTTCAACTGCCCGAAGCAGCAACACAGCTCTTCCAGTGCCAAAACAACTCCTCCTGGCTCATTAACGTAACATACCATCATCTGTCCTGGCAGCTATCTAGCAAACACTGTTGAGTCACTTGTGGTCCAATGCTCGTTGGTCCCAATGTGATGGACTCAAGCAGATTCACAGCCCAAACAAAACTAACATGTAGCTGCTCACTCAAGGCGCTCCAAACTCCATCGCCAAAGACAAGTTCATCGCTCAAGCCTTTTCCCGATGGCATGGAGACCAAGTGCTCTGGCAGCACATATGTGTGTATGTGGATATGACACCTAGGGAAGGTAGTGTGGTGGTGAATGGCCAAGCCAGAAGCAGCAACACAGCTCTTCCAGTGCCAAAACAACTCCACCTGGCTCATGAACTTCACATACCATCAGCTGTCCTGGCAGCTATCTAGGAAACCGTGATTGCTCTCTTCCGCACCAATGCCCAATTTCCCCAGTGTGATGGAATCAAGCATATTTAGCACCCACACAAAACTAACATGGAGCTCCTGACTCAAGGCGCTCAAAACTCCATCACCAAAGACAAATTTAGCACCCAAGCCATTTCCCGTTGCCATGGAAACCAAGTGCTCTGGCAGCACATATGTCTGAAACTGGATATGAAACCTATGGTAGGAAATTTGTTGGTTAATGTCAGCTGCCCGAACAAGCAAAACAGCTCTTCCAGTGCCAAAACAACTCCACCTGCCTCATCAACTTCACATACCATCAGCTGTACCGGCAGCTATCTAGGAAACCCTGTTAGGTCACTTCCGGTGTAATGCCCCTTGCTGTTAGTGTGATGGAATCAAGCAGCTTAAGCACCCACACAAAATTAACTTGGACATCCTCACTCAAGGCACTCAAAACTCCACAGCAAAAGAGAAGTTCAGCGCTGAAGCCATATCCGGTTGCCATGGAAACCAAGTGCTCTGGCAGCACATATGTGTGTAAGTGGATATGACACCTAGGGAAGTTAGTGTGGTGGTGAATGGCCACTACCTGAAGCAGCAACACAGCTCTTCCAGTGTCAAAACAACTCCACCTGGCTCATGAATTTCACATACCATCAGCTGTCCTGGCAATTAGATAAGAAACCCTGTTTGATCACTTCCGCTCAAATGTCCTTAAAGAGCATTGGGATGGAATCAAGCATGTTGAGCACCAACACACACTACCATGGAGCGCCTCACTCAAGGCGCCCAAAACTCCACAGCCAAAGACAAGCACAGCGCCCAAGCCATATCCCATTGCAATGGAGACCAAGTGCTCTGCCAGCATGTATGTGCAACTCTTAATGTGACACCAAAAGAATATAGGTCCAATAGTGAACGGCAAATGCCCGAAGCAGCAGCACAGCTCTCCAGTGCCAAAACAACTCCACCTGGCTCATGAACTTAACATGCCATCAGCTGTCCTGACAGCTATCTAGGAAACCCTGTTTGGTCACTTCCGCTCCAATGCCCATGGAGACCACTAGGATAGAATCAAGCATGTTGACCACCCACACACAAAACTGACATGGAGCTCCTCATTCAAGGCACTCAAAACTGCACAGCCAAAGACAAGTTCAGCGCCTAAGCCATTTCCCGCTGCCATGGAAACTAAGTGCCCTGGCAGCACATATGTGAAACACTGAATGTGACACCAAAGGAATGTAGGTTCTCTAAAGAATGACAACTGCCAAAGCAGCAGCACAGCTCTTCCAGTGCCAAAACAACTCCACCTGGCTCATCAACCTCACCTACCATCAGCTGTCCTGGCAGCTATCTAGGAAACCCTGTTTCGTCACTTTCGCTCAAATGCCCGTTAAGACCATTGGGATGCAATCAAGCAGCTTGAGCACCTAAAGAAAACTAACATGAAGCTCCTCACTCAAGGCGCTCAAATCTCCACAACCAAAGACAAGTTCAGCGCCCAAGCCAAAACATATTGCCATGGAAACCAAGTGCTCTGGCAGTACATATGGCTGAAACTGGATATGATACCTAAGGAATGTAGTGTGGTGGTGAATGGCCACTGCTCGAAGCAGCAGCACAGCTCTTCCAGTGCAAAAACAACTCCACCTGGCTCATCAACTTCACATACCATCAGCTGTCCTATCAGCTATCTAGGAAACCCTGTTTGGTCACTTCCGCTCCAATGCCCAGTGAGCCCAGTTTGATGGAATTAACCAGGTTGATCACCCACACAAACTAACATGTAGTTCCTCACTCAAGGTGCTCAAAACTCCACAGCCAAAGGAAAGTTCAGCACCAAAGCCATTTCCTGTTGCCATGGAAACGAAGTGTTCTGGCAGCACATATGTGTGAAAGTGGATATGTCCCCTTAAGGAAGGTAGTGTGGTGGTGAATGGCAACTGTCCGAAGCAGCAGCACAGCTCTTCCAGTGCCAAAACAACTCCACCTGGCTCATCAACTTCACATACCATCAGCTGTCCTTGCAGCTATCTAGGAAACCCTGTTTGGTCACTCCGGTCAAATGCCCTTTGTCCTCAGTGTGATGGAATCAAGCATGTTGAGAACCGACACAAAACTAACATGGAGCTCCTCACTCAAGGCGCTGAAAACTCCACAGCCAAAGACAAGTTCAGCGCCCAAGCCATTTCCCCATTTCCATGGAAACCAAGTAATCTAGCAGCACATATGTCTTAAACGGCATATTACACCAAGGGAAGGTAGTTTGTTGGTTATGTCAACTGTCCGAAGCAGCAACCCAGCTCTTTCAGTGGCAAAAGAACTCCACCTGGCTCATTAACTTCCCATAGAATCAGCTGTCCTGGCAGCTATCTAGGAAACCCAGTTTACTCACTTGCAGACCAAATACCCATGGAGCCCAGTGTGATTTAAAGGAGCAGGATGATCACACACACAAAACCAACATGCAGCTCCTCACTCAAGGTGCTCAAAACTCCATTGCAAAAGACATGTTCAGCACCCAAACCATTTCCCGTTGCCATGGAAACCAAGTGATCTGGCAGTACATATGTGGAACAGTGGATATGACAACTAAGGAACGTAGTGTGGTGGTGAATAGCAACTACTCGAATCAGCACCACAGCTCTTCCAGTGCCAAAACAACTCTACCTGGCTCATGAACTTCACATACCATCAGCTGTCCTGGCAGCTATCTAGGAAACACTGTTTGGTCACTTCTGCTACTATCCAAAAACAACTAACATGGAGCTCCTCACTCAAGGCGCTCTAAACTTCACAGCCAAAGACAAGTTCAGCTTCGAAGATATTTACCGTTGCCATGGAAACCAAGTGCTCTGGCAGCACATATGTCTGAACCTGGATAGGACTCCTAGAGAAGGTAGTGTGGTGGTGAATGGTAACTGCCCGAAGCAGCAGTACAGCTCTTCCAGTGCCAAAACAACTCCACCTGGCTCATGAACTTCACATACCATCAGCTGTCCTGGCAGGTATCTAGGAAACACTGTTTGGTCGCTTACGCTCCGAGGCCATGGAGCCCAGTGCGATGAAATCAAGCAGCTTGAGCACCCACACAAAACTAACATGGAGCTGGCCACTCAAGCTGCGCAAAACTCCACAGCCAAAGAAAGTTCATTGCCCAAGCCATTTCCCGTTGCCATGGAAACCAAGTGCTCTGGCAGACATATGTGTGAATGTGGATATGACACCTAGGGAAGGTAGTGTGGTGGTGAATTTCAACGTCCCAAAGAAGCAGCAACAGCTCTTCCAGTGCCAAAACAACTCTACCTGGCTCATGAACTTCACATAGCATCAGCTGTCCTGGCAGCTATCTAAGAAACCCGGTTTGGTCACTTGCGGTCAAATGCCTTTTGAGCCCAGTGTGATGGGTCAACCAGGTTGAGCACCCACACAAAACTAGCACGGATCTCCTCACTCAAGGCGCTCAAAACGACACAGCCAAAGACAAGTTCAGCGCCCAAGCCATTTTCCCTTGTCAGGGAAACCAAGTGCTCTGGCAGCACATATATGTGAAAGTTTATATGACACCTAAGGAAGGTAGTGTGGTGGTGAATTTCAATGTCCCAAAGAAGCAGCACTGCTGTTCTAGTGCCAAAACAACTCCACCTAGCTCATCAACTTCACATACCATCAGCTGTCCTGGCAGGCATAGGAAACCCTGTTTGGTCACATGCTGTCAAATGTCGATTGGGCTCAGCGTGATGGATCAACCAGGTTGAGCACCCAAACAAAACTAACATGGAGCTCCTCACTCAAGGCGCTCAAAACTCCACAGCCAAAGACAAATTCATCGCCTTAGCCATTTCCCGTTGGCATGGAAACCAAGTGCTCTGGCAGCACATATGTCTGAAAGTCGATATGACACCAATGGAAGGTAGTGTGGTGGTGAATGTCCACCTCCCGAAGCAGAAACACAGCTCTTCCAGGGATAAAACAACTCCACCTGGCTCATCAACTTCACATACCATCAGCTGTCCTGGCAGCCATCTGGAAAACAATGTTTGGTCACTTGCGGTCCAAAATGCCAATGGAGCCCAGTGTGCTTTAAGCTAGCAGGATGATCACACACACACAACTAACATGGAGCTCCACACTCAAGGCGCTCAAAACTCCACAGCCAAAGACAAGTTCAGGGCACAAGCCATTTCCAGTTGCCATGGAAACCAAGTGCTCTGGCTGAACATATGTCTGAAACTGGATATGACACCAAGGGAAGGTAGTGTGGTGGTGAATGGCCAATGCCAGAAGCAGCAGCACAGCTCTTCCAGTGCCGAAACAACTCCACCTGGCTCATGAACTTCAAACATAATCAGCTGTCCTGGCAGCTATCTAGGAAACCCAGTTTGGTCATTTCTGTTCCAATGCCCTTTGAGACTAGTGTGATGGAATCAAGCATGTTGAGCACCCACACAAAACTAATATGAAGATCCTAATTAAAGGTGCTTAAAACTCCTCAGCCAAAGACAAGTTTAGCCCCCAAGCCATTTCCCGTTGCCATGGAAACCAAGTGCTCTGGCAGCACATATATGTGAAACTGTATATGACACCTAGGGAAGGTAGCGTGGTGGTGAATTTCAACTCCACGAAGCAGCAGCACAGCTTTTCCAGTGCCAAAACAACTCCACCTGGCTCATGAACTTCACATACCATCAGCTGTCCTGGAAGATCTCTAGGAAACACTGTTTGGTCAGTTCCGCTCCGAAGCCCATGGAGCACACTGCGATGAAATCAAGCAGCTTGAGCACCCAAACAAAACTAACATGGAGCTGCGCACTCAAGGCTCCCAAAACTCCACAGCCAAAGAAAGTTCATTGCCCAAGCCATTTCCCATTGCCATGTAAACCAAGTGCTCTGGCAGACATATGATTGAATGTGATATGACACTTAAGGAAGGTAGTGTGGTGGTGAATGGCCACTGAATGAAGCTGCAGCACAGCTCTTCCAGTGCCAAAAGAACTCCACCTCGCTCATGAACTTCACATACAATCAGCTGTCCTGGCAGCTATCAAGGAAACCATGTTTGGTCACTTGTGCTCCAATGCACTTTAAGACCAGAGGGATGAATCAAGCATGTTGAGCACCCACAAAAAACTAATATGTGGCTCCTTACTCAAGGCGCTCAAAATTCCACATCAAAGACAAGTTCAGTGCCCAAGCTATTTCCCGTTGCCTTTGAAACCAAGTGCTCTGGCAGCACATATGTGGAACCGTGAAGGTGACACATACAGAACACAATTTGGTGGTGAATGGCCAATGCCCGAAGCAGCAACAGCTCTTCCAGTGCCAAAACAACTCTACCTGGCTCATGAACTTCACATAGCATCAGCTGTCCTGGCAGCTATCTAGGAAACCCGGTTTGGTCACTTGTGGTCAAATGCCTTTTGAGCCCAGTGTGATGGGTCAACCAGGTTGAGCACCCACACAAAACTAACATGGAGCTCCTCACTCAAGGCGCTCAAAATGACACAGCCAAAGACAAGTTCAGCGCCCAAGCCATTTTCCCTTGTCAGGGAAACCAAGTGCTCTGGCAGCACATATATGTGAAAGTTTATATGACACCTAGGAAGGTAGTATGGTGGTGAATTTCAACGTCCCAAAGAAGCAGCACTGCTGTTCTAGTGCCAAAACAACTCCACCTTGCTCATCAACTTCACATACCATCAGCTGTCCTGGCAGGCATAGGAAACCCTGTTTGGTCACATGCTGTCAAATGCCGATTGGGCTCAGTGTGATGGATCAACCAGGTTGAGCACCCAAACAAAACTAACACGCAGCTCCTCACTCAAGGCGCTCAAAACTCCAGAGCCAAAGACAAGTTCATGGCCCTAGCCATTTCCCGTTGGCATGGAAACCAAGTGCTCTGGCAGCACATATGTCTGAAAGTGGATATGACACTTATGGAAGGTAGTGTGGTGGTGAATGTCCACCTCCCGAAGCAGAAACACAGCTCTTCCAGGGATAAAACAACTCCACCTGGCTCATCAACTTCACATACCATCAGCTGTCCTGGCAGCTATCTAGGAAACAATGTTTGGTCACTTGCTATCCAAAATGCCAATGGAGCCCAGTGTGCTTTAAGCTAGCAGGATGATAACACACACACAACTAACATGGAGCTCCTCACTCAAGGCGCTCAAAACTCCACAGCCAAACACAAGCTCAGCGCCTAAGCCATTTCCCGTTGCCATGCACACCATGTGCTCTGGCAGCACATATGTGGAACAGTTGATGTGACACATGGAGAACACAGTGTGGTGTGAATGGCCAATGCCAGAAGCAGCAGCACAGCTCTTCCAGTGCCAAAACAATTCCACATGGCTCATGAACTTCACATGCCATCAGCTGTCCTGGCAGCTATCTAGGAAACCCTGTTTGAATACTTCCGCTCCAATGCTCAATGAGCAAAGTGTGATTCAAAATGCAACTTGAGCACCCAAAGAAAACCAACATGGAGCTCCTCACTAAGGGCACTCAAAACTCCACAGCCAAAGACAAGTTCAACGCCCAAAGCCATTTCCCGCCAACATGGAAACCAAGTGCTCTGGCAGCAGATATATGGTACACTGAATGTGACAACAAGGGAATGTAGGTTATCTGATGAATGACCTCTGCCCGAAGCAGCAGCACAGCTCTTCCACTGCGAAAACAACTCCACCTGGCTCATGAACTTCACATACCATAATCTGTCCTGGCAGCTATCTAGGAACCTTGCTTGGTCACTCCCGGTCAAATGCCTTTAGACCCCAATGTGATGGAATCAAGCAGCTTGAGAACCCACAGAAATTACGATGGAGTTCCTCCCTCAAGGCGCTCAATACTCCACAACGAAAGACAGTTTCAGCGCCTAAGCCATTTCCCGTTGCCATGGAAACCAAGTGTTGTGGCAGCACATACATCTGTAGGTGGATATGACACCAAGGGAATGTATTGTGGTGGTGAATGGCCACTGCCCGAAGCAGCAAAACAGCTCTTCCAGTGCCAAAACAACTCCACCTGGCTCATGAACTTCACATACCATCAGCTCTCCAGGTAGCTATACAGGAAATCCTGTGTCCTCACTTCTGGTCCAATGCCCATTGAGCCCAGTGTGATGGAATCAACCAGGTTGAGAACCCACACAAAACGAACATGGAGCTCCTCACTGAAGGCGCTCAAAACTCCACAACAAAAGACAAGTTCAGCGCCCAAACCCATTTCCCGTTGCGATGGAAACCAAATGTTCTGGCAGCACATATGTGGAACAGTGGATGTGACACATAGAGAACACAGTGAGGTGGTGAATTTCAACTGATCGAAGCTGCAACAGCTCTTCCAGTGACAAAAAAACTCCACCTGGCTCATGAACTTCACATACTACAGTTGTCCTGACAGCTATCTAGGAAACCCTGTTGCGTCACTTGCGGTCCAATGCCCATGACACCAGTGGGATTAAAACAAGCATGTTGAGCACCCACACACAACTAACATGGAGCTCCTCATTCAAGACACTCAAAACTCCACAGCCAAAGACAAGCTCAGCTCCCAAGCCATTTCCCGTTGCCATGGAAACCAAGTGCTCTGGCAGCACATATGTCTCTAAGTGGATATGACACCAAGGGAATATAGTGTGGTGGTGAATGGCCACTGCCCGAAGCAGCAACACAGCTCTTCCACTGCCAAAACAACTCGACCTGGCTCATGAACTTCACATACCATCAGCTGTCCTGGCAGCTATCTAGGAAACCCTGTTTGGTCATTTCTGCAGCAATGCCCATTGAGACCAGTGGGATTGAAACAAGCATGTTGAGCACCCACACAAAATTAACATGGAGCTCCTCATTCAAGGCGCTCAAAACCTCACCCCAAAGACAAGTTCAACGCCCAAACCATTTCCCGTTGCTATGGAAACCAAGTGCTCTAGCAGCAAGTATGTGCAATTGTGGATGTGACACCAAGGAAATATAGGTCCGCTAGTGAATGGCCACTGCCCGAAGCAGCAGCACAGCTCTTCCAGTGCCAAAACAACTCCACCTGGCTCATGAACTTCACATACGATCAGCTGTCCTGGCAGCTATCTAGGAAATCCTGTTTGGTCATTTCTGCTCCAATGCCGTTTAAGACCAGTGGGATGGAATCAATCATGTTGAGCACCCACACAAAACTAACATGGAGCTCCTCACTCAAGGCGCTCAAAATTCCACATCAAAAACAAGTTCAGCGCCCAAGCCATTTCCCGTTGTCATGGAAACCAAGTACTTTGATAGCACATATGTGTGTAAGTGTATATGACAATTAGGGAAGGTAGTGTGGTGTTGAATTGCCACTTCCAGAAGCAGTAGCACAGCACTTCCAGTGCCAAAAGAACTCCACCTGGCTCATAAACTTCACATACCATCAGCTGTCCTGGCAGCTATCTAGGAAACACGGTTTGGTCACTTGCGGTCCAATGCCCATGGAGCCCAGGGGGACGGAATTAAGCAGCTTGAGCACCCACAGAAAACTAACATGGAGCTCCTGACTCAAGGCATCCAAAACTCCACAGCCAAAGACAAGTTGAGCTCCCAAGCCATTTCCCGTTGCCATGGAACGAAGTGTTCTGGCAGCACATATGTCTGTAAGTGGATATGACACCTAAGGAAGGTAGTGTGGTGGTGAATTTAAACTGACCGAAGCAGAAACACAGCTCTTCCAGTGCCAAAACAACTCCACCTGGCTCATCAACTTCACATACCATCAGCTGTTCTAGCAGCTATCTAGGAAACCCTTTTTGGTCACTTGCGCTCCAATGCCCTTTAAAAGCAATGGGATGGAATAAAGCATGTTGAGCACCCACAGAAAAGTAATATGGAGCTCCTCACCCAAGGCGCTCAAAATTTCACAGCGAAAGACAAGTTCAGCGCCAAAGCCATTTCCCGTTGCCATGGAAACCAAGTGCTCTTAAAGCACATATGTGGAAAACTGAATGTGACACCAAGGGAATGTAGGTTCTCTGATGATTGACCACTGCCCGAAGCAGCAGCACAGCTCTTCCACTGCGAAAACAACTCCACCTGGCTCATGAACTTCACATACCATCAGCTGTCCTGGCAGCTATGTAGGAAACCCTGTTTGGTCAGTTGCAGTCAAACTCCCAATGGGCTCAGTGTGATGGAATCAAGCAGCTTGAGCACCGAAACAAAACCAACATGGAGGTGCCCACTCAAGGCGCTCAAAGCCTCACAGCCAAAGACAAGTTCATCGCCCTAACCATTTCCCATTGCCATGGAAACCAAGTGTTGTGGGAGCACATATGTCTGTAAGTGGATATGACAAACAGGGAAGGTAGTGTGGTGGAGAATGGCCACTGCCAGAAGCAGTAGCACAGCACTTCCAAGGCCAAAAGAACTCCACATGGCTCATAAACTTCACATACCATCAGCTGTCCTGGCAGCTATCTAGGAAACACGGTTTGGTCACTTGCGGTCCAATGCCCATGGAGCCCAGGGGGACGGAATTAAGCAGCTTGAGCACCCACAGATATCTAACATGGAGCTCCTGACTCCAGGCGCTCAAAACTTCAGAGCCAAAGACAAGTTGAGCGCCCAAGCCATTTCCCGTTGCCATGGAAACCAAGTGCTCTGGCAGCACATATGTCTCTCAGTGAATATGACACCAAAGAAAGGTAGTGTGGTGGTGAATTTCAACTGTCCGAAGCAGCAGCACAGATCTTCCAGTGCCAAACCAACTATACCTGGCGCATCAACTTCACATACCATCAGCTGTCCTGGCAGCTATCTAGGAAACAATGTTTGATCACTTCCGGTCAAATGCCCATTGAGACCAGGGGGATTGAACGAAGCATGTTGAGCACCCACACACAACTAACATGTAGCTCCTCACCCAAGGCGCTCAAAACTCCACACTCAAAGACAAGCTCAGCGCCCAAAGCCATTTCCCGTTGCCATGGAAACCAAGTGCTCTGGCAGCACATATTTCTGAAACTGGATATTACACCAAGGGAAGGTAGTGTGGTGGTGAATGGTCACTTCTTCAAGCAGTAATACAGCACTTCCAGTGCCAAAACAACTCCACCTGGCTCATCAACTTCACATACCATCAGCTCTCCTGGCAGCTATCTAGGAAACCCTGTTAGGTCAGCTTCTCTCCAATGCTCTTTAACACCAGTGGAATGGAATCAAGCATTTGAGCACCCAAACACAACTAACATGTAACATCTCACTAAAGGCGCTCAAAACTCCACAGCCAAAGACAAGTTCAGCGCTCAAGCATTTCCCGTTGCCATGGAAACCAAGTGCTCTGGCAGCACATATGTGTGAAAGTGGATATAACACCAAGGCAAGATAGTGTGGTGGTAATGGCCAATGCCAGAAGCAGCAACACAGCTCTTCTACTGCCCAAACAACACCACTTGGCTCATGAACTTCACATACCATCAGCTGTCCTGGCAGCTATGTAGGAAACCCTGTTTGGTCAGTTGCAGTCAAACGCCCAATGGGCTCAGTTGATGGAATCAAGCAGCTTGAGCACCGAAACAAAACCAACACGGAGGTGCCCATTCAAGGCGCTCAAAGCCTCACAGCCAAAGACAAGTTCATCGCCCTAACCATTTCCCGTTGCCATGGAAACCAAGTGTTGTGGCAGCACATATGTCTGTAAGTGGATATGACAAATAGGGAAGGTAGTGTGGTGGAGAATGGCCACTGCCAGAAGCAGTAGCACAGCACTTCCAGTGCCAAAAGAACTCCACCTGGCTCATAAACTTCACAAACCATCAGCTGTCCTGGCAGCTATCTAGGAAACACGGTTTGGTCACTTGCGGTCCAATGCCCATGGAGCCCAGGGGGACGGAATTAAGCAGCTTGAGCACACACAGATATCTAACATGGAGCTCCTGACTCAAGGCGCTCAAAACTTCAGAGCCAAAGACAAGTTGAGCGCCCAAGCCATTTCCCGTTGCCATGGAAACCAAGTTCTCTGGCAGCACATATGTCTCTCAGTGAATATGACACCAAAGAAAGGTAGTGTGGTGGTGAATTTCAACTGTCCGAAGCAGCAGCACAGATCTTCCAGTGCCAAACCAACTATACCTGGCGCATCAACTTCACATACCATCAGCTGTCCTGGCAGCTATCTAGGAAACAATGTTTGATCACTTCCGGTCAAATGCCCATGGAGACCAGGGGGATTGAACGAAGCATGTTGAGCACCCACACACAACTAACATGTAGCTCCTCACCAAAGGCGCTCAAAACTCCATAGCCAAAGACAAGCTCAGCGCCCAAAGCCATTTCCCGTTGCCATGGAAACCAAGTGCTCTGGCAGCACATATTTCTGAAACTGGATATTACACCAAGGGAAGGTAGTGTGGTGGTGAATGGCCACTTCTTCAAGCAGTAATACAGCACTTCCAGTGCCAAAACAACTCCACCTGGCTCATCAACTTCACATACCATCATCTGTTGGCAGCTATCTAGGAAACCCTGTTTGGTCACTTTCGCTCCAAAGCCCATGGAGCCCAGTGCGATCAAATCAAGCAGCTTGAGCACCCAACAAAACTAACATGGAGCTGCCCACTCAATGTGCTCAATACTCCACAGCCAAAGACAAGTTCAGTACCCAAGTCATTTCCCAATGCCATGGAAACCAAGTGCTCTGGCAGACATATGTGTGAGTGTGGATATGACACCTATGGAAGATAGTGTGGTGGTGAATGACCACTGTCCGAATCAGAAGCACACCACTTACAGTGCCAAAACAACTACACTTGGCTCATGAACTTCACGTACCATCAGCTGTCCTGGCAGCTATCTAGGAAACCATGTTTGGTCACTTGCGCACCAATGACCATTGAGCCCAGTGTGATGGAAATAATCAGGTTGAGAACCCACACAAAGCTAACATGGAGCTCCTCACTCAAGGCGCTCAAAACTCCAGAGCCAAAGATAAGTTCAGCGCACAAGCCATTTCTCTTTGCCATGGAAACCAAGTGTTCTGGCAGCACATATGTGGAACAGTGGATGTGACACATAGAGAACACAGTGTGGTGGTGAATGGCAACTGCCCGAAGCAGCAGCACAGGACTTCCAGTGCAAAACAACTCCACCTGGCTCATCAACTTCACATACCATCAGCTATCCTCGCAGCCATCTAGGAAACAATGTTTGGTCACTTGCGGTCCAAATACCATTGGAGCCCAGTGTGCTTTAAGCTAGCAGGATGATCACAAACACACAACTAGCATGGATCTCCTCACTCAAGGCGCTCAAAACTCCACAGCCAAACACAAGCTCAGCGCCTAAGCCATTTCCCGTTGCCATGGACACCAAGTACTCTGGCAGCACATATGTGGAACAGTTGATGTGACACATGGAGAACACAGTGTGGTGTGAATGGCAACTGCCAGAAGCAGCACAGCTCTTCCAGAGCCAAAACAACTCCACCTGGCTCATCAACTTCACATACCATCAGCTGTTCTAGCAGCTATCTAGGAAACCCTTTTTGGTCACTTGCGCTCCAATGCCCTTTAAGAGCAATGGGATGGAATAAAGCATGTTGAGCACCCACAAAAAAACTAATATGGAGCTCCTCACCCAAGGCGCTCAAAATTCCACAGCCAAAGAAAAGTTCAACGCTCAAAGCCATTTCCCGTTGCCATGGAAACCAAGTGCTCTTAAAGCACATATGTGGAAAACTGAATGTGACACCAAGGGAATGTAGGTTCTCTGATGAATGACCACTGCCCGAAGCAGCAGCACAGCTCTTCCACTGCGAAAACAACTCCACCTGGCTCATGAACTTCACATACCATCAGCTGTCCTGGCAGCTATGTAGGAAACCCTGTTTGGTCAGTTGCAGTCAAACTCCCAATGGGCTCAGTGTGATGGAATCAAGCAGCTTGAGCACCGAAACAAAACCAACATGGAGGTGCCCACTCAAGGCGCTCAAAGCCTCACAGCCAAAGACAAGTTCATCGCCCTAACCATTTCCCGTTGCCATGGAAACCAAGTGTTGTGGCAGCACATATGTCTGTAAGTGGATATGACAAATAGGGAAGGTAGTGTGGTGGAGAATGGCCACTGCCAGAAGCAGTAGCACAGCACTTCCAGTGCCAAAAGAACTCCACCTGGCTCATAAACTTCACATACCATCAGCTGTCCTGGCAGCTATCTAGGAAACACGGTTTGGTCACTTGCGGTCCAATGCCCATGGAGCCCAGGGGGACGGAATTAAGCAGCTTGAGCACACACAGATATCTAACATGGAGCTCCTGACTCCAGGCGCTCAAAACTTCAGAGCCAAAGACAAGTTGAGCGCCCAAGCCATTTCCCGTTGCCATGGAAACCAAGTGCTCTGGCAGCACATATGTCTCTCAGTGAATATGACACCAAAGAAAGGTAGTGTGGTGGTGAATTTCAACTGTCCGAAGCAGCAGCACAGATCTTCCAGTGCCAAACCAACTATACCTGGCGCATCAACTTCACATACCATCAGCTGTCCTGGCAGCTATCTAGGAAACAATGTTTGATCACTTCCGGTCAAATGCCCATTGAGACCAGGGGGATTGAACGAAGCATGTTGAGCACCCACACACAACTAACATGTAGCTCCTCACCCAAGGCGCTCAAAACTCCACACTCAAAGACAAGCTCAGCGCCCAAAGCCATTTCCCGTTGCCATGGAAACCAAGTGCTCTGGCAGCACATATTTCTGAAACTGGATATTACACCAAGGGAAGGTAGTGTGGTGGTGAATGGTCACTTCTTCAAGCAGTAATACAGCACTTCCAGTGCCAAAACAACTCCACCTGGCTCATCAACTTCACATACCATCAGCTCTCCTGGCAGCTATCTAGGAAACCCTGTTAGGTCAGCTTCTCTCCAATGCTCTTTAACACCAGTGGAATGGAATCAAGCATTTGAGCACCCAAACACAACTAACATGTAACATCTCACTAAAGGCGCTCAAAACTCCACAGCCAAAGACAAGTTCAGCGCTCAAGCATTTCCCGTTGCCATGGAAACCAAGTGCTCTGGCAGCACATATGTGTGAAAGTGGATATAACACCAAGGCAAGATAGTGTGGTGGTAATGGCCAATGCCAGAAGCAGCAACACAGCTCTTCTACTGCCCAAACAACACCACTTGGCTCATGAACTTCACATACCATCAGCTGTCCTGGCAGCTATGTAGGAAACCCTGTTTGGTCAGTTGCAGTCAAACGCCCAATGGGCTCAGTTGATGGAATCAAGCAGCTTGAGCACCGAAACAAAACCAACACGGAGGTGCCCATTCAAGGCGCTCAAAGCCTCACAGCCAAAGACAAGTTCATCGCCCTAACCATTTCCCGTTGCCATGGAAACCAAGTGTTGTGGCAGCACATATGTCTGTAAGTGGATATGACAAATAGGGAAGGTAGTGTGGTGGAGAATGGCCACTGCCAGAAGCAGTAGCACAGCACTTCCAGTGCCAAAAGAACTCCACCTGGCTCATAAACTTCACAAACCATCAGCTGTCCTGGCAGCTATCTAGGAAACACGGTTTGGTCACTTGCGGTCCAATGCCCATGGAGCCCAGGGGGACGGAATTAAGCAGCTTGAGCACACACAGATATCTAACATGGAGCTCCTGACTCAAGGCGCTCAAAACTTCAGAGCCAAAGACAAGTTGAGCGCCCAAGCCATTTCCCGTTGCCATGGAAACCAAGTTCTCTGGCAGCACATATGTCTCTCAGTGAATATGACACCAAAGAAAGGTAGTGTGGTGGTGAATTTCAACTGTCCGAAGCAGCAGCACAGATCTTCCAGTGCCAAACCAACTATACCTGGCGCATCAACTTCACATACCATCAGCTGTCCTGGCAGCTATCTAGGAAACAATGTTTGATCACTTCCGGTCAAATGCCCATGGAGACCAGGGGGATTGAACGAAGCATGTTGAGCACCCACACACAACTAACATGTAGCTCCTCACCAAAGGCGCTCAAAACTCCATAGCCAAAGACAAGCTCAGCGCCCAAAGCCATTTCCCGTTGCCATGGAAACCAAGTGCTCTGGCAGCACATATTTCTGAAACTGGATATTACACCAAGGGAAGGTAGTGTGGTGGTGAATGGCCACTTCTTCAAGCAGTAATACAGCACTTCCAGTGCCAAAACAACTCCACCTGGCTCATCAACTTCACATACCATCATCTGTTGGCAGCTATCTAGGAAACCCTGTTTGGTCACTTTCGCTCCAAAGCCCATGGAGCCCAGTGCGATCAAATCAAGCAGCTTGAGCACCCAACAAAACTAACATGGAGCTGCCCACTCAATGTGCTCAATACTCCACAGCCAAAGACAAGTTCAGTACCCAAGTCATTTCCCAATGCCATGGAAACCAAGTGCTCTGGCAGACATATGTGTGAGTGTGGATATGACACCTATGGAAGATAGTGTGGTGGTGAATGACCACTGTCCGAATCAGAAGCACACCACTTACAGTGCCAAAACAACTACACTTGGCTCATGAACTTCACGTACCATCAGCTGTCCTGGCAGCTATCTAGGAAACCATGTTTGGTCACTTGCGCACCAATGACCATTGAGCCCAGTGTGATGGAAATAATCAGGTTGAGAACCCACACAAAGCTAACATGGAGCTCCTCACTCAAGGCGCTCAAAACTCCAGAGCCAAAGATAAGTTCAGCGCACAAGCCATTTCTCTTTGCCATGGAAACCAAGTGTTCTGGCAGCACATATGTGGAACAGTGGATGTGACACATAGAGAACACAGTGTGGTGGTGAATGGCAACTGCCCGAAGCAGCAGCACAGGACTTCCAGTGCAAAACAACTCCACCTGGCTCATCAACTTCACATACCATCAGCTATCCTCGCAGCCATCTAGGAAACAATGTTTGGTCACTTGCGGTCCAAATACCATTGGAGCCCAGTGTGCTTTAAGCTAGCAGGATGATCACAAACACACAACTAGCATGGATCTCCTCACTCAAGGCGCTCAAAACTCCACAGCCAAACACAAGCTCAGCGCCTAAGCCATTTCCCGTTGCCATGGACACCAAGTACTCTGGCAGCACATATGTGGAACAGTTGATGTGACACATGGAGAACACAGTGTGGTGTGAATGGCAACTGCCAGAAGCAGCACAGCTCTTCCAGAGCCAAAACAACTCCACCTGGCTCATCAACTTCACATACCATCAGCTGTTCTAGCAGCTATCTAGGAAACCCTTTTTGGTCACTTGCGCTCCAATGCCCTTTAAGAGCAATGGGATGGAATAAAGCATGTTGAGCACCCACAAAAAAACTAATATGGAGCTCCTCACCCAAGGCGCTCAAAATTCCACAGCCAAAGAAAAGTTCAACGCTCAAAGCCATTTCCCGTTGCCATGGAAACCAAGTGCTCTTAAAGCACATATGTGGAAAACTGAATGTGACACCAAGGGAATGTAGGTTCTCTGATGAATGACCACTGCCCGAAGCAGCAGCACAGCTCTTCCACTGCGAAAACAACTCCACCTGGCTCATGAACTTCACATACCATCAGCTGTCCTGGCAGCTATGTAGGAAACCCTGTTTGGTCAGTTGCAGTCAAACTCCCAATGGGCTCAGTGTGATGGAATCAAGCAGCTTGAGCACCGAAACAAAACCAACATGGAGGTGCCCACTCAAGGCGCTCAAAGCCTCACAGCCAAAGACAAGTTCATCGCCCTAACCATTTCCCGTTGCCATGGAAACCAAGTGTTGTGGCAGCACATATGTCTGTAAGTGGATATGACAAATAGGGAAGGTAGTGTGGTGGAGAATGGCCACTGCCAGAAGCAGTAGCACAGCACTTCCAGTGCCAAAAGAACTCCACCTGGCTCATAAACTTCACATACCATCAGCTGTCCTGGCAGCTATCTAGGAAACACGGTTTGGTCACTTGCGGTCCAATGCCCATGGAGCCCAGGGGGACGGAATTAAGCAGCTTGAGCACACACAGATATCTAACATGGAGCTCCTGACTCCAGGCGCTCAAAACTTCAGAGCCAAAGACAAGTTGAGCGCCCAAGCCATTTCCCGTTGCCATGGAAACCAAGTGCTCTGGCAGCACATATGTCTCTCAGTGAATATGACACCAAAGAAAGGTAGTGTGGTGGTGAATTTCAACTGTCCGAAGCAGCAGCACAGATCTTCCAGTGCCAAACCAACTATACCTGGCGCATCAACTTCACATACCATCAGCTGTCCTGGCAGCTATCTAGGAAACAATGTTTGATCACTTCCGGTCAAATGCCCATTGAGACCAGGGGGATTGAACGAAGCATGTTGAGCACCCACACACAACTAACATGTAGCTCCTCACCCAAGGCGCTCAAAACTCCACACTCAAAGACAAGCTCAGCGCCCAAAGCCATTTCCCGTTGCCATGGAAACCAAGTGCTCTGGCAGCACATATTTCTGAAACTGGATATTACACCAAGGGAAGGTAGTGTGGTGGTGAATGGTCACTTCTTCAAGCAGTAATACAGCACTTCCAGTGCCAAAACAACTCCACCTGGCTCATCAACTTCACATACCATCAGCTCTCCTGGCAGCTATCTAGGAAACCCTGTTAGGTCAGCTTCTCTCCAATGCTCTTTAACACCAGTGGAATGGAATCAAGCATTTGAGCACCCAAACACAACTAACATGTAACATCTCACTAAAGGCGCTCAAAACTCCACAGCCAAAGACAAGTTCAGCGCTCAAGCATTTCCCGTTGCCATGGAAACCAAGTGCTCTGGCAGCACATATGTGTGAAAGTGGATATAACACCAAGGCAAGATAGTGTGGTGGTAATGGCCAATGCCAGAAGCAGCAACACAGCTCTTCTACTGCCCAAACAACACCACTTGGCTCATGAACTTCACATACCATCAGCTGTCCTGGCAGCTATGTAGGAAACCCTGTTTGGTCAGTTGCAGTCAAACGCCCAATGGGCTCAGTTGATGGAATCAAGCAGCTTGAGCACCGAAACAAAACCAACACGGAGGTGCCCATTCAAGGCGCTCAAAGCCTCACAGCCAAAGACAAGTTCATCGCCCTAACCATTTCCCGTTGCTATGGAAACCAAGTGTTGTGGCAGCACATATGTCTGTAAGTGGATATGACAAATAGGGAAGGTAGTGTGGTGGAGAATGGCCACTGCCAGAAGCAGTAGCACAGCACTTCCAGTGCCAAAAGAACTCCACCTGGCTCATAAACTTCACAAACCATCAGCTGTCCTGGCAGCTATCTAGGAAACACGGTTTGGTCACTTGCGGTCCAATGCCCATGGAGCCCAGGGGGACGGAATTAAGCAGCTTGAGCACACACAGATATCTAACATGGAGCTCCTGACTCAAGGCGCTCAAAACTTCAGAGCCAAAGACAAGTTGAGCGCCCAAGCCATTTCCCGTTGCCATGGAAACCAAGTTCTCTGGCAGCACATATGTCTCTCAGTGAATATGACACCAAAGAAAGGTAGTGTGGTGGTGAATTTCAACTGTCCGAAGCAGCAGCACAGATCTTCCAGTGCCAAACCAACTATACCTGGCGCATCAACTTCACATACCATCAGCTGTCCTGGCAGCTATCTAGGAAACAATGTTTGATCACTTCCTGTCAAATGCCCATTGAGACCAGGGGGATTGAACGAAGCATGTTGAGCACCCACACACAACTAACATGTAGCTCCTCACCAAAGGCGCTCAAAACTCCATAGCCAAAGACAAGCCCAGCGCCCAAAGCCATTTCCCGTTGCCATGGAAACCAAGTGCTCTGGCAGCACATATTTCTGAAACTGGATATTACACCAAGGGAAGGTAGTGTGGTGGTGAATGGTCACTTCTTCAAGCAGTAATACAGCACTTCCAGTGCCAAAACAACTCCACCTGGCTCATCAACTTCACATACCATCATCTGTTGGCAGCTATCTAGGAAACCCTGTTTGGTCACTTTCGCTCCAAAGCCCATGGAGCCCAGTGCGATCAAATCAAGCAGCTTGAGCACCCAACAAAACTAACATGGAGCTGCCCACTCAATGTGCTCAATACTCCACAGCCAAAGACAAGTTCAGTACCCAAGTCATTTCCCAATGCCATGGAAACCAAGTGCTCTGGCAGACATATGTGTGAGTGTGGATATGACACCTATGGAAGATAGTGTGGTGGTGAATGACCACTGTCCGAATCAGAAGCACACCACTTACAGTGCCAAAACAACTACACTTGGCTCATGAACTTCACGTACCATCAGCTGTCCTGGCAGCTATCTAGGAAACCATGTTTGGTCACTTGCGCACCAATGACCATTGAGCCCAGTGTGATGGAAATAATCAGGTTGAGAACCCACACAAAGCTAACATGGAGCTCCTCACTCAAGGCGCTCAAAACTCCAGAGCCAAAGATAAGTTCAGCGCACAAGCCATTTCTCTTTGCCATGGAAACCAAGTGTTCTGGCAGCACATATGTGGAACAGTGGATGTGACACATAGAGAACACAGTGTGGTGGTGAATGGCAACTGCCCGAAGCAGCAGCACAGGACTTCCAGTGCAAAACAACTCCACCTGGCTCATCAACTTCACATACCATCAGCTATCCTCGCAGCCATCTAGGAAACAATGTTTGGTCACTTGCGGTCCAAATACCATTGGAGCCCAGTGTGCTTTAAGCTAGCAGGATGATCACAAACACACAACTAGCATGGATCTCCTCACTCAAGGCGCTCAAAACTCCACAGCCAAACACAAGCTCAGCGCCTAAGCCATTTCCCGTTGCCATGGACACCAAGTACTCTGGCAGCACATATGTGGAACAGTTGATGTGACACATGGAGAACACAGTGTGGTGTGAATGGCAACTGCCAGAAGCAGCACAGCTCTTCCAGTGCCAAAACAACTCCACCTGGCTCATCAACTTCACATACCATCAGCTGTTCTAGCAGCTATCTAGGAAACCCTTTTTGGTCACTTGCGCTCCAATGCCCTTTAAGAGCAATGGGATGGAATAAAGCATGTTGAGCACCCACAAAAAAACTAATATGGAGCTCCTCACCCAAGGCGCTCAAAATTCCACAGCCAAAGAAAAGTTCAACGCTCAAAGCCATTTCCCGTTGCCATGGAAACCAAGTGCTCTTAAAGCACATATGTGGAAAACTGAATGTGACACCAAGGGAATGTAGGTTCTCTGATGAATGACCACTGCCCGAAGCAGCAGCACAGCTCTTCCATTGCGAAAACAACTCCACCTGGCTCATGAACTTCACATACCATCAGCTGTCCTGGCAGCTATGTAGGAAACCCTGTTTGGTCAGTTGCAGTCAAACTCCCAATGGGCTCAGTGTGATGGAATCAAGCAGCTTGAGCACCGAAACAAAACCAACATGGAGGTGCCCACTCAAGGCGCTCAAAGCCTCACAGCCAAAGACAAGTTCATCGCCCTAACCATTTCCCGTTGCCATGGAAACCAAGTGTTGTGGCAGCACATATGTCTGTAAGTGGATATGACAAATAGGGAAGGTAGTGTGGTGGAGAATGGCCACTGCCAGAAGCAGTAGCACAGCACTTCCAGTGCCAAAAGAACTCCACCTGGCTCATAAACTTCACATATCATCAGCTGTCCTGGGAGCTATCTAGGAAACACGGTTTGGTCACTTGCGGTCCAATGCCCATGGAGCCCAGGGGGACGGAATTAAGCAGCTTGAGCACCCACAGATATCTAACATGGAGCTCCTGACTCAAGGCGCTCAAAACTTCAGAGCCAAAGACAAGTTGAGTGCCCAAGCCATTTCCCGTTGCCATGGAAACCAAGTGCTCTGGCAGCACATATGTCTCTCAGTGAATATGACACCAAAGAAAGGTAGTGTGGTGGTGAATTTCAACTGTCCGAAGCAACAGCACAGATCTTTCAGTGCCAAACCAACTATACCTGGCGCATCAACTTCACATACCATCAGCTCTCCTGGCAGCTATCTAGGAAACCCTGTTTGGTCACTTCCGGTCAAATGCCCATTGAGACCAGGGGGATTGAACGAAGCATGTTGAGCACCCACACACAACTAACATGTAGCTCCTCACCCAAGGCGCTCAAAACTCCACAGCCAAAGACAAGCTCAGCGCCCAAAGGCATTTCCCATTGCCATGGAAACCAAGTGCTCTGGCAGCACATATTTCTGAAACTGGATATTACACCAAGGGAAGGTAGTGTGGTGGTGAATGGCCACTTCTTCAAGCAGTAATACAGCACTTCCAGTGCCAAAACAACTCCACCTGGCTCATCAACTTCACATACCATCAGCCCTCCTGGCAGCTATCTAGGAAACTCTGTTAGGTCACCTTCTCTCCAATGCTCTTTAACACCAGTGGAATGGAATCAAGCATTTGAGCACCCAAACACAACTAACATGTAACACCTCACTAAAGGTGCTCAAAACTCCACAGCCAAAGACAAGTTCAGCGCCCAAGCATTTCCCGTTGCCATGGAAACCAAGTGCTCTGGCAGCACATATGTGTGAAAGTGGATATAACACCAAGGCAAGGTAGTGTGGTGGTAATGGCCAATGCCAGAAGCAGCAACACAGCTCTTCTACTGCCCAAACAACACCACTTGGCTCATGAACTTCACATACCATCAGCTGTCCTGGCAGCTATCTAGGAAACCCTGTTTGATCACTTCCGCTCCAATGCTTTTTAAGACTAGTCGGATGAAATCAAGCATGTTGAGCACCCACACATACAACTAATATGGAGCCTCACTCAAGGCGCTGAAAACTCCACAGCCAAAGACAAGTTCAGCGCCCAAGCCATTTCCCATTGCCATGGAAACCAAGTGCTCTGGCAGGCCATATGTCTGAACCTGGATATGACACCTAAGGAAGGTAGTGTGGTGGTGAATTTCAACTGCCCGAAGCAGTAGCACAGCTCTTCCAGAGCCAAAACAACTCCACCTGGCTGATGAACTTCACGTACCATCAGCTGTACTGGCAGCTATGTAGGAAACCCTGTTTTTTCATTTCTACACCAATGCCCTTTAAAACCAGTGGGATGAAATCAAGCATGTTGAGCACCCACACAAAACTAAAATGGAGCTTCTCACTCAAGGCGCTCAAAATTCCACAACGAAAGACAAGTTCAGCGCCAAAGCCATTTCCCGTTGCAATGGAAACCAAGTGCTCTGTCATCACATATGTCTCTACGTGGATATGACACCACTGGAAGGTAGTGTCGTGGTGAATTTCAACTGCCCGAAGCAGTAGCACAGCTCTTCCAGTGCCAAAAAAAACTCCACCTGGCTCATGAACTTCACATACCATCATCTGTTGGCAGCTATCTAGGAAACCCTGTTTGGTCACTTTCGCTCCAAAGCCCATGGAGCCCAGTGCCATCAAATCAAGCAGCTTGAGCACCCAAACAAAACTAACATGGAGCTGCCCAATCAAGGTGCTCAATACTCCACAGCCAAAGACAAGTTCAGTACCCAAGCCATTTCCCAATGCCATGGAAACCAAGTGCTCTGGCAGACATATGTGTGAGTGTGGATATGACACCTATGGAAGGTAGTGTGGTAGTGAATGACCACTGTCCGAATCAGAAGCACACCACTTACAGTGCCAAAACAACTACACCTGGCTCATGAACTTCACGTACCATCAGCTGTCCTGGCAGCTATCTAGGAAACCATGTTTGGTCACTTGCGCACCAATGACCATTGAGCCCAGTGTGATGGAAATAATCAGGTTGAGAACCCACACAAAGCTAACATGGAGCTCCTCACTCAAGGCGCTCAAAACTCCAGAGCCAAAGATAAGTTCAGCGCACAAGCCATTTCTCTTTGCCATGGAAACCAAGTGTTCTGGCAGCACATATGTGGAACAGTGGATGTGACACATAGAGAACACAGTGTGGTGGTGAATGGCAACTGCCCGAAGCAGCAGCACAGGACTTCCAGTGCAAAACAACTCCACCTGGCTCATCAACTTCACATACCATCAGCTATTCTCGCAGCCATCTAGGAAACAATGTTTGGTCACTTGCGGTCCAAATACCATTGGAGCCCAGTGTGCTTTAAGCTAGCAGGATGATCACAAACACACAACTAGCATGGAGCTCCTCACTCAACGCGCTCAAAACTCCACAGCCAAACACAAGCTCAGCGCCTAAGCCGTTTCCCGTTGCCATGGACACCAAGTACTCTGGCAGCACATATGTGGAACAGTTGATGTGACACATGGAGAACACAGTGTGGTGTGAATGGCAACTGCCAGTAGCAGCACAGCTCTTCCAGTGCCAAAACAACTCCACCTGGCTAATGAACTTCACATGCCATCATCTGTCCTGGCAGCTATCTAGGAAACCTGTTTGATCACTTCCGCTCCAATGCCCATTGATCCAAGCGTGATAGAAACAATCAGCTTGAGCACCCACAAAAAACTAACATGGAACTCCTCACTAAGGACACTCAAAACTCCACAACCAAAAACAAGTTCAATGCCCAAAGCCATTTCCCGCCGGCATGGAAACCAAGTGCTCTGGCAGCACATATGTGGAACACTGAATGTGACACCAAGGGAATGTATTTTCTCTGATGAATGACCACTGCCGAAAAAGTAGCACAACTCTTCCACTGCGAAAACAACTCCACCTGGTTAATGAACTTCATATGCCATCATCTGTCCTGGCAGCTATCTAGGAAACCCCTTTTGATCACTTCCGCTCCAATGCCTATTTGTTGTGGGCTGTGGAGCTGATTTACACTCCTTGAGCTGATTTACACTCCTTGAGCTGATTTACACTCCTTGAGCTGATCACTCAGGAATCAGGCCTAAGGCAGTAGCACCTAGCCTTTGCAGATTCATTGGTGTCCTATTGTCCTGTTGATGGGCTTGGGGGAAAGAGGAGATAATATGGTAATAAAGAGGCTTGTGGAGGACGGCTCAGGAGAGACGACTCCCAGCACTTGTAACATCATCCTGGTCTCCGTGTGTCGGTGCTTTTCGCTCGGACATTCGCCGTGCCTACTACGCCGGCTCAGCTAGCCGCGACAAATGCGCCCAACGTGGGGCATGGCACAGCGCAAAGGACGTCCGAGGGACCCCTGGAACTACAAAGGTAAGGAATTAAGGAATTAGGAATTTTGAATTAAGAATTTGGAATTTGGGAATTCTGCAGGGGCATAACTGATTTAATCCCCAGACCCTCTCCCTGTGCTAGGGCACGAGGGACAATCTGAGGGACCCCTGGAACTCTGTAGGGGCAAATTAATCTCATCCCCAGACCTTCTCCCCATTCAGGGGCACGAGGGACAATCTGAGGGACCCCGGAAATCCGGAGGCAAGTTTAGGATTTAGCTCTAGAGGGGCATAATTAATTTCATCCCCAGACCTCCCCGTCTTGGGGCACGAGGGACAATCTGAGGAACCCCGGAAATCTAGAGGCAGGTTTTATAATTTTTGCAGGGGCATAAGTAAAATTTATCTTGGGGCAAGAACTCTGTAAAATGCAGGTAATTAAGGGAATCCGAGATCTGCTCCAGTCACTAGGCACCGACACTAAGCTTAAGGCCTCGCAGAGTTTTTTTGAAACTGTCTGCGACGTATTCCCATGGTTTGCTTTCATTGTAGTCATCTTTTTTCTCTGGCACTTGCTAAATATTGCTTGGTCATCCCGTCAAGCAGTAGTGGAAGCCCGCCGTAAGAAATTGTCTGTTAAAAGTAGGAGACAGCTACAAACCAGGGTAAATAAGGAGAAGGAACCCCAGACAAGACAAAGTCTGGAGAAAGTGCGTGAAGGAGATTTGCGGTCCTCTTCTGAGGAGGCTGAGGAGGAAAAGGATGGAAGTGAGTTTGTTGAGGATCCTCCACCTGTAGAGCATGTGCCAAACAAACGTCCCTCTTGGACAGGCACAGAGCTCTCTGCGCCGCCTGAGCCATTGGCGCCATCATGTCTGAGCACAGTTGTAAAAGGTTTACAGGAGCAACTTCAGCGCCTCTCCCTTCAGTTGAGGCAGGAGCAGAGTGGATGCACTGTTGGGGCTTGTGCTGGACCCCCGCTTTCAACTTCTCTTTCAGCTGTGGAACGTGCGGTAAAGCAAGCACAGGAGCAGGGAGACCCTGAGGCAGCTACCCTTGCTAGGCGCTTTACCTTCCACGTAGTTGAGGTAGAGAATCAGCAGGGGCAGAGAATCAGACAGCACCTGGCACTGTCCTTTAAGGACATAAAGAGTCTGAGGGACGCTGTTGCCACGTATGGTCCATCGGCCCCCTTTACTGTTTCCATGATTGAAGCCTTAGCACCTAACAATTTGACTCCAGCCGATTGGAAACAGCTCCGTAATGCTACTCTGGATGGGGGAGATTTTCTAATGTGGAAATCTGAGTTTTTTGAGCTTTGCCTTGACACAACATGGCAAAATACCCAGGCAGGCTTTCCTGAGAGAAATCATGATATGTTGACAGGAGAGTGGAATTTTGCTAATGTACAGGATCAGATTAATTATGACCCAGGAGTTTATGCACAGACCACTGCTGCCGCAGTGAGGGCCTGGAAGTCTCTATCACCAAAGTGCTTGCTACATTTACATCTCTCTAAAGTTGTCCAAGGCCCGGACGAGCCTTACCAGGCATTTGTAGATCGCCTACTGGTAACTGCAGATAGGGTATTTGGTGATGCAGATCAAGCCATGCCTTTTGTAAAGCAACTAGCATATGAAAATGCCAACAAATGGTGTCAGGAAGCAATTAGACCTTGGAAGCGTGAGCCCCTTAACACGTATCTTAAACTTTGTAAGGACATTGGGAAAGGACAGATAATGGGTGCAGCCATTGCAGAGGCATTGCGTGGTGGCAAAACCGTGGGCTCAGGAGCTCGCCCAAAAATAGGATGTTTTAAATGTGGCCGGCTAGGGCATATCCGCCGGAACTGCCCACTCCAAGGTTGTGAACAGGCTGCTAATATGAACAGGCAGTCCCCAGGAGTTTGCCCTAGATGCCAACTTGGAAAACATTGGGCAAATGAATGCAGGTCCAAGACAGTCATCTCCAGGCAGCCATCTGTGCCGGGAAACGGGAGCAGGGGCCAGCTCCGGGCCCCGCAAGCACCAATGTACGGGGCAGCGATTCAGTTTGTTCCTCAGGGACAAAGGCCATTCATGACCTTGTCCGAGGGAGCCCAGGCAGTGGAGGATGGGACCTCCATACCACCTCCTACATAGTATTGACACCCCAAATGGGGGTACAGGCTATTCCTACAGGAATTTATGGACCACTACCCCCTGACACTGCAGGGCTTCTGCTGGGATGTAGCAGCACAGCCTTGAAAGGAGTTCATATTACCCCAGGAGTGATTGATGCAGACTATACAGGGGAAATTAAAGTTTTAGCCAGTGTTCATGCTGGGGTTGCAGTGTTGCCCCAAGGGGCACGAATAGCACAGTTAGTGCTGCTCCCCACAGTGAAGTCAGATAATGCTTGCAGGCTTGGACAGAAGAAAGCAGGGTTTGGTTCCAGTGGTGAAGCCTCTGTTTATTGGGTCGCTGATATGGCAAGCCGCCCTACTTTGGAGTTGAGTATAGAAGGAAAGAAATTTATTGGACTTCTAGACACTGGTGCTGACACCACTCTTATTTCACAGAAATATTGGCCCCCAGGTTGGCCTGTTACACCCACCATGACCACTTTACAAGGTTTGGGGATTACCCAAAGCCCCCTAGCTAGCTCCAGGCCTCTAGCCTGGAGGGATAAGGAAGGAAATGGTGGCCATGTTACCCCCTATGTAGTACCAGGTCTGCCAGTTAATTTGTGGGGGAGAGATGTTTTGCAACAAATGGGAGCAGTATTAGTATCTGGTCAGGAATTAGCTATGCAGCAGATGGAGAAGTACGGCTACATTCCTGGAAAAGGTATAGGAAGAAAGCTGCTAGGAATTACTCAACCTATCTCCGTGGAACATAAGAAGGATAAAGAAAGGGCTAGGGCATTTTCCCTAGAAGCCATTGTGATGGCGGCTGAGGTTACTCCACAGAAGATTACATGGAAAAGTTCTCAACCCATTTGGATTGACCAATGGCCCCTTTCTACAGAAAAAATAGCCGCCGTTAAGGAAATAGTTCAAGAACAGCTAGCTGCTGGACATATTGTCCCTTCCACTTCACCTTGGAATACACCTATTTTTGTGATTAAAAAGAAATCAGGGAAGTGGAGACTTTTACAGGATCTCAGAGCAGTGAATGCTACCATGGAGATAATGGGATCACAGCAGCCAGGATTACCACTGCCTTCTGCCATTCCAAAAGATTTTAATATTGTTGTGATTGATTTAAAGGATTGTTTTTTTTCCATTCCTCTTCATCCAGAAGATTCACCTCGTTTTGCTTTCAGTGTGCCTTCTGTTAATTTGCAAGAACCATTTGAACGTTACCAATGGAAATTTTTACCCCAAGGAATGGCTAATAGTCCTACTATGTGACAGATTTATGTGGCTGCCGCCTTAAAACCGGTGCGCGCCAGCTTTCCCTCTGTTATGATCGTTCATTATATGGATGATATTTTGCTGGCAGCTCTATCTACTCAGGTGTTGCAATCCTGTTTGTGTAAGTTACAGCAAGAGTTAGAAAAGGCAGGATTAGCTATAGCCCCAGATAAAATACAACTTGTTTCTCCATTTAATTATTTGGGATTTCAACTTTTTCAGAATTGTGTTAAACCCCAAAAAAATTCCATAGCCACAGAAAAGCTGCGAACTCTTAATGTAAGATTTTCAGAAATTGTTAGGGGATATAAATTGGATGAGGCCCAGTTTGAAACTTACTAATGCAGATTTGAAACCTTTGTTTGATATCTTAAAAGGTGACTCCTCTCCAACATCTTCTAGGGTAATGACTATGGAGGGACGTCACGCCCTACGCAAAGTTGAGATAGCGATTGAACAATCCCATTTGACCAGGATTGATTACAGTACTCCATTTTTATTTATTGTTATAGCATCCTCATATACACCTACAGGGGTATTTTATCAGCAGGGACCTATTTTGTGGGAACATTTGCATGTCTCTCCTGCTAAGACAATTGTGCCTTACTATTTGGCCATAGCAGAGTTGATACAAAAGGCCACTAAAAGCAGCCTAAGACATTTTGGGAAGGTCCCAGATACCATTATTGTTCCATACACTCAGAAGCAGCTTTTGTGGTTGCAGAATATGGAAGAGACCTGGTCAATACTTTTGAGTACTTTAAATGTTAATTTTGACAACCACTATCCCAAGGACCCCATTGTACAGTTTTTTATTTTGCATCCTGTTGTTTTTCCACTTGTAACCTCTCTTCAACCATTGCCAGAAGCTTTAACTGTTTTCACTGATGGGTCGTCAAACGGTCAGGCAGCTTTTGTAGTAGATGGCCAGGTTACCACCATCCCCACATCTTTTGTCTCTGCACAGGTTGTAGAATTGGTGGCCGTTCTTACTGTCTTTCAAACATTTTCCATGCAGCCCTTTAATTTGTATTCTGATAGTGGATATGTTGCCCATTCCCTTCCCGTGCTGGAGACTGCGGGCCAAATTTCTTCCCACTCCACAGCAGCATCTGTATTTGCTAAAATTCAGGCCTGTATTTGGGCCCGCAAAGATAAATTCTTTGTGACTCATATTCGAGCCCATACAGGTTTACCTGGGCCCTTGACATCAGGAAATGCGGCTGCAGATTCAGCCACCAAATTGGTAGCCTCAGCTCTTGAAGAAGCTCAAAAGGCACATGCTAGATTTCACTTGAATTCTAACACGCTTCGTTTGCGCTTTAGTCTGACTAAGGAACAAGCCAGAACCATCGTGAAGCAATGCTCAGTGTGCCCTCAATTTTTACCTGTTCCTCGTTATGGTGTAAATCCCCGAGGACTGTTGCCCAATCATGTCTGGCAAATGGACGTGACATACATCCCAGAGTTTGGGACACTAAAGTATGTGCATGTCACTATCGATACTTGTTCTGGATTTATTTTAGCTACTCCTCAGACAGGAGAACAAGTCAGACATACTCTAGCCCATTGCTATGCATGTTTTTCCATCTTGGAAACTCCTAAAGTTATCAAAACTGATAATGGTCCTAGCTATACTAGCAGCAAGTTTCATGATTTTGCTGCCTCCCACCATATACAATTAATTACAGGTATTCCTTATAATCCTCAAGGACAAGGTATTGTGGAACGTGCCAACCGTACTATTAAGGATTACCTTATTAAAACCAAAAAGGGGGAATATAGCACTCCCCGAGATCATTTGAATCTTGTATTATTTATTTTAAATTTTCTAACATTGGATGCTGAAGGACGGTCTGCTGCAGATCGTCATTGGAATCCGTCTCAGAAGCAGAAAGGTTATGTTATGTGGAAGGACCCCTTGACTGGTAAGTGGCTAGGCCCAGATCCCGTCCTCATTTGGGGGCGAGGATCAGTTTGTGTTTTCCCAGAAAATGAAAATGGTCCGAGGTGGATTCCTGAGAGGCTTGTCCGGCAAGCTTCTGCTGTAGAGTCTTGGGAAAGCTCGGACACTAGACAAGATGATGGCATTTGAGTCGGAAGATCAACGGGACAAGAGATGCCTCTGAAAGGAATGACACCAAGTTCCAGTACACCCTGACAGCATGCTGGAATGGCTATTGTGATTCTGCTGTTATCCTGCAGCTGCCCTGAATCCCGCCTGTGCCTGTTGGGACTGACGGAGAGGCCTATGTTGGCCTGATAAGAATAAAAGAGACTTTGGCATAACGGCGTCCATCATAGCCAGTACGTCAACAGCCGTCACCACCAGCTACCGTGGTGACAGTGAACAAGGTTGAAGAACAGACTGCCAGAGTTATGGAACAACAGGACTTTACTGATGAACATGAGCGGGTGGGCATACTGGACTATGCTGGACTATGGGTTGATTTGTTGGAAAAGAAATAGCAAATGCTGTTAGATTTGGTCTAGGCCTCCTGTACCCCATCGTATGCCTTTCTGTTGTATTGTATGCATTTCTGTTTTATCATCTATGCAAGTGCTAATTGTTTTCCCAAGCCTGGGAACTGCTGTCTGCTCATTGTTACGAGCTAAGTTACTCCTAAGATCATGGCCTCTTGCCTCCCATTGTGCCTTTAATGTATGTTTCACCTGTGAAGTGCTTTGTTTTCCCAAGCCCGAAAACTGCTGTTTGCTCTTTGCTACTGAGCTGATATTCACTCCCAGCCTTGGAACAGGGTTACCAGCCTCCCCAAGTATGGTTGAGCAGCTGCAGCAGACAAGGCGTTGAATGGCAGCCAGTGACGGGTGAGATGGACCGGGAACTGACCAACCTAGGACAGGGTCTCCGTCATGCTACGGAGGTTCCCAATGACGGGTAAGGCTGATAACCTGAGAGTCCACAACCTAAGACAGGCGCATTCAAGTCTGCTTTAATACAGAAGGGGGAATATGTTGTGGGCTGTGGAGCTGATTTACACTCCTTGAGCTGATTTACACTCCTTGAGTTGATTTACACTCCTTGAGCTGATCACTCAGGAATCAGGCCTAAGGCAGTAGCACCTAGCCTTTGCAGATTCATTGGCGTCCTATTGTCCTGTTGATGGGCTTGGGGGAAAGAGGAGATAATATGGTAATAAAGAGGCTTGTGGAGGACGGCTCAGGAGAGACGACTCCCAGCACTTGTAACATCATCCTGGTCTCCGTGTGTCGGTGCTTTTCGCTCGGACATTCGCCGTGCCTACTACGCCGGCTCAGCTGGCCACGACACCTATTGAGTCAAGTGTGATAGAAACAAGCAGCTTGAGAACCCACAAAAAACTAACATGGAGCTCCTCACTCAATGCGCTCAAAACTCCACAGCCAAACACAAGCTCAGCGTCTAAGCCATTTCCCATTGCCATGGACACCAAGTACTCTGGCAGCACATATGTGGAACAGTTGATGTGACACATGGAGAACACAGTGTGGTGTGAATCGCAACTGCCCGAAGCAGCACAGCTCTTCCAGTGCCAAAACAACTCCACCTGGCTCATGAACTTCACATGCCATCATCTGTCCTGGCAGCTATCTAGGAAACCTGGTTTGGTCACTTCCGGTCAAATGCCTATTTAGCCCAATGTGATGGAATCAAGCAGCTTGAGAACCCACACAAATTAAGATTGAGCTCATCACTCAAGGCGCTCAATACTCCACAGCCAAAGAAAAGTTCAGTCCCAAGCCATTACCGGTTGCCATGGAAACCAAGTGTTGTGGCAGCACATACGAATGTAAGTGGATATGACACCATGGGAATGTAGTGTGGTGGTGAATGGCCACTGCCCGAAGCAGCAACACAGCTCTTCCAGTGCCAAAACAACTCCACCTGGCACATGAAATTCACATACCATCAGCTGTCCTGGCAGCTATCTAGGGAACCCTGTTTGGTCACATGCTGTCAAATGCCGATTGGGCTCAGTATGATGGATCAAACAAGTTGAGGAAACAAACAAAACTAACATGGAGCTGCCCACTCAAGGCGCTGAAAACTCCACAGCCAAAGACAAGTTCATCGCTTAAACCATTTCCCGTTGCCAAGGAAAGCAAGTGTTCTGGCAGCACATATGTGGAACAGTTGATGTGTAACATAGAGAACACAGTGTGGTGGTGAATGCCACTTCTTGAAGCAACAGCAAATCTCTTCCAGTGCCAAAAAAACTCCAGCTGGCTCATCAACTGCACATGCCATCAGCTGTCCTCGCAGCTATCTAGGAAACCCTATTTGATCACTTCCGCTCCAATGCCCATTGAGCCAAGTGGGGTAGAATCAAGCAGCTTGAGAACTCTCAAAAAACTAACATGGAGCTCCTCACTAAGGGCACACCAAACTCCACAGCCAAACACAAGTTCAAAACCCAAAGCCATTTCCCGCCGCCATGGAAACCAAGTGCTCTGGCAGCACATAAGTGGAACGATGGATGTGACACATAGAGAACACAGTTTGGTGGTGAATGGCAACTGCCCGAAGCAGCAGCACAGCTCTTCCAGTGCCAAAACAACTCCATCTGGCTCATGAACTTCACATACCATCAGCTGTGCTGGCAGCTATCTATGAAACCCTGCTCGATAATTCCGCTCCAATGACCATCGAGCCAAGTGAGATAGAAAGAAGCAGCTTGAGCACCCACAAAAAACTAACATGGAGCTCCTCACTAAGGGCACTCAAAACTCCACAGCCAAGCACAAGTTCAACGCCCAAAGCCATTTCCCGCTGGCATAGAAACCAAGTGCTCTGGCATCACATATGTGGAACACTGAATGTGACACCTAAGGAATGTACGTTCTCTGATGAATGACAACTGCCCGAAGCAGCAGCACAGCTCTTTCAGTGCCAAAACAACTCCACCTGGCTCATTAACTTCACATACAGTCAGCTGTTCTGGCAGCTATCTAGGAAACCCTGTTTGGTCATTTCTGGTCCAATGCCCTTTGAGACCAGTGTGATGGAATCAAGCATGTTGAGCACCCAAACACAACTAGCGTGTAACTCCTCAATCAAGGCGCCCAAAACTCCACAGCCAAACACAATTTCAGCGTCTGAGCCATTTCCCGTTGCTGTGGAAACCAAGTGATCTGGCAGCATATATGTCTCTAAGTGGAAAGTACAGTTAGGGAAGGTAATGTGGTGGTGAATGGCCACTGGCCCAAGCAACAACACAGCTCTTCCAGTGCCAAAACAATTCCACTTGGCTCATCAACTTCACATACCATCAGCTGTCCTATCAAGACGTGGCTGAAGTGGGTGATTGACTTGTTCTGTTCTCTGTGTTCTCATGGTTAGGATTCTGAGTTCAGCAGTTTCAATGGGGAGATCCCCAAAGATCTCCTCTGTGTCTGAGGTATTCCCAGTCCAGATTCTGTCTATACTAGCTAGTCCAGGGCCTGGCACAGCCCATTAGCCTGAACAGCTGCTTGTTTCAGTTGCTGGGTTGGTTGTGTTTGCAGGCCTGTCTTCCACTGGAACCAATGCGTCTTGCAGTCCAGCCTGATTCTGCCCAGCACACGCTCGGGCATCACTCTTGCTTCACTCACGTCACTCCCTGTGGCCGTCCTGATGACAGGGAGCATTCTGATTGGCTGCATCTCTAAGACCTCACAGGGCTGTGTGGCCTTACAAGCTGTCCAATCAGCAGCTGCCTGGTCATAGCAGCCCAGAATCCTGTAGCCTCAGCATTCTAGAAAAGCATTGGTGACAGGCAGCCTCCTCTGTGGAGTAGAGAAAGATGGTGAGTGCTTCAAGCTCTGCTTTCTTTGTTCCTTCTTGCCACAGGCACTAGCAGAGAAGACGTGCAGACTCCATGGAAGCCAGCAGAGCGTGAGTGTGTGGGGTTGGGTTTCCCTTGAATGTGAGTTTGCAAATCCGCTGATAATGTAGTGAAGCCTAGGACCTTTTCAACACCGGTACTATGAAAGCATTTCCATTTTCCGTCGATGAGAATCCTTGTGTATCTTCAAGGAGCCAATCTAATCCTAGTTCTCCATTAGACGCAGTGTGTGGAATAACCTATGTAATGTGGAAGAGCCAAGACAAGCTGTTTTCCATAGGCAGACTTTACATCCCATTTCCTGTCAAGGCTCTCAGTGAAGTTTCCCTAGTGCAGTCCAGTGTCATGTAAGTGGGTCACCATAGTGTAAAAGAGATGACTTGCGGGAGATGGTTGGGATCAATACCATGCTTGGATACAGGGTTGGAATTAGTTTTCGAATGCTATCTAGGCTTATGGTTGCAGTGATGTGAAAGCCTAGATTTCAGGTTAGGGCAAGGTGGAGTGTTAAGGTTCAATTGAGGTTTCTGATTTGGGTTACTAGTAGGAATAGAGCTAGGATTCTGCTTAGGTGGAATTAAGGTGAGAGCTAGGTCTAATGCTAAAGGTCAAGTCTAGTAGTGAGGTTACTGTGAGGTTTTGAGATTTGAGTTATGGTTATCCCGATGGTTAGGGTTAGGGTTAGGGTTAGGGTTAGGGTGATGGTTAGGGTTTAACTGACAAATAAGATTAGGTCCAGACTTAGGTTTTGTATGTGGCATGAAGTAGGATTTGTGTGAGGGTTAGTACTAGGTAAAGAATAGTGTCTGGATTAATGCTGAATAGAGAGTTTGGGTTCCATTTCTGGTTCAGGCTTGGTTTGAGTTCATACTTTGAGGATTATTGTTAGGACTGTGGAACGGACTGTGTGGATTCAGAATACAGTTAGGGTTACTCTTGAGGTTAGGATGAAAGCTGTGGCTCCATTGAGAATGAAGAGGTTGTTTTGTGTGAATTTGAGTATCATGGTGAGGTTCTAGTCTATGTCCGAATGATTATGCTTAGAGCTAGAGTTCATGTTAGGGTGTGGGCTAATGCTAGTGTGAAAGTTGTTGTAGGATTAAGGTTATGTCCAAATCTAGTGTTAGGTGCAAATCTTTTCGTGAAGTTTTAGCCTACAGTGGGATTTAGGCTTAGTGTTCTAATGGGGGTGATGATTCCCATTAGCATTGTGGTTTAGGTTTAGAAATGTCGCTGAGATTGGGTTCAGTGTTAGGGCTAGGCTTAGTATGACAGTGATGTCTCCATCTGTGTCAGGGTTAGAGTTGGTGTTGGGACTAGGGATTTGGTTGGGTTTAGGGCTAGGATCACTTTTAGGATTGTGGCTAGAGCTAGAGCTAGAGCTAGTATCAGCATGCGGGTTAGGATGATGGCCAGGGTTGGAGGTCAACCTGTCTGGCTTTGGGTGTGCTCTAGGTTGTAATACGTATTTGTGCTAGTCTTTGAAATAGGGACTGCATAAGTGCCACATATCTTACTTTCCAATAAAACATCGTAATTTTTAAAAACAAAAGAGTTATGGCTACCCAGGTTTGAAATTATGACTAGGGTCAACGAGAGGTTTAGGATTAGGTCTCTAGCCTGTCTGCTGATTACATCTATGGAAAGTCAAGCGACTCAGTCAACCTTACAGGCAGGGTTAGTCTCAACTCTTCCTGTAGAAGTAGCCCTAATTCTAATCTTAGATCCTAGCGCTATTCTCATCGACCTCTGCTTTGACTTAACCCTGTCCCAAATACTAACCTTAATCCTTGTCCATCTCTACTCCTCGCCCTAAACTTAGTCCTACGCCAGTCGTAATTCCAACATTCTTACAACAATCTAACTGAAATAGGAGCATTCAAGCTCAACAGAAAGCCAAGCAGAGTCATAGCCCCAAGTGTCAAAAACAACACTAAAGATTCCCTTCATCCTGAACCAGCCGGCTTCCTGAAACAAATCTTCCCTGATGCCAGCCCTTTCTGTAACTCTAAGCCAAGCCCTAGACGTTACCTGATCATACCCCTAGACCAAATCATGAGCCAATTTCTACTACTACTACTAAGTGCATCAATAGCTCAAACACAAATCAAACTCCTAAAGCTAACCCTAACTCCTTTTGTTTTTGTTGAATTCTACTGTTGACAATCATTACGTAGTTGATTTGGGTCAAAAGGTTCAAGGGCTACAGGACAGTGAGTAAGGCTATTATTTCCACATCCTCTTCTTTGACTGTATCTGGGGGTAAATGGGGAGGGAGATAAAGGAAGAAGCCCAACCCAGTCTCCTCCTCACGCCATGTCCCTGATGTGGAGCATGCTGCGAGAGTCCTGCTCAAGTGGGGTTTTGGTCTTGTTGTTTGACTCTCAAGTGGTTTTGATAGTCATGAATTGCTGCCAATCATGCAACTGTAAGCACGATGAGGTCTCTGCAGCATACACTGATTGACACAGTCCATCTTAGAGTCTGCGTTTGCCCAGGTTTTCTCTGCCAATACGTGGCTGAAGTGGGTGATTGACTTGTTCTGTCCTCTGTCTTCTCATGGTTAGGGTTCTGAGTGCATCAGTTTCAATGGGGAGATCCCCAAAGATCTCCTCTGTGTCTGAGGTATTCCCAGTCCAGATTGTGTCTATACTAGCAAGTCCAGGGCCCGGCACAGCCCATCAGCCTGATCAGCTGCTTGTTGCAGTTGCTGGGTTGGTTGTGTTTGCAGGCCTGTCTTCCACTAGAACCAATGCGTCTTGCAGTCCAGCCTGATTCTGCCCAGCACACGCTCGGGCATCACTCTTGCTTCACTCACATCACTCCCTGTGGCTGTCCTGATGACCGGGAGCATTCTGATTGGCTGCATCTCTAAGACCTCACAGGGCCGTGTGGCCCTACAAGCTGTCCAATCAGCAGCTGCCTGGTCATAGCAGCCCAGAATCCTGTAGCCTCAGCATTCTAGAAAAACCATGGTGACAGGCAGCCTCCTCTGTGGAGTAGAGAAAGATGGTGAGTGCTTCAAGCTCTGCTTTCTTTGTTCCTTCTCGCCACAGGCACTAGCAGAGAAGACGTGCAGACTCCATGGAAGCCAGCAGAGCGTGAGTGTGTGGGGTTGGGTTTCCCTTGAATGTGAGTTTGCAAATCCGCTGACAATGTAGTGAAGCCTAGGACCTTTTCAACACCGGTACTATGAAAGCATTTCCATTTTCCGTCGATGAGAATCCTTGTGTCTCTTCAAGGAGCCGATCTAATCCTAGTTCTCCATTAGAGGTAGTGTGTGGAATAACCCATGTAATGTGGAAGAGTCAAGGCAAGCTGTTTTCCATAGGCAGACCTTACATTGCATTTCCTGTCACATCTCTCAGTGAAGTTTCCCTAGTGCAGTCCAGTGTCATGTAAGTGGGTCACCATAGTGTAAAAGAGATGACTTCTGGGAGATGGTTGGGATCAATACCATGCTTGGATACAGGGTTGGAATCAGTTTTCGAATGCTATCTAGGCTTATGGTTGCAGTGATGTGAAAGCCTAGATTTCAGGTTAGGGCAAGGTGGAGTGTTAAGGTTCAATTGAGGTTTCTGATTTGGGTTACTAGTAGGAATAGAGCTAGGATTCTGCTTAGGTGGAATTAAGGTGAGAGCTAGGTCTAATGCTAAAGGTCAAGTCTAGTAGTGAAGTTACTGTGAGGTTTTGAGATTTGAGTTATGGTTATCCCAAAGGTTAGAGTTAGGGCTAGGGTGAGGGTTTGGTTAAGGGTTCAACTGACAAATAAGATTAGGTACAGACTTAGGTTTTGTATGTGGCATGAAGTGGCATTTGTGTGAGGATTAGTACTAGGTAAAGAACAGTGTATGGATTAATGCCGGATAGTGAGTTTGGGTTCCATTTCTGCTTCAGGCTTGGTTTGAGTTCATACTTTGATTGAGGATTATTGTTAGGACTGTGGAACGGACTGTGTGGATTCAGAATACAGTTAGAGTTACTCTTGAGGTTAGGATGAAAGCTGTGGCTCCATTGAGGATGAAGAAGAGGTTGTTTTGTGTGAATTTGAGTATCATGGTGAGGTTCTAGTCTATGTCTGAATGATTATGCTTAGAGCTAGAGTTCATGTTAGGGTGTGGGCTAATGCTAGTGTGAAAGTTGTTGTAGGATTAAGGTTATGTCCAAATCTAGTGTTAGGTGCAAATCTTTTCGTGAAGTTTTAGCCTACAGTGGGATTTAGGCTTAGTGTTCTAATGGGGGTGATGATTCACATTAGCATTGTGGTTTAGGTTTAGAAATGTCGCTAGGATTGGGTTCAGTGTTAGGGCTAGGCTTAGTATGACAGTGATGTCTCCATCTGTGTCAGGGTTAGAGTTGGTGTTGGGACTAGGGATTTGGTTGGGTTTAGGGCTAGGTCACTTTTAGGATTGTGGCTAGAGCTAGAGCTAGAGCTAGTATCAGCATGCGGGTTAGGATGATGGCCAGGGTTGGAGGTCAACCTGTCTGGCTTTGGGTGTGCTCTAGGTTGTAATACGTATTTATGGTAGTCTTTCAAATAGGGACTGCATAAGTGCCACATATCTTACTTTCCAATAAAACATCGTAATTTTTAAAAACAAAAGAGTTATGGCTACCCAGGTTTGAAATTATAACTAGGGTCAACGTGAGGTTTAGGATTAGGCCTCTAGCCTGTCTGCTGATTACATCTATGGAAAGTCAAGCGACTCAGTCAACCTTACAGGCAGGGTTAGTCTCAACTCTTCCTGTAGAAGTAGCCCTAATTCTAATCTTAGATCCTAGCGCTATTCTCATCGACCTCTGCTTTGACTTAACCCTGTCCCAAATACTAACCTTAATCCTTGTCCATCTCTACTCCTCGCCCTAAACTTAGTCCTACGCCAGTCGTAATTCCAACATTCTTACAACAATCTAACTGAAATAGGAGCATTCAAGCTCAACAGAAAGCCAAGCAGAGTCATAGCCCCAAGTGTCAAAAACAACACTAAAGATTCCCTTCATCCTGAACCAGCCGGCTTCCTGAAACAAATCTTCCCTGATGCCAGCCCTTTCTGTAACTCTAAGCCAAGCCCTAGACGTTACCTGATCATACCCCTAGACCAAATCATGAGCCAATTTCTACTACTACTACTAAGTGCATCAATAGCTCAAACACAAATCAAACTCCTAAAGCTAACCCTAACTCCCTTTGTTTTTGTTGAATTCTACTGTTGACAATCATTACGTAGTTGATTTGGGTCAAAAGGTTCAAGGGCTACAGGACAGTGAGTAAGGCTATTATTTCCACATCCTCTTCTTTGACTGTATCTGGGGGTAAATGGGGAGGGAGATAAAGGAAGAAGCCCAACCCAGTCTCCTCCTCACGCCATGTCCCTGATGTGGAGCATGCTGCGAGAGTCCTGCTCAAGTGGGGTTTTGGTCTTGTTGTTTGACTCTCAAGTGGTTTTGATAGTCATGAATTGCTGCCAATCATGCAACTGTAAGCACGATGAGGTCTCTGCAGCATACACTGATTGACACAGTCCATCTTAGAGTCTGCGTTTGCCCAGGTTTTCTCTGCCAATACATGGCTGAAGTGGGTGATTGACTTGTTCTGTCCTCTGTCTTCTCATGGTTAGGGTTCTGAGTGCATCAGTTTCAATGGGGAGATCCCCAAAGATCTCCTCTGTGTCTGAGGTATTCCCGGTCCAGATTCTGTCTATACTAGCTAGTCCAGGGCCTGGCACAGCCCATCAGCCTGATCAGCTGCTTGTTGCAGTTGCTGGGTTGGTTGTGTTTGCAGGCCTGTCTTCCACTGGAACCAATGCGTCTTGCAGTCCAGCCTGATTCTGCCCAGCACACGCTCGGGCATCACTCTTGCTTCACTCACATCACTCCCTGTGGCTGTCCTGATGACCGGGAGCATTCTGATTGGCTGCATCTCTAAGACCTCACAGGGCCGTGTGGCCCTACAAGCTGTCCAATCAGCAGCTGCCTGGTCATAGCAGCCCAGAATCCTGTAGCCTCAGCTTTATACAAAAACCATGGTGACAGGCAGCCTCCTCTGTGGAGTAGAGAAAGATGGTGAGTGCTTCAAGCTCTGCTTTCTTTGTTCCTTCTCGCCACAGGCACTAGCAGAGAAGACGTGCAGACTCCATGGAAGCCAGCAGAGCGTGAGTGTGTGGGGTTGGGTTTCCCTTGAATGTGAGTTTGCAAATCCGCTGACAATGTAGTGAAGCCTAGGACCTTTTCAACACCGGCACTCTGAAAGCATTTCCATTTTCCGTCGATGAGAATCCTTGTGTCTCTTCAAGGAGCCGATCTAATCCTAGTTCTCCATTAGAGGTAGTGTGTGGAATAACCCATGTAATGTGGAAGAGCCAAGGCAAGCTGTTTTCCATAGGCAGACCTTACATTGCATTTCCTGTCACATCTCTCAGTGAAGTTTCCCTAGTGCAGTCCAGTGTCATGTAAGTGGGTCACCATAGTGTAAAAGAGATGACTTCTGGAGAGATGGTTGGGATCAATACCATGGTTGGATACAGGATTGGAATCAGTTTTCGAATGCTATCTAGGCTTATGGTTGCAGTGATGTGAAAGCCTAGATTTCAGGTTAGGGCAAGGTGGAGTGTTAAGGTTCAATTGAGGTTTCTGATTTGGGTTACTAGTAGGAATAGAGCTAGGATTCTGCTTAGGTGGAATTAAGGTGAGAGCTAGGTCTAATGCTAAAGGTCAAGTCTAGTAGTGAAGTTACTGTGAGGTTTTGAGATTTGAGTTATGGTTATCCCAAAGGTTAGAGTTAGGGCTAGGGTGAGGGTTTGGTTAAGGGTTCAACTGACAAATAAGATTAGGTACAGACTTAGGTTTTGTATGTGGCATGAAGTAGGATTTGTGTGAGGATTAGTACTAGGTAAAGAATAGTATTTGGATTAATGCTGGATAGAGAGTTTGGGTTCCATTTCTGGTTCAGGCTTGATTGGAGTTCGTGCTTTGATTGAGGGTTATTGTTAGGACTGTGGAAAGGACTGTGTGGGTTCAGAATACAGTTAGAGTTACTCTTGATTTACGATGAAAGCTGTGGCTCCATTGAGGATGAAGAGGTTGTTTTGTGTGAATTTGAGTATCATGGTGAGGTTCTAGTCTATGTCTGAATGATTATGCTCAGAGCTAGATTTCCAGTTTCATTGCATGGTGGTCTGTGAGCGTTCATGTTATGATTGCTATATTTTTGATGTTATTTAGGTTTGCTTTGTGTCCTATTATGTGGTCGATCCTTTGGAAATTGCCATATACTGCTGAAAAAAATATATAATCTGTGGCCTGGGGTAAAAAGTTCTATAAATGTCTTCCAAGTCCAGTTATTCTGTTGTTTGTATGTGCTCTGTTTTTTCTTTTTGAGTTTTGTTTTGTTGATCTGTCTATTGTTGTTAGCGGGGTGGTAAGGTCACCCACTATTATTGTGTGCATATCAATGTCTCCCCTTAAGTTTGTAAGTAATTGCTTCACCTAGCTAGGTGTGTTGGAATTTGGTGCATATATAATCAAAATGGTGATTACTTCCTGATGTATCAGTCCCTTCACCAAGATGTATTGACCTTCCTGTCTTTTTTCATGTCTGTCAGCTTGAAGTCTATATCATCTGAAATTAGAAAGGCTACCCCTACTTAGAGCTAGAGCCACAGATTATACATTTTTTTCAGCAGTATATGCCACCTTCCCCAGCAATTCAAAATGCCCCAGGAAATACAGAGACACCTGGAGGTTGAAAAATATGTTATTAAACGAACAATGGGTCAGAGAAAAAATTAAAGATAAGATCTAAAATTTATGGAAACCAATGAAAACTCTGACACAACATTCCAAAATTTTTGGGACACTGCCAAAGCAGTGCTACGGGGTAAATTGATCGCATTGGAGCCCATGTCTTGGCCCAAGAGATGTACCAAATACAGGAACTAAACACACACCTCCAGGAATTGGAGAAACAACAGCAGAAGTGCCACACACACAACAGGAAATAAGAAATCATCAAAACAAGGGAGGAAATTAATCAGATAGAAACAAAAAAAGTATGCACAAAATCAATGAATCAAAAAGCTGGTTTTTTGAGAAGATAAACAAGATAGACACCCTGCTGACCCAACTGATAAAAAAAAAAAACAAGAGAAAGTTAGAATTAACAGCATCAAAGATGAAAAAGGCAACATAATATCAGACACTGCAACCATTAAGATCATAGTCAGAAATTACTACAAAGCACTGTACTCCAACAAATGAGAAGACCACCAAGAAATGGAAAAGTTCTTAGACTTCTACCACCTGCAAAAACTTAGCCCAGAGGCAACAAACGACCTGAACAAACCCATAACTGAAGCAGAGATTGAATCAGTGATTAAAGATCTCCCAACAAAGAAAAGCCCAGGCCCAGATGGCTTCACTACAGAATTCTACAAAATATTCCGAACAGAACTGACCCCAATCCACTACAAACTCTTCAAAACAATAAAAAAATGGGACTGTTCCAAACTCATTCTATGAAGCCAACATCACCTTAATCCCAAAACCCGACAGAGACCCAACTGAGAAGGAAAACTACAGACCTATTTCTCTGATGAACATCTGCACTAAGATTCTCAGCAAAATCCTAGCCAATAGAACTCAAAAACACATCAGACAGATTATTCATCCAGATCATTCATCCAGATCAAGTAGGATTCATCCCTGGAATGCAGGGATGGTTCAACATTCGGAAATCCATAAATGTGATACACCACATTCAAAAATTGCAAAACAAGTACCACATGATAGTATCAATACACGCGGAAAAAGCTTTCGACAAAATCCAACACCACTTCCTGCTAAAAACCCTAACCAAGGTAGGCATAGATGGAAAAATCCACAACATAATCAAACCAATATATGAAAACCCCAACACCAGCATCATACTGAATGGAGAAAAGCTGGAACCCTTCCCACTGAAATCTGGAACAAGACAAGGATGTCAGCTTTCTCCACTGCTGTTCAACATAGTCATAGAGGTACTCGCTGAGGCCATAAGACAAGAAAAAGAAAAGGAATCCAAATGGGAATCGAAGAAGTCAAGCTTTCACTACACGCAGATGACATGATTCTCTAGATAGAAGACCCAAGAGACTCAATACAGAAACTGCTAGAACTTAAATGAGAGTTTGGAAGAGTGGCAGGGTACAAAATTAATGAACAAAATTCAACAGCCATAGTGTATGCAAATAGCCCCAAGATGGAAAAAGACCTAACCAGCAAGATACCGTCCAAAATAACAGAGAAAAGTATGAAGTATCTGGGAATTAACCTAACCAAAAATGTAGGAAACCTATTTGAGGAAAACTACAAGCAACTTAAAAGAAATCAAGCAGGACCTCAAAAGATGAAATAACATCCCATGCTCCTGGACAGGTAAAATCAATATCATTAAAATGTCTATACTGCCAAAAGCAATATATACATTCAATGCAATCCCAATCAAATTGCCCAAAACATATTTCATGGAACTGGAAACAATGATTCAAAGGTTCATTTGGAAACACAAAAAACCACACATAGCTAGAACCGTTCTCAAGAACAGGAAGTTAGCATGGGGAATCACAGTTCCAGACCTCTGGATATACTATAGGGCAGTGATTATCAAAACAGCGTGGTACTGGAAAAAAATAGAGAAGAAGATCAATGGAGCAGAATAGAAACACCAGATGGGAATCCACACAGATACAGCCAAATAATTTTTGACAAAAAGACAAACGACAATCCAGGCAAATGGGAAGGTCTGTTCAATAAATACCATTGGGACAACTGGTTAATAGCCTGCAGAAACAAAAAGCTAGACCTGCATCTCTCACCATACACTAAGATCAAATCGAAATGGATAAAGATCTAAACCTGCATCCAGAAACCTTCAAACTTTTGGAAGAAAATGTCGGAAATACTCTGCAAGATCTAGGGGTAGGCCCTCACTTAATAAAAAGGACTCAAAAAGTAATAGAAATCAAGACGACAATAAACAAATGGGACCTCATCAAACTAAGAAGCTTTTGTACAGCTAGAGAAACAATCAACAAAATAAAAAGGCAACCCACAGAATGGGAGAAGATCTTCGTGCACGACATAGGTGACAGAGGGCTAATTTCCAGAATATACAAAGAACTACAAAACAACCAAAATGTCAAAACAAACAAACCACTCAAGAAATGGGCATGGGAAATGGGCAAACACTTCACAAAGGAACAAACCCAAAGGGCAAATAAACATATGAAAAATGCGCAAGTTCTCTGGCAATAAGGGAAATCCAAATTAAAACATCAATGAGGTACTACCTGACGCCATTAAGACTGGCCCACATGAATAAAAGCACCAACGACACTTGTTGGTGAGGTTGAGGGGAAAAGGGAAGCCTACTCCACTGCTGGTGGGTCTGCAGGCTGGTACAGCCTCTATGGAAATCAGTATGGAGAACATTGAAGCAACCCAAAATAAACATAGTGTATGATCCAGCAATAGCACTGCTAGGAATATATCCAGAACAATTGTTTTATGAGAAGCCAACGTGAACCCCTATACCCATAGGAGCACAATCAGTAATTGCAAAAACCTGGAAGCCTCCGAAATGCCCATCAGCAGAAGACTGGATAAGAAAGCTATGGTTCACCTACTCCATGGAATACTACTCAGTTAGTAAAAAAAAAAAAAAAACAACGCAGTTCTTTGTGGCCAAATGGGCCAAACTGGAAACCATAATGCTAAGGGAAATGATCCAATCCCAAAAGGTTAAATACCACATTTTTGCCTTAATTTAAGATGATATGATGTTATGTATAACATGTTATGTAATGGATGTTATGTCATATATCGTATATAAACTAAAACTGAATTAACAATGGGGTGATCACAGAAGAAGGTTAAGAAATTGCAATTGTTTTTTTTTTAAGATTTATTCATTTTATTACAGCCAGATATACACAGAGGAGGAGAGACAGAGAGGAAGATCGTTCGTCCGATGATTCACTTCCCATGTGAGCCGCAACGGGCCGATGCAAGCCGATCTGAAGCCAGGAACCAGGAACCTCTTCCGGGTCTCCCACGCAGGTGCAGTGTCCCAATGCATTGGGCCATCCTCAACTGCTTTCCCAGGCCACAAGCAGGGAGCTGGATGGGAAGTGGAGCTGCTGGGATTAGAACCGGCGCCCATATGGGATCCCGGGGCTTTCAAGGCAAGGACTTTAGCTGCTAGGCCACGCCGTCAGACCCGAAAATTGCAATTGTTTTTAACATATTGGTTACTCAATATTATAACTATTGATTAGACAACGAAGTTAATTGTTGCTGACGGTATGTTGGAGCCTTTAATTGATCGGATCACTTGCTTTCCAATGCTCATTGAGCCGAGTCAGATGGAAATAAGCAAGATGAGCATTCACAAATAACAAAGATGGAGAATGACAGTCAAGGCACGAAAAACTTCAGAGCCAGAGAGACACCCAGCCCTCAAGCCATTTCCAGCTGAAATGGAAACCAAGTGCTCTGGCAGCACGTATGTCTGAAAGTGGATGTGACATCTAGGGAACTCAGTGTGGTGGTGAATGGCAACTGCCCAAAGCATCACTTCAGGTTTTCCAGTATCAAAAGAACTCCACTGGTCATTCACGTCAAAAACCATCAGCTGTCATAGCCGGTCTCTCAGATATCCTGTTGGTCCCTTCCTGTCCTAAGCCCTTTTAGTCCAGTGTGATGGAATCAAGCAGGTTGAACACCAATACAAAACAAACATGGAGATCCTCACTCAAGGCACTCAAAATTTCACAGCCAGAGAGAACTTCAGCGCCTAAGCCATTTCCACCCTCAGGGAAACCAAGTGCTGTGGCAGCACATATGTCTGAAAGTGGATGTGACATCTAGGGAACTCAGTGTGGTGGTGAATGGCAGCTGCTTTACGCAGCAGCACAGCTCTTCCAGTGCCAAAAAAACTCCACCTGACTCATTCATTTCACATACCATCAGCTGTCATAGCAGATCTCATGGAAACCCTGTTAGATGACTTCCTGTCCAATGCCAATTCAGCCCAGTGTGATGGAATCAAACAGGTTGAACCACACACAAAACAATGATGGAGATCCTCACTGAAGGCGCTCAAAACTCCAGACCCAGAGAGAAGTTCAGCGCCCCAGCCATTTCCAGCTGCTATGGAAACCCAGTGTTCTGGAGGTACATATGTCTGAAAGTGGGTGGGACACCTAGCAAACTCATTATGGTGGTAAATGGCAACTGCCCAAAGCAGCAGCATAATCTTCCCCTGACAAAACAACTCCACTTGGCTCATTCACTACACATACAATCAGCTGTCCTAGCAGGTCTCACAGAAACCCTGTTTTGTCAGTTCCTCCCAAAAACCAATTGAGCAAGGCTTGAAGGAATCAAACAGTTAGAGCAGCTGCACTAAAGAATCATGGAGATTCTCACTAAAGGCGCTAAAATCTCAAAATGCGAAGAGAAGTACAGCACGCCCAAGCCATTTTCTTTTTTTTTTTCTTTTAATTATTTATTATTTTACTTCATTAATTACATTGTATTATGTGACACAGTTACATAGGTACTTGGGTTCTCCTCACCCCTCCACAAACCGTCCCATCATGGTGGATTCCTCCACCTTGTTGCATAACCACAGCTCAAGTTCAGTTGAGATTCCTCCATTGCAAGCGTATACCAAACATAGAGTCCAGCATCTTATTGTCCAGTCAAGTTCAACGGCTTCTTAGGTATACCCTCTCCTGTCTGAAGACAGGGCCAGCAGAGTATCATCCCAGTCAATTGAAAGCTCCAACATACCATCAGCAAAAATTTACATCATTATGGAATTAATTGACATAGTAATGAGTAACCAATATGTTAAAAGTAAATGCGGGTTCCCAGGAACCTTCTGTGACCACCTCACCTATATATACATTCAAAACATAACATGTTATACATAACATCATATCATCTTAAATTAAGGCAAACATGTGGTATTTAACCTTTTGGGATTGGCTCATTTCCCTTAGCATTATGGTTTCCAGTTTGGCCCATTTGGCCACAAAGAACTGCATTTTGTTTTTTTTAATAGCTGAGTAATATTCCATGGAGTAGATGAACCATAGCTTTCTTATCCAATCCTCTGTTGATGGGCATTTCGGTTGCTTCCATGTTTTTGCAATTACTGATTGTGCTGCTATGAGCATAGGAGTGCATGTTGGTTTCTCATAAAACAATTGTTCTGGATATATTCCTAGCAGTTCTATTGCTGGATCATACGGTATGTTGAATTTGGGTTGCTTCAATGTTCTCCATACTGATTTCCATAGAGGCTGTACCAGCCTGCAGACCCACCAGCAGTGGAGTAGGCTTCCCTTTTCCCCTCAACCTCACCAACAAGTGTTGTTGGTGCTTTTATTCATGTGGGCCAGTCTTACTGGCGTTAGGTGGTACCTCATTGATGTTTTAATTTGGATTTCTCTTATTGCCAGAGAACTTGAGCATTTTTTCATATGTTTATTTGCCCTTTGGGTTTGTTCCTTTGTGAAGTGTTTGCCCATTTCTCGTGCCCATTTCTTGAGTGGTTTGTTTGTTTTGACATTTTGGTTGTTTTGTATCTCTTCGTATATTCTGGAGATCAGCCCTCTGTCACCTATGTCGTGTGCGAAGATCTTCTCCCATTCTGTGGGTTGCCTTTTTATTTTGTTGATTGTTTCTCTAGCTGTACAGAAGCTTCTTAGTTTGATGAGGTCCCAATTGTTTATTTTGGTCCTGATTTCTACTGCATTTGGAGTCTTTTTTAGGAAGTAGGGGCCTACCCCTAGATCTTGCAGAGTATTTCCGACATTTTCTTCCAAAAGTTTGAAGGTTTCTGGATGCAGGTTTAGATCTTTATCAATTTAGATCTGATCTTAGTGTATGGTGAGAGATGCAGGTCTAGCTTTTTGTTTCTGCAGGCTATCAACCAGTTGTCCCAATGGCATTTATTGAACAGACCTTCCCATTTGCCTGGATTGTCGTTTGTCTTTTTGTCAAAGAGTATTTGGCTGTATCTGTGTGGATTCCCTTCTGGTGTTTCTATTCTGCTCCATTGATCTTCCTCTCTATCTTTGTGCCAGTACCACGCTGTTTTGATAACCACTGCCCTATAGTATGTTCAGAGGTCCGGAACTGTGATTCCCCCTGCTAACTTCCTGTTCTTGAGAACGGTTCTAGCTATGTGTGGTTTTTTGTGTTTCCAAATGAACCTTTGAATCATTGTTTCCAGATCTGTGAAGAATGTTTTGGGCAATTTGATTGGGATTGCGTTGAATGTATATATTGCTTTTGGCAGTATAGACATTTTAATGATATTGATTTTACCTATCCAGGAGCATGGGATGTTACTCCATCTTTTGAGGTCTTGTTCAGTTTCTTTTTTAAGTAGTTTGTAGTTTTCTTCAAATAAGTCTCCTACATTTTTGGGTAGATTTATTCCCAGATATTTCATACTTTTCTCTGTTATTTTGGACGGTATCTTGCTGGTTAGGTCTTTTTCCATCTTGGGGCTGTTCCCATACACTATGGCTGTTGACTTTTGTTCATTAATTTTGTACCCTGCCACTCTACCAAACTCTCGTACAAGTTCTAGCAGTCTCTGTATTGGGTCTCTTGGCTCTTCTACATAAAGAATCATATCATCTGCATATAGTGAGAGTTTGAGTTCTTCGTTTCCCATTTGGATTCCTCTGATTTGTTTTTCTTGTCTTATGGCCTCAGCAAGTACCTCTAGGACTATGTTGAATAGTAGTGGAGAAAGCTGACATCCCTGTCTTGTTCCAGATTTCAGTGGGAAGGGTTCCAGGTTTTCTCCATTCAGTATGATGCTGGTGTTGGGGTTTTCATATATTGGTTTGATTATGTTGTCGATTTTTCCATCTATGCCTACCTTGGTTAGGGTCTTTAGCAGGAAGTGGTGTTGGATTTTGTCAAAAGCTTTTTCTGCATCTATTGATATTATCATGTGATTCTTGTTTCAGTTTTTGGATGTGGTGTATCACATTTATGGATTTCCGAATGTTGAACCATCCCTGCATTCCAGGGATGAATCCTACTTGATCTGGATGAATGATCTGTCTGATGTGTTTTTGAATTCTATTGGCTAGGATTTTGTTGAGAATCTTAGCATCAATATTCATCAAAGAGATAGGTCTGTAGTTTTCCTTCTCTGTTAGTTCTCTGTCTGGTTTTGGGATTAAGGTAATGTTGGCTTCATAGAATGAGTTTGGAAGGGTTGCCTCTTTTTCTATTGTTTTGAGGAGTTTGTAGTGGATAGGGGTCAGTTCTGTTCGGAATGTTTTGTAGAATTCTGTAGTGAAGCCATCTGGGCCTGGGCTTTTCTTTGTTGGGAGGTCTTTAATCACTGATTCAATCTCTGCTTCAGTTATGGGTTTGTTCAGGTCGTTTGTTGCCTCTGGGCTAAGTTTTTGCAGGTGGTAGAAGTCTAAGAACTTTTCCATTTCTTGGTGGTCTTCTCATTTGTTGGAGTACAGTGCTTTGTAGTAATTTCTAATTATGGCCTTAATGGATGCGGTGTCTGTTGTTATGTTGCCTTTTTCATCTTTGATGCTGTTAATTCTTGCCTTCTCTTGTTTTTTCTTTGTCAGTTGGTCCAGTGGGGTGTCTATCTTGTTTATCTTCTCAAAAAACCAGCTTTTTGATTCATTGATTTTGTGTAAGGTTTTTTTTTATTTCTAGCTGGTTGATTTCCTCCCTTGTTTTGATGATTTCTTGTTTCCTATTGTGTGTGTGGCTCTTCTGCTGTTGTTTCTCCAATTCCTGCAGGTGTGTGTTTAGTTCCTATATTTGGCGCCTCTCTTGGGACTTGACATGAGCTCCAATTGTGATGAGTTTACCTCGTAGCACTGCTTTGGCAGTGTCCCACAAATTTTGGAATGTTGTGTCAGAGTTTTCATTGGTTTCCATAAATTTTTTGATCTCATCTTTAATTTCTTCTCTGATCCATTGTTCATTTAAAAGCATATTGTTCAGCCTCCAAGCGTTTCTATGTTTCCTGGGGCATTTTGAATTCCTGATTTCCAGTTTCATTCCGTGGTGGTCTGAGAGGGTACATGGTATGATTGCTATCTTTTTGAAGTTATTTAGGTTTGCTTTGTGTCCTATCATGTGGTCGATCCTGGAGAAGGTGCCATGCACTGCTGAAAAGAATGTATAATCTGTGGCCTTAGGGTAAAAAATTCTATAAATATCTGTCATGTCCAGTTGTTCTATTGTTTGTATGAGCTCTGTTGTTTCTTTGTTGAGTTTTTGTTTTGTTGATCTGTCTATTGTTGTTAGCGGGGTGTTAAGATCGCCCACTATTATTGTGTGTATATCTATGTCTCCCCTTAAGTCCGTGAGTAATTGCTTCACGTAGCTAGGTGAGTTTGAATTTGGTGCATATATGTTCACAATGGTAATTACTTCCTGCTGTATCAGTCCCTTCACCAATATATAATGTCCTTCCCTGTCCTTTTTGATGTGTGTCAGATTGAAGTCCACATCATCTGAAATTAAGACAGCTACCCCAGCCTTTTTTTCTCGTCCATTGGCATGAAATATCTGTTTCCAACCTTTCACTTTCAGCTTCTTAGAATCTCTTCTGGTTAGATGTGTCTTTTATAGGCAACAGATAGTTGGGTGCTGTTTGATAATCCATTCTGTTAATCTATGTCTTTTGATTGGTGAGTTCAGGCCATTTGTGTTAAGAGTTAAAATTGAGAGGTTGTGATTTTGCCCTGCAATACTTGTTTTTGTGGGTGTTGATATCTGTGTAATTGCCTTTTCTTGTGTGGACTTTCGTGGGGAGACCTTCCTGTTTGCCATCTGCTTATGATTCGCCTCCTTTTTTTTCTGGATTTAGTGCATTTCTAAGAAGATTTTGTAGAGCTGGTTTTGTGCTGGCATATTCTTCTAATTTCTCTTTGCTGTGAAAGCATTTGATTTCATTCTCAAATACGAATGAGATCTTTGCTGGGTACAATATTCTTGGTTGACAGTTGTTCTGATTCAGGATTTGGAAGATCTTTGTCCATTCTCTTCTTGCTTGTAAAGTCTCTTCAGAGAAGTCAGCAGTGATCCTGATTGGCTTTTCCCGGTATGTGATCTTTTCTCTGCTTCGTACTTGTCTTAGGATTCTTTCTTTGTCTTCATTGGAGTGGAACTTGAGCACCATATGTCTGGGTGAAGATCGCTTTGGGTCATATCTGCTGGGAGTCCTCTGACCGTCCTGGATTTGGGCTGGGTTCATGTTCCAAGTGTTTTGAAAGTTTTCCTGTATAATTTCGTCGAGCACCATTTGCATTCCTGACTCTTTTTCTGCTCCTTCAGGAAGGCCAATAATCCTAATATTTGATTTTCTGAGGTTGTCTTTCATTTCTTGTATGGTCTTATTGGCTTTGTTCAGACTTGTCTCCAGCTGTTTCATGAACTGGGTATGTTCGTTTTGTGTGTCTTCCGTTTCAGAGATCCTCTCTTCTGCTGTATTTGTTCTGTTGGTTAGGCTCTCAATTTTGTGCTCTAAGTCATGGATTTTATTGTCATTTGTTGTATTTCTGAGGCTATGTGGTTCTTGAATTCCTTGAAGTCCTCCCAATTCTTCTCATTGTCTCTGACATACTTTAACATTATTTTTTTGAATTCGTTGTCTGGTAGATCTTCTATGTCTTCATCTCACATCTCTGAAATAGACAGTGGCTTTTGATCCTTTATTGGTAGGGTGTTGGCACTCTCATTTGGATCATTACCTTTTCTGGTATTTCTTCCCATTGTGTTAGTGTTTCTTTTTTGAGAGACCTAGGCACCAGTGTGCTGAGGGGTCTCCAAGCACTATCCTGTAGAGATCGGAGTCTGCAGGCGTGGAGTAGCAGGGTGTGGGAATTTTCAAGGCACTTTTGGTGCGTCTCCAGAACACTGGACCTCAGGGCGGCACTTCCAGGGCCCAGTGGATTCAAAGTGCACTCTCAGCTCGTCCCCTACAGGTATGCTACCACAGGGCTTCGGGGAGTGAAGGCACTCTCTGTGCGCTCCCCCAGTGCGTGGGATCACAGGGCTCGGAGGATTCTAGGTGTTTTCTCAGTGTGTCACCAGTGCCAGGGACTGCAGGGCGTGGAGGTTCCAGGTGCTCTCTGGGAACGCCTCCTGCACGCGGGTCCGCAGTGCTCTCGTGTTGCGTCTCCCAAGCACGGAACTATAGGACGTCGGGTGTTCCAGGTGCTCCCTGGAAGTGCCTCCTGCGCAGGCCCGCCCACCCCAGTGCTTGCAAGGGACTGACCGCCCCTGCGCTAGCATGGGACTGCCCAGCCCAGAGGCGTGCTTGGGTTCCTGTGGGATAGCACCGCCCAGCTGAGTGCCAGACCGCAAAGGAACGGGGGAGTATTCAGTGTGCCTTTTGCCTTTCTAATCAGTGCAGAGGACCACTGTGCATCGCCTCCCAGACACAGTTTTGGTAGTTTCAAGGCACTCGCCCTGTGTCCCTAGACGCTGGAGTTGGGGGGGGCGTGGAGACGAGCACCAATTGTGTTCAGGCTCTGTGCATGCCCCTGGGGGGCCAACTCCTGGAGCCTCCAACCCACCACTGTCCCCATCCAACTCACTCAAACCTCAGGTTCTTGCAGTCTGCCTCTTCCTCTGGTGGGAACCCTCGCCGCGGGTGCGTCTCCTGGCTACTGCGTCCGTTGCAGGTCCCGGCGGGTGCAGGCGGATGGAACCTGGAGGCTGCGGCTGGTGCAGGTCCCGGCGGGGCTTGGCGACCAGGGTGGGCAGATGCCGGGGGGTCCCGATGACTTCAGGCCCTGATGTCCGCAGCGGGCGCAGGTCCTGGCAGGTCCTGGTGACCAGGGGGAGCAGATGCCAGTGGGTCCCAATCACTGCTGGTCCTCACGGCCACAGCGTCTGCAGGTCGGTCTGCAGGTCTTCTGCGGCTTTCAGCGGCTGCACTCAAAGGTGACTCAGCAGGTCAGGAGTGGAAAGTCGTCTTCTCTGCCCTTTGTTTTGTTTTTCCCTGGTTGCTCTTCTGAGTTGTGTGGATTTTTTTGGCTCCACACTGTCCAGGGGACTTCACGTTCTTCTCCCTATAGTTCTATGCTGCTCCACTTACTCTTTTGTCACGTTCTAGCCCTCTCTGTCTGTGAGCTCCCTCACAGCCTTCCTCCTATGTCGGCCATCTTGCGAGTCTCCCCATTTACAACTGCCATGGAAACCAAGTGCTCTGACAGCATATAAGTCTGAAAGAGGATGTGGTACCTAGGGAACACAGTGTAGTGGTGAATGGCAACTACAACAAGCATGAGCACAGGTCTTCAGTGTGAAAACAACTCCACTGGCTCATTCACTTCACCTACCATCAGCTGTCCTAGCAGGACTCCCAGAAACCATGTGTGGTCACTTCCTGTCCAATGCCCATTGAGCCCAGGGGAATGGAATCAAGCAGGTTGAGCACACACAGAAAACATAGGTGGAAATCCTAACACAAGGCGCGAAAAAAACAGAGTCAGAGAGAATTTCAGCGCCCAAGCCAGTTTCAGCTGCTATGGAAACCAAGTGCCGTGTCAGCACAGATGTCTGAAAGTGGATGTGACACCTAGGAAACTCAGTGTTGTGGTGAATGGAGGCTGCTCCAAAAACCAGCACAGGTCTTCCAGTGCAAAAACAACTCCAGTTGGCTCATTCACTTCACATACCATCACAGCTATCCTGACAGGTCTCCCAAAAAACCTGTTTGGTAACTTCCTCTCCACTGCCAATTGAGCCCAGTGTGATGGAATCAAACAGGTTGAGAACACACAGTAAACATAAATGGAGATCCTCACAGAAGGCGCGAAAAAATCCAGAGCCAGAGAGAAGTTCAGCGCCCAAGCCATTTCCAGCTGCCATGAAAACCAGGTGCTGTGGCAGCACATATCTCTGAAAGTGGATGTGACACCTAGGGAACTCTGTGTGGTGGTGAAAGGAAACTGCCTGAAGCGGCAGCACAGGTCTTATAGTACCAAAACAACTCTGCCTCGCTCATTCACTTCTCATGCAATCAACTGTCCTGGCAGGTGTCCAAGAAACCATGTTTAGTCACTTCCTGTCCAATGCCAATTTAGCAAAATTTAAAAGAATCAAACTACATTAAACAAAGATGAAGATCCTCACTCAAGGCGCTAAATTTTGAGAACCAGAGAAAAGTTCAGCACCCTAGCCTTTTGCAGCTGCCTTGGAAACAAGTGATCTGGCAGCATATATGTCTGAAAGTGGATGTGAAACCTGGGAAAATCATTTAGGTGGTGGTGAATGGCACCTGCCCGAAGCAGTAGCACAGGCCTTCCAATGCGAAAGCAACTCCACGAGTCTGATTCACTTCACATACAATCAGCTCTCTTAGCAGGTCTCCCGGAAATCCTGTTTGGTCACTTTGTGTCCAATGAGCATTGAGCCCAATGGGTTGGAAACACACAGGTTGAGCACCCACACTAAACAAAGATGGAGATCTTCACTCAAGGCGCTCAAAAGCCGACATCCAGAGAGACATTCAACGCACAACCCATTTCCACCTACCATGGAAACCAAGTGCTCTGGCAGCACATATGTATCAAAGTGGCTGTGACAACTGGGAAACTCAGTGTAGTGGTGAATGGCAACTGCCCAAAGCAGCAGCACAGGTCTTCCAGTGGCAAAACAACTCCATCTGGCTCATTCACTACACATAGAATGAGCTGTCCTCGCAAGACTCCCAGAAATCCTGTTTGATCACTTCCGTTCCAATGACAACAGAGCCCAGTGCAATGGAATCAAGCTGGCTGAGAACCAGCAGAAAACATGGAGGAGATCCTCATTAAGGCGCCAAAAACTCCACTGCAAGAGAGAAATTTAGTGCCCAAGCCATTTCCAGCTGCCATGGAAACCAAGTGCTCTGGCAGCACATATGTCTGAAAGCGGCTGTGACATCTAGAGAACTCAGTGTGGTAGTGAATTGCAATTTCCTGAAAGAGCAGCACAGGTCTTCCAGTGCCAAAACAACTCCACCTGGCTCATTCAATTCATATAGAATCAACAGTCCTATCAGGTTTCCTGCATACCTTATTTGTTCACTTTCTGTCCAAAGCCCACTCAGCCCAGTGTGATGCAATCAGGCTGTCTGAACACCCACACACATGACAAAGATGGAAATCCTCACTCAACGTGCTCAAAACTCCATATCCAGAGGGAAATTGAGCGCACAATCCATTTGCAGCTACCATGGATACCAAGGCCTCATTCATGTCACATACTATCTGCTCTCTTATTAGGTCTCCCAGAAACCCTGTTTGGTCATTTTCTGTACAGTGACCATTGAGTCTAATGGGATTAAACATGCAGGTGGATCCCCCACACAAAACTCAATAACAAGAGAAAAGTTCAGAAGCTTAGCCATTTGCAGCTGCCTTGGAAACAAGTGATCTGGCAGCACATATGTCTGAATGTGGAGATGAAACCTGGGAAAAACATTTAGGTGGTGAATAGCAACAGCCCTAGGCAGTAGCAGAGGCCTTCCAGTGCCAAAACAACTCCAACAGGGTCAGTCACTTCACATAAAATCAGCTCTCCTAGCAGGTCTCCCGGCAACGTTGTTTGGTCACTTACTGTCCAATGCCTATTGAACCCAAGGGAATGGAATCAAACATGTTAAGCACACACACAAAACAGATCCTCACTCAATGCGCTAAAAATTCCAGAACCAAAGAACAAGTTTAGCACCCAAGCCATTTCCAACTGCCGTGGAAACCAAGTGCTCTGGCAGCAAATATATCAGAAAGTGGTTGTGACACCTGGGGAATTCAGTGTGGTGGTGAATTGCAACTGCCCAAAATAGCAGCACAGCTTTTCCAGTTTCAGAAAAACTCAACTCAAATCAGTCAAATCACATACCATCAGCTCTTCTTACAGGTCTACCAGATACCCTGTTTGAACACTTCCTGTTCAATGCCAATTGAGCCTCGTGTGATCAAATCAAGCATGTTCAGCATGCACAAAGAAAAAAGATGGAGATCCTTATGCAAAACGCTGAAAATTCAAGAGCAAGAGAGGAGTTCAGCATCAAAGCCATTTCCACCTGCCATCTCAACCAAATGCTCTGGCAGCACATATGTCTGAAAGTGGATGGGACACCTAGGGAACAAAGTGTGGTGGTGAATGGCAATTGCATGAAACAACAGCACAGGCCTTCCAGTGCCAAACATCTCCACCTGGCTCATTCACTTCACATACCATCAGGTATAATGGCTGACCTCCCGGAAATCCTGTTTGGTCACTTCCTGTCCAATGCCCGTTGAGCCCTATGGAATGGAATCAAACAGATTGGGCAACTCACACAAAACAAAGATGGAGATTCACACTCAAGGTGCTCAAAATTCCTCAGAGGGAAGTTTAAGGCCCAAGCCAATTTCAGCTGCCATGGAAACCTAGTACTCTGGCAGCACATATGTTTAACACTGGATGTGCCACCTAGGAAACTCAGTGTGTTGTTGAATGGCCACTGTCCAAGGCAGCCTGATAGGTCTTCCAGTGCCAAAGCAACTCCAACTGTCTCATTCACTTCAATTACCTTCAGCTGTCCTTGCAGGTCTCCTGAAACCATTTTTGCTCACTTCCTGTCCAATGCCCATTGACACCAGTGAAAAAGAATCAAGCAGTTTCAGCACACACACAAAACAAGGATGGAGATCCTCACTCAAGGCGCTCATAACTCCAGAGCCAGAGAGAAGTTCAGCTCCCAAGCCATTTCCAGCTGCCACGGAAACTAAGTGTTCTGGAAGCACGAACTCTCAAAGTGGCTGAAAAGCTAGGCAACTCATTGTGGTGTTGAACAGTAATTGCTCAAAGCAGCAGCACATGTCTTCCAGGGCCAAGACAACTCCACCTGGTTCATTCACCTCCCATACCATCAGCTGTCCTGGCAGCTATCTAGGAAACCCTGTTTGGTCACTTGCTTTCCAATATTCAAAGCCCAGCATTATGGAATCAAGTAGGTGGAGGACACACAGAAAAAAAGGTGGAGTTTCTCACTCAAGGCACAAAAACGTCACAGCCAGAGTATCAGTGCTCAAGCATTTCCAGCTGCCTTGCAAAACAAGTGCTCTGGCAGCACATATGTCAAAAAGTGGATGTGACACTTGGGGATCTAAATTTGGTGGTGAATGGCAACTGCCCGAAGCAGCACCACAGCTCTTCCAGTGCCAAAACAACTCCACCTGGTTCAGGAACTTCAATTACCATCAACTGTCATAGCAGGCCTCACGAAAACCCTGTTTGCTCAATTGCTGTCCAGTGCCTATTCAGTACAGCGTAATGGAATGAGGCATGCTGAGCACTCACACGTAACAAAGATGTAGATCCTCACTCAAGCCGCTTAAACTCCACAGCCAGAGAAAAGTTCAGAACCCAAGATATTTCCAGCTGCCACGGAAACCAAGTGCTCTGGCAGCACATATGTCTGAAAATGGATGTGACAAAAATTAAACTCAGTGAGGTGGTGAATGGAAACTGCCCGAATTAGCAGCACAGGACTTCCAGTGCCAAAACAAGTCCACCTGAGTCATTCACTTCAGATTTTATCAGCTGTCGTAGTATGTCTCCCAGACACGCTGTTTGGACCCCTTGTTTAATGCCCATTGAAACCATGGTAATGGAATCAAGCAAATGGAACACCCACAGAAAACAAAGATGGATATCCTCACTCAATGCGCTAAAAATTCCAGAGCCAAAGAGAAATTCAGCACCCAAGCCATTTTTAGCTGCCATGGAAACCAAGTGCTCTGGCAGCACATATAGCTGAAAGTGGATGTGACTCCCTGGGAACTCAGTGTGGTGGTTATTGCAACTCTCCGAAGTAGAAGCACAGCTTTTCCAGTCCAGAAAAACTTTAACTTCGTCAGTCAAATCACATACCATCGGTTGTCCTTACTGGTCTATCAGAGACCCTGATTGAACAATTCCTGGTCAATGCCGATTGAGCCCCGTGTGATGGAATCAAGCAGGTTCAGCATACGCACAGAAAAGATGGAGATCCCCACTCAAAACGTTGAAAATTCCAGACCCAGAGAGGATTTCAGCATCAAAGCCATTTCCACCTGCCATGGCAACCAAGAGCTCTGGCAGTACATATGTCTGAAAGTGGATGTGACATCTAGGGAACTCAGTGTAGTGGTGAATGGCAACCGCAAGAAACAGCAACACAGGCCTTCCAGTGCCAAACATCTCCACCTGGCTCATTCACTTCACATACCTTCAGCTATCATGGCTGATCTCCCGGAAACCTTGTTTGGTCACTTCTTGTCCAATGCCCGTTGAGCCCAGTGTGATGGAATCAAGCAGGTTGAGCACACTCACAAAACAAAGATGAAGATTCACACTCAAGGTGCTCAAAACTCCACAGACAGAGGGAAGTTCTATGCCCAAGCCAGTTTCAGCTGCCATGGAAACCAAGTGCTCTGGCAGCACATATGTGGAACACTGGATGTGCCACCTAGGAAACTCAGTGTGTTTGTGAATGACAACTTACCGAAGAGGCAGCGCAGGCCTCCTAATGCCAAAACAACACCTGCGGGCTAATTCGCTTCACATACAATCAGCTGTCCTTCCAGGTTTCCTACAAAACCCTGTTTGGACACATCCTATTAAATGCCGATTGAGCCCAGGGTAATGGGAGCACGAATGTTGAGCACACACACAAAATAAAGATGGAGATCCTCACTCAAGGCGCTAATAACTCCAGAGCCATAGTGAAGTTCAGCGTCCAAGCCACTTCCAGCTGCCATGGAATCCAAAACCTCTGGCAGAACATATGTCTGAAAGTGGATGGGACACCTAGGGGACATAGTGTGGTTGTGAATAGCAACTGCCCAAAGCAGCAGCACAGGCACTCGTTGCAACACAACTCCACCTGGATCATCCAACTCCCATACCCTCAGCTGTCCTTTTAGGTCTCCCGATATCCATGTTTGGTCACTTCCTGCCAAAAAGCACATTGAGCTCAATCAGTTGGAATCAATCAGGTTGAGCACACACACAAAATAAAGTTGGAGATTAACACTCAATGCACATAAATTTCTTGAGCCAGAGAGAATATCAGTCCCCAACTAATTTCCAGATGCTATGGAAACCAAGTGCTCTGGCAGCACATATGTCTGAAAGCGGATGTGACACATGAGGAACTCAATGTGGTGGTGAACGGCAACTGCCCGAAAAAGCAGAAGAGCTCTCCAGTGCCAAAACAACTCCAATTGGCTCATTCACTTCACATACCATCAGCTGTCCTGGCAGGTCTCCAGGAAACCATGTTTGGTCACTTCCTGTCCAATGCCAATTGAGCCCAGGGGATACAATAAAGTAGGTCGACCACGCACACAAAACAAAGATGAAGATGCTCACTCAAGGCACTCACATCTCCGCAGCCAGAGAGAATTTCAGCACCCAAGCCTTTTCCAGCTGTCATGGAAATCAAGTGCTCTGGCAGCACATATTTCTGAAAGTGACTGGGAGGTGACACTTGAGGAACTCAGTGCGGTGGTATATGTCAACTGCCTGAAGAAGCAACACACTTCTTTCAGGACCCAAACAACTCCACCTGGCTCATTCACTTCACATACCATCAGCTGTCCTAGCAGGTCTTCCGGAAACACTGTTTGGTCACTTCCTGTCCAATGCCCATTAAGCCCCAGGGGGATAGAATCATACAGGTTGAGCACACATTCAATACAAAGATGGAGATCCTCAGTCAAGGTGCTCTAAACTCCACAGCCAGAGAGAAGATCAGCATACAAGATATTTCCCAGCTGCTTCGGAAACCAAGTGCTCTTGCAGCGCCTGTTTCTGAAAGAGCATGGGACATGACACTTGGGGAAATCAGTGCCGTGGAGAAAGGCAACTGCCCGAAGCAGCAACACAGCTTGTCCAGTGCCAAAACAACTCCACCTGGCTCATTCATTCACATACCTTCAGCTGTCTCTGCAGGTCTCCAGGATTTCTTGTTTGGTCACTTCCTGTCCAATGCCCATTGAACCCAGTGTGATGTAATATATAGGTTCATCATCCGCACAAAACAAAGACGGAGATTCTCACAGAATTCATGTAAAACTCCACAGCCAGACAAGAGGTCAGCGTCCAAGCCATTTTCAGCTGCCATGGAAGCCAAATGCTCTGGCAACAAAAAACAAAGTGAATGTGACACCTATGGAAAACTGTGTTGGTGAATGGCAACTGCCAAAAGCAGCAGCAGAGCTCTCCAGTGCCAAAACAACACCACCTAGCTCATTCACTTCCCATACCATCAGTTGTCCAGCAGGTGTCCAGGAAATCTTGCTTGATCATGTCCTGTCCAATGATCATTGAGCACGTCCTGTCCAATGATCATTGAGCACAGTGTGATGGAATCTGTAGGTTCAGCAACCGCACAAAACAAAAATGGAGATCATAACTAAAGGCGCTCAAAACTCCACACCCAGGGAGAAGTTCAGAGATCAAGCCATTTAAAGCTGCTATGGAAACCAAGTGCTCTGGCAACACATTTGTCTGAAACTGGCTGGGACGTGACACTTGGGAAAGCAGTGTGGTGGTGAATGGCAACTGCCCGAAACAGCAGCACAGAACTTCCAGTACCAAAACTACTCCACCTTGCTCATTCACTTCACATACCATCAGCACTCCGTGAGGTCTCCCTGAAACCCTGTTTGGTCACTTCCTGTCTAAAGCCCATTGAGCTCAATGTGATGTAATCTGGAGTTTCAGCAACCGCACTAAACAAAGAAGTAGATCTTCAGTCAAGGCGTGACAACCTCGACAACACGATATAAGTTCAGTGCCCAAGCCATTTCCAGCTGCCATGGAAACCAAGTGCTCTGGCCGCACATATGTCTGAAAGTGGCTGTCACACCTAGGAAACACAGTGGATTGTTAAATGACAACTGCCAGAAGCAGCATCACAGCTTTTGCAGTGCCAAAAGAGCTCACCCTGGCTCATTCATTTCACATACCAACAGCAGTCCCTGCAGGTCTCCCCCAAATCCTGGTTGGTCACTTCCTGTCAAATGCCCATTGAGCCCAGGTGGATACAATCAAGCAGTTTGAGCACACTCACAAAACAAAGATGGGGATCCTCACAGAATTCATGTAAAACTCAACAGACAGAGGAGAATTTAGAGCTCAAGCCATTTCCAGTTTACATGGAAACCAATTGCTGTGTCAGCACATATGTCTGTAATTGGATGTGACACTTGAGAAAACAGTGTGGTGGTGAATGGCAACTGCCCCAAAAAGCAGAAGAACAGTTCATCCAGTGGCAAAACAAATGCACCTGGGTCATTGACTTCACATACCATCAGCTGTCCAATCAGGTCTTTGGGAAATCTTGTTTGGTCCCTTCTGTCCAATGCCTATTGAGCCAGTGTTATGCAGATCCTCACAGAATTCTTATAAAACTGCACAGCCAGAGAAGATTTTGGTGCCCCAGCTATTTCCAGCTAAAATGGAAACCAAGTGCTCTGACAACACACATGTCTGAACATGAACGTGACACTCCAACTCGCTCCTTCACTTCACATACCATCAACTGTCCCTGCAGACCTCCCTGAAACCTTGTTTGGCCACTTCCTTTCCAATGCCCATTTAGCCCAGAGGGATGGAATCAAGCAGGTTGAGCACACACACAAAGCAAAGATGGAGATACTCACTCAAGGCGCTCAAATCTACACAGCCAGGGAGAACCTCAGCACCCTAGACATTCCCAGCTGCCATGGAAACCAAGTGCTCTGGCAGCACATATTTCTGAAAGTGGCTTGGAGGCAACACTTGGAGAACTCTGTGTGTTGGTGAATGGCAACTACCCAAAGCAACAGCACCGCTCTCCAGTGCCAAAACAACTCCACCTGGCTCATTCACTTCACATACCATTAGCTGCCCTGTCACGTCTCCAGGAAATCTTGTTTGGGCACTTCCTGCCTAATGCCCATTGAGCCCAGTGTGATATAATCTGTTTGTTCAGCAACCCCGCTAAACAAAGATGGAGATCCTCATTCAAGGCATGACTAACTAGGCAGTCAGAGAGAATTTCAGCGCCCAAGTCATTTCCAGTCACCATGGAAACCAAGTGCTCTCGCAGCACATTTGTTTAAAGTGGATGTGACACCTAGGTAACACAGTGTGCTGGTAAATGGCAACTGCCCGAAGCAGCAGCACAGGTCTACTAGTGCCAATACACCTCCACCTGGCTCCTCCAATTCACATACCATCAGCTGTCCTTGCAAGTCTCCCAGAAACCATATCTGGTCACTTCCTGCCCCATGCCCATTGAGGCCAGTGGGATGGAATCAAGCAGGATGATTTCTTCCCCCTGCTCTCAAACAACATTGCACAGGAAGTGACCAGACATGCTTTTCAGGAGACCTTCTAAGTCATTTATGTAAAATCCTGTTTGGTCACTTCTTGTCCAATGCGCATTGAGCCCTGTGGGATGGAATCAAGCAGGTTGAGCACACACAAAAAACAAAGATGGAAATCCTCACTCAAGACGTGACAAATTACACAGCCAGAAAGAAATTCAGCGCCATGACATTTCAGCTGCCATGGAAACCAAGTGCTCTGGCAGCACATATATCTAGCAGTGTTATTGCACCTAGGAAACTCAGTGTGGTGGTGACTTCCAACTGCTCGAAGCAGCAGCACAGCTCGTCTAGTCCCAAAACAACTCCATCTGGCACATTCACTCAAATAGCATCAGTTGTCCTAGCAAATCTCCCAGAAATCTTGTTTGTTCATTGCATGTCCAATGCCCATTGAGCCCTCGGAGGTGGAATTTGTACGTTGAGCACACACACACAAAACAAAGATGGAGATCCTCACTACTGGCGCTTATAGTCCACAATCAGAAAGAAGTTCAGCACCCAAACCATTTCCAGCTGCCATGGAAACCAAAAATTCTGGCAGCACATATGTCTGAAAGTGGACGTGACGCTTGGGGAACCAGTATGTTGATGAATGGCAACTGCCTGAAGCAGCAGCACAGCTCTTCCAGTGCCAAAACAACTACATCTGAGTCATTCACTTCACATAACATCAATCATCTTTGCAGGTCTCCGGGAATCCCTGTTTGGTTCTTTTCTATCAAATGCCCAAGGAGCCCAGGGGGATGGAATCAAGCTGGATGAACACACACAAATAACATAGATGGAGATCCAAACTAAAGGCACTCAAAACTTCAGAGCCAGAGAGAAGTTAAGTGCCCAAGCCAATTCCAGCTGCCATGGAAACAAAAAGCTCTGGCAGCACATAAGTCTGAAAGTGGGCATGACACATGCTTAGCTCTGTCTGTTGGTGAGTGGTTACTGCCCTAATCAGCAGCATAGCTCTTCCAGTGCCAAAACAATTCCACATTGGTTATTCACTTCACATATCATCAGTTGTCCAAACAGGTCTCCAGGAAATCTTGTTTGGTCACTTTCTCTCCAAAGCCCATTGAGCCCCAGCTGATGGAATCTGTATGTTCAACAACCGCACAAAACAAAGATGGAGATCCTCACTAAAGGCGTAACAAACTTGATAGCCAGAGAGAATTTCAGTGCCCAAGCCATTTCCAGCTGCCTTGGAAACCGAGTGCTCTGGCAGCACATTTGTCTGAAAGTGGATGTGACACCTAGGGAACACAGTGAGCTGGTAAATGGCAAATGCAAGAAGCAGCAGCTCATCTTCCATTGGTAAAACAACTCCACCTGGCTCATTCACTTCACATACCGTCAGCTCTCTTTGCAGTTCTCCTGGAACCGTAGTTGGTCACATCCTGTCCAATGCCCAATGAACACAGGGGGATAGAATCAAGCAGGTTGAACACCCACAAAAAACAAATATGGAGATCCTCACTCAAAGCGTTCAAAACTTCACAGCGAGAGAGAAGTTTAACACCCTAACCATTTCCAGCTGCCATGGAAACCAAGTGCTCTGGCAGCCCATATGTCTGAAAGTGGCTTGGTCGTGACACTTGAAAAACTCAGTTTGTTGGTGAACGGCAACTGAACGAAGCAGCAGCACAGCTCGTCCAGGGAAAAAAACAAATCCACCTGAGTCATTCACTTCATATGTCATCAGCTGTCCTTGCAGGTCTCACGGAGCCCTGTCTGGTCACTTCCTATCCAATGCTATTTATCCCGAGGGGATGTAATCAAGCAGGATGAGTACACACAGAAATAAAAAATGGAGATACTCCCTCAAGGCGCTCAAAACTCCACAGTCCGGGAGCAGTTTATCGCCCAAGCTATTTCCGGCAACCATGGAAACCAAGTGCTCTGGCAGCACATATTTCTGAAAGTGGCTGGGAGGTGACACTTGGGGAACTCTGTGTGTTGGTGAATGGCAACTGCCTGAAGCAGCATCACAGCTCATCCAGGGAAAAACAACTCCACCTGGCTCATTCACTTCACATACCAACTGCTGTCCTTGCAGGTCTTCTGAAACCCGGTTTGATCCCTTCCAGTCCAATGTCCATTGAACCCAGTGTGATGTTATCAAACAGGTTGAGCACCCACAAAAAACGAAGGTGGAGATCCTCACTCAAGGCGCTCAAAACTCCAAAGCCAGAGAGAATTTCAGCACCCAAGTCATTTCACGCTGCTGTGGAAACTAAGAACTCTGGCAGCACATATTTCTGAAAGTGGCTGGGAGGTGAACTTGGGGAACTGCTTGTGGTGGTGAATGGCATCTGCCCGAAGCAGCAGCACAGCTCTTCTAGTGCCAAAACAAATGCACCTGGGTTATTCACTTCACATACCATAGCTGTCCTGGCAGCTATCTAGGAAACCCTGTTTGGTCACTTCCGTTCCAATGCCCATTGAGCCCAGTGGGAGAGAATCAAGCAGGCTGAGCACATGCAAAACTGATAGCCAGAGACGAGTTCAGCTCCCAAGCCTTTTCCAGCTGCCATGGAAACCAAGTGGTCTGGCAGCACATATTTCTGAAAGTGGACATGACACTTGAGGAACTCAATGTGTTAATGAATGGCAACTGCCGAAAGCAGTAGGACAGCTCTTCCAGTAACAGAACAACTCCACCTGGCTCATTCACTTCACATACCATCAGCTGTCCTGTCAGGTCTCTAGGAAATTTTGTTTGGTCATTTCCTGTCCAATGCCCATTGAGCCCAGTATAATATAATTTATAGGTTCAGCAACCACACAAAACAAAGATGGAGATCCTCATAGAATTCATGCAAAAGTCAACAGCCAGGGAGAATTTCAATGCCCAAGCCATTTCCAGCTACCATCGAAACCAAGTGCTGAGAAACCAAGATGACGGCAAAGAGTTCAGCACGTTTGATAAGGTGGAGAATCTTTAGGCAGGGAGTAGTACAATAAGCAGATTACAGGGGATAAGTAGGGCTCAGGCAGTAAGCAGTGTTACCAGGAACCCGCCTGGACACAGGGAAGCTGTGGAAATGAGACAGCAGTGTTGTAGTGGATAGAAGTTCCCACCAGCAGTCGGCAAGCAGCAACTCAAATCCCAGTGATCCGGTCTCCAATGATCCAGGCTCCAGTGATCCAGGCTCCAGCAATCCATTTCCAGTGCCAGCCAAACATCCAGCAGTGGCCTCCACACAGACGTTGTGACCACCAGGTGAGAGCCTGTGTCCACGTGGTGAGCTAAGAAAGTGAGTGTGGTCTGGGAGCGGACAGACAAGCTGAGTGACTGGGAGTAGCTGCAGGCAGAGAAAGTCAGGGGCTGAGGGTGCCATCTTGTGTGGAGAGACAGAACACGGAATTGACAGAGCAACACACAGGCTCCTTTCTGGCTGTTCATACGGAACTGATCCAAGGGTGGAGGGGAGCACCAGCTTTGCTCCCTGCAGGGTCTGTGTGGTTCGTGGAACTGAAAGACAGCAGCTGCAGTTCTCCACTTGGAGCCATATTGGGTGGCAGGGCAGCAGGTATGAACCCTAAGTGGAGATCCAGAGTGGGCGTGTTGCTGGTTAATTGCACGGAGCTGAGCCCACGGCAACAGCCTTGCAGCCTGTGGGGTCTGTGTGGTCCCTGGAGTTGATGGCGACAGCCCCCTGATCTTTACTGTTGCCTCATACAGGTGCCATCTTGGACACTGACGCATGTGCTCCAAACACTGATAAATTGCAAGAGGAGGAGTGGCAAACTGCGTATGCGCTAATTCAGCAACTCTCAGATAACAGTGTCCCGGGAGCAGACGCTCTTACACTGAAGGGAGGTCAGCTGAATCACGCAAGAGCTGACCTGGGGACAAAAATACCTCCGTCTTAGAGCACTGCATAGGCTCCATGGAAAAAAACAGCCCCGAAAAGGCACGCCTCCAACTCCACCCAAAATAACCCCAAGAGGTACTTAGACTTATTGGCCAGCAGGGGGCGACAAGCTCAGTGCTGCTTACAAAATCAGTGCCACAGAGGAAGAAATTATTCCTGGCAGCTGTGTTCCCCAAACCCAGGGCACTGATTGAACATAAGAATCAACTTATAGACCTGTAGGTAATACACCATAGAGATGATTTCATCAACCAGATTGGCAACTACAAAAGGTAAAAGACAAGACAAAAGCACTATGAATGTTACTGAAGTCTCTCCAATAAAGGAGCAAAAGCTTCGCCCACTCCCAGAGTTAACTGAGGAAGACATTGAGAAAATGGGGGACAAAGAACTCAGAAAACTCATTGCAAAGCTGCTGGTCAACAATGAGAAGTACAAACAAGAGTTCAAAGAAGAAATAGCAGTAATACATCAAATTAAGGCTGATATATCAGAAATGAAGAATACAGTAGAGCAAACTAAAAATACAGCGGAGAGTCTCAACAACAGAATGAATGAGGCAGAAGAAAGAATTTCAGAACTAGAAGATAGTTTCTATCACCATGAAGAAACAAGCAAAAAGCTGGAAGCAGAGCTAGGTCAAGCTAAAAAAGTATCCAAGAATTAAAAGATATAATTAAAAGGTCTAACATAAGAGTTATGGGAGTTCCAGAAGGTGCAGAAAGAGAAGCTGGGATTAGAGCCCTATTCAGTGAAATAATACAGGAAAACTTTCCTAATCTGAGCAAAGAATTAGAAAGTAATATACAGGAGGGCTACATAACTCCCAACAGAGTTGACCAAAAACAAACTTCCTCATGACACATGATAATCAAGCTCTCTTCAGTTGAACAAAAAGAAAAAATCCTTAAATGTGCACCAGAAAAATATCAGGTGTCATACAGGGGAACCCTAATCAAACTCACAGCTGACCTTTCAGAGGAAACACTACAGGCCAGAAGAGACTGGAGTGACATATTCCAGATTCTAAAAGAGAAAAAATTTCAACCCAGAATAACTTACCCTGCAAAGTTCTCCTTTGTCTTTGAAAATGAAATAAAATTCTTCCACAATAAAGAAAAACTTCAAGATTTTGTCTCATCTAAACCTGCCCTGCAAATGATACTCAAGGATGTTCCCATGAAAGAAAAAAGAAACAGCAACCACCAGAAACAAAGGCAAATGTGGAGAACATCCCACTAAAAGGTTAACCGAAGACCCAATCATAGAACAACACATCGCCAAAATGACAGGACCAAACTGCCCCTTATCCATAATAACGCTGAATGTAAATGGCTTAAACTCATCAGTCAAACGCCATATATTGGAGGATTGGATCAAAAAACAAAACCCAACTATCTGCTGCTTACAGGAGACGCTTCTCAACAACAAAGATCAGAAAAAATTGAAAGTGAAAGGATGGAAAAAGATATTTCAAGCTAATGGTAAAGAAAGGCGAGCAGGTGTAGCCATTCTTACATCAGATGACATAGACTTTGATGTGAAGAGCCTCAAAAGAGACAAAGAAGGATACCACATAATGATCAAAGGAAGCCTCCAGCAGGAAGAGATCAGCATAATAAATGTTTACGCTCCAAATGCCAAAGCATCTAGCTACATGAAACAAATATTAACGGGCTTAAAGGGAGAAATATACTCCAACACGATCATAGCGGGAGACCATAATACCCCATTAATGCAAATGGACAGATCAAAAAAACCAGAAACTCAGCAAAGAAACGATAGAACTCACCCAAACTCTAGAGCAAATGGACTTAGTTGACATCTATCGAACCTTTCATCCTACAGACAGAGAATACACCTTTTATTCATCAGTACATGGAACTTTCTCCAGAATTGATCATATTATAAGCCATAAAACAAGCCTCAGCAAATTTAAGAAAGTGGAAATCATACCATGCATCTTCTCAGACCACCAAGGAGTGAAGCTTGAGACCAAGAATTCAAAACACCAAGGAAGACTTACAAACATATGGAGGCTGAATAATATGTTACTAAATGAGCAATGGGTTAGAGAGGAAATCAAAGGGGAAATTAAAAAATTGCTTGAAACAAATGAAGGCATCAACACAACTTATCAAAACTTATGGGACACAATCAAGGCGGTGCTGAGAGGAAAGTTCATTTCAATCAGTGTTTATGTCAAGAAACAAGAAAAGCACCAAGTAAATCAGCTAACCTTACAGTTGAAGGAACTAGAAACACAACAACAAAGCAATCCCAAGATGAGTAGGAAAAAAGAAATCATCAAAATAAGGGAGGAAATAAACCAAATAGAGACCAAGATCAATCAATCAAAGAGCTGGTTCTTTGAGAAAATCAACAAAATAGACTCCCCACTAGTCGACTAATTAAAAAGAGGAGGGAGAAAATACACATCAATAGCATCCGAGATGAGAAAGGAGATATAACAACAGATACCTCAGAAATACCAAGAATCACCAGGAACTATTACAAGCAACTATATGCGAACAAATCAGAAAAAATAGAGTCAAGAAGCAATTAACAATCTAAACAGCCCAATAACATATACTGAGATTGAATCAGTAATTAAAGCCCTCACAACCAAGAAGAGTCCAGGACCAGATGGCTTCACTGCTGAATTCTACCAAACATTCCAAGAGGAACTTACCCCAATCTTACACAAGCTTTTCCAAACAATAGAAAAAGAGGCAATCCTTCCAAGCTCTTTCTATGAAGCTAATATCACCTTAATACCAAAGCCAGAGAGAGAAACAACAGAAAAAGTGAACTACAGACCAATATCCTTGATGAACATAGATGCAAAGATCTTCAATAAAATACTAGCCAACAGGCTCCAACAACACATCAGGCAGATCATTCACCAGGACCAGGTGGGATTCATCCCAGGCATGCAGGGATGGTTCAACATTCGCAAAACAATAAATGTGATACATCACATCAACAAATTGACAAATAAAAACCATATGATCCTCTCAATAGAAGCAGAGAAGGCATTTGATAAAACCCAGCACCACTTCATGTTAAAAACCCTAAACAAGATAGGCATAGAAGGAACAATCTATAACACAATCAGAGCAATTTACGATAAACCCAATGCCAGTATCATACTAAATGGGGAAAGACTGGAAGTCATCCCGCTAAAATCTGGAAGTAGACCGGGATGTCCACTCTCACCGCTACTCTTCAATGTAGTTTTGGAAGTCCTTGCCAGAGCTATTAGGCAAGAAAAAGCAATTAAAGGAATGCAACTTGCAAATGAGGAATTGAAATTATCACTATTCGCAGATGACATGATTCTCTACATAGGAGAACCAAAAGACTCAGTCAAGAGACTGTTGAAACTCCTAAGAGACTTTGGCAAAGTAACAGGATACAAAATTAATTAACACAAATCGATGGCACTAGTGTACACAAATAATTCCACTGCTGAGAAAGAAATTGTAAGTACAGTTCCCTTTAAAATAAAGGAAAGGAATCTTAAATACATAGGAATTAAGCTAACTAAAGATGTGAAAGACCTCTATGATGAAAACTATAAATCATTTAAAAAACAAATAGAAGATGACCACGAAAAATGGAGAACCTTACCATGTTCTTGGATTGGCAGGATCAACATTATCAAAATGGCCGTATTACCAAAAGCAATATATAGATTCAACGCAATCCCAATCAAAATCCCAGCAACATTCTTCTCAGAAATAGAAAAGATGATACAGAAGTTCATCTGGAATCACAAAAGACCACGAGTAGCTAAAGCTGTCCTGAAAAATAGAAATCAAACTGGAGGAATCACAATTGCAGACCTCAAGACATATTACAGAGCAGTGGTTATCAAAACAGTCTGATACTGGTACAGAAACAGAGAAGAAGATCAGTGGAACAGAACAGAAACACCAGAAGGGAATCCACACATGTATAGTCAACTAATCTTTGACAAGAAAATGGAAAACAATCCAGGTTAAAAAAAAAAAAAAAAAAAAAAAAAAAAAAAAACCTGGTCTATTCAACAAATGCTGTTGGGACAACTCGATAGCAGCTTGCAAAATAAAGAAGCAAGACCCGCACCTGTCGCACTATGCAAAAATCAGCTCTAACTGGCTCAAGGACCTAAATCTACACCCAGAAACCATCAAACTATTAAAGGAAAACATAGAAAACACATTCCAAGATATAGGAACAGGGAAAGACTTCTTAGAAAAGACGCCTAAAGCAAAGGCAATCAAATCCAAAATGAACAAATGGGACTACATCAAACTAAAAAGCTTCTGTACAGCAAAAGAAACAATTAACAAAGTGAAGAAGCAACCAACAGAATGGGAGAAAATGTTTGCATTCTACATGAGTGATAGGGGACTAACATCCAGAATCTACAAAGAGCTTCAGAAACACAGGGACAGTAAAATAAACCAACCCTGTAGCAAAATGGGCAAAAGAAATGAACAGACATTTCTCAAAAGAACAGGTTCAAATGGCTAACAGACATATGAAAAGATGCTCAGGCTCTCTAGCCATCACAGAGATATAAATGAAAACCACCTTGAGGTACCACCTAACTCCAGTGAGACTGGCCTACATTCAGAACTTAAAAAACAACACCTGCTGGCATGGATGTGGGGAGAAAGGCACCCTCCTGATGGGGTCCATGCAGTAGGTGTGAATAACACGAAGGTGTGAAGAGAACAGCTCCCTGACTGGCAGGGCCTGTGGAGCTACCAGCTGCTTAGCAGGACTAAGCGGATTCATTTCTGACCACCTTGACACAGTTTTCCCCCCCCCCTTCGCATGGGCACTCAACCACCCCACTAAGAATTTTGTAATCTATTGATGCATTGTCTGCCCCTGTGAGATGGCTTTTACAACCAACGTGAGGTTAAGAGTTAATGTGACTGAGGATGTCCTGGTGAGTGGGCCTTTAACTACACACAGGAGTATAATTAAGTCTGTGCTGTTTACCCATTGCCAGAAAATCTGGCCCAGATATTTATCATGCTTTCTAGGAAATGGCTTGATAAGAGGGACCCTAAAAGTTATCCTGTTACTGTGACCCTAAAGCTCATTCTGCTATGACAAAAATATAGTTACTGTGACCCTAAAGGCCATCCTGCTATGACAAAGAATTTAGTTACTATGACCCTAAAGGCCATCGTGCTATGACAAAGAATATATTTTCTGTGACCCTAAAGGCCATCCTGCTATGACGAAGAATATAGCTACTGTAACTCTGAAGGCTTTCCTGCTAAGGCAAAAAATATAGTCACTGTGGTCTTAAAAGGTTAGCCTGTCCTTGCAATTCTTTAGAATATAGAAAATGCATTTGCTTTAGTTGTTTTCACAAATTTTTAGCTAGAGGAAATACAGGGTGATTTCACTAATATCATAAAGATATATTTTTGATTATTGTTTGATCACTTATGAAGTTGTAGAGCCTGCGGTTGTAGAGGAATGTAATGTTTAAAGCTTTTTGTCTTAGATCTTCATGTTTTTTCTCTCTTGATGTATTTCTCCCATTTCGTGATAGCTAAGTTGTACAATAAGAATTGTAGTAGGAGTGTATTACTGCATAAGATGTGTTGTCTACTGAGAAACTCTTGGCTGCAACGTTGGAATGGATAATGCCTTGTCTAATACTGAAATAATTTGTAGAATTGTATTTGGAAACACTCACTTATCCATTGTAGAGTTGAAACTTAAATAAAGTAACTTAGCTCATTGCTAACTTCAATTCTTTCTGCCGTTATAATCCTTGCTTTACTTGTTTGGTCAACAAACTGTGTGAGCTTACAGACCTAATGGCCAACTAATGTCAATAACCCCAATCCCCATAGACCAAGGCCCCAGACCTTTTAACTCATACAAGATAGGGGTCTGGTTGACACAGGCGGCGCATAGGTTATAGTCCAGACCTGAGGAGAGCAGATGAAGACTGGCAAGCCAAGATAAGCAAGGAATATGGAATCCTTCCTCAATCATTTCTCAAGAAGTTGTAAATTGTGCCCCCCTGAAGCTATGTCAATATGCCCTAAGAAAAAAACTTTGTACTGCTTCTGTATAAATAAAGCGGACAGATTTCTCACTTTATCCACCACGTTCAAGGAATCCTGGTGGTCCGTCTCCATTCTTTCTCTCTTCACGCCTCATCCACGCACCCTTCCCAAGCTCCAAACTCAGCCAGAGCTGGACTCCGGCACCCTCCTTCACTGCTGTTGGGAGTGTAGGCTAGTACAAGCAGTGTGGAAATCAGTATGGAGAGTGCTTGGAAAATTGCAAATAAACCTGCCATATGACCCAGCAATCCCACTCTTAGGAATATACCCAAAAGGAGTGAAATCTGCATATGAGAAGGGGATCTTTAATCCTATATTTACAGCAGCACAATCTACAATAGCAAAGTCATGGAAACAAAACAGATGTGCGTCCAAGGAAGAGTGGTTAAAGAAACTGTGGTACATCTACTCTTTGGAATATTATTCAGCTATTAAGAAGAATGATATTATTCTATTTAAATCCAGGTGGTCCCAACTAGAAGTCATTATGCTCAGTAAAATGAGTCATTCACAAGAGAACAAATACCATATATTCTCTTTCCTATAAGGAGGCCAACATGGAAAGTGTAACTCCAACAGTCCAATCTATACTTTTTTTTTCCGGTGATTATCTGTTTGCTCTTTTGGCTGTATCACATATGTTTTGATGTTTTTATGTCAGTTTGTTTGCTTCCAAATAATCTCTATTCTCTAGTAGAATTCATCAAGTGCTCATGAAGTATACGAGGGCATCACATTTCCCAAAAGACTTCTGTGTTTCCTTTTGGTTCAGCAGGTGTTGCATACTCAGTGGCACATGATTTTCGCAGGGTGCTACAATTTGTTGTTGATGTTGTTGTTGTTATTGTGATTGATGTGGCTGTTATGAAATGATGTCAATCCAAAACCAATAATATTATCTCAACACCAAACAGCCTGTATCTCATGCAATAAGATTTTGTGAAATAACCAATGATATCAGGCAGATTGCTTATGATCTACATCAAAGAATTGTAAAACCTATTGTACTTGTAAGAACCCATGATACTTGGAAATGGGGAGAAAGAGCAGAGAAATCTTGCATCACCCAGAAGGCGTGAGGAACACGGGAAATATAATCTATCAGGATCATAACTGGTAACTCATAGACAACAGACTCGAATTAGCATTAGACAATAGCAAAACTACAAAGGCAAATGGGGGAATCAAGAGTAATCCTAACAACCTCTTAACAGGAGGTCACGCCCTTAGAGCAAGGAGGGGTCCCCATAGTGGAGCAGGTGGACAGAAGGAGGCTTTTATCCCAAACCTGAAGACTCGTAGATCCTCACTGAGGACTATCAGTATGAGCACCGAGGACTACATCCCTACTGCCAAGGAGACCACGGGGAAATGGAGTGCCTTCGGAGACCAAGAACTCTGAGGTCACCCACCCCCATTTGGATCTACCATATAGGATGGAAGAAGCCCAAATCCTACCTTGCAGAATCCAAGGTCATTGGAACAACAACCAGTATCCCTGAGTGGTCGGCAGAAACAGAAGAACAGTAAACTTCCTTTGGGACTAGGGAGAGGAGCTTTCTCTGGTCCTTTTCTGCTTCCAATTTTGGGTCCCCACCCCCTCTCGTTATAACCATCAGGAGCATTCCAGAAACCCCTCAAAACAAACAAACAAACAAAACTGGAATAGATAGAGAACAACAAGGAAAGCTTACAAACTGACAGGAAACATTCAGCGGGGATGCACTTATACCTCACTGGGTGGGACACAAAGATTCATTACTCCTCACTGGGGTATGGATGATTTCTCTGCACACCCCTCCTAAACATGCTCACCTAAACAGTTGACTTATATCCCGTTGGAATCATAGAGTTAGACCACCTGAAAAACAGCCAGGTTCAGCGAAAACATGCTTCAATGCTATAAGCTGCTAAAGACTAAAATTAAAATACGCATGAGACAGCTGAATAGCAATCTGTAGCCATTTAATGTGTATAGAGCATGGTTGAATATAAAGCAAAATTGAAATGTCTAAGAAGAAACCACAGGTTGTGGTTGAGAACCTGCATTTTCCTAGTAATATATTAGTTAATCAATACCATGTCAATGATTGGCACAATGTTGTAAATGGTTGGAAATATTATGTTGGGGCTTTTAATGGATTGGGATGATACTCTGCCGGCTCTACCATCAGACCAGAGATGGTCTCACAAACACACCATGGAACTTACCAAGACAATAAGATGCTGGATTTTATGCTTGGTAAATACCTCCAATGAAAGAATCTCAACTGAATTTGAATTATGGAAATGCAACAAGGTGGAGCAATCTGTCATAAGGGAGGGAGTGGGTAGGGGCGGGGGGAATCCCAGTACATAAAAAATGTATCACATAATGAAATGTAATTAAGTAAAAAAAATGAAAGGCAATAGAAATATGTTTTAAAAAAAAAAACCAAGTGCTTTCACAGCACATATGTATGAAAGTGGACGTGACACTTGGCGAACTCAGTGTGTTGGTGAATGGCAACTGCCTGGAGAAGCAGTACAACACATCCAGTGCCATAACAATTCCACCTGGCTCATGAACTTCACATACCATCAGCTGTCCAAACAGGTCTCCACGAAATCTTGTTTGGTCACTTCCTCTCCAATGCTCATTGAGCCCAGGCTGATGGAATGTGTAGGCTCAGCAACAGCACAAAACAAAGATGGAGTTCCGCACTCAAGGTGTGACAAACTCGACACCCAGAAACAATTTCAGAGCAAAAGCCATTTCCACCTGCCATGGCAACCAAGCGCTCTGGCAGCATATATCTGAAAGCCGACATGACACCTGAGGAATACAGTGCGTTGGTTAATGACAATTGCCCGAATCAACAGGACACCTCTCCCAGTGCCAAAATAACTCAAACTGTCACATTCACTTCACATACCATCAGCTGTCCAAACAGGTCTCCATGAAATCTTGTTTGGTCACTTCTGCTCCAATGCTCATTGAGCCCAGGCTGATGGAATGTGTAGGCTCAGCAACAGCACAAAACAAAGATGGAGATCTGCACTCAAGGAGTGACAAACTCGACACCAAGAAACAATTTCAGCGCAAAAACCATTTCCACCTGCCATGGCAACCAAGTGCTCTGGCAGCACATTTATCTGAAAGTCGACGTGGCACCTGAGGAACTCAGTGTGTTGGTGAATGACAATTGCCCGATTCAACAGGACAGCTCTCCCAGTGCCAAAACAATTCCACCTGACTCATTCACTTCACATACCATCATCTGTCCTGGCAGGTCTCCCAAAAATCAAGTTTGGTTACTTCCTATCCAATGTCAACTGAGCCCAGGTTGATGGAATCAAGAGGGATAAATATCCACACAAAACAAAGATGGAGATCCTCATTCAAGGCGTGTAAACCTGGACGGCCAGAGACAATTTCAGCGCCCATGCCATTTCCAGCTGCCATGGAAACCAAGTGCTGTGGCAGCAGATATGTGTGATAGTGGACGGGACCCTTAGAGAACTCTGTGTGGTGGTGTATCGTAATTGTCCGAAGATGCAGAAAAGGTCTTCCAATGCCAAAACAACTCCATCTGGCCCATTCACTTCACATACCATCACCTGTCCACAAGGTATCCGGGAAATCTTGTTTGGTCACTTGCTGTCCAATGCCGATTGAGCCCAGTTGGATGGAATCAAGCAACTAGAGCAAACACTCAAAACAAAGATGGAGATCCTCACTCAAATCACTCAAAACTGCAAGCCAGAGAGAAGTTCAGTGACCAAGCCATTTCCAGCTGAGATGGAAACCAAGTACTCTGGCAGCACACATTTCTGAAAGAGGCTGAGACGTGACACTTGGAGAAGGCTGTGTGTTGGTAAATGGCAACTGCCCGAAGCAGCAGCACATCTCTTCCCTTGAAAAAACAACTCAACCTGGGTCATTCACTTCACATACTATAACCTGTACTTGCAGGTCTCTGGGAAAACTTGTTTGGTCACTTTTTTCCAATGCCTATAGAGTTCAGTATGATGTAATTTATAGGTTCAGTAACCGCACAAAAAAAGATGAAGATCCTCACTCAAGGTGTGACAAACTTGAAGCCACAGAGCATAGCAGCGCCCAAGACATTTCAAGCTGCCATGGAAATCAAGTGCTCTGGCAGCAAATATGTCTGAAAGTAGCTGGAAGGTGAAACTTGGAGAACTCTGTGTGTTGGTGAATGACAACTGCCCGAAGCAGCAGCACAGGTCTTATAGTGTCAAAACAACTCCACCTGGTTCTTTCATTGCACATACAATCAGCTGTCCAGTCAGGTCTCCGGGATATCTTCTTTGGTCACTTCCTGTAAAATGCTCATTGAGCCCAGAGTGATGTAATTTATATGTTTAGCAACCGCACAAAAAACAGATGGAGATCCTCACAAAATCTATGAAAAACTCCACAGCCAAAGAGAAATTCAGTGCCCAAACCATTTGCAGCTCCCATGGTAAACAAGTGCTCTGGCAACACTAATGTCTGTAATTGGATGTGAAACGTAGGGAACTGAGTTCAGTGGTGAATGACAACTGCCTGAAGCAGAGGCACAGCTCTTCCAGTGCGAAACAACTCCACCTGTCTCATGAACTTAACATACCATCAGAAGTCCTTGAAGGATTCCCAGAACTCCTGTTTGGTCACTTCCTGCCAAATAGCCATGGAGCACAGGGGATAAAATGAAGCAGCTTGAGTACAAACAGAAAACAAAGATGGAGATCCTCAAAGATTCTTGTAAATATCCACAGTTACAAAAGAGTTCAGCGCCCAAGACATTTAGAGCTGTCATTGAAACCAAGTGCTCTGGCAGCACATATGTGGAATAGTGGATGTGAAACCAAGAGAATGTAGGTTCGCTGGTGAATGACAACTGACCGAAGCAGCAGCACAGGTTTCCAGTGCCAAAAGAACTCCACCTGGCTCATGAACTTCACATACCATCAGCTGTTCTGGCTTCTATGTACGAAACCCTGTTTGATTTCATTCGGTCAAAGGCCCATTGACCCAGTGTGATGCAATCAAGCAGGTTGAGCAACCACACACAAATAACATGGAGCTCCACTCTCAAGGCATTTAAACTCCACAGTCAAAGACAAGTAATGTGATCAAGCCATTTCCCGAGCTATGAAAACCAAGTGCTCTGGCAGCACATATGTGGAACAGTGGATGTGACACCTAGGGAACACAGAGTGGTGGTTAATGGCAACAGCCAAAAGCAGCAGCACAGCTCTTCCAGTGCCAAAACTACTCCACCTGGCTCATGAACTTCACATACCATCAGCTGTCCTGCAATTTTCTAGGAAACCCTGTTTGGTCACTTTTGGTCAAATGACCTTTGGGCCCAGTGTGATGGAATCAAGCAGCTTGATCACACCGGCACATCAAAAATGGAGCTCCTAACTCAAGGTGCCCAAAACTCCACAGCCAAAGACAAGTTCAGCGCCCTAGCCATTTCCCACTGCGATATAAAACAAATGATCTGGCAGCACATGTGGACCAGTGGATGTGACACCAAGGGAATGTAGCTTCGCTGGTTAATGACAACTGCCTGAAGCGGCAGCACAGCTCTTTCAGTGCCAAAATAACTCCACCTGGCTCATGAACTTCACATACCATCAGCTGTCCTGGAAGCTATCCAGGAAACCCAGTTTGATCACTTGTGGTCCAATGCTGACAGAGTCCAGAGTGATGGTATTCAGCAGGCTCAAAACAAACACAAAATTAACATGGAGCTCCTCACTCAAGGCACTCAAAGCTCCACAGCCAAAGACAAGTTCATTGCCCAAGCCATTTCCCGTTGCCATACAAACCAAGTACTTTGCAGCACACAAGTCTGCACAGTGGATGTGAAAACTAAGGAAGGTAGTGTGGTGGTGAATGGCACCTGTCCAAAGCAGCACAGCTCTTCCAGTGTCAAAACAACTCCACCTGGCTCATCAACTTCACATACCATCAGCTGCCCTGGCAGATATCTAGGAAACCCTGTTTGGTCACTTTCGGTCCAATACCTATTGAGCAGAGAGTGATGGAATCAAGCAGGTTGAGCACCCACACAAAAGTAACATGGAGCTCGTCACTCAAGGCGCGCAGGACTTCACAAACAAGCACAAGTTCAGTACCCAAGCCATTTCCCGATGCCATGGACCAAGTACTCTGGAAGCACATATGTCTGAAAGAAGATATGACACCTAGGGAAGGTAGTGTAGTTGTGCATGGCAACTGCCCGAAGCAGCAACACAGCTCTTCTAGTGCCAAAAGAAATTCACCTTGATAGTGAACTTCAAATACCATCAGCTGTCCTAGCATCTATCTAGGAAACCCTGTTTGATCACTTCCAATCCAATGCCCATTGAGACCAGGGGGATGGAAATAAGTAGCTTGGTCACACATAAAAAACTAACATGGAGCACCTTACTCAAGGCGCTCAAAACTCCACAGCCAAAGACAAGTTCATCGCCCCAGTCATTTCCCGTTCCCATGTAAACCAAGTGCTCTGGCAGCACATATGTCCATACGTGAATATGACACCTGGAGAAGGGAGTGTGGTGGTGAATGGCCACTGCGCGAAGCAGCAGCACAGCTCTTACACTGCCAAAACAACTCCACCTGGCTCATCAACTTCACTTACCATCAGCTGTCCTGGAAGCAATCTAGGAAACCCTGATTGGTCACTTGCGGTCCAATGCCCATGGAGCACAGTGGGATGGAATCAAGCATGTTGAGCACCCACACACAACGAACATGGAGCTCCTCACTGAAGGAGCTCAAAACTCCACAGTCAAAGACATGTTCACCGCATAAGCCATTTCCCGTTGCCATGGAAACCAAGTGCTCTGGCAGCACATATGTGGAACATTGGATGTGACACCAAGAAAATATATGGTCATTGGTGAATGGACACTGCCCGAAGCAGCACAGCTCAGGTCTTTAAGTGCAAAAACACCTACACGTAGGTCATGAACTTCACATACCATGAGCTGTCCTGTCAGCTATCTAGGAAACCGTGTTTGTTCAATTGTGATCCAATGACAATTGTGTCCAGTTTGATGGAAACAAGCACCTTGGGCACTAACACAAAAATAACATAAAGCTCCTCACTCAAGGGGCTCAAAACTCCACAGCCAAACACATGTTCAGTGTCCAAGCCATTTCCCACTGCAATGGTAATCAAGTGCTCTGGCAGCACATATATGGAACAGTGGAAATGACACCTATGGAAGGTAGTGTGGTGGTGAAAGGCCACTGCCCGAAGCAGCGCACAGTTATTCCAGTGCCAAAATACTCCACATGGCTCATGAACTTCACATACCATCAGCTGTCCGGGCAGCTCTCTTGGGAACCCTGTTTGGTCACTTCGGCTCAAATGACCTTTTTTCCCAGTGTGATGCAATCAAGCAGCTTGAGCACCAACACAAAACTAACATGTTGCTCCTCACTGAAGGCGCAGAAAACTCCACAGCCAAATCCAAGTATAGTGCCCAAAACATTTCACGCTGTCATGGAAACCAAGTGCTCTGGAAGCACATGTGTGGAACAGTGGAAGTGACGCCTGGGGAACACAGTGTGGTGGTAAATGGTAATAGCCCAAAGCAGCAGCACAGCTCTTCCAGAGCCAAAACAACTCCACCTGGCTCATGAACTTCACATACCATCACCTATCCTGGTAGCTATCTAGGAAACCCTGTTTGGTCACTTGTGGTCCAATGAAATTTGGTCCCATTGTAGAAGAATGAACTCGGTTGAGCTCCCACAGAAAACTAATATGGAGCTGCTCACTCAAGGTGCTCAAAACTCCACAGCCATAGACAAGTTCAGCACACAAGCCATTTCCCGTTGCCATGGAAATCAATTGCTCTTTCAGCACATATGTATGAAACTGGATATGACACGTAAGTAAGGGAGTGTGGTGGTGAATTTCAACTGTCCGAAAGAGCAGCACAGCTCTTCCAGTGTCAAAACAACTCCACCTGGCTCATCAACTTCCCATACCATCAGCTGTCCTGGCAGCTATATAGGTAACCCTGATTGATCATATCCGATCAAATGTCCAACGAGTCCCGTGGGATTTAATCAAACAGGTTTAACACCCAAACAAAACTAACAGGGAGCTCCTCACTCAAGGGGCTCAAAACTCCACAGCCAAAGACAAGTTCAGTGCCCAAGCCATTTCCCGCTGTCATGGAAACCAAGTGCTCTGGCAGCACATATGTGGAACAGTGGATATGACACCTTTGGAAGGTAGTGTGGCGGTGAATGGCAACTGCCCGAAGCAACAGCACATCTCTTCCAGTGCCAAAAAAACACCTCCAACTGGCTCATCAACTTCAAATACCATCAGCTGTGCTGGCAGCTATTAAGGAAACCCTATTTGGTCACTTCTGCTCCAATGCCCATTGAGCCAAGTGGGATGGAATCAAGTAGGTTGAGCACCAAAACACAACTAACATGGAGCTCCTCACACAATGCGCTCAAAACTCCCCAGACAAAGACAACTTCAGCGCCAAAGCCATTTACTACTGCCATGCAAACCAAGTGCTCTGGCAGCACATATGTCTCAAAGTGGATATGACACCAAGGGAAGGTAGTGTGGTTGTGAATGGCCACTGCCCGAAGCAGCAACACAGCTTTTGCAGTACCAAAACAACTCCACCTGGCTCATGAACTTCACACACCATCAGCTGTCCTGGCAGCTATATAGGAAACCCTGTTTGGTCACTTCTGCTCCAATGCCAATTGAGCCCAGGGAGATGGAATCAAGCATATTGAGCATCCACACAAAAGTAACATGTTGCTCTTCACTCAAGGCGCAAAACTCCACAGCCAAAGACAAGTTCAGTGCCCAAGCCATTACCCGTTATCATTGAAAGCAAATGCTCTGGCAGCACATATTTCTGAAAGTGGATATGACACCTAAAGACGGTAGTGTGGTGGTCAATGGCCAGTGCCCGAAGCAGCAGCACAGCTTTTCCAATGCCAAAACAACTCCACATGGCTTATGAACTTTACATACCATCAGCTGTCCTGGCAGCTACCTGGAAAACCCTGTTTGGTCACTTTCTGGTAAAATGCCGTTTGGGCCCTATGTGATGGAATCAATTAGCTTGAGCACCCAAACAAAACTAACATGGATCTGCTCATTCAAGGCGCTCAAAATTTCATCGCTAAAGACAGGTTCAGCGCACAAGCCATTTCCCGTTGCCATGGAAACCAAGTGCTCTGGCAGCACATATGTGGAACAGTGGATATGACACCTATGAAAGGTAGTGTGGTGGTGAATGGCCACTGCCCGAAACAGCTATGCAGATCTTCCAGTGCCAAAAAAACTCCATCTGCCTCATTAACTTCACATAGCATCAGCTGTCCTGGCCTGGCAGCTATCTAGGAAACCCTGTTTCATCATTTCCGCTCCAATGCACATTGAGCCCAGTGGGATGGTATCAAGCATATTGAGCACAACACAAAACTAACATCTTGCTCCTCTCAAGGCGCTCAAAACTCCACAGCCAAAGACAAATTCAGCGCCCAAGCCATTTCCCGTTGCCATCAAATCAAATGCCCTGGCAGCACATATTTCTGAAAGTGGATATGACACCTCGGAAAGGCAGTGTGGTGGTGAATGGCCACTGCCCGAAACAGCTACACAGATCTTCCAGTGCCAAAACAACTCCACCTGCCTCATGAACTTCACATACAATCACCTTTTCTGGCAGCTATCTAGGTAATACGGTTTGGCCAGTTCAACTCTAATGCCGATGGAGCCCAGTATGATGGAATCAAGCATATTGAACACCCAAATAAAACTAAATTTGAGCTGCTCACTCAGGGCGCTCAAAACTCCTCAGCCAAAGACAACTTCAGCGCCAAAGCAATTTCCCGTTGTCATGGAAACCAAGTGCTCCGGCAAGAGATATGTCTGAAACTGGATATGACACATAAGGAAGGTAGTGTGGTGGTGAATTTCAACTGTCCGAAGCACTAGCATAGCTCTTTAGGTCCCAAAATAACTCCACCTGGCTCATGAACTTCACATACCATCAGCTGTCCTGGCAGCTATCTAGGAAACCGTGTTTGGTCACTTCCTGGTCAAATGCCCATGGAGGCCAGTGTTATGGAATCCAGCAGCTTTAGCACCCAAACACAACTAACAAGGAGCTTCTCATAAAGCCGCTAAAACTCCATCGCGAAACACATGTTCAGCGCCCAAGCCATTTCCCATTGCCATGGAAACCAAGTGCTCTGGCAGCACTTATATGGAACACTGAATGTGACACGAAGCAAAAGTAGGTTCTCTGATGAATGAGGGCTGACCGAATCCACAGCAGAGCTCATCCAGTGCCAAAACAACTCCACCTGCCTCGTGAACTTCACATACCATCAGCTGTCCTGGCAGCTATCTAGGAAACCCTATTTGGTCACTTTCTGTCAAATGCCCATTGAACCCCGTGTGATGGAATCAAGCAGGTTGAGCACTCACACAAAACTAACATGGAGCTCCTCACGCAAGGTGCTCAAAACTCCACACCCAAAGACAAGTTCATCTCCCAAGCCATTTCCCGTTGCCATGGAAACCAAGTGCTCTGGCAGCACATACGTGGAACAGTGGATATGAAACCTAGGGAAGGTAGTGTGGTGGATAATAGCAACAAACGAAGCTGCAACACAGCTCTTCCAATGCCAAAACAACTCATCAACTTCACATACCATCAGCTTTCCCAGCAGCTATCTAGGAAACCCTGTTTGGTCACTTGTTTTCCAATGCCCATGGAACCCAGTGTGATTTAAAAAACCAGATTGAGCACCCAAACATAACTAACATGGATCTCCTCACTCAAGGCGCTCAAACTCCACAGCCAAAGACAAGTTCAGCGCACAAGCCATTTCCCGTTGCCATGGAAACCAAGTTCTCTGGCAGCACATATGTCTCTAAAAGGATATGACACAAAGGAAGATAGTGTTGTGGTGAATGGCCACTGCCCGAAGCAGCACAACTCTTCCAGTGCCAAAACAACTCCACCTGGCTCTTCAATTTCACATACCATCAGCTGTCCTGGAATATCTCTACGAAAATCTGTTTTGACACTCCCACTCCTATTCACATTGAGCCCAGTGTGATGGAATCAAGCATATTGATCACTCAAACAAATTTAAAATGCTGCTCCTGACTTAAGGCGCTCAAAGCTCCATTACCGAAGACAAGTTCAGCGCCCAAGCCATTTCCCGTTGACTTGGAAAGCAATGCTCTGGCAGCACATACGTGTCTAAGTGCTTATGACACCTAGGGAAGGTAGTGTGGTGGTGAATGGGCACTGACCGGAGCAGCAGCACAGGTCTTCCAGTGCCAAAACAACTCCACCTGGCTAATGAACTTGACATACCTTCAGCTATCCTGGCAGCTATCTAGGAAACTCTCTTGGTCAGTTCCGCTCCAATGCCCATTGAGCCCAGTGGGATGGAATCAAGAATATTGAGCACCCAAACACAACTAACATGCAGCTCCTCACTGAAGGGGCTCAAAACTCCACAGAAAAGACAAGTTCAGCGCCCTAGCCATTTCCCATTGCCATGGAAATCAAGTAATCTGGCAGCACATATGTGGAACCGTGGATATAACACCTAGGTATGGTAGTGTAGGGGTGAGTTTCACCTGCCCGAAGCAGCAACACAGCTCCTCCAGTGCCACAACAACTCCACCTGCCTCATGAACTTCACATACCATCAGCTGTCCTGGCAGCTATCTAGGAAACCCTGTTTGGTCACTTGCGCTGCAATGCCCATTGAGCCCAGTGGGATGGAATCAAGCATATTCAGCACCCACACAAACTTACATGGAGCTCCTTACCCAAGGCGCTCAAAACACCATCGCCAAAGACAAGTTCAGCGCCCAAGTCATTTCCCGTTGCCATGGAAACCAAGTGTTCTGGCAGCACATATGTCTTAAACTGGATATGACACCTGAGAATGGCAGTGAGGTGGTGAATGGCCACTGCCTGAAGCAGCAACACAAATTTGAAGTGCAAAAACAACTCCACCTGCCTCATGAACTTCACATACCATCAGCTGTCCTGGCAACTATCTAGGAAACCCTGTTTCGTCACTTCTGCTCCAATGCCAATTGAGCCCAGTGCAATGGAATCAAGCATAACGAGCACCCACACAAAAGTAACATGATACTCTTAGCTCAAGTCGCTCATAACTCCCCAGCCAAAGACAAGATCAGTGCACAAGCCATTTCCCGTTATCATGGAAACCAAGTACTCTGACAGCACATATTTCTGAAATTGGATATGAAACCTAAGGACGGTAGTATGGTGGTGAATGGCAACTGCTCGAAGTATTAGCACAGCTTTTCCAATGCCAAAACAACTTCACCTGGCTAATAAACTTCACATACCATCAGCTGTCCTGTCAGCTATCTAGGAAACCCTGATTGATCATATCTGATCAAATGTCCAATGAGTCCAGTGGGATGGAATCAGCAGGTTGAACACCCAAAAAAACTAATATTGAGCTCCTCACTCAAGGTGCACAAAATACCACAGCCAAAGACAACTTCAGCGCCAAAGCCATTTACTACTGCCATGTAAACCAAGTGCTCTGGCAGCACATATGTCTCAAAGTGGATATGACACCTTTGGAAAGTAGTGTGGTGGTGAATGGCCACTGTCTGAAGCAGCACCACAGCCCTTCCAGTCCCAAAACAACTGCATCAGCCTCATGAACTTCACATACCATCAGCTGTCCTGGCAGCTATCTAGGAAACCCTGTTTGGTCACTTTCGCTCCAATGCCCATTGAGCCCAGTGGGGTGCAATCAAGCATATTGAGCACCCACACAAAACTAGCATGTAGCTGCTCACTCAAGGTGCTCAAAACTCCACAGTCAAAGAAAAGTTCAGCGCCCAAGCCATTTCCCGTTGCCATGGAAACCAAGTGCTCTGGCAGCACATATTCCTGAAAGTGGATGTGAAACCTAAGGAAGGTAGTGTGGTTGTGAAGTGCCACTGCACAAAGCAGCAGCACAGCTCTTCCAGTGCCAAAACAACTCCACCTAGCTCATGAACTTCCCATACCATCAGCTGTCCTGACAGCTATCTAGGAAACCCTATTAAAACACTTCCGCTCCAATGGCCTTTGAGCCCAGAGTGATGCAATCAAGCATATTGAGCACCCATACACAACTAACATTTACTACTGACTCAAGGTGCTCAAAACTCCCCAGCCGAAGACAAGTTCAGTGCCCAAGAAATTTCCCACTGCCATGGAAACGAAGTGCTCTGACAGCACTTATGTGGAACACTGGATGTGACACCAAGGGAATGTACATTTTCTGATGAATGACAACTGTCCAAAGCAGCAGCACAGCTCTTGCAGTGTCAAAACAACTCCACCTGGCTCATCAACTTCACATACCATCAGCGGTCCTGGAAGATCTCTAGGAAAATCTGTATGGACAGTCCCGCTCCAATTCACATTGAGCCCAGTGTGATAGAATGAAGCATATTGAGCACTCAAGCAAATCTAACATGCTGCTCCTGACTTAAGGCACTCAAAACACCACAGCCAAAGACAAGTTCAGGCCCAAGCCATTACCGTTGCCATGGAAACCAAGTGCTCTGGCAGCACATATGTGGAACAGTGGATATGACACCTGAGGAAGGTAGTGTGGTTCTGAGTTTCAACTGTCCGAAGCAGCAGCACAGCTCTTCCAGTGCCAAAACGACTCCATCTGCTCATGAAATTCCCATACCATCACCTGTCCTAGCAGCTATCTAGGAAAACCTCTTTGGTCACTTGTGGTCCAAAAGCCCATTGAGCCCAGAGTGATTTAAACAAGCAGGATGATCACACACACACAACTATCTTGTAACTTCTCACTCAAGGGGCTCAAAACGCCACAGCCAAAGACAAGTTCAGTGCATAAGCCATTTCCCCCTACCATGGAAACCAAGCGCTGGCAGCACATATGTGGAACAGTGGATATGACACCTAAGGAAGGTAGTGTGGTGTTGAATGTCCAGTGCCCGAAGCAGCAGCACAGCTCTTCCAGTGCCAAAACAACTCCACCAGGCTCATCAACTTCACATACCATCAGCTGTCCTGGCAGCAATCTAGGAAACCCTTTTTGGTCACATGCGATCCACTGCCCGTTTGGCCCAGTGTGATGGAATCAAGCAGCTTGAGCAACCAAAGAAAACTAACATGGAGCTGCTCCTAACTCAAGGCGCTCAAAACTCCACAGCCAAACACAAGTTCAGCGCCCAAGCCATTTCCCGTTGCCATGGAAACCAAGTGCTCTGGCAGACATACCTCTCTAATTCGATATGACACCTAAGAAGGTAGTGTGGTGGTGAGTTTCAACTGTTCGAAGCAGCAGCACAGCTCTTTCAGTGCAAAACAACTCCACCTGGCTCATGAACTTCACATACCATCAGCTGTCCTGGCAGATATTAAGGAAACACTGTTTAGTCAGTTGCAATCCCATGCCCTTTGAGACCAGTGGGATGGAAACAAGCATGTTGAGCTTCCACACACAACTACCATGGAGCTCCCCAATAAAGGGGCTCAAAACTCCACAGCCAAAGACAAGTTCAGCACACAAGCCATTTCCCGTTGCCATGGAAACCAAGTGCATTGGCAGCACATATGTCTGTAAGTGCTTATAACACCTATGGAAGGTATTGTGGTGGTGAATGACCACTACCTGAAGCAGCAACACAGCTCTTCCGGTGCCAAAACAACTCCACCTGCCTCATGAACTTCACATACCTTCCGCTGTCCTGGCAGCTATCTAGGAAACTCTGTTTGGTCAGTTCCGCTGCAATGCCCAATTTGCCCAGAGTGATGGAATCAAACAGGTTGAGCACCCAAACACAACTAAATGGGGCACCTCACTCAAGGTACTCAAAACTCCACAGCCAAAGACAAGTTCAGCGCCCAAGCCATTTCCCACTGCCGTGGAAACCAAGTGCTCTGGCAGCACATATTTCTGAAAGTGGATATGACACCTTGGGAAGGTACTGTGGTGGTGAATGGCCAATGCCGGAAGCAGCAGCACAACTTTTGCAGTGCCAAATCAACTCCATCTGCTCATGAACTTCCCATACTATTACCTGTCCTAGCAGCTATCTAGGAAACCCTGTTTGGTCACTTGCGGTCCCAATCCACATGGAGCCCAGTGTGATGGAAAAAAAAAAATGTTGAGCACACACACACACACAACTAACATGGAGCTCCTCACACAATGCGCTCAAAACTCTACAGCCAAAGGCAAGTTCAGCCTTAAGCAATTTCCTGTTTCCATGGAAACCAAGTACTCTGTCAGGCCATATGTCTGAACCTGGATATGACACCTAAGGAAGGTAGTGTGGTGTTGAATGTCCAGTGCCCGAAGCAGCAGCACAGCTCTTCCAGTGCCAAAACAACTCCACCTGGCTCATCAACCTCACATACCATTAGCTGTCCTGGCAGCTATCTAGGAAACCCTGTTTGGTCACTTGTGGTCCAAATGCCCATGGGGTCCAGTGTGATTTAAGCAAGCAGAATGATCACACAAACAACTAACATGGAGCTGCTCACTCAAGGCGCTGAAAACTCCACAGCCAAACACAAGTTCAGCGCCCAAGCCATTTCCCGTTGCCATGGAAACCAAGTGCTCTGGCAGCACATAACTCTCTAATTCGATATGACACCTAAGAAGGTAGTGTGGTGGTGAGTTTCAACTGTCCGAAGCAGCAGCACAGCTCTTCCAGTGTCAAAACAACTTCATCTGGCTCATCAACTTCACATACCATCAGCTGTCCAGGCAGCTATCTAGGAAACCCTGTTTGGTCATTTGCGGTCCAATGCCCGTTGGGCCCAGTTGGATGGAATCAAGCAGCTTGAGCACCCAAAGAAAACTAACATGCAGCTGCTCCTGATTCAAGGCGCTCAAAACTCCACAGCCAAAGACAAGTTCAGCGCCCAAGCCATTTCCCGTTGCCATGGAAATCAAGTACTCTGGCAGCACATATGTATGAAAGTGCATATGACAACAAGGGAAGGTATTGTGTAGGTGAATGGCAACTGCCCGAAGCAGCAGCACAGCTCCTATAGTGCCAAAACAACTCCACCTGGCTCATGAACTTCACATACCATCACCTGTCCTGGCAGCTATCTAGGAAACCCTGCTTGATCAGCTCCGCTCCAATGCCCGTTGGGCCCAGTTGGATGGAATCAAGCAGCTTGAGCACCCAAAGAAAACTAACATGCAGCTGCTCCTGATTCAAGGCGCTCAAAACTCCACAGCCAAAGACAAGTTCAGCGCCCAAGCCATTTCCCACTGCCATGGAAACCAAGTGCTCTGGCAGCACATATTTCTGAAAATGGATATGACACTTAAGGAAGGTATTGTGGTGGTGAATGGCAGCTGCCCGAAGCAGCAGCACAACTTTTGCAGTGCCAAAACAACTCCATCTGCTCATGAACTTCCCATACTATTACCTGTCCTAGCAGTTATCTAGGAAACCCTGTTTGGTCACTTGCGGTCACAATGCACATGGAGCCCAGTGTGATGGAAACAAAATGTTGAGCACCCACACACACACAACTAACATGGAGCTCCTCACACAATGCGCTCAAAACTACAGCCAAAGACAAGTTCAGCCTTAAGCAATTTCCCGTTTCCATGGAAACCAAGTACTCTGTCAGGCCATATGTCTGAACCTGGATATGACACCTAAGGAAGGTAGTGTGGTGGTGAGTTTCAACTGTCCGAAGCAGCAGCACAGCACTTGCAGTTCCAAAACAACTCCACCTGCTCATGAACTTCACCTACCATCACCTGTCCTAGCAGCAATCTAGGAAACCCTGTTTGGTCACATGTGGTCCAAATGCCCATGGAGTCCAGTGTGATTTAAGCAAGCAGAATGATCACACAAACAACTAACATGGAGCTCCTCGTCAAGGCGCTGAAAACTCCACAGCCAAACACAAGTTCAGCGCCGAAGCCATTTCCCGTTGCCATGGAAACCAAGTGCGTTGGCAGCACAAATGTGGAACAGTGGATATGAAACCTAAGGAAGGTATTGTGGAGGTGAGTTTCAACTATCCGAAGCAGCAGCACAGCTCTTCCAGTTGCAAAACAACTCCATCTGCTCATGAACTTCACATACAATCAGCTGTCCTGGCAGCTATCTAGGAAACCCTGTTTGGTCACTTCTGCTCCAATTACAATTGAGCCCAGGGAGATGGAATCAAGCATATTGAGCACAAACACAAAACTAACATGTTGCTCCTGAATCAAGGCGCTCAAAACTCCACAGCCAAAGACAAGTTCAGCGCCCAAGCCATTTCCCGTTGCTTTGGAAACCAAGTGCTCTGGCAGCACATATTTCTGAAAGTGGATATGAAACCTAAGGAAGGTAGGGTGGTGGTGAATGGCCACGGCCCGAAGCAGCAGTACAGCTCTTCCAGTGCCAAAACAACTCCATCTGCCTCATGAATTTCACATACCATCAGCTGTCCTGGCAGCTATCAAGGAAACCCTGTTTGGTCACTTCTGCTCCAATGACAATTGGGCCCAGTGTGATGGAATCAAGCATTTGAGCACCCACACAAAAGTAACATGTTGCTCTTCACTCAAGTCGCTCAAACTCCACAGCCAAAGACAAGTTCAGCGCCCAAGCCATTTCCCCTTATCATGGAAACCAAGTGCTCTGACAGCACATATGTGGAACAGTGGATATGACATCTATGGAAGTTAGTGTCGTGGTGAATTTCAACTGTCTGAAGCAGCAGCACAGCTCCTCCAATACCAAAATAAATCAACCTGGCTCATCAACTTCACATACCATCAGCTGTCCTGGCAGCTATCTAAGAAACCCTGTTTGGTCAGTCCCGCTAAAATGTCCTTTGAGCCCAGGGGGATGGAATCAAGCAGCTTAAGCACCCACACAAAACTAACATGTTGCTTCTGAATCAAGGCGCTCAAAACTTCAAAGGCAAATACAAGTTCTGCTAACATACCATTTCCCGTTGCCATGCAAATCAAGTGCTCTGGCAGCACATATGTCTAAAAGTGGATATGACACCTAAGGAAGGTAGTTTGGTGGTGAATGGCAACTGCCCGAAGCAGCAGCACAGCTCCTATAGTGCCAAAACAACTCCACCTGGCTCATGAACTTCACATACCATCACCTGTCCTGGCAGCTATCTAGGAAACCCTGCTTGATCAGCTCCGCTCCAATGCCCGTTGGGCCCAGTTGGATGGAATCAAGCAGCTTGAGCACCCAAAGAAAACTAACATGCAGCTGCTCCTGATTCAAGGCGCTCAAAACTCCACAGCCAAAGACAAGTTCAGCGCCCAAGCCATTTCCCACTGCCATGGAAACCAAGTGCTCTGGCAGCACATATTTCTGAAAATGGATATGACACTTAAGGAAGGTATTGTGGTGGTGAATGGCAGCTGCCCGAAGCAGCAGCACAACTTTTGCAGTGCCAAAACAACTCCATCTGCTCATGAACTTCCCATACTATTACCTGTCCTAGCAGTTATCTAGGAAACCCTGTTTGGTCACTTGCGGTCACAATGCACATGGAGCCCAGTGTGATGGAAACAAAATGTTGAGCACCCACACACACACAACTAACATGGAGCTCCTCACACAATGCGCTCAAAACTACAGCCAAAGACAAGTTCAGCCTTAAGCAATTTCCCGTTTCCATGGAAACCAAGTACTCTGTCAGGCCATATGTCTGAACCTGGATATGACACCTAAGGAAGGTAGTGTGGTGGTGAGTTTCAACTGTCCGAAGCAGCAGCACAGCACTTGCAGTTCCAAAACAACTCCACCTGCTCATGAACTTCACCTACCATCACCTGTCCTAGCAGCAATCTAGGAAACCCTGTTTGGTCACATGTGGTCCAAATGCCCATGGAGTCCAGTGTGATTTAAGCAAGCAGAATGATCACACAAACAACTAACATGGAGCTCCTCGTCAAGGCGCTGAAAACTCCACAGCCAAACACAAGTTCAGCGCCGAAGCCATTTCCCGTTGCCATGGAAACCAAGTGCGTTGGCAGCACAAATGTGGAACAGTGGATATGAAACCTAAGGAAGGTATTGTGGAGGTGAGTTTCAACTATCCGAAGCAGCAGCACAGCTCTTCCAGTTGCAAAACAACTCCATCTGCTCATGAACTTCACATACAATCAGCTGTCCTGGCAGCTATCTAGGAAACCCTGTTTGGTCACTTCTGCTCCAATTACAATTGAGCCCAGGGAGATGGAATCAAGCATATTGAGCACAAACACAAAACTAACATGTTGCTCCTGAATCAAGGCTCTCAAAACTTCACAGGCAAAGACAAGTTCCGCGCACATGCCATTTCCCGTTGTCATGGAAATCAAGTGCTCTGGCAGCACATATGTCTCAAAGTCGATATGACACCTAAGGAAGGTAGTTTGGTGGTGAATGGCAACTGCCGGAAGCAGCAGCACAGCTCTTTCAGTGCAAAACAACTCCACCTGGCTCATGAACTTTACATACCATCAGCTGTCCAGGCAGATATTAAGGAAACACTGTTTAGTCAGTTGCAATCCCATGCCCTTTGAGACCAGTGGGATGGAAACAAGCATGTTGAGCACCCACACACAACTACCATGGAGCTCCCCAATAAAGGGGCTCAAAACTTCACAGGCAAAGACAAGTTCCGCGCACATGCCATTTTCCGTTGCCATGGAAATCAAGTGCTCTGGCAGCACATATGTCTCAAAGTGGATATGACACTTAAGGAAGGTATTGTGGTGGTGAATGGCAGCTGCCCGAAGCAGCAGCACAACTTTTGCAGTGCAAAACAACTCCACCTGGCTCATGAACTTCACATACTTTCCGCTGTCCTGGCAGCTATCTAGGAAACTCTGTTTGGTCAGGTCCGCTGCAATGCCCAATTTGCCCAGAGTGATGGAATCAAACAGGTTGAGCACCCAAACACAACTAAATGGGGCACCTCACTCAAGGTACTCAAAACCCCACAGCCAAAGACAAGTTCAGCACCCAAGCCATTTCCCGTTTCATGGAAACCAAGTGCTATGACAGCACATATGTGGAACAGTGGATATGACACCTAAGGAAGGTTGTGTGGTGTGGTGAATTTCAACTGTCTGAAGCAGCAGCACGGCTCTTCTAGTGTCAAAACAACTCCATCTGCCTCATGAACTTCACATACAATCACCTGTCCTGGCAGCTATCTAGGAAACCCTGTTTGGTCACTTTCGCTCCAATGCCAACTTAGCCCAGTGGGGTGCAATAAAGCATATTGAGAACCCACACAAAACTAACATGTTGCTCCTCAATTAAGGTGCTCAAAACTCCACAGCCAAAGACAAGTTCAGCGCCCAAGCCATTTCCCGTTGCTTTGGAAACCAAGTGCTCTGGCAGCACATATTTCTGAAAGTGGATATGAAACCTAAGGAAGGTAGGGTGGTGGTGAATGGCCACGGCCCGAAGCAGCAGTACAGCTCTTCCAGTGCCAAAACAACTCCATCTGCCTCATGAATTTCACATACCATCAGCTGTCCTGGCAGCTATCAAGGAAACCCTGTTTGGTCACTTCTGCTCCAATGACAATTGGGCCCAGTGTGATGGAATCAAGCATGTTGAGCACCCACACAAAAGTAACATGTTGCTCTTCTCTCAAGTCGCTCAAACTCCACAGCCAAAGACAAGTTCAGCGCCCAAGCCATTTCCCCTTATCATGGAAACCAAGTGCTCTGACAGCACATATGTGGAACAGTGGATATGACATCTATGGAAGTTAGTGTCGTGGTGAATTTCAACTGTCTGAAGCAGCAGCACAGCTCCTCCAATACCAAAATAAATCAACCTGGCTCATCAACTTCACATACCATCAGCTGTCCTGGCAGCTATCTAAGAAACCCTGTTTGGTCAGTCCCGCTAAAATGTCCTTTGAGCCCAGTGGGATGGAATCAAGCAGCTTAAGCACCCACACAAAACTAACATGTTGCTTCTGAATCAAGGCGCTCAAAACTTCAAAGGCAAATACAAGTTCTGCTAACATACCATTTCCCGTTGCCATGCAAATCAAGTGCTCTGGCAGCACATATGTCTAAAAGTGGATATGACACCTAAGGAAGGTAGTTTGGTGGTGAATGGCAACTGCCCGAAGCAGCAGCACAGCTCTTTCAGTGCCAAAACAACTCAACCTGGCTCATGAACTTCACGTACCATCAGCTGTCCAGGCAGCTATCTAGGAAACTCTGTTTGATCACTTGCAGTCAAATGCCCTTTGAGACAAATGTGACAGAAACAAGCATGTTGAGCACCCACACACAACTACCATGAAGCTCCCCAATAAAGGGGCTCAAAACTCCACAGCCAAAGACAAGTTCAGCACAGAAGCCATTTCCCGTTGCCATGGAGACCAAGTGCTCTTGCAGCACATATGTCTAAATGCATATGACACCTATGGAAGGTATTGTGGTGGTGAATGACCACTGCCCGAAGCAGCAGCACAGCTCTTCCAGTGTCAAAACAACTCCACCTGGCTCATCATCTTCACATACTTTCCGCTGTCCTGGCAGCTATCTAGGAGACCCTGTTTGGTAACTTCCGGTCCAATGCCCATGGAGCCTAGAGTGATTTAAGCAAGCAGGATGATCACACACACACAATTAACATGGAGTTCCTCACTCAAAGCGCTGAAAACTACACAGCCAAAGAGAAGTTCAGCGCCTAAGACATTTCCCGTTGCCATGGAAATCAAGTGCTCTGGCAGCACATATTTCTGAAACTGGATATGACACCTAAGGAAGGTAGTGTGGTGGTGAATGGCCACTGTCCGAAGAAGCAGCACAGCTCTTCCAGTGCCAAAACAACTCCACTTGGCTCATAAAATTCCCATACCGTCACCTGTTCTGGCAGCTATCTAGGAAACCCTGTTTAGTCACTTTCACTCCATTCCGATTGAGACCACGGGGAAGGAATTAAGCACATTGAGCACCCAGACAAAACTACCAAGTAGCTCCTCACTCAAGGCGCTCAAACTCCACAGAAAAAACATTTCAGTGCCCAAGCCATTCCCCATTGCTTTGGAAAAAAAGTGCTCTGGCAGCACATATGTCTGTACGTGGATATGACACCAAGGGAAGGTAGTGTGGTGGTGAAAGGTCAGTGCCCGAAGCAGCAGCACAGCTCTTCCAGTGCCAAAACAACTCCACCTGGCTCATGAACTTCACATACCTTCAGCTGTCCTGGCAGCTATTTAGAAACCCTGTTGGGTCAGTTGCGCTCCAATGCCCAATTTGCCCAGAGTGATGGAATTAAGCATGTTGAGCACCCAAACACAACTAACATGGAGCTCCTCACTCAAGGCACTCAAAACTCCAAGCCAAAGACAAGTTCAGTGCACAAGCCATTTCCCGTTGCCATGGAAACCAAGTGCTCTGGCAGCACATATGCCTCTAAGTGGATATGACACATAGGAAATGTAGTGTGCTTGTGAATGTCGACGGCCCGAAGCAGCAGCACAGCTCTTCCAGTGCCAAAAGAACTCCACCTGGCTCATGAATTTCACCTACCATCAGCTGTCCTGGCAGCTATCTAGGAAACCCTGTTTGGTCACTTACTGGTCAAATGCCCTTGAGGCCCTGTGTGATGGAATCAAGCAGGTTGAACACCAAAACAAAATAACGTGTACAGAATCATTCAAGGCGCTCAAAATACCCCAGAAAAAGACAAGTTCAGCGCCGAAGTCATTTCCCGTTGCCATGGAAACCAAGTGCTCTGGCACCACATATTTCTGAAACTGAATAGACACCTAAGGAAGGAAAATAGTGTGGCGCTGAGTTTCAGCTGTCCGAAGCAGCAGCACAGCTCTTGCAGTGCTAAAACAACTCCACCTGGCTCATGAACTTCACATACCATCAGCTGTCCTAGAAGCTCTCTAGGAAAATCTGTATGGACACTTCCGCTCCAATTCACATTGAGCCCAGTGTGATGGAATCAAGCATATTGAGCACTCAAACAAATCAAACATGCTGCTCCTGAATTAAGGCTCTCAAAACTCCACAGCCAAAGACAAGTTCAGCGCCCAAGCCATTTCCCGTTGCCATGGAAATCAAGTGCTCTAGCAGCACATATTTCTTAGAGTGGATATGACACCTAAGGAAGGTAGTGTGGTGGTGAATGGCCAATGACAGGAGCAGCAGCACAGCTCTTCCAGTGCCAAAACAACTCCACCTGGCTCATGAACGTCACATACCTTCAGCTGTCCTAGCAGCTTTCTAGGAAACCCTGTTTGGTAACTTGAGGTCAAATGCCAATTGGGCCCAGTGTGATGGAATTAAGCAGCTTGAGCACCCAAACAAAACTAACATGGAGCTGCTCATTGAAGGCGCTCAAAACTCCACAGCCAAAGTCAAGTTCAGCGCCCAAGCCATTTCCCGTTATCATGGAAACTAAGTGCTCTAACAGCACATATGTGGAACAGTGCTTATGACACCTATGGAAGTTAGGGTGGTGGTGAATTTCCTCTGTCCGAAGCAGCAGCACAGCTCTTCCAGTGCCAAAACAACTCCATCTGCCTCATGAATTTCACATACCATCAGCTGTCCTGACAGCTATCTAGGAAACCCTATTTGGACACTTCGATCTAATGCCCTTAGAACCCAGTGTGATTTAAGCAAGCGGGATGATCACACACACACAACTAACATGGAGCTCCTCACTCAAGGCGCTCAAAACTCCACAGCCAAAGACAAGTTCAGCGCCCAAGCCATTTCCCGTTGCCATGGAAACCAAGTGCTCTGCCAGCACAAATGTGGAACACTCAATGTGACACCAAGGGAATGTACATATTCTGATAAATGACAACTGTCCGAAGCAGCAGCACAGCTCTTGCAGTGCCAAAACAACTCCACCTGGCACATCAACTTCACATACCATCAGCTGTCCTGGAAGATATCTAGGAAAATCTGTATGGACACTTTCGTTCCAATTCGCATTGAGCCCAGTGTGATGGAATCAAGCATGTTGAGCACTCAAGCAAATCTAACATGCTGCTCATGACTTAAGGCGCTCGAAACACCACAGTCAAAAAAAGTTGAGGCCCAAGCCATTTCCCGTTGCCATGGAAAACAAGTGCTTTGGCAGCACATATTTGGAACAGTGGATATGACACCTAAGGAAGGTAGTGTGGTGGTGAGTTTCAACTGTCCGAAGCAGCAGCACAGCTCTTGCAGTTGCAAAATAACTCCATCTGCTCATGAACTTCCCATACCATCACCTGTGGTAGCAGGTATCTAGGAAACCCTGTTTGGTCACTTGCGGTCCAATGCCCATTGAGACCACGGGGAGCGAATCAAGCATATTGAGCAATCAGACAAACTACCATGTAGCTCCTCACTCAAGACGCTCAAAACTCCACAGGCAAACACAAGTTCAGTGCCCAAGCCATTTCTTGTTGCCATGGAAACCAAGTGAACTGGCATCACATACGTCTGTACGTAATATGACACCAAGGGAAGGTAGTGTGGTGGTGAATGGCCAGTGCCCAAAGCAGCAGCTCAACTTTTCCAGTGCAAAAACAACTCCACCTGGCTCATGAACTTCACAAACCTTCAGCCCTCCTGGTAGCTATCTAGGAAACCCCATTTGGTCTGTTGCGCTCCAATGCCCGTGAGGCCCAGTGTGATGGAATCAATCAGCTTGAGCATCCACGGAAACCTAACATGGAGCTGTTCCTGATTCAAAGCGCTCAAAACTCCACAGCCAAAGACGAGTTCAGTGCAAAAACCATTTCCCTTTGCCATGGAAACCAAGTGCTCTTGCAGCACATACGTCTCTAAGTGGATATGACACCTAGGAAGGTAGAGTGGTGGGGAATTTCAACTCTAGGAAGCAGCACCACAGCTCTTCCAGTCCCAATACAACTCCACCTGCCTCATGAACTTCACATACCATCACCTGTCCTGACAGCTATCTAGGAAACCCTGTTTGGTCACTTCCGCTCCAATACCATTTGAGACCAGTGGGGTGCAATCAAGCATATTGAGCACCCACACAAAACTAACATGTTGCTCCTCACTCAAGGCGGTGAAAACTCCACAGCCAAAGAGAAGTTCAGCGCCCAAGCCATTTCCCGTTGCCATGGAAACCAAGTGCTCTGGCACCACATATTTCTGAAAGTGGATAGGAAACCTAAGGAAGGTAGTGTGTTTGAGAATGGCCACTGCCTGAAGCAGCAGCACAGCTCTTCCAGTGCAACAACAACTCCATCTGCCTCATGAATTTCACATAGCATCAGCTGTCCTGGCAGCTATCAAGTAAACCCTGTTTGGTCACTTGCAGTCCAATGCCCATTGAGCAGAGTATGATGGAATCAAGCATATCGAGCAACCACACACACACAAATAACATAGAGCTCCTCACCTAAGGTGCTCTAAACTCTACAGCCAAACACAAGTTCAGTGCCCAAGCCATTTCCCGTTGCCATGGAAACCAAGTGCTCTGTCAGCACATATGTGGAACAGTGGATATGACACCTAAAGAAGGTAGTGTGGTGGTGAGTGGCCACTGCCCGAAGCAGCAGCCCAGCTCTTTCAGTGCCAAAACAACTCCACCTGCCTCATGAGCTTCACATAATATCAGCTATTCTGGCAGCTATCTTGGAAAACCTGTGTGGTCACTTGCCGTCCAATGCCCTTTTAGCCCAGTGTGATGGAATCAAGCAGCCTGAGCACCCAAACACAACTAACATGGAGCGCCTCACTCAAGGTTCTCAAAACTCCACTGCCAAAGACAAGTTCCGCGCAAAAACCATTTCCCGTTGCCATGGAAACCAAGTGCTCTGGCAGCACATATGTCTGTAAATGGATATGAAACCTATAGAGGGTAGTGTGGTGGTGAATTTAACCTGCCCGAAGCAGAAACAAGACTCTTCCAGTGCCAAAAAACTCCACCAGACTCATGAACTTCACATACCATCAGCTGTCCTGGCAGCTATCTAGGAAAGCCTGTTGGGTCACTTCCGATCCAAATGCCCTTTGAGCCAAGTGTGATTTAAAGAAGCAGAATAATCACACACACACAACTAACATGCTTCTCCCACTAAAGATGCTCAAAACTACACAGCCAAAGACAAGTTCAGCGCCTAAGCCATTTCCCGTTTTCATGGAAACCAAGTGTTCTTACAGCACATATGTGGAGCTGTGGTTGTGAAACCTATGGAAGGTAGGGTGGTGGTGAATGGCCACTGCCCAATGCAGCAGCACAGCTCTTCCAGTGCCAAAACAATCCACCTGGCTCATCAACTTCACATACCATCAGCTGTCCTCGCAGCTATTTAGGAAACCCTGTTTGGTCACATTCGCTCCAATGCCAATTGAGCATAGTGGAGTGCAATCAAGCATATTGAGCTCCCACATAAAACTAACATGTTGCTCCTCAATCAAGGCGCTCAAAACTCCACAGCCAAAGTTAAGTTCAGCGCGTAAGTCATTTCCCGCTACCATTGAATCCAAGTGCTCTGGCAGCACATATTTCTGAAAGTGGATATGAAAGCTAAGGAAGGTAGTGTGGTTGTGAATGGCCACTGCCCGAAACAGCAGCACAGCTCTTCCAGTGCCAAAACAACTCCATCTGCCTCATGAATTTCACATACCATCAGCTGTCCTGGCAGCTATCTAGGAAACCCTGTTTGGTCACTTGCGGGACCAATGCACATGGAGCCCAGTGTGTTGGAAAAAAACAAGTTGTGCACCCACACACACACAACGAACATGGAGCTGCTCACTCAATGAGGTCAAAACTCCAAAGCCATAGACAAGTTCAGCGCCCCAGCCACTTCCCGTTGCCATGGAAACCAAGTGCTCTGGCAGCACATATGTCTGTAAGTGCATATGACACCTATGGAAGTTATTGTGGTGGTTGAATGACCACTGCCCGAAGCAGACGCACAGCTTTTGCAGTGCCAAAACAACTCCACCTGCCTCATCAACTTCACATACCATCAGCTGTCCAGGAGCTATCTAGGAAACCGTGTTTGGTCACTCCGGTCCAAATGCTCATGGAGCCCAGTGTGATTTAAGCAAGCAGGATGATCACACACACACAATGAACATAAGCTCCTTACTCAAGGCGTTCAAAACTCCACAGCCAAAGACAAGTTCAGCTCCTAAGCCATTTCCTGTTGCCAATGAAACCAAGTGCTTTGGCAGCACATAGTGGAACAGTGGATATGACAGCTAAGGAAGGTAGTGTGGTGGAGAGTTTCAACTGTCCGAAGCAGCAGCACAGCACTTGCAGTGCCAAAACAACTCCACCTGCCTCATCATCTTCACATACCATCAGCTGTCCTGGCAGCCATTTAGGAAACCCTGTTTGGTCACTTCCGGTCCAAATGCTCATGGAGCCCAGTGTGATTTAAGCAAGCAGGATGATCACACACACACAACTAACATGGAGCTCATCACTCAAGGCGCTCAAAACTCCACAGCCAAACACAAGTTCAGCGCCTAAGCCCTTTCCCGTTGCCATCTAAACCAAGTGCTCTGGCAGCACAAACGTCTGTACGTGGATATGACACCAAGGGAAGGTAGTGTGGTGTTGAATGGCCAATGCCCAAAGCAGCAGCACAGCTCTTCCAGTGCCAAAAGCACTCCTCATGGCTCATGACCTTCACATACCATCATATGTCCGGGCCCCTATCTGGCAAACCCTCTTTGATCACTTGCAGTCAAATCCATTGAGCCAAGTGTGACAGTAACAAGCAGCTTGAGCACCCAGACAAAACTAACATGTTGCTCATCACTCAAGGCGCTCAAAACTCCACAGTCAAAGACAAGTTCAGCGCCCAAGCCATTTGCCGGCGCCATATAAACGATGATCTCTGGCAGCACATATATCTGTAAGTGGATAGGACACCTAAGGAAGGTATTGTGGTGGTGAATTTCACCTGCCCGAAGCAGCAGCACAGCTCTTCCAATGCCAAAAGCACTCCTCATGGCTCATGAACTTCACATACCATCAGCTGTCCTGGCAGCTATCAAGGAAACCCTGTTTTTTCACTTGTGGTCCAATGCCCGTTGGGCCCAGAATGATGGAATTAAAACCTTTAGCACCCAAATAAAACTAACATGGAGCAGCTCACTGAAGGCGTTCAAAACTATATCACCAAAGACAAGTTCATCGCCCAAGCCATTTCCCGTTGCCATGGAAACCAAGTGCTCTTTCAGCACATATGTGGAACAGTGGATATGACACCTAAGGAAGGTAGTGTGGTGGTGAGTGGCCACTGTCCGAAGCAGCAGCCCAGCTCTTTCAGTGCCACAACAACTCCACCTGCCTCATGAACTTCACATAATATCAGCTATTCTGGCAGATATCTTGGAAAACCTGTGTGGTCACTTGCCGTCCAATGCCCATTTAGCCCAGTGTGATGGAATCAAGCAGCCTGAGCACCCAAACACAACTAACATGGAGCGCCTCACTCAAGGTTCTCAAAACTCCACTGCCAAAGACAAGTTCCGCGCAAAAACCATTTCCCGTTGCCATGGAAACCAAGTGCTCTGGCAGCACATATGTCTGTAAATGGATATGACACCTATGGAAGGTAGTGTGGTGGTGAATTTAACCTGCCCGAAGCAAAAACAAGACTCTTCCAGTGCCAAAACAACTCCACCAGACTCATGAACTTCACAAACCATCAGCTGTCCTGGCAGCTATCTAGGAAAGCCTGTTGGGTCACTTCCGATCCAAATGCCCTTTGAGCCAAGTGTGATTTAAAGAAGCAGAATAATCACACACACACAACTAACATGCTTCTCCTCACTAAAGGTGCTCAAAACTACACAGCCAAAGACAAGTTCAGCGCCTAAGCCATTTCCCGTTTTCATGGAAACCAAGTGTTCTTACAGCACATATGTGAAGCTGTGGTTGTGAAACCTATGGAAGGTAGGGTGGTGGTGAATAGCCACTGCCCAATGCAGCAGCACAGCTCTTCCAGTGCCAAAACAATCCACCTGGATCATCAACTTCACATACCATCAGCTGTCCTCGCAGCTATCTAAGAAACCCTGTTTCGTCATTTGTGGTCCAATACGCATTGAGCCCAGTGGGATGGAATCAAGCAGGTTGAGCACCCACACACAACTAACATGTAGCTGCTCATTCAAGGGGCCCAAAACTCAAGAGAAAAGGCAAGTTTAGCGCTCAAGCCATTTTCCGTTGCCATGGCAACAAAGTGTTCTGGCAGCACATATGTCTGTAAGTAGATATGACACCTAAGGAAGTTAGTGTCGTGGTGAATGGCCACTGCCCGAAGTAGCAACACAGCTCTTCCAGTGCCAAAACAACTGCACCTGGCTCATGAACTTCACATACCATCAGCTGTTATGGCAGAGATCTAAGAAAACCTATTTGGTCACTTGCGGTCCAAGGCCCATTGAGCCCAGTGGGATGGAATCAAGAAGGTTTAGCACCCATACGCAACTAACATGGAGCTGCTCACTCAAGTGGCTCAAAAATCCACAGAAAAGACAATTTCAGCGACGAAGCCATTTTCGTATCCATGGAAACCGAGTGATCTGGCAGCACATATATGAAACAGTTAATGTGACAAATGGAAAACACAGTGTAGTGGTGAATGGCCACTGCCCGAAGCAGCAACACAGCTCTTCCAGTGCCAAAACAACTCCGCCTGGCTCATGAACTTCACATACCATCACCTGTCCTGGCAGCTATCAAGGAAACCCTGTTTGGTCACTTGCGGTCCAATGCCCGTTGGGCCCAGAGTGATGGAATTAAAACCTTGAGCAACCAAACACAACTAACATGGAGCTCCTCACTCAAATGGGCTGAAAACTCCACTGCCAAAGACAAGTTTAGCGCAAAAGCCATTTCCCGTTGCCATGGAAACCAAGTGCACTGACAGCACATATGTGGAGCAGTGGATGAAACACCTAAGGAAGGTAGGGTGGTGGTTAATGGCCATCGCCCGAAGCAGCAGCAACACAGCTCTTCCAGTGCCAAAACAACTCCACCTGCCTCATGAACTTCACATACCATCAGTTATCCTGGCAGGTATCTTAGAAACCCTCTTTGGTCACCTGTGGTCCAATGGACACCCAGTGGGATGGAATCAAGCAGGTTGAGCACCGAAAAAGAACAAAGAAGTAGCTGCACATTCAAGGGGCCCAAAACTCCACAGAAAAGACAAGTTCAGCGCCGAAGCCATTTTACATTGCCATGGAAACCAAGTGCTCTGGCAGCACATATGCCTGTAAATAGATATGACACCTAAGGAAGTTAGTGTGGTGGTGAATTTCAACTGTCCGAAGAAGTACCACAGCTCTTACAGTGCGAAAACAACTCCTCCTAGCTCATCAACTTCACATACCATCATCTGTCCTGGCAGCTATCTAGGAAACCCTGTTTGGTCTCTTGCGGTCAAATCCCATTGTGCCCAATGTGATTGAATCGAGCAGCTTGAGCACCCACACACAACTAACATGCAGCTCCTCACTCAGGCGTTCAAAACTGCACAGCAAAAGACAAGTTCATCACCCAAGCCATTTCCCGCTGCCATGGAAACCAAGTTGTCTGGCAGCATATAGATGTCTAAGTGGATATGACACCTATGGCTGGTAGTTTGGTGGTGAATGGCCACTGCCCGTAGCAGCAACACAGCTCTTCCAGTGCCAAAACAACTCCACCTGGCTCATGAACTTCACATACCATCAGCTGTTCTGGCAGCTATCTAGGAAACCCTGTTTGGTCACTTGAAATCCAAATGCCGATGGAGTCCAGTGAGATTTAAACAAGCAGGATGATTACACGCACACAACTAACATGTAGCTCCTCACTCAAGGCTCTCAAAACGCCACAGCCCAATACAAGTTCAGCGCCCAAGCCATTTCCCGCTACCATGGAAACCAAGTGGTCTGGCAGCACATATGTGGAACAGTGGATGTGAAACACACAGAACACAGTTTTGTGGTGATTTGGCCACTGCCCGAAGCAGCAGCAAAGCTCTTACAGTGCCCAAACACTCCACCTGCCTAATGAACTTCACATACCATCAGCTGTCCTGGCAGTTATCTAGGAAATCCTGTTTGATCACTTGCTCGTTGAGCCAAGTGTGATAGAAAGAAGCCGCAGGAGCACCCACAGAAAAAAGACATGTTGCTTTTCACTCAAGGAGCTCAAAACTACACAGCAGAAGACAAGTTCATCGCCCAAGCCATTTCCCGTAGGCCAGGAAACCAAATGCTCTGGCAGCACATAAGACTGTAAGTGGATATGACACCTATGGAAGGTAGTGTGGTGGTTAATGGCCACTGCCCAATGCAGTAGCACAGCTCTTTCAGTGCCAAAACAACTCCTGCTGCCGCATGAAATTCACATAGAATCAGCTGTCCTGGGAGCTACCTAGGAAACCCTGTTTGGTCACTTGCTGTCCAATGCCCATTGAGCCCAGTGGGATGGAATCAAGCAGCTTGAAATCCCAAGCAAAACTAACATGGAGCTGCTCATAAAAGGTGCTCAAAACTCCATCGCCAAAGAAAAGTTCATCATCCAAGCCTTTTCCTGTTGGCATGGAAACCAAGTGCTCTGGCAGCACATATGTGTGTATGTGGATATGATACCTAGGGAAGGTAGTGTGGTGGTAATGGCCACTGCCCAAAGTAGCAACACAGCTCTTCCAGTACCAAAACAATTCCACCAGGCTCTTGAACTTCACATACCATCAGCTGTCCTGGTAGATATCTAAGAAATCTTTTTGGTCACCTGTGGTCCAATGCCCGTTGGGAACAGTAATGGAATCAAGCAGCCTAAGCATCCAAACAAAACTAACATGGAGATGCTCACTCAAGGCTCTCAAAACTCCACAGTCAAATACAAGTTCAGCGCCCAAGCCATTTGCCGCAGCCATGGAAACCAAGTGCTCTGGCAGGAAATATGTGGAACAGTGGATGTGACACATAGAGAACACAGTTGGTGGTGAATGGCCACTGCCCGAAGCAGCAGCACAGCTCTTCCAGTGCCAAAACAACTCCGCCTGGCTCATGAACTTCACATTCCATCAGCTGTCCTGGCAGCTATCTAGGAAATCCTGTTTCATCACTTGCCCATTGAGCCCAGTGTGGTAGAAACAAGCAGCTTGAGCACCCATATAAAAGTAACATCCTGCTCTTCACTCAAGGTGCTCAAAACTCTACAGCAAAACAAGTTCATCGCCCAAGCCATTTCCTGTTGCCATGGAAACCAAGTGCTCTAGCAGCACATACGACTGTATGTACATATGACACCTACGTAAGGTAGTGTGCTGGTGAATGGCTACAGCAAAATACAGCAGCACAGCTCTTCCAGGACCAAAACAACTCCTCCTGCCGCATAAAATTGAAATAGAATCAGCTGTCCTGGCAGCTATCTAGGAAACCCTGTTTGATCACTTGCAGTCCAATGCCCATCAAGCCAAGTGTGAAAGAAACCAGCAGCTTGAGCACCCACACACAACTAACATGTTGCTCTTCACTCAAGGCGCTCAAAACTAAACAGCCAAAGACAAATTCAGCGCCCAAGCCATTTCCCGTTGCCATGGAAACCAAGTTCTCCGGCAGCACATAATTCTGAAATTTTATATGACACCCAATAAATGTAGTGGGGTGGTGCATGACCACTGCCTGAAGCAGCAGTACAGCTCTTCCATTTCCAAACAACTCCACCCGGCTCATGACCTTCACATACCATCAGTTGCCCTGGCAACTATCTCGGAAACCCTGTTTGGTCACCTATGGTCAAATGCCCGTTGGGACCAGGATGATGAAATTAAAACCTAGAGCACCCAAACAAAACTAACATGGAGCTGCTTACTCAGGGAGCTCAAAACTCCATGACCAAAGACAAGTTCATCACCCAAGCCATTTCTCGTGGCCATGGAAACCAAGTATTCTGGCAGCACACATGTCTGAACCTGGAAATGACAACTAGGGTTGGTAGTGTGTTGGTGAATGGCCACTGCTCAATGCAGCAGCACAGCTCTTCCAGTGCCAAAGCAACTACTCCTGCCGCATGAAATTCACATAGAATCAGCTGTCCTGGCAGCTACCTAGGAAACCCTGTTTGGTCAGTTGCTGTGCAATGCCCATTGAGGCAAGTATGATAGAAATAAGCAGCCTGAGCACCAAAACAAAACTAACATGGAGCTGCTCACTCAAGGCGCTCAAAACACCATAGCCAAAGACAAGTTCAGTACACAAGCAATTTTCCGTTGCTATGGAACAAAGTGTTCTGGCAGCACATATTTCTGAAAGTAGTTTTGACACCTAAGGAAGGTAGTGTGGTGGTGAAGGGAAACTGCCCAAAGCAGCAGCACAGCACTTCCAGTGCCAAAAGCACTCCACCTGGCTCATGAACGTCACATACCATCAGCTGTCCTGGCAGTTATCTAGGAAACCCTGTTTGGTTACTTCCGCTCCAATGCCCATTGAGACCAGGGTAATGAAATCAAACAGGTGGAGCACCCAAACACAACTAAAATGGAGCTCCTCACTCAAGGTGCTCAAAACTCCACAGCCAAAAACTAGTTCAGTGCCTAAGCATTTTTCATTGGCATGGAAACCAAGTGCTCTGGCAGCACATATGTCTGAAACTGGATATGACACCTAAGGAAGGTAGTGTGGTGGTGAATTTCAACTGCCGGAAGAAGCCACACATCTCTTCCAGTGCCAAAACAACTCCATCTGGTTCATGAACTTCACATACCATCAGCTGTCCTGGCAGGTATCTAGGAAACCCTGTTTGATCACTTTCGGTCCAATGCCCATTGAGCACAGTGTGATAGAAACAAGCAGCTTGAGCACCCACACAAAACTAGCATGTTGCTCTTCACTCAAGTGTCTCAAAACTCCTCATCCAAAGAGAAGTTCTGCGCACAAGCTATTTCCCGTTGCCATGGAAACCAAGTGCTCTTCAACCCATATTTCTGAAAGTGGATATGACACCTATAGAAGGTAGTGTGGTGGTGAATTGCCACTGCACAAATCAGCAACACAGCTCTTCCAGTGCCAAAACAACTCCACCTGGCACATGAACTTCACATACAATCAGCGGTACTGGCAGTTACCTAGGAAACCCTGTTTGATCAGTTGCGATCCCATGCCCTTTGAGCTCAGTGGGATGGGATCAAGCATGTTGAGCACCCACACACACCTAAAAATAGCTCCTCAATCAAGGCGCTCGAAACTCCACAGCCAAACAAAATTTCAACACACAAGTAATTTCCCAATGCCATGGAAACCAAGGGATCTGGCAGTACATATGTGTCTAAGTGGATATGAAACCAATGGAAGGTATTATGGTGGTGAATGGCCACTCCCCGAAGCAGCAGGACAGCCCTTACAGTGCCAAAACAACTCCACGTGGTTCATGAACTTCAATACCATCAGCTGTCCTGGCAGCTATCTAGGAAACCCAGTTTGGTCACTTGCGGTACATATTCCCATGGAGCCCAGTGTGATTTAAACATGCAGGATGATCACACACACACAACTAACATGGAGCTACTCACTAAAGGTGCTCAAAACTCCACAGCCAATGACAGGTTAGGCCCACAATCCGTTGCTATGGAAACAAAGTGCTCTGAAGCACTTATGTGAAACAGTTAATGTGACAAATGGAAAACACAGTGTAGTGGTGAATGGCCACTGCCCGAAGCAGCAACACAGCTCTTCACATGCAAAAACAACTCCTCCTGGCTCATGAACTTTACATAGCATCACCTGTCCTGGCAGCTATCTAGGAAACCCTGTTTGGTCAGTTGCGGTACAAATGCCCATGGAGCCCAGTGTAATTTAAACAAGCAGGATGATCACACACACACAAGTAACATGGATCTCCTAACTCAAGGCACTCAAAACTCCACAGTCAAAGACAAGTTCAGCGAGCAAGCCATGTCCCGTTGCCAAGGAAACCAAGGGCTCTGACAACATATATGTCTGTAAGTGGATATGACACCTAGGACATGAAGTGTAGTGGTGAATGGCCACTGTCAGAAGCAGCAGCACAGCTCTTCCAGTGCCAAAAAAACTCCATCTGACTCATGAACTTCACATACCTTCAGCTGTCCTGGCAGATATCTAGGAAACTCTGTTTGGTCACATGGCTCCAATGCCCTTTTAGCCCAGTGGGATGGAATCAAGCAGGTTGAGCACACAAACACAAGTAACATGGAGCCAAGGCACTCAAAACTCACCAGCAAGGACGAAGTTCAGAGCCAAAACCATTTCCCGTTGCCATGGAAAACAAGTGTTCTGGCACCACATATTTCTGAAAGTGGGTGAGACCTTTGGAAGGTAGTGTGGTGGTGAATGGCTACTGCCCGAAGCAGCAGCACAGCCCTTCCAGTGCCAAAACAACTCCACCTGGCTCATGAACTTCACATACCATCAGCTGTCCTGGCAGCTATCTAGGAAACCCTGTTGGACACTTCTGGTCCAAAGCCCTATGAAAACAGTGGGATGGAATCAGGCATGTCGAGCACCGAAACAGAACTAACATGTAACTCCTCATCAATGCACTCAAAACTCTACAGCCAAAGACAAGTTCATCGCCAAAGACATTTCCCGTTGCCATGGAAATCAAGTGCTCTGGCAGCACATATATCTGAAATTGAATATGACACTTATGGAAGGTAGATTGGTTGTTAATGGCAACTGCCCGAATGAGCAACACAGCTCTTCCAGTGCCAGAACAACTCCACCTGGCTCATCAACTGCACATATCATCAGCTGTCCTGGCAAATATCTGGGAAACCCTGTTTGGTCAATTGTGCAACAATGCCCATTGAGACCAGTGGGATGGAATCAAGCATGTTGAGCACCGAAACACAACTAACATGTAGCTCCTCAATCAAGGAGCTCAAAACTCCACAGCCAAAGACAAGTTCAGTGCCCTAGCCATTTCCCTTTGCAATGGAAACTAAGGTCTCTGGCAGCACATATGTGGAACAGTGGATGTGACACATAGAGATCACAGTGTGGTGGTGAATTTCAACTGCCCGAAGCAGCAGCACAGCTCTTCCAGTGCAAAACAACTCCACCTGGCTCATGAACTTCACATACCATTAGCTGTCCTGGCAGCTATCTAGGAAACCATGTCTGGTCACTTGTTCTCCAATGCCCTTTAAGATCAGTGGGATGGAATCAAGCATGTTCAGCACCCATACACAACTCACATGTAGCTCCTCACTCAAGGCGCTCAGAACTCCATTGCCAAAGCCAAGTTCAGTGCCCAAGCTATTTCCCGTTGCCATTGAAACCAAGTGATCCAGCCGCACATATGAAGAACCGTGGATGTGACACATACAGAACACAATTTCGTGGTGAATTGCCACTGCCCGAAGCAGCAACAGCTCTTCCAGTGCTAAAACAACTCCACCTGGCTCATGAACTTCACATACCATCAGCTGTCCTGGCAGCTCTCTAGAAAACCCGGTTTGGTCACTTGCCGTCTAATGCCCGTTGAGCACAGTGTAGTGGATCAACCAGGTTGAGCACCCACATAAAACTAACATGGATCTCCTCACTCAAGGCGCTCAAAACTACACAGCCAAAGACAATTTCAGCGCCCAACCATTTCCCCTTGTCAGGGAAACCAAGTGCTCTGGCAGCACATATATGTGAAAGTTTATATGATACCTAAGGAAGGTAGTGTGGTGGTGACTTTCAACTTCCCAAAGAAGCAGCACTGCTGTTCCAGTGCCAAAACATCTCCACCTAGCTCATCAACTTTACAATCAGCTATTCTGGCAGCTATCTAGGACACCCTGTTTGGTCACATGCTGTCAAATGCCGATTGGGCTCTGTGTGATGGATTAACCAGGTTGAGCACCCAAACAAAACTAACATGGAGCTGCCCCTCAAGGCGCTAAAAACTCCACAGCCAAAGACAAGTTGATGATTTAAACCATCTCCCGTTGCCATGGAAACCAAGTGCTCTGGCAGCACATATGTGTGAAAGTGGATATGACACCTAGGGCAAGTAGTGTGGTGGTGAATTTCAACTGCACGAAGCAGTAGCTCAGCTCTTCCAGTGCCAAAACAAAAACACCTGGCTCATCAACTTCTCATACATCTCCTGTCCTGGCAGCTATCTAGGAAACCCTGTGTGGTCATTTCTGCTCCAAGGTCCTTTGAGACCAGTGGGATGAAAACTAGCAGCTTGAGCACCCAAACAAAACTAACATGGAGCTCCTCACCCAAGGCGCTCAAAAATCCACAGCCAAAGACAAGTTCAGCTCCAAAGCCATTTCCTGTTGCCATGGAAACCAAGTGCTCTGGCAGTACATATGTCTCTAAGTGGATATGACACATAAGGAAAGTAGTGTGGTGGTATATTTCAACTGCCCAAAGCAGTAGCACAGCTCTTCCAGTGCTAAAAAAACTCCACCTGGCTCATGAACTTCACATACCATCAGCTGTCCTGGTAGCTATCTAGGAAACCCTGTTTGGTCACATGCTGTCAAATGCCGATTGGGCTCTGTTTGATGGAATCAACCAGGTTGACACCCAAACAAAACTAACATGGAGCTGCCCCATCAAGGCGCTCTAAAATCCACAGCCAAAGACAAGTTCAGCTCCGAAGCCATTTCCCGTTGCCATGGAAACAAAGTGCTCTGGCAGCACATATGTCTGAACCTGGATATGACACCTATTGAAGGTAGTGTGGTGGTGAATGGCCACTGTACGAAGCAGCAACACAGCTCCTCCAGTGCCAAAACAACTCCACCTGGCTCATGGACTTCACATCCCTTCAGCTGTCCTGGCAGCTATCTAGGAAACCCTATTTGGTCACATGCTGTCAAATGCCGATTGGGTTCTGTGTCATGGATCAACCAGGGTGAGCACCCACACAAAACTAACAAGGAGCTGCCCCCTCAAGGCGCTCTAAACTCCACAGCCAAAGACAAGTTCAGCTCCGAAGCCATTTCCCGTTGCCATGGAAACCAAGTGCTCTGGCAGCACACATGTATGAACCTGGATATGACACCTATTGAAGGTAGTGTGGTGGTGAATGGCCACTGTCCGAAGCAGCAAAATAGCTCCTCCAGTGCCAAAACAACTCCACCTATCTCATGGACTTCACATCCCTTCAGCTGTCCTGGCAGCTATCTAGGAAACCCTGTTTGGTCACAGGCTGTCAAATGCAGATTTTGCTCTGTGTGATGGAATCAACCAGGTTGAGCACCCAAACAAAACTAAGACAGAGCTGCCCCATCAAGGCGCTCAAAACTTCACAGCAAAAGACAAGTTCAGCTCCGTAGCCATTTCCCCTTGTCAGGGAAATGAAGTGCTCTGGCAGCACATATGTCTCTAAGTGGATATGACACCTAAAGAAGGTAGTGTGTTGGTGAATGCCACTGTCCGAAGCAGCAACACAGCTCTTCCAGTGCCAAAAAAACTCCACCTGGTTCCTCAACTTCACATACCATCAGCTGTCCTGGCAGCTATCTAGGAAACCCGGTTTGGACATTTCTGGTCCAATGCCCTTTGAGACCAGTGTGATGGAATCAGCATATTGAGCACCCAAACACAACTAACATGTAACTCCTCACTCAAGGCGTTCAAAACTCCACAGCAAAACACAAGTTCTTTGCCCAAGCCATTTCCCTATGCCATGGAAACCAAGTGCTCTGGCAGCATATATGTCTGTAAGTGGATAGGACTCCTAGGGAAGGTAGTGTGGTGGTGAATGGCCACTGACCAAAGCAGCAGCACAGCTCTTCCAGTGCCAAAACAACTCCACCTGGCTCATCAACTTCACATGCCATCAGCTGTCCTAGCAATACGTGGCTGAAGTGGGTGATTGACTTGTTCTGTCCTCTGTCTTCTTATGGTTAGGGTTCTGAGTCAGCAGTTTCAATGGGGAGATCCCCAAAGATCTCCTCTGTGTCTGAGGTATTCCCAGACCAGATTCTGTCTATACTAGCAAGTCCAGGACCCGGCACAGCCCATCAGCCCGATCAGCTGGTTGTGGCAGTTGCTGGGTTGGTTGTGTTTGCAGGCCTGTCTTCCACTGGAACCAATGCGACTTGCAATCCAGCCTGATTCTGCCCAGTACACGCTCGGGCATCACTCTTGCTTCACTCACATCACTCCCTGTGGCTGTCCTGATGACAGGGAGCATTCTGATTGTCTGCATCTCTAAGACCTCACAGGGCTGTGTGGCCCTACAAGCTGTCCAATCAGCAGCTGCCTGGTCATAGCAGCCCGGAATCCTGTAGCCTCAGCATTCTAGAAAAGCCATGGTGACAGGCAGTCTCCTCTGTGAAGTAGAGAAAGATGGTGAGCGCTTCAAGCTCTGCTTTCTTTGTTCCTTCTCGCCACAGGCCCTAGCAGAGAAGACGTGCAGACTCCATGGAAGCCAGCAGAGCGTGAGTGTGTGGGGTTGGATTTCCCTTGAATGTGAGTTTGCAAATCCACTGACAATGTGTTGAAGCCTAGAACCTTTTCAACACGGGTACTATGAAAGCATTTCCATTTTCCGTCGATGAGAATGCTTGTGTCTCTTCAAGGTGCCAATCTAATCCTAGTTCTCCATTAGACGCAGTGTGTGGAATAACCTATTTAATGTGGAAGAGCCAAGCCAAGCTGATTTCCATAGGCAGACCTTACATCCCATTTCCTGTCACGGCACTCAGTGAAGTTGCCCAAGTGCAGTCCAGTTTCATGTAAGTGGGTCACCATAGTGTAAAAGAGATGACTTGCGGGAGATGGTTGGGATCAATACCATGGTTGGATACAGGGTTGGAATCAGTTTTCGAATGCTATCTAGGCTTATGGTTGCAGTGATGTCAAAGCCGAGCTTTCAGGTTAGGGCAAGGTGGAATGTTAAGGTTCAATTGAGGTTTCTGATTTGGGTTACTAGTAGGAATAGAGCTAGGATTCTGCTTAGGTGGAATTAAGGTGAGAGCTAGGTCTAATGCTAAAGGTCAAGTCTAGTAGTGAGGTTACTCTTAGGTTTTGAGATTTGAGTTATGGTTATCCCAATGGTTAGGGTTACGTGTAGGGTTAGGGTGAGGGTGAGGGTTCAACTGACAAACAAGATTAGGTCCAGACTTAGGTTTTGTATGTGGCAGGAAGTAGGACTTGTGTGAGGATTAGTACTAGGTAAAGAATAGTGTTTGGATTAATGTTGGATAGAGAGTTTGGGTTCCATTTCTGGTTCAGGCTTGGTTTGAGTTAGTGCTTTGATTGAGGGTTATTGTTAGGACTGTGGAAAGGACTGTGTGGATTCAGAATACAGTTAGGGTTACTCTTGAGGTTACAATGAAAGCTGTGGCTCCATTGTGGATGAAGAGGTTGTTTTGTGTGAATTTGAGTATCATGGTGAGGTTCTAGTCTATGTCCGAATGATTATGCTTAGAGCTAGAGTTCATGTTAGGGTGTGGGCTAATGGTAGTGTGAAAGTTGTTGTAGGATTAAGGTTAGGTCCAAATCTAGTGTTAAGTGCAAATCTTGTGGTGAAGTTTTAGGCTACAGTTGGATTTAGGCTTAGTGTTCTAATGGGGGTGATGATTCACATTAGCATTGCGGTTTAGGTTTAGAAATGTCGCTGGAATTGGGTTCAGTGTTAGGGCTAGGCTTAGTATGACAGTGATGTCGCCATGATTGTCAGGGTTGGAGTTGGTGTTGGGACTAGGGATTTGGTTGGGTTTAGGGCTAGGATCACTTTTAGGATTGTGGCTAGAGCTAGAGCTAGAGCTAGTATCAGCTTGCGGGTTAGGATGATGGCCAGGGTTGGAGATCAACCTGTCTGGCTTTGGGTGTGCTCTAGGTTGTAATTAGCATTGGTGGTAGTCTTTGAAATAGGGGTTGGGTAAGTGCCACATATCTTACTTTCCAATTAAACATCGTAATTCTTAAAAGCAAAAGAGTTATGGCTACCCAGGTTTGAAATTATGACTAGGGTCAAGGTGAGGTTTAGGATTAGGCCTCTACCCTGTCTGCTGATTACATCTATGGAAAGTCAAGCGACTCAGTCAGCCTTACAGGCAGGGTTAGTCTCAACTCTTCCTGTAGAAGTAGCCCTAATTCTAATCTTACACCTAGCGCTACTCTCATCGACCTCTGCTTTGACTTAACCCTGTCCTTAATAGTAACCTTAATCCTTGTCCATCTCTACTCCTCGCCCTAACCTTAGTCCTACGCCAATCGTAATCCCAACATTTTTATAACAATCTAACTGAAATAGCAGCATTCAAGCTCAACAGAAAGCAAAGCAGAGTCATAGCCCCAAGTGTCAAAAACAACACTAAAGATTCCCTTCATCCTGAACCAGCCGGCTTCCTGAAAGAAATCTTCCCTGATGCCAGCCCTTTCTGTAACTCTAAGTCAAGCCCTAGACTTTTCCTGTTCATACCCCTAGACCAAATCATGACCCGATTTCTACTACTACTAAGTGCTCATAAGTGCCTCCCGAGCTCAAACACATATGAAATTCCTAAAGCTAACCCTAACTCCTTTTGTTTTTGTTGAATTCTATTTTTGACAATCTCTACATAGTTGATTTGGGTCAAAAGGTTCAAGGGCTACAGGACAGTGAGTAAGGCTATTATTTCCACATCCTGTTCTTTGACTGTATCTGGGGGTAAATAGGGAGGGAGATAAAGGAAGAAGCCCCACTCAGTCTCCTCCTGACCCCAGGACCCTGATGTGGGGCATGCTGCGAGAGTCCTGCTCAAGTGGGTTTCTTGTTTGTTTCTTTGTTTCTCAAGTGGTTTTGATAGTCATGAATTGCTGCCAATCATGCAACTGTAAGCACGATGAGGTCTCTGCAGGATACACTGATTGACACAGTCCATCTTAGAGTCTGCGTTTGCCCAGGTTTTCTCTGCCAATACGTGGCTGAAGTGGGTGATTGACTTGTTCTGTCCTCTGTCTTTTCATGGTTAGGGTTCTGAGTGCAGCAGTTTCAATGGGGAGATCCCCAAAGATCTCCTCTGTGTCTGAGGTATTCCCGGTCCAGATTCTGTCTATACTAGCAAGTCCAGGACCCGGCACAGCCCATCAGCCCAATTAGCTGGTTATCGCAGTTGCTGGGTTGGTAGTGTTTGCATGCCTGTCTTCCACTGGAACCAATGCGTCTTGCAGTCCAGCCTGATTCTGTCCAGCACAAGCTCGGGCATCACTCTTGCTTCACTCACGTCACTCCCTGTGGCTGTCCTGATGACAGGGAGCATTCTGATTGGCTGCATCTCTAAGACCTCACAGGGCTTTGTGGCCCTACAAGCTGTCCAATCAGCAGCTGCCTGGTCATAGCAGCCCGGAATCCTGTAGCCTCAGCTTTCTAGAAAAGCCATGGTGACAGGCAGCCTCCTCTGTGGAGTAGAGAAAGATGGTGAGTGCTTCAAGCTCTGCTTTCTTTGTTCCTTCTCGCCACAGGCCCTAGCAGAGAAGACGTGCAGACTCCATGGAAGCCAGCAGAGCGTGAGTGTGTGGGGTTGGATTTCCCTTGAATGTGAGTTTGCAAATCCACTGACAATGTGTTGAAGCCTAGAACCTTTTCAACACGGGTACTATGAAAGCATTTCCATTTTCCGTCGATGAGAATGCTTGTGTCTCTTCAAGGAGCCAATCTAATTCTAGTTCTCCATTAGAGGTAGTGTGTGGAATAACCTATGTGTTGTGGAAGAGTCAAGCCAAGCTGATTTCCATAGGCAGACCTTACATCCCATTTCCTGTCACGGCTCTCAGTGACGTTTCCCTAGTGCAGTCCAGTTTCATGTAAGTGGGTCACCATAGTGTAAAAGAGATGACTTGCGGGAGATGGTTGGGATCAATACCATGGTTGGATACAGGGTTGGAATCAGGGTTAGAATGCTATCTAGGCTTATGGTTGCAGTGATGTCAAAGCCTAGATTTCAGGTTAGGGCAAGGTGGAATGTTAAGGTTCAATTGAGGTTTCTGATTTGGGTTACTAGTAGGAATAGATCTAGGATTCTGCTTAGGTGGAATTAAGGTGAGAGCTAGGTCTAATGCTAAAGGTCAAGTCTAGTAGTGAGGTTACTGTGAGGTTTTGAGATTTGAGTTATGGTTATCCCAATGGTTAGGGTTAGGGTTAGGGTTAGGGTTAGTGTTAGGATTAGGGTGAGGGTGAGGGTTCAACTGACAAATAAGATTAGGTCCAGACTTAGGTTTTGTATGTGGCAGGAAGTAGGACTTGTGTGAGAATTAGTACTAGGTAAAGAATAGTGTTTGGATTAATGCTCGTTAGAGAGTTTGGGTTCCATTTCTGGTTCAGGCTTGGTTTGAGTTAGTGCTTTGATTGAGGGTTATTGTTAGGACTGTGGAAAGGACTGTGTGGATTCAGAATACAGTTAGGGTTACTCTTGAGGTTAGGATGAAAGCTGTGGCTCCATTGAGGATGAAGAGGTTGTTTTGTGTGAATTTGAGTATCATAGTGAGGTTCTAGACTATGTCTGAATGATTATGCTTAGAGCTAGATTTCCAGTTTCATTTCATGGTGGTCTGTGAGCGTTCTTATATTTCTAAAGTTATTTAGGTTTGGTTTGTGTCCTATCATGTGGTCGATGCTTTGGAAGTTGCCATATACTGCTGAATAAAATGTATAATCTGTGGCCTTGGCTTAAAAAGTTCTATAAATGTCTACCAAGTCCAGTTATTCTATTGTTTGTATGAGCTCTGTTGTTTCTTTGTTGAGTTTTGTTTATTGATCTGTCTATTGTTGTTAGTGGGGTGGTAAGGTCACCCACTATTATTGTGTGCATATCAATGTCTCCCCTTAAGTTTTTAAGTAATTACTTCCCGTAGCTAAGTGTGTTGGAATTTGGTGCATATATAATCAAAATGGTGATTACTTCCTGATGTATCAGTCCCTTCACCAATATGTAATGACTTTCCTCTCTTTTTCATGTCTGTCAGCTTGAAGTCTATATCATCTTAAATTAGAAAGGCTACCCCTGCTTAGAGATAGAGCCACAGATTATACATTTTTTTCAGCAGTATATGGCACCTTCCCCAGCAATTCAAAATGCCCCAGGAAATACAGAGACACCTGGAGGTTGAAAAATATGTTATTAAACGAACAATGGGTCAGAGAAAAAATTAAAGATAAGATCTAAAATTTATGGAAACCAATGAAAACTCTGACACAACATTCCAAAGTTTGTGAGACACTGCCAAAGCAGTGCTACGGGGTAAATTGATCGCAATTGGAGCCCATGTCTTGGCCCAAGAGATGCACCAAATACAGGAACTAAACACACACCTCCAAGAATTGGAGAAACAACAGCAGAAGAGCCACACACACAACAGGAAACAAGAAATCATCAAAACAAGGGAGGAAATTAATCAGATAGAAACAAAAAAATTATACACAAAATCAATGAATCAAAAAGCTGGTTTTTTGAAAAGATAAACAAAATAGACACCCTGCTGACCCAACTGATAAAAAAAAACAAGAGAAAGTTAGAATTAACAGCATCAAAGATGAAAAAGGCAACATAATATCAGACACTGCAACCATTAAGAAAATAGACAGAAATTACTACAAAGCACTGTACTCCAACAAATGAGAAGACCACCAAGAAAAGGAAAAGTTCTTAGACTTCTACCACCTGCAAAAACTTAGCCCAGAGGCAACAAACGACCTGAACAAACCCATAACTGAAGCAGAGATTGAATCAGTGATTAAAGATCTCCCAACAAAGAAAAGCCCAGGCCCAGATGGCTTCACTACAGAATTCTACAAAATATTCCGAACAGAACTGACCCCAATCCTCTACAAACTCTTCAAAACAATAGAAAAAGAGGCAACTCTTCCAAGCTCATTCTATGAAGCCAACATCACCTTAATCCCAAAACCCGACAGAGACCCAACTGATAAGGAAAACTACAGACCTATTTCTCTGATGAACATTGATGCTAAGATTCTCAATAAAATCCTAGCCAATAGAACTCAAAAACACATCAGACAGATTATTCATCCAGATCATTCATCCAGGTCAAGTAGGATTCATCCCTGGAATGCAGGGATGGTTCAACATTCGGAAATCCATAAATGTGATACACCACATCCAAAAATTGCACAACAAGTACCACATGATAGTATCAATAGATGCAGAAAAAGCTTTTGACAAAATCCAACACCACTTCCTGCTAAAAACCCTAACCAAGGTAGGCATAGATGGAAAAATCCACAACATAATCAAACCAATATATGAAAAATCCAACGCCAGCATCATACTGAATGGAGAAAAGCTGGAACCCTTCCCACTGAAATCTGGAACAAGACAAGGATGTCAGCTTTCTCCACTGCTGTTCAACATAGTCATAGAAGTACTCGCTGAGGCCATAAGACAAGAAAAAAGGAATCCAAATGGGAATCAAGAAGTCAAGCTTTCACTACATGCAGATGACATGATTCTCTAGATAGAAGACCCAAGAGACTCAATAAAGAAACTGCTAGATCTTAAATGAGAGTTTGGAAGAGTGGCAGGATACAAAATTAATGAACAAAAGTCAACAGCCATAGTGTATGCAAATAGCCCCAAGATGGAAAAAGACCTAACCAGCAAGATACCATCCAAAATAATAGAGAAAAGTATGAAGTATCTGGGAATAAACCTAACCAAAAATGTAGGAAACCTATTTGAGGAAAACTACAAACTACTTAAAAAAGAAACTGAACAAGACCTCAAAAGATGAAATAACATCCCATGCTCCTGGACAGGTAAAATCAATATCATTAAAATATCTATACTGCCAAAAGCAATATATACATTCAATGCAATCCCAATCAAATTGCCCAAAACATTCTTCATGGAACTGGAAACAATGACCCAAAGGTTCATTTGGAAACACAAAAAACCACGGATAGCTAGAACCGTTCTCAAGAACAGGAAGTTAGCAGGGAGAATCACAGTTCCAGACCTCTGGACATACTATAGGGCAGTGATTATCAAAACAGCCAGGTACTGGAAAAAAAATAGAGAAGAAGATCAATGGAGCAGAATAAAAACGCCAGATGGGAACCCACACAAATACAGCCAAATAATCTTTGACAAAAAGACAAACGACAATCCAGGCAAATGGGAAGGTCTGTTCAATAAATGCTGTTGGGACAACTGGTTAATAGCCTGCAGAAACAAAAAGCTAGACCTGCATCTCTCACCATACACTAAGATCAAATCGAAATGGATAAAGATCTAAACCTGCATCCAGAAACCTTCAAACTTTTGGAAGAAAATGTCGGAAATACTCTGCAAGATATAGTGGTAGGCCCCTACTTCCTAAAAAGGACTCAAAAAGCAATAGAAATCAAGACAACAATAAACAAATGGGACCTCATCAAACTAAGAAGCTTCTGTACAGCAAAGGAAACAATCAACAAATTAAAAAGCAACCCACAGAATGGGAGAAGATCTTCGTGCACTACATAGGTGATAGAGGGCTAATTTCCAGAATATACAAAGAACTACAAAATAACCAAAGTGTCAAAACAAACAAACCACTCAAGAAATGGGGATGGGAAATGGGCAAACACTTCACAAAGGAACAAACCCAAAGGGCAAATAAACATATGAAAAATGCGCAAGTTCCCTGGCAATAAGGGAAATCCAAATTAAAATATCAATGAGGTACTACCTGACGCCAGTAAGACTGGCCCACATGAATAAAAGCACCAACAACACTTGTTGGCGAGGTTGTGGGGAAAAGGGAAGCCTACTCCACTGCTGGTGGGGCTGCAGGTTGGTAGAGCCTCTATGGAAATCAGTATGGAGAACATTGAAGCAACTCAAAATCAACATCCTGTATGTTCCAACAATAGCACTGCTAGGAATATACCCAAAACACTTGTTTTATGAGAAGCCAACATGAACCCCTATACCCATAGCAGCACAATCAGTAATTGCAAAAACCTGGAAGCAACCAAAATGCCCATCAGCAGAAGACTGGATAAGAAAGCTATGGTTCACCTACTCCATGGAATACTACTCAGCTAGTAAAAAAAACAAAATGCAGTTCTTTGTGGCCAAATGGGCCAAACTGGAAACCATAATGCTAAGGGAAATGATCCAATCCCAAAAGGTTAAATACCACATTTTTGCCTTAATTTAAGATGATATGATGTTATGTATAACATGTTATGTAATGGATGTTATGTCATATATCGTATATAAACTAAAACTGAATTAACAATGGGGTGATCACAGAAGAAGGTTAAGAAATTGCAATTGTTTTTTTTTTTTTTTTTTAAGATTTATTCATTTTATTACAGCCAGATATACACAGAGGAGGAGAGACAGAGAGGAAGATCTTCCGTCCAATGATTCACTCCCCATGTGAGCCGCAACGGGCCGATGCACGCTGATCTGAAGCCAGGAACCAGGAACCTCTTCCGGGTCTCCCACGCAGGTGCAGTGTCCCAATGCATTGGGCCGTCCTCAAGTGCTTTCCCAGGCCACAAGAAGGGAGCTGGATGGGAAGTGGAGCTGCCGGCATTAGAACCGGCGCCCATATGGGATCCCGGGGCTTTCAAGGCAAGGACTTTAGCTGCTAGGCCACGCCGTAGGGCCCGAAATTGCAATTGTTTTTAACATATTGGTTACTCAATATTATAACTATTGATTAGACAACGAAGTTAATTGTTGCTGACGGTATGTTGGAGCCTTTAATTGATCGGATCACTTGCTTTCCAATGCTCATTGAGCCGAGTCAGATGGAAATAAGCAAGATGAGCATTCACACATAACAAAAATGGAGAATGACGGTCAAGGCACGAAAAACTTCAGAGCCAGAGAGATGCCCAGCCCTCAAGCCATTTCCAGCTGAAATGGAAACCAAGTGCTCTGGCAGCACGTATGTCTGAAAGTGGATGTGACATCTAGGGAACTCAGTGTGGTGGTGAATGGCAGCTGCTTGACGCAGCAGCAAGGCTCTTCCATTGCCAAAAAAACTCCACCTGACTCATTCACCTCACATACCATCAGCTGTCATAGCAGATCTCACGGAAACCCTGTTAGATGACTTCCTGTCCTAAGCCCTTTTAGTCCAGTGTGATGGAATCAAGCAGGTTGAACCACACACAAAACAATGATGGAGATCCTCACTGAAGGCGCTCAAAACTCCAGACCCAGAGAGAAGTTCAGCGCCCCAGCAATTTCCAGCTGCTATGGAAACCCAGTGTTCTGGAGGTACATATGTCTGAAAGTGGGTGGGACACCTAGCAAACTCATTATGGTGGTAAATGGCAACTGCCCGAAGCAGCAGAATAAGTCTTCCCCTGACAAAACAACTCCACTTGGTTCATTCACTACACATACAATCAGCTGTCCTAGCAGGTCTCACAGAAACCCTGTTTTGTCAGTTCCTCCCAAAAACCAATTGAGCAAGGCTTGAAGGAATCAAACAGTTAGAGCAGCTGCACTGAAGAATCATGGAGATTCTCACTAAAGGCGCTAAAATCTCAAAATGTGAAGAGAAGTTCAGCACGCCCAAGCCATTTTCTTTTTTTTTTCTTTTAATTATTTATTATTTTACTTCATTAATTACATTGTATTATGTGACACAGTTACATAGGTACTTGGGTTCTCCCCACCCCTCCACAAACCGTCCCATCAAGGTGGATTCCTCCACCTTGTTGCATAACCACAGCTCAAGTTCAGTTGAGATTCCCCCATTGCAAGCGTATACCAAACAGAGTCCAGCATCTTATTATCCAGTCAAGTTCAACGGCTTCTTAGGTATACCCTCTCCTGTCTGAAGACAGGGCCAGCAGAGTATCATCGCAGTCAATTGAAAGCTCCAACATACCATCAGCAAAAATTTACATCATTATGGAATTAATTGACATAGTAATGAGTAACCAATATGTTAAAAGTAAATGCGAGTTCCCAGCCACATTCTGTGACCACCTCACCTATACTTCAATTTTAGTTTATACACAACATATAACATTCAAAACATAACATGTTATACATAACATCATATCATCTTAAATTAAGGCAAACATGTGGTATTTAACCTTTTGGGATTGGCTCATTTCCCTTAGCATTATGGTTTCCAGTTTGGCCCATTTGGCCACAAAGAACTGCATTTTGTTTTTTTTACTAGCTGAGTAGTATTCCATGGAGTAGATGAACCATAGCTTTCTTATCCGATCCTCTGTTGATGGGCACATTTTGGTTGCTTCCATGTTTTTGCAATTACTGATTGTGCTGCTATGAGCATAGGAGTGCATGTTGGTTTCTCATAAAACAAGTGTTCTGGATATATTCCTAGGAGTGCTATTGCTGGATCATACGGTATGTTGAATTTGAGTTGTTTGAATATTCTCCATACTGATTTCCATAGAGGCTCTACCAGCCTGCAGACCCACCAGCAGTAGAGTAGGCATCCCTTTTCCCCTCAACCTCGCCAACAAGTGTTGTTGGTGCTTATATTCATGTGGGCCAGTCTTACTGGCGTTAGGTGGTACCTCATTGATGTTTTAATTTGGATTTCCCTTATTGCCAGGGAACTTGAGCATTTTTTCATATGTTTATTTGCCATTTGGGTTTGTTCCTTTGTGAAGTGTTTGCCCATTTCCCATGCCCATTTCTTGAGTGGCTTGTTTGTTTTGACATTTTGGTTATTTTGTATCTCTTCATAAATTTTGGAGATCATCCCTCTATCACCTATGTTGTGTGCGAAGATCTTCTCCCATTCTGTGGGTTGCCTTTTTATTTTGTTGATTGTTTCTCTAGCTATACAGAAGCTTCTTAGTTTGATGAGGTCCCAATTGTTTATTTTGGTCTTGATTTCTACTGCATTTGGAGTCTTTTTTAGGAAGTGAGGGCCTACCCCTAAGTGTTGCAATGTGTTTCTGACATTTTCTTCCAAAAGTTTGAAGGTTTCTGGATGCAGGTTTAGATCTTTATCCATTTAGATCTGATCTTAGTGTATGGTGAGAGATGTGGATCTATTTTTTTCGTTTCTGCAGGCTATTAACCAGTTGTCCCAACAGTATTTATTGAACAGACCTTCCCATTTGCCTGGATTGTCGTTTGTCTTTTTGTCAAAGATTATTTGGCTGTATCTGTGTGGATTCCCTTCTGGTGTTTCTATTCTGCTCCATTGATCTTCCTCTCTATCTTTGTGCCAGTACCACGCTGTTTTGATGACCACTGCCCTATAGTATGTTCAGAGTTCCGGAACTGTGATTCTCCCTGCTAACTTCCTGTTCTTGAGAACGGTTCTAGCTATCCGTGGTTTTTTGTGATTCCAAATGAACCTTTGGGTCATTGTTTCCAGTTCCATGAAGAATGTTTTGGGCAATTTGATTGGGATTGCGTTGAATGTATGTATTGCTTTTGGCAGTATAGACATTTTAATGATATTGATTTTACCTATCCAGGAGCATGGGATGTTACTCCATCTTTTGAGGTCTTGTTCAGTTTCTTTTTTAAGTAGTTTGTAGTTTTCTTCAAATAAGTCTCCTACATTTTTGGTTAGATTTATTCCCAGATATTTCATACTTTTCTCTGTTATTTTGGACGGTATCTTGCTGGTTACGTCTTTTTCCATCTTGGGGCTGTTCCCATACACTATGGCTGTTGACTTTTGTTCATTAATTTTGTACCCTGCCACTCTACCAATCTCTCATACAAGTTCTAACAGTCTCTGTATTGAGTCTCTTGGCTCTTCTGCATAAAGAATCATATCATCTGCATATAGTGAGAGTTTGACTTCTTCGTTTCCCATTTGGATTCCTCTGATTTCTTTTTCTTGTCTTATGCCCTCAGCGAGTACCTCTAGGATTATGTTGAATAGCAGTGGAGAAAGTGGTCATCCCTTTCTTCTTCCAGATTTCAGTGGGAAGTGTTCCAGCTTTTCTCCATTCAGTATGATGCTGGCGTTGGATTTTTCATATATTGGTTTGATTATGTTGTGGATTTTTCCATCTATGCCTACCTTGGTTAGGGTTTTTAGCAGGAAGTGGTGTTGGATTTTGTCAAAAGCTTTTTCTGCATCTATTGATACTATCATGTGGTACTTGTTGTGCAATTTTTGGATGTGGTGTATCACATTTATGGATTTCCGAATGTTGAACCATCCCTGCATTCCAGGGATGAATCCTACTTGATCTGGATGAATGATCTGTCTGATGTGTTTTTGAATTCTGTTGGCTAGGATTTTGTTTAGAATCTTAGTGTCGATGTTCATCAGAGAAATAGGTCTGTAGTTTTCCTTCTCTGTTAGTTCTCTGTCTGGTTTTGGGATTAAGGTAATGTTGGCTTCATAGAATGAGTTTGGAAGAGTTGCCTCTTTTTCTATTGTTTTGAAGAGTTTGTAGAGGATTGGGGTCAGTTCTGTTCGGAATGTTTTGTAGAATTCTGTAGTGAAGCCGTCTGGGCCTGGGCTTTTCTTTGTTGGGAGGTCTTTAATCACTGATTCAATCTCTGCTTCAGTTATGGGTTTGTTCAGGTCGTTTGTTGCCTCTGGGCTAAGTTCTTGCAGGTGGTAGAAGTCTAAGAACTTTTCCATTTCTTGGTGATCTTCTGATTTGTTGGAGTACAGTGCTTTGTAGTAATTTCTAATTATGGCCTTAATGGATGCGGTGTATGTTGTTATGTTGCCTTTTTCATCTTTGATGCTGTTAATTCTTGCCTTCTCTTGTTTTTTCTTTGTCAGTCAGGCCAGTGGGGTGTCTATCTAGTTTATCTTCTCAAAAAACCAGCTTTTTGATTCATTGATTTTGTGTAAGGTTTTTTTTTTTTATTTCTAGCTGGTTGATTTCCTCCCTTGTTTTGATGATTTCTTGTTTCCTATTGTGTGTGTGGCTCTTCTGCTGTTGTTTCTCCAATTCCTGGAGGTGTGTGTTTAGTTCCTGTATTTGGTGCCTCTCTTGGGCCTTGACATGAGCTCCAATTATGATGAGTTTACCCCGTAGCACTGCTTTGGCAGTGTCCCACAAATTTTGGAATGTTGTGTCAGAGTTTTCATTGGTTTCCATAAATTTTTTGATCTCATCTTTAATTTCTTCTCTGATCCATTGTTCGTTTAATAGCATATTGTTCAGCCTCCAAGCGTTTCTATGTTTCCTTGGGCATTTTGAATTGCTGATTTCCAGTTTCATTCCGTGGTGTTCTGAGAGGGTACATGGTATGATTCCTATCTTTTTGAAGTTATTTAGGCTTGCTTTGTGTCCTATCATGTGGTCGATCCTGGAGAAGGTGCCATGCACTGCTGAAAAAAATGTATAATCTGTGGCCTTAGGGTAAAAAATTCTATAAATATCTGTCATGTCCAGTTGTTCTATTGTTTGTATGAGCTCTGTTGTTTCTTTGTTGAGTTTTTGTTTTGTTGATCTGTCTATTGTTGTTAGCGGGATGTTAAGATCACCCACTATTATTGTGTGTATATCTATGTCTCCCCTTAAGTCCGTGAGTAATTGCTTCACGTAGCTAGGTGCGTTTGAATTTGGTGCATATATGTTCACAATGGTAATTACTTCCTGCTGTATCAGTCCCTTCACCAATATATAATGTCCTTCCCTGTCCTTTTTGATGTGTGTCAGATTGAAGTCCACATCATCTGAAATCAAGACAGCTACCCCAGCCTTTTTTCTCGTCCATTGGCATGAAATATCTGTTTCCAACCTTTCACTTTCAGCTTCTTAGAATCTCTTCTGGTTAGATGTGACTTTTATAGGCAACAGATAGTCGGGTGCTGTTTGATAATCCATTCTGTTAATCTATGTCTTTTGATTGGTGAGTTCAGGCCATTTGTATTAAGAGTTAAAATTGAGAGGTTGTGATTTTGCCCTGCCATACTTGTTTTTGTGGGTGTTGATATCTGTGTAATTGCTTTTCCTTGTGTGGACTTTCGTGGGGAGACCTTCCTGTTTGCCATCTTTGCTTATGATTCACCTCCTTTTTTTCTGGATTTAGTGCATTTCTAAGGAGATTTTGTAGAGCTGGTTTTGTGCTGGCATATTCTTCTAATTTCTCTTTGCTGTGAAAGCATTTGATTTCGTTCTCAAATACGAATGAGATCTTTGCTGGGTACAATATTCTTGGTTGACAGTTGTTCTGATTCAGGATTTGGAAGATCTTTGTCCATTCTCTTCTTGCTTGTAAAGTCTCTTCAGAGAAGTCAGCAGTGATCCTGATTGGTTTTCCCCGGAATGTGATCTTTTCTCTGCTTTGTACTTGTCTTAGGATTCTTTCTTTGTCTTCATTGGAGTGGAACTTGAGCACCATATGTCTGGGTGAAGATCGCTTTGGGTCATATCTGCTGGGAGTCCTCTGACTGTCCTGGATTTGGGCTGGGTTCATGTTCCAAGTGTTTTGAAAGTTTTCCTGTATAATTTCGTCGAGCACCATTTGCATTCCTGACTCTTTTTCCGCTCCTTCAGGAAGGCCAATAATCCTAATATTTGATTTTCTGAGGTTGTCTTTCATTTCTTGTATGGTCTTATTGGCTTTGTTCAGACTTGTCTCCAGCTGTTTCATGAACTGGGTATGTTCGTTTGTGTGTCTTCCGTTTCAGAGATCCTCTCTTCTGCTGTATTTGTTCTGTTGGTTAGGCTCTCAATTTTGTGCTCTAAGTCAAGGATTTTATTGTCATTTGTTGTATTTCTGAGGCTATGTGGTTCTTGAATTCCTTGAAGTCCTCCCAATTCTTCTCATTGTCTCTGACATATTTTAACATTATTTTTTTGAATTCCTTGTCTGGTAGATCTTCTATGTCTTCACCTCACATCTCCGAAATAGACATTGGCTTTTGATCCTTTATTGGTAGGGTGTTGGCACTCTCATCTGGATCATTACCTTTTCTGGTATTTCTTCCCATTGTGTTAGTGTTTCTTTTTTGAGAGACCTAGGCACCAGTGTGCTGAGGGGTCTCCAAGCAAAATCCTGTAGAGATCGGAGTCTGCAGGCATGGAGTAGCAGGGTGTGGGAATTTTCAAGGCACTTTTGGTGCGTCTCCAGAACACTGGACCTCAGGGCGCCACTTCCAGGGCCCAGAGGATTCAAAGCGCACTCTCAGCTCGTCCCCTACAGGTATGCTACCACAGGGCTTCGGGGAGTGAAGGCACTCTCTATGCGCGCCCCCAGTGCATGGGATCACAGAGCTCGGAGGATTCTAGGTGTTTTCTCAGTGTGTCCCCAGTGCCAGGGACTGCAGGGCGTGGAGGTTCCAGGTGCTCTCTGGGAACGCCTCCTGCACGCGGGTCCACAGTGCTCTCCTGGTGCGTCTCCCAAGCACGGGACTATAGGACGTGGGGTGTTCCAGGTGCTCTCTGGAAGCACCTCCTGCGCAGGCCCGCCCACCCCAGTGCTTGCAAGGGACCGACCGCCCCAGCGGTAGCACGGGACTGCCCAGCCCAGAGGCGTGCTTGGGTTCCTGTGGGATAGCACCGCCCAGCTGAGTGCCAGACCGCAAAGGCACGGGGGAGTATTCAGTGTGCCTTTTGCCTTTCTCGTCAGCACACAGGACCACTGTGCGTCGCCTCCCAGACACAGTTTTGGCAGTTTCAAGGCACTCGCCCTGTGTCCCTAGACGCTGGAGTCTGGGGGGGGCGGGGAGACAAGCACCAATTGTGTTCAGGCTCTGTGCATGCCCCTGGAGGCTAACTCCTGGAGCCTCCAACCCACCACTGTCCCCACCCAACTCACTCAAACCTCAGGTTCTTGCAGTCTGCCTCTTCCTCTGGTGGGAACCCTCGCCGCGGGTGCGTCTCCTGGCTATCGCATCCGTTGCAGGTCTTGGCGGGTGCAGGCAGATGGAACCTGGATGCTGCGGCTGGTGCAGGTCCCGGCGGGGCTTGGCGACCAGGGTGGGCAGATGTCGGCGGGTCCCGATGACTTCAGGCCCTGATGTCCGCAGCGGGCGCAGGTCCTGGCGGGTCCTGGTGACCAGGGTGAGCAGATGCCAGCGGGTCCCAATCACTGCCGGTCCTCACGGCCACAGCGTCTGCGGGTCGGTCTGCGGGTCTTCTGCTGCTTTCAGTGGCTGCACTCAAAGGTGACTCAGCAGGTCAGGAGCGGAAAGTCGTCTTCCCTGCCCTTTGTTTTGTTTTTCCCTGGTTGCTCTTCTGAGTTGTGTGGATTTTTTTGGCTCCACACTGTCCAGGGGACTTCACGTTCTTCTCCCTATAGTTCCATGCTGCTCCACTTACTCTTTTGTCACGTTCTAGCCCTCTCTGTCTGTGAGCTCCCTCACAGTCTTCCTCCTATGTTGGCCATCTTGCGAGTCTCCCCATTTACAACTGCAATGGAAACCAAGTGCTCTGACAGCATATAAGTCTGAAAGAGGATGTGGTACCTAGGGAACACAATGTAGTGGTGAATGGCAACTACAACAAGCATGAGCACAGGTCTTCAGTGTGAAAACAACTCCACTGGCTCATTCACTTCACCTACCATCAGCTGTCCTAGCAGGACTCCCAGAAACCATGTGTAGTCACTTCCTGTCCAATGCCCATTGAGCCCAGGGGGATGGAATCAAGCAGGTTGAGCACACACAGAAAACATAGGTGGAAATCCTAACACAAGGCGCGAAAAAAACAGAGTCAGAGAGAATTTCAGCGCCCAAGCCAGTTTCAGCTGCCATGGAAACCAGATGCTGTGTCAGCACAGATGTCTGAAAGTGGATGTGACACCTAGGAAACTCAGTGTTGTGGTGAATGGAGGTTGCTCGAAAAACCAGCACAGGTCTTCCTGTGCAAAAACAACTCCAGTTGGCTCATTCACTTCACATACCATCACAGCTATCCTGACAGGTCTCCCAAAAAACCTGTTTGGTCACTTCCTCTCCACTGCCAATTGAGCCCAGTGTGATGGAATCAAGCAGGTTGAGAACACACAGTAAACATAAATGGAGATCCTCACACAAGGTGCGAAAAAATCCAGAGCCAGAGAGAAGTTCAGCGCCCAAGCCATTTCCAGCTGCCATGAAAACCAAGTGCTCTGGCAGCACATATGTCTGAAAGTGGATGTGACACCTAGGGAACTCAGTGTTGTGGTGAAAGGAAACTGCCTGAAGCGGCAGCACAGGTCTTATAGTACCAAAATAACTCTGCCTCCCTCATTCACTTCTCATGCAATCAACTGTCCTGGCAGGTGTCCAAGAAACCATGTTTAGTCACTTCCTGTCCAATGCCAATTTAGCAAAATTTGAAAGAATCAAACTGCTCTAAACAAAGATGGAGATCCTCACTCAAGGCGCTAAATTTCGAGAACCAGAGAAAAGTTCAGCACCCTAGCCTTTTGCAGCTGCCTTGGAAACAAGTGATCTGGCAGCATATATGTCTGAAAGTGGATTGAAACCTGGGAAAATCATTTAGGTGGTGGTGAATCGCACTTGCCCGAAGCAGTAGCACAGGCCTTCCAATGTGAAAGCAACTCCATGAGTCTGATTCACTTCACATACAATCAGCTCTCTTAGCAGGTCTCCCGGAAATCCTGTTTGGTCATTTTGTGTCCAATGAGCATTGAGCCCAATGGGTTGGAAACATACAGGTTGAGCACACACACTAAACAAAGATGGAGATCTTCACTCACGGCGCTCAAAGCTGACATCCAGAGAGACATTCAATGCACAACCCATTTCTACCTACCATGGAAACCAAGTGCTCTGGCAGCACATATGTTTCAAAGTGGCTGTGACAACTGGGAAACTCAGTGTAGTGGTGAATGGCAACTGCATGAAGCAGCAGCACAGGTCTTCCAGTGGCAGAACAACTCCATCTGGCTCATTCACTACACATAGAATGAGCTGTCCTCGCAAGTCTCCCAGAAATCCTGTTTGATCACTTCCGTTCCAATGACAACAGAGCCCAGTGCAATGGAATCAAGCTGGCTGAGAACCAGCAGAAAACATGGAGGAGATCCTCATTAAGGCGCCAAAAATTCCACCGCAAGAGAGAAATTTAGTGCCCAAGCCATTTCCAGCTGCCATGGAAACCAGGTGCTCTGGCAGCACATATGTCTGAAAGTGGCTGCAACATCTAGAGAACTCAGTGTGGTAGTGAATTGCAATTGCCTGAAAGAGCAGCACAGGTCTTCCAGTGCCAAAACAACTCCACCTGGCTCATTCAATTCATATAGAATCAGCAGTCCTATCAGGTTTCCTGCATACCCTATTAGGTCACTTTCTGTCCAAAGCCCACTCAGCCCAGTGTGATGGAATCAGGCTGTCTGAATACCCACACACGTAACAAAGATGGAAATCCTCACACAACGTGCTCAAAACTCTATATCCAGAGGGAAATTGAGCGCACAAGCCATTTGCAGCTACCATGGATACCAAGGCCACATTCATGTCACATACTATCTGCTCTCTTATTAGGTCTCCCAGAAACCCTGTTTGGTCATTTTCTGTACAGTGACCATTGAGCCTAATGGGATTAAACATGCAGGTTGATCCCCCACACAAAACTCAACAACAAGAGAAAAGTTCAGAAGCTTAGCCGTTTGCAGCTGCCTTGGAAACAAGTGATCTGGCAGCACATATGTCTGAAAGTGGAGGTGAAACCTGGGAAAAACATTTAGGTGGTGAATAGCAACAGTCCCATCCAGTAGCAGAGGCCTTCCAGTGCCAAAACAACTCCAACAGGGTCAGTCACTTCACATAAAATCAGCTCTCCTAGCAGGTCTCCCGGCAACGTTGTTTGGTCACTCACTGTCCAATGCCTATTGAGCCCAAGGGAATGGAATCAAGCATGTTGATCACACACACAAAACAGATCCTCACTCAATTCGCTAAAAATTCCAGAACCAAAGAACAAGTTTAGCACCCAAGCCATTTCCAACTGCCATGGAAACCAAGTGCTCTGGCAGCACATATATCAGAGAGTGGATGTGACACCTGGGGAATTCAGTGTGGTGGTGAATTGCAACTGCCCAAAATAGCAGCACTGCTTTTCCAGTTTCAGAAAAACTCGACTCACATCAGTCAAATCACATACCATCAGCTCTTCTTACAGGTCTACCAGATACCCTGTTTGAACACATCCTGTTCAATGCCAATTGAGCCTCGTGTGATCAAATCAAGCATGTTCAGCATGCACAAAGAAAAAAGCTGGAGATCGTTACGCAAAACACTGAAAATTCAAGAACAAGGGAGTAGTTCAGCATCAAAGCCATTTCCAGCTGCCATCTCAACCAAATGCTCTGGCAGCACATATGTCTGAAAGTGGATGGGACACCTAGGGAACAAAGTGTGGTGGTGAATGGCAATTGCATGAAACAACAGCACAGGCCTTCCAGTGCCAAACATCTCCACCTGGCTCATTCACTTCACATACCATCAGGTATCATGGCTGATCTCCCGAAAACCCTGTTTGGTCACTTCCTGTCCAATACCCGTTGAGCCATATGGAATGGAATCAAGCAGATTGGGCACCCACACAAAACAAAGATGGAGATTCACACTCAGGGTGCTCAAAATTCCTCAGAGGGAAGTTTAAGGCCCAAGCCAATTTCAGCTGCCATGGAAACCTAGTACTCTGGCAGCACATATGTTTAACACTGGATGTGCCACCTAGGAAACTCAGTGTGTTGTTGAATGGAAACTCTCCAAGGCAGCCTGATAGGTCTTCCAGTGCCAAAACAACTCCAACTGCCTCATTCACATCAATTACCTTCAGCTGTCCTTGCAGGTCTCCTGAAACCATGTTTGCTCACTTCCTGTCCAATGCCCATTGACACCAGTGAAAAAGAATCAAGCAGTTTCAGCACACACATAAAACAAGGATGGAGATCCTCACTCAAGGCGCTCATAACTCCAGAGCCAGAGAGAAGTTCAGCTCCCAAGCCATTTACAAATGCCATGGAAACTAAGTGTTCTGGAAGCACGGATGTCTCAAAGTGGCTGAAAAGCTAGGCAACTCATTGTGGTGTTGAACGGTAATTGCTCAAAGCAGCAGCACATGTCTTCCAGGGCCAAGACAACTCCACCTGGCTCATTCACCTCCCATACCATCAGCTGTCCTGGCAGCTATCTAGGAAACCCTGTTTGGTCACTTGCTTGCCAATATTCAAAGCCCAGCATTATGGAATCAACTAGGTGGAGGACACACAGAAAACAAGGTGGAGTTTCTCACTCAAGGCACGAAAACGTCACAGCCAGAGAGATCAGTGCTCAAGCATTTCCAGCTCCCTTGGAAAACAAGTGTTCTGGCCGCACATTTGTCTGAAAGTGGATGTGACACTTGGGGATCTAAATTTGGTGGTGAATGTCAATTGCCCAAAGCAGCAGCACAGCTCTTCCAGTGCCAAAACAACTCCACCTGGTTCAGGAACTTCAATTACCATCAACTGTCATAGCAGGCCTCGCGAAAACACCGTTTGCTCAATTGCTGTCCAGTGCCTATTCAGTACAGTGTGATGGAATGAGGCATGCTGAGCACTCACATGTAACAAAGATGTAGATCCTCACTCAAGCCGCTTAAACTCCACAGCCAGAGAGAAGTTCAGCACTCAAGCCATTTGCTGGTGCCATGGAAACCAAGTGCTCTGGCAGCACATATGTCTGAAAGTGGATGTGACGCTTGGAGAAATCAATGTGGTATTGAATGATAACTGCCCTAAGTAGAAGCACAGTTCTTCCAGGGCCAAAACAACTCCATCTGACTCATTCACTTCACATATCATCAGCTGCCCTAGCAGGTCTCCCAGAAACCCTGTTTGGACACTTATGTTCCTAATACAGAGCCGAGATAATGGAATGATATAGGTGGAGCACACACTTAAAAAAAAGGTGGAGATCCTCACACAAGGCACGTAAAACTCCACAGCCAGTTAGAAGTTCAGAACACAAGATATTTCCAGCTGCCATGGAAACCAAGTGCTCTGGCAGCACATATGTCTGAAAATGGATGTGACAAAAATTAAACTCAGTGAGGTGGTGAATGGAAATTGCCCGAATAAGCAGCACAGGACTTCCAGTGCCAAAACACGTCCACCTGAGTCATTCACTTCAGATTTTATCAGCTGTCCTAGTATGTCTCCCAGACACCCTGTTTGGATCCCTTGTTTAATGCCCATTGAAACCATGGTAACGGAATCAAGCAAATTGAACACCCACAGAAAACAAAGATGAATAATCTCACTCAATGCGCTAAAAATTCCAGAGGCAGAGAGAAATTCAGCGCCCAAGCCATTTTTAGCTGCCATGGAAACCAAGTGCTCTGGCAGCACATATTCCTGAAAGTGGATGTGACACCTGGGGAACTCAGTGCAGTGATATATGTCAACTGCCTGAAGAAGCAACACACTTCTTCCAGGACCCAAACAACTCCACCTGGCTCATTCACTTCACATACCATCAGCTGTCCTAGCAGGTCTTCCGGAAACACTGTTTGGTCACTTCCTGTCCAATGCCCATTAAGCCCCAGGGGGATAGAATCATACAGATTGAGCACATATTCAATACAAAGATGGAGATCCTCAGTCAAGGTGCTCTAAACTCCACAGCCAGAGAGAAGATCAGCATACAAGATATTTCCCAGCTGCTTCGGAAACCAAGTGCTCTGGCAGCGCCTATTTCTGAAAGAGCCTGGGACATGACACTTGGGGAAATCAGTGCCGTGGAGAAAGGCAACTGCCCGAAACAGCAACACAGCTTGTCCAGTGCCAAAACAACTCCACCTGGCTCATTCATTCACATACCTTCAGCTGTCTCTGTAGGTCTCCAGGATTTCTTGTTTGGTCACTTCCTGTCCAATGCCCATTGAACCCAGTGTGATGTAATATATAGGTTCATCATCCGCACAAAACAAAGACGGAGATTCTCACAGAATTCATGTAAAACTCCACAGCCAGACAAGAGGTCAGCGTCCAAGCCATTTTCAGCTGCCATGGAAGCCAAATGCTCTGGCAACAAAAAACAAAGTGGATGTGACACCTATGGAAAACTGTGTTGGTGAATGGCAACTGCCAAAAGCAGCAGCAGAGCTCTCCAGTGCCAAAACAACACCACCTAGCTCATTCACTTTCCATACCATCAGTTGTCCAGCAGGTGTCCAGGAAATCTTGCTTGATCATGTCCTGTCCAATGATCATTGAGCACGTCCTGTCCAATGATCATTGAGCACAGTGTGATGCAATCTGTAGGTTCAGCAACCGCACAAAACAATGATGGAGATCATAACTAAAGGCGCTCAAAACTCCACACCCAGGGAGAAGTTCAGAGATCAAGCCATTTACAGCTGCTATGGAAACCAAGTGCTCTGGCAACACATTTGTCTGAAACTGGCTGGGACGTGACACTTGGGAAAGCAGTGTGGTGGTGAATGGCAACTGCCCGAAATGGCAGCACAGAACTTCCAGTACCAAAACTACTCCACCTTGCTCATTCACTTCACATACCATCAGCACTCCGTGAGGTCTTCTGTTTGGTCACTTCCTGTCTAATGCCCATTGAGCTCAATGTGATGTAATCTGGAGTTTCAGCAACCGCACTAAACAAAGAAGTAGATCTTCAGTCAAGGCGTGACAACCTCGACAACACGATATAAGTTCAGTGCCCAAGCCATTTCCACCTGCCATGGAAACCAAGTGCTCTGGCCGCACATATGTCTGAAAGTGGCTGTCACACCTAGGAAACACAGTGGATTGTTAAGTCACAACTGCCCGAAGCAGCATCACAGCTTTTGCAGTGCCAAAAGAGCTCAACCTGGCTCATTCATTTCACATACCAACAGCAGTCCCTGCAGGTCTCCCCCAAATCCTGGTTGGTCACTTCCTGTCAAATGCTCATTGAGCCCAGGTGGATACAATTAAGCAGTTTGAGCACACTCACAAAACAAAGATGGGGATCCTCACAGAATTCATGTAAAACTCAACAGGCAGAGAAGAATTCAGAGCTCAAGCCATTTCCAGTTTACATGGAAACCAATTGCTGTGGCAGCACATATGTCTGTAATTGGATGTGACACTTGAGAAAACAGTGTGGTGGTGAATGGCAACTGCCCCAAAAAGCAGAAGAACAGTTCGTGCAGTGGCAAAACAAATTCACCTGGGTCATTGACTTCACATACCATCAGCTGTCCAATCAATCTTCGGGAAATCTTGTTTGGTCCCTTCTGTCCAATGCCTATTGAGCCCAGTGTTATGCAGATCCTCACAGAATTCATATAAAACTGCACAGCCAGAGAAGATTTCTGTGCCCCAGCTATTTCCAGCTGCAATGGAAACCAAGTGCTCTGACAACACACATGTCTGAACATGAACGTGACACTCCAACTCGCTCCTTCACTTCACATACCATCAGCTGTCCCTGCAGACCTCCTTGAAACCTTGTTTGGCCACTTCCTTTCCAATGCCCATTTAGCCCAGAGGGATGGAATCAAGCAGGTTGAGCACACACACAAAGCAAAGATGGAGATACTCACTCAAGGCACTCAAATCTACACAGCCAGGGAGAACCTCAGCACCCTAGACATTCCCAGCTGCCATGGAAACCAAGTGCTCTGGCACCACATATTTCTGAAAGTGGCTTAGAGGCAACACTTGGAGAACTCTGTGTGTTGGTGAATGGTAACTACCCAAAGCAACAGCACCGCTCTCCAGTGCCAAAACATCTCCACCTGGCTCATTCACTTCACATACCATTAGTTGTCATGTCACGTCTCCAGGAAATCTTGTTTGGGCACTTCCTGTCTAATGCCCATTGAGCCCAGTGTGATATAGTCTGTTTGTTTAGCAACCCCGCTAAACAAAGATGGAGATCCTCATTCAAGGCATGACTAACTAGGCAGTCAGAGAGAATTTCAGCGCCCAAGTCATTTCCAGCTACCATGGAAACCAAGTGCTGTGGCAACACATTTGTTTAAAGTGGATGTGACACCTAGGTAACACAGTGTGCTGGTAAATGGCAACTGCCCGAAGCAGCAGCACAGGTCTACCAGTGCCAAAACACCTCCACCTGGCTCCTCCAATTCACATACCATCAGCTGTCCTTGCAGGTCTCCCAGAAACCCTATCTGGTCACTTCCTGCCCCATGCCCATTGAGGCCACTGGGATGGAATCAAGCAGAATGATTTCTTCCCCCTGCTCTCAAATGACATTGCACAGGAAGTGACCAGACATGCTTTTCAGGAGACCTTCTAAGACGTTTATGTAAAATCCTGATTGGTCACTTCTTGTCCAATGCCCATTGAGCCCTGTGGGATGGAATCAAGCAGGTTGAGCACACACAAAAAACAAAGATGGAAATCCTCACTCAAGGCGTGACAAATTACACAGCCAGAAAGAAATTCAGCGCCATGACATTTCAGCTGCCATGGAAACCAAGAACTCTGGCAGCACATATATCTAGCAGTGTTATTGCACCTAGGAAACTCCGTGTGGTTGTGACTTCCAACTGCTCGAGGCAGCACCACAGTTCGTCTAGTGCCAAAACAACTGCATCTGGCACATTCAAATAGCATTAGTTGTCCTAGCAAATCTCCCAGAAATCTTGTTTGTTCACTGCATGTCCAATGCCCATTGAGCCCTGAGAGGTGGAATTTGTAGGTTGAGCACACACACACAAAACAAAGATGGAGATCCTCACTACTGGCGCTTATAGTCCACAATCAGAGAGAAGTTCAGCACCCAAACCATTTCCAGCTGCCATGGAAACCAAAAATTCTGGCAGCACATATGTCTGAAAGTGGACGTGACTCTTGGGGAACTCAGTATGTTGATCAATGGCAACTGCCTGAAGCAGCAGCACAGCTCTTCCAGTGCCAAAACAACTACATCTGAGTCATTCACTTCACATAACATCAATAATATTTGCAGGTCTCCGGGAATCCCTGTTTGGTTCTTTTCTGTCAAATGCCCAAGGAGCCCAGGGGGATGGAATCAAGCTGGATGAACACACACAAATAACATAGATGGAGATCCAAACTGAAGGCACTCAAAACTTCAGAGCCAGAGAGAAGTTAAGCGACCAAGCCAATTCCAGCTGCCATGGAAACAAAAAGCTCTGGCAGCACATAAGTCTGAAAGTGGGTGTGACACATGCTTAACTCTGTCTGTTGGTGAGTGGCTACTGCCCTAATCAGCAGCATAGCTCTTCCAGTGCCAAAACAATTCCACATTGGTTATTCACTTCACATATCATCAGTTGTCCAAACAGGTCTCCAGGAAATCTCGTTTGGTCACTTTCTGTCCAAAGACCATTGAGCCGCAGCTGATGGAATCTGTATGTTCAACAACCGCACAAAACAAAGATGGAGATCCTCACTAAAGGCGTAACAAACTTGATAGCCAGAGAGAATTTCAGTGCCCAAGCCATTTGCAGCTGCCTTGGAAACCAAGTGCTCTGGCAGCACATTTGTCTGAAAGTGGATGTGACACCTAGGGAACACAGTGAGCTGATAAATGGCAAATGCAAGAAGCAGCAGCTCATCTTCCATTGGTAAAACAACTCCACCTGGCTCATTCACTTCACATACCGTCTGCTCTCTTTGCAGTTCTCCTGGAACCGTAGTTGGTCACATCCTGTCCAATGCCCAATGAACACAGGGGGATAGAATCAAGCAGGTTGAGCACCCACAAAAAACAAAGATGGAGATCCTCACTCAAAGCGTTCAAAACTTCACAGCGAGAGAGAAGTTCAACACCCTAACCATTTCCAGCTGCCATGGAAACCAAGTGCTCTGGCAGCCCATATGTCTGAAACTGGCTGGGTCGTGACACTTGAAAAACTCAGTTTGTTGGTGAATGGCAACTGAACGAAGCAGCAGCACAGCTCGTCCAGGGAAAAAAACAAATCCACCTGAGTCATTCACTTTATATATCATCAGCTGTCCTTGCCAGTCTCACGGAGCCCTGTCTGGTCACTTCCTATCCAATGCTATTTATCCCGAGGGGATGTAATCAAGCAGGATGAGTACACACAGAAATAAAAAATGGAGATACTCCCTCAAGGCGCTCAAAACTCCACAGTCCGGGAGCAGTTTATCGCCCAAGCTATTTCCGGCAACCATGGAAACAAAGTACTCTGGCAGCACATATTTCTGAAAGTCGCTGGGAGGTGACACTTGGGGAACTCTGTGTGTTGGTGAATGGCAACTGCCTGAAGCAGCAGCACAGCTCATCCAGGGAAAAACAACTCCACCTGGCTCATACCAACTGCTGTCCTTGCAGGTCTTCTGAAACCCGGTTTGATCCCTTCCAGGCCAATGTCCATTGAACCCAGTGTGATGTTATCAAACAGGTGAGCACCCACAAAAAACGAAGGTGGAGATCCTCACTCAAGGCGCTCAAAACTCCAAAGCCAGAGAGAATTTCAGCACCCAAGTCATTTCACGCTGCTGTGGAAACTAAGAACTCTGGCAGCACATATTTCTGAAAGTGGCTGGGAGGTGAACTTGGGGAACTGCTTGTGGTGGTGAATGGCATCTGCCCGAAGCAGCAGCACAGCTCTTCTAGTGCCAAAACAAATGCACCTGGGTTATTCACTTCACATACCATAGCTGTCCTGGCAGCTATCTAGGAAACCCTGTTTGGTCACTTCCATTCCAATGCCCATTGAGCCCAGTGGGAGAGAATCAAGCAGGCTGAGCACATGTAAAACTGATAGCCAGAAACGAGTTCAGCTCCCAAGCCTTTTCCAGCTGCCATGGAAACCAAGTGGTCTGGCAGCACATATTTCTGAAAGTGGACATGACACTTGAGGAACTCAGTGTGTTAATGAATGGCAACTACCGAAAGCAGCACAGCTCCTCCAGTAACAGAACAACTCCACCTGGCTCATTCACTTCACATACCATCAGCTGTCCTGTCAGGTCTCCAGGAAATTTTGTTTGGTCATTTCCTGTCCAATGCCCATTGAGCCCAGTATAATATAATTAATAGATTCAGCAACCGCACAACACAAAGATGGAGATCCTCATAGAATTCATGCAAAAGTCAACAGCCAGGGAGAATTTCAATGCCCAAGCCATTTCCAGCTACCATCGAAACCAAGTGCTGAGGAACCAAGATGACGGCAAAGAGTTCAGCACGTTTGATAAGGTGGAGAATCTTTAGGCAGGGAGTAGTACAATAAGCAGATTACAGGGGATAAGTAGGGCTCAGGCAGTAAGCAGTGTTACCAGGAACCCCCCTGGACAGGACACTGGGAAGCTGCGGAAATGAGACAGTAGTGTTGTAGTGGATAGAAGTTCCCACCAGCAGTCGGCAAGCAGCAACTCAAATCCCAGTGATCCGGTCTCCAATGATCCAGGCTCCAGTGATCCAGGCTCCAGCAATCCGTTTCCAGCGCCAGCCAAACATCCAGCAGTGGCCTCCACACAGACGTTGTGACCACCAGGTGAGAGCCTGTGCCCAGGTGGTGAGCTAGGAAAGTGAGTGTGATCTGGGAGCGGACAGACAAGCTGAGTGACTGGGAGTAGCTGCAGGCAGAGAAAGTCGGGGACTGAAGGTGCCATCTTGTGTGGAGAGACAGAACACGGAATTGACAGAGCAACACACAGGCTCCTTTCTGGCTGTTCATACGGAACTGATCCAAGGGTGGAGGGGAGCACCAGCTTTGCTCCCTGCAGGGTCTGTGTGGTTCGTGGAACTGAAAGACAGCAGCTGCAGTTCTCCACTTGGAGCCATATTGGGTGGCAGGGCAGCAGGTATGAACCCTAAGTGGAGATCCAGAGTGGGCGTGTTGCTGGTTAATTGCACGGAGCTGAGCCCACGGCAACAGCCTTGCAGCCTGTGGGGTCTGTGTGGTCCCTGGAGTTGATGGCGACAGCCCCCTGATCTTTACTGTTGCCTCATACAGGTGCCATCTTGGACACTGACGCATGTGCTCCAAACACTGATAAATTGCAAGAGGAGGAGTGGCAAACTGCACACGCGCTAATTCAGCAACTCTCAGATAACAGTGTCATGGGAGCATACGCTGTTATACTGAAGGGAGGTCAGCTGAATCATGCAAGAGCTGACCTGGGGACAAAAATACCTCTGTCTTAGTTCCACGGAAAAAAACAGCCCCGAAAAGGCACGCCTCCAACTCCACCCAAAATAACCCCAAGAGGTACTTAGACTTATTGGCCAGCAGGGGGCGACAAGCTCAGTGCTGCTTACAAAATCAGTGCCACAGATGAAGCAATTATTCCTGGCAGCTGTGTTCCCCAAACCCAGGGCACTGATTGAACATAACAATCAACTTATAGACCTGTAGGTAATACACCATAGAGATGATTTCATCAACCAGATTGGCAACTACAAAAGGTAAAAGACAAGACAAAAGCACTATGAATGTTACTGAAGTCTCTCCAACAAAGGAGCAAAAGCTTCGCCCACTCCCAGAGTTAACTGAGGAAGACATTGAGAAAATGGGGGACAAAGAACTCAGAAAACTCATTGCAAAGCTGCTGGTCAACAATGAGAAGTACAAACAAGAGTTCAAAGAAGAAATAGCAGTAATACATCAAATTAAGGCTGATATATCAGAAATGAAGAATACAGTAGAGCAAACTAAAAATACAGTGGAGAGTCTCAACAACAGAATGAATGAGGCAGAAGAAAGAATTTCAGAATTAGAAGATAGTTTCTGTCACCATGAAGAAACAAGCAAAAAGCTGGAAGCAGAGCTAGGTCAAGCTAAAAAAAGTATCCAAGAATTAAAAGATATAATTAAAAGGTCTAACATAAGAGTTATGGGAGTTCCAGAAGGTGCAGAAAGAGAAGCTGGGATTAGGGGCCTATTCAGTGAAATAATACAGGAAAACTTTCCTAATCTGAGCAAAGAATTAGAAAGTAATATACAGGAGGGCTACAGACCCCTAACAGAGTTGACCAAAAACAAACTTCCTCACGACACATGATAATCAAGCTCTCTTCAGTTGAACAAAAAGAAAAAATCCTTAAATGTGCACCAGAAAAATATCAGGTGTCATATAGGGGAACCCTAATCAAACTCACAGCTGACCTTTCAGAGGAAACACTACAGGCCAGAAGAGACTGGAGTGACATATTCCAGATTCTAAAAGAGAAAAATTTTCAACCCAGAATAATTTACCCTGCAAAGTTCTCCTTTGTCTTTGAAAATGAAATAAAATTCTTCCACAATAAAGAAAAACTTCAAGATTTTGTCTCATCTAAACCTGCCCTGCAAATGATACTCAAGGATGTTCCCATGAAAGAAAAAAGAAACAGCAACCACCAGAAACAAAGGCAAATGTGGAGAACATCCCACTAAAAGGCTAACCGAAGACCAATCATAGAACAACACATCGCCAAAATGACAGGACCAAACTGCCCCTTATCCATAATAACGCTGAATGTAAATGGCTTAAACTCATCAGTCAAACACCATATATTGGAGGATTGGATCAAAAAACAAAACCCAACTATCTGCTGCTTACAGGAGATGCATCTCACCAACAAAGATCAGAAAAAATTGAAAATGAAAGGATGGAAAAAGATATTTCAAGCTAATGGTAAAGAAAGGCGAGCAGGTGTAGCCATTCTTACATCAGATGACATAGACTTTGATGTGAAGAGCCTCAAAAGAGACAAAGAAGGATACCACATAATGATCAAAGGAAGCCTCCAGCAGGAAGAGATCAGCATAATAAATGTTTACGCTCCAAATGCCAAAGCATCTAGCTACGTGAAACAAATATTAACGGGCTTAAAGGGAGAAATAGACTCCAATACGATCATAGTGGGAGACCATAATACCCCATTAATGCAAATGGACAGATCAAAAAAAAAACCCAGAAACTCAGCAAAGAAACGATAGAACTCACCCAAACTCTAGAGCAAATGGACTTAGTTGACATCTATCGAACCTTTCATCCTACAGAGAATACACTTTGTTTTCATCAGTACATGGAACTTTCTCCAGAATTGATCATATTATAAGCCATAAAACAAGCCTCAGCAAATTTAAAAAAGTGGAAATCATACCATGCATCTTCTCAGACCACCAAGGAGTGAAGCTTGAGACCAAGAATTCAAAACACCAAGGAAGACTTACAAACATATGGAGGCTGAATAATATGTTACTAAATGAGCAATGGGTTAGAGAGGAAATCAAAGGGGAAATTAAAAAGTTGCTGGAAACAAATGAAGGCATCAACACAACTTATCAAAACTTATGGGACACAATCAAGGTGGTGCTGAGAGGAAAGTTCATTTCGATCAGTGCTTATGTCAAGAAACAAGAAAAGCACCAAGTAAATCAGCTAACCTTACAGTTGAAGGAACTAGAAACACAACAACAAAGCAATCCCAAGATGAGTAGGAAAAAAGAAATCATCAAAATAAGGGAGGAAATAAACCAAATAGAGACCAAGATCAATCAATCAAAGAGCTGGTTCTTTGAGAAAATCAACAAAATAGACTCCCCACTAGCTCGACTAATTAAAAAAAGGAGGGAGAAAATACACATCAATAGCATCCGAGATGAGAAAGGAGATATAACAACAGATACCTCAGAAATACAAAGAATCATCAGGAACTATTACAAGCAACTATATGCGAACAAATCAGAAAAAATAGAGTCAAGAAGCAATTAACAATCTAAACAGCCCAATAACATATACTGAGATTGAATCAGTAATTAAAGCCCTCGCAACCAAGAAGAGTCCAGGACCAGATGGCTTCACTGCTGAATTCTACCAAACATTCCAAGAGGAACTTACCCCAATCTTACACAAGCTTTTCCAAACAATCGAAAAAGAGGCAATCCTTCCAAGCTCTTTCTATGAAGCTAATATCACCTTAATACCAAAGCCAGAGAGAGAAACAACAGAAAAAGAGAACTACAGACCGATATCCTTGATGAACACAGATGCAAAGATCTTCAATAAAATACTAGCCAACAGGCTCCAACAACACATCAGGCAGATCATTCACCAGGACCAGGTGGGATTCATCCCAGGCATGCAGTGATGGTGCAACATTCGCAAGACAATAAATGTGATACATCACATCAACAAATTGACAAAAAAAAGTATGAAATACCTGGGAATAAATCTAACCAAAAATGTAGAAGACTTATTTGAAGAAAACTACAAACTGCTTAAAAAAGAAATTGAACAAGACCTCAAAAGATGGAGTAACATCCCATGCTCCTGGATAGGTAAAATCAATATCATTAAAATGTCTATACTGCCAAAAGCAATATATACATTCATCGCAATCCCAATCAAATTGCCCAAAACATTCTTCATGGAACTGAAAACAATGATCCAAAGGTTCATCTGGAAGCACAAAAAACCACGGATAGCTAGAACTATCCTGAAGAACAGCAAGTTAGCAGGGGGAATCACAGTTCCGGACCTCTGGACATACTATAGGGCAGTGGTTATCAAAACAGCGTGGTACTGGCACAAAGATAGAGAGGAAGATCAATGGAGCAGAATAGAAACGCCAGAAGGAAACCCACACAGATACAGCCAAATAATCTTTGACAAAAAGACAAACGACAATCCAGGCAAATGGGAAGGTCTGTTCAATAAATGCTGTTGGGACAACTGGTTGATAGCCTGCAGAAACAAAAAAATAGATCCACATCTCTCACCATACACTAAGATCAGATCTAAATGGATAACAGATCTAAGCCTACATCCAGAAACCTTCAAACTTTTGGAAGAAAATGTTGGAAACACACTGGAACACTTAGGGGTAGGCCCTCACTTCCTAAAAAAGACTCCAGATGCAGTAGAAATCAAGACCAAAATAAACAATTGGGACCTCATCAAACTAAGAAGCTTCTGTACAGCTAGAGAAACAATCAACAAAGTAAAAAGGCAACCCACAGAATGGGAGAAGATCTTCGCACACGACATAGGTGATAGAGGGCTGATCTCCAGAATATACAAAGAGCTACAAAACAACCAAAATGTCAAAACAAGCAACCCACTCAAGAAATGGGCACGGGAAATGGGCAGACACTTCACAAAGGAACAAACCCAAATGGCAAATAAACATATGAAAAAATGCTCAAGTTCCCTGGCAATAAGGGAAATCCAAATTAAAACATCAATGAGGTACCACCTAACGCCAGTAAGACTGGCCCACATGAATAAAAGCACCAACGACACTTGTTGGCGAGGTTGCGGGGAAAAGGGAACCCTACTCCACTGCTGGTGGGGCTGCAGGCTGGTACAGCCTCTATGGAAATCAGTATGGAGAACATTCAAACAACTCAAATTCAACATACCGTATGATCCAGCAATAGCACTCCTAGGAATATATCCAGAACACTTGTTCTATGAGAAACCAACATGCACTTATATGCTCATAGCAGCACAATCAGTAATTGCAAAAACATGGAAGCAACCAAAATGCCCATCAACAGAGGATTGGATAAGAAAGCTATGGTTCATCTACTCCATGGAATACTACTCAGCTATTAAAAAAAACAAAATGCAGTTCTTTGTGGCCAAATGGGCCAAACTGGAAACCATAATGCTAAGGGAAATGAGCCAATCCCAAAAGGTTAAATACCACATGTTTGCCTTAATTTAAGATGATATGATGTTATGTATAACATGTTATGTTTTGAATGTTATATGTTGTGTATAAACTAAAATTGAAGTATAGGTGAGGTGGTCACAGAAGGTGGCTGGGAACCCGCATTTACTTTTAACATATTGGTTACTCATTACTATGTCAATTAATTCCATAATGATGTAAATTTTTGCTGATGGTATGTTGGAGCTTTCAATTGACTGGGATGATACTCTGCTGGCTCTGTCATCAGACCAGAGAGGGTATACCTAAGAAGCCGTTGAACCTGACGGGACAATAAGATGCTGGACTCTATGTTTGGTATACGCTTGCAATGGGGAAATCTCAACTGAACTTGAGCTGTGGTTATGCAACAAGGTGGAGGAATCCACCATGGTGGGAGGGTTTGGGGAGGGGTGGGGAGAACCCAAGTATCTATGTAACTGTGTCACATAATACAATGTAATTACTGAAGTTAAATAATAAATAATTAAAAAAAAATAAAAACCATATGATCCTCTCAATAGATGCAGAGAAGGCATCTGATAAAACCCAGCACCACTTCATGTTAAAAACCCTAAACAAGATAGGCATAGAAGGAACAATCTATAACACAATCAGAGCAATTTACGATAAACTATATGCCAGTATCATACTAAATGGGGAAAGACTGGAAGTCATCCCGCTAATATCTGGAAGTAGACAGGGATGTCCACTCTCACCACTACTCTTCAATGTAGTTTTGGAAGTCCTTGCCAGAGCTATTAGGCAAGAAAAAGCAATTAAAGGAATGCAACTTGCAAATGAGGAATTGAAATTATCGCTATTCGCAGATGACATGATTCTCTACATAGGAGAACCAAAAGACTCAGTCTAGAGACTGTTGAAACTCCTAAGAGACTTTGGCAAAGTAGCAGGATACAAAATTAATTAACACAAATCGATGGCACTAGTGTACACAAATAATTCCACTACTGAGAAAGAAATTATAAGTACAGTTCCCTTTAAAATAAAGGAAAGGAATCTTAAATACCTAGGAATTAAGCTAACTAAAGATGTGAAAGACCTCTATGATGAAAACTATAAATCATTTAAAAAACAAATAGAAGATGACCACGAAAAATGGAGAACCTTACCATGTTCTTGGATTGGCAGGATCAACATTATCAAAATGGCCGTATTACCAAAAGCAATATATAGATTCAACGCAATCCCAATCAAAATCCCAGCAACATTCTTCTCAGAAATAGAAAAGATGATACAGAAGTTCATCTGGAATCACAAAAGACCACGAGTAGCTAAAGCTGTCGTGAAAAATAGAAATCAAACTGGAGGAATCACAATTGCAGACCTCAAGACATATTACAGAGCAGTGGTTATCAAAACAGTCTGATACTGGTACGGAAACAGAGAAGATCAGTGGAACAGAACAGAAACACCAGAAGGGAATCCACACATGTATAGTCAACTAATCTTTGACAAGAAAATGGAAAACAATCCAGGTTGAAAAAAAACCTGGTCTATTCAACAAATGCTGTTGCGACAACTGGATAGCAGCTTGCAAAATAAAGAAGCAAGACCCGCACCTGTCGCACTATGCAAAAATCAGCTCTAACTGGCTCAAGGACCTAAATCTACACCCAGAAACCATCAAACTATTAAAGGAAAACATAGAAAACACATCCAAGATATAGGAACAGGGAAAGACTTCTTAGAAAAGACGCCTAAAGCAAAGGCAATCAAATCCAAAATGAACAAATGGGACTACATCAAACTAAAAAGCTTCTGTACAGCAAAAGAAACAATTAACAAAGTGAAGAAGCAATCAACAGAATGGGAGAAAATGTTTGCATTCTACATGAGTGATAGGGGACTAACATCCAGAATCTACAAAGAGCTTCAGAAACACAGGGACAGTAAAATAAACCAACGCTGTAGCAAAATGGGCAAAAAAAATGAACAGACATTTCTCAAAAGAACAGGTTCAAATGGCTAACAGACATATGAAAAGATGTTCAGGCTCTCTAGCCATCAGAGAGATACAAATGAAAACCACCTTGAGGTACCACCTAACTCCAGTGAGACTGGCCTACATTCAGAACTTAAAAAACAACACCTGCTGGCGTGGATGTGGGGAGAAAGGCACCCTCCTGATGGGGTCCATGCAGTAGGTGTGAATAACACAAAGGTGTGAAGAGAACAGGTCCCTGACTGGCATGGCCTGTGGAGCTACCAGCTGCTTAGCAGGACTAAGTGGATTCATTTCTGACCACCTTGACACAGTTTTCACCCCCCTTCGCATGGGCACTCAACCACCCCACTAAGAATTTTGTAATCTATTGATGCATTGTCTGCCCCTGTGAGATGGCTTTTACAACCAACGTGAGCTTAAGAGTTAATGTGACTGAGGATGTCCTGGTGAGTGGGCCTTTAACTACACACAGGAGTATAACTAAGTCTGTGCTGTTTACCCATTGCCAGAAAATCTGGCCAGATATTTATCATGCTTTCTAGGAAAAGGCTTGATAAGAGGGACCCTAAAAGTTATCCTGTTACTGTGACCCTAAAGCTCATTCTGCTATGACAAAAATATAGTTACTGTGACCCTAAAGGCCATCCTGCTATGACAAAGAATTTAGTTACTATGACCCTAAAGGCCATCCTGCTGTGACAAAGAATATAGTTACTGTGACCCTAAAGGCCATCCTGCTATGACGAAGAATATAGCTACTGTAACTCTGAAGGCTTTCCTGCTAAGGCAAAAAATATAGTCACTGTGGTCTTAAAAGGTTAGCCTGTCCTTGCAATTCTTTAGAATATAGAAAATGCATTTGCTTTAGTTGTTTTCACAAAATTTTAGCTAGAGGAAATACAGGGTGATTTCACTAATATCATAAAGATGTATTTTTGATTATTGTTTGATCACTTATGAAGTTGTAGAGCCTGCGGTTGTAGAGGAATGTAATGTTTAAAGCTTTTTGTCTTAGATCTTCATGTTTTTTCTCTCTTGATGTATTTCTCCCATTTCGTGATAGCTAAGTTGTAGAATAAGAATTGTAGTAGGAGTGTATTACTGCATAAGATGTGTTGTCTACTGAGAAACTCTTGGCTGCAACGTTGGAATGGATCATGCCTTGTCTAATACTGAAATAATTTGTAGAATTGTCTTTGGAAACACTCACTCATCCATTGTAGAGTTGAAACTTAAATAGAGTAACTTAGCTCATTGCTAACTTCAATTCTTTCCGCCGTTATAATCCTTGCTTTACTTGTTTGGTCAACAAACTGTGTGAGCTTACAGACCTAATGGCCAACTAATGTCAATAATCCCAATCCCCATAGACCAAGGCCCCAGACCTTTTAACTCATACAAGATAGGGGTCTGGTTGACACAGGCGGCGCCTAGGTTATAGTCCAGACCTAAGGAGAGCAGATGAAGACTGGCAAGCCAAGATAAGCAAGGAATATGGAATCCTTCCTCAATCATTTCTCAAGAAGTTGTAAATTGTGCCCCCCTGAAGCTATGTCAATATGCCCTAAGAAAAAAACTTTGTACTGCTTCTGTATAAATAAAGTGGACAGCTTTCTCGCTTTGTCCACTATGTTCAAGGAATCCTGGTGGTCCGTCTCCTTTCTTTCTCTCTTCACGCCTCATCCACGCACCCTTCCTGAGCCCCAAACTCAGCCAGAGCTGGACTCTGGCACCCTCCTTCACTGCTGGTGGGAGTGTAGGCTAGTACAAGCACTGTGGAAATCAGTATGGAGAGTGCTTGGAAAATTGCAAATAAACCTGCCATATGACCCAGCAATCCCACTCTTAGGAATATACCCAAAAGGAGTGAAATCTGCATATGAGAAGGGGATCTTTAATCCTACATTTACAGCAGCACAATCTACAATAGCAAAGTCATGGAAACAAAACAGATGTGCGTCCAAGGACAAGTGGTTAAAGAAACTGTGGTACATCTACTCTATGGAATATTATTCAGCTATTAAGAAGAATGATATTATTCTATTTAAATCCAGGTGGTCCCAACTAGAAGTCATTATGCTCAGTGAAATGAGTCATTCACAAGAGAACAAATACCATATATTCTCTTTCATATAAGGAGGCCAACATGGAAAGTGTAACTCCAACAGTCCAATCTATACTTTTTTTTTCGGTGATTATCTGTTTGCTCTTTTGGCTGTATCACATATGTTTTGATGTTTTTATGTCAGTTTGTTTGCTTCCAAATAATCTCTATTCTCTAGTAGAATTCATCAAGTGCTCATGAAGTATACGAGGGCATCACATTTCCCAAAAGACTTCTGTGTTTCCTTTTGGTTCAGCATGTGTTGTATACTCAGTGGCACATGATTTTCGCAGGGTGCTACAATTTGTTGTTGATGTTGTTGTTGTTATTGTGATCAATGTGGCTGTTATGAAATGATGTCAATCCAAAACCAGTAATATTATCTCAACACCAAACAGCCTGTATCTCATGCGATAAGATTTTGTGAAACAACCAATGATATGAGGCAGATTGCTTATGATCTACATCAAAGAATTGTAAAACCTATTGTACTTGTAAGAACCCATGATACTTGGAAATGGGGAGGAAGAGCAGAGAAATCTTGCATCACCCAGAAGGTGTGAGGAAGACGGGAAATATAACCTATCAGGATCATAACTGGTAACTCATAGACAACAGACTCGAATTAGCATTAGACAATAGCAAAACTACAAAGGCAAATGGGGGAATCAAGAGTAATCCTAACAACCTCTTAACAGGAGGTCATGCCCTTAGAGCAAGGAGGGGTCCCCAGAGTGGAGCAGGTGGACAGAAGGAGGCTTTTATCCCAAACCTGAAGACTCATAGATCCTCACCAAGGACTATCAGTACGAGCACCGAGGACTACATCCCTACTGCCAAGGAGACCACGGGGAAATGGAGTGCCTTCGGAGACCAAGAACTCTGAGGTCACCCACCCCCATTTGGATCTACCACATAGGATGGAAGAAGCCCAAATCCTACCTTGCAGGATCCAAGGTCATTGGAACAACAACCAGTATCCCTGAGTGGTCCTCAGAAACAGAAGAACAGTAAACTTCCTTTGGGACTAGGGAGAGGAGCTTTCTCTGGTCCTTTTCTGCTTCCAATTTTGGGTCCCCACCCCCTCTCGTTATAACCATCAGGAGCATTCCAGAAACCCCTCAAAACAAACAAACAAACAAAACTAGAATAGATAGAGAACAACAAGGAAAGCTTACAAACTGACAGGAAACATTCAGTGGGGATGCACTTATACCTCACTGGGTGGGACACAAAGATTCGTTACTCCTCACTGGGGTATGGATGATTTCTCTGCACACCCCTCCTAAACATGCTCACCTAAACAGTTGACTTATATCCCGTTGGAATCATAGAGTTAGACCACCTGAAAAACAGCCAGGTTCGGCGAAAACATGCTTCAATGCTATAAACTGCTAAAGACTAAAATTAAAATACGCATGAGACAGCTGAATAGCAATCTGTAGCCATTTAATGTGTATAGAGCATGGTTGAATATAAAGCAAAATTGAAATGTCTAAGAAGAAGCTACAGGTTGTGGTTGAGAACCTGCATTTTCCTAGTAATATATTAGTTAATCAATACCATGTCAATTATTGGCACAATGTTGTAAATGGTTGGAAATATTATGTTGGGGCTTTTAATGGATTGGGATGATACTCTGCCGGCTCTACCATCAGACCAGAGATGGTCTCACAAACAAACCATGGAACTTACCAAGACAATAAGATGCTGGACTTTATGCTTGGTAAATACCTCCAATGAAAGAATGTCAACTGAATTTGAATTATGGAGATGCAACAAGGTGGAGCAATCCGTCATAGGGGAGGTGTGGGTAGGGGCGGGGGGAATCCCAGTACATAAAAAATGTATCACATAATGAAACGTAATTAAGTAAGAAAATGAAAGGCAATAAAAATATGTTTTTAAAAAAAATCAAGTGCTTTCAGAGCACATATGTATGAAAGTGGACGTGACACTTGGCGAACTCAGTGTGTTGGTGAATGGCAACTGCCTGGAGAAGCAGTACAACATGTCCAGTGCCATAAAAATTCCACCTGGCTCAAGAACTTCACATACAATCAGCTGTCCAAACAGGTCTCCACGAAATCTTGTTTGGTCACTTCCTCTCCAATGCTCATTGAGCCCAGGCTGATGGAATGTGTAGGCTCAGCAACAGCACAAAACAAAGATGGAGTTCCGCACTCAAGGTGTGGCAAACTCGACACTCAGAAACAATTTCAGCACAAAAGCCATTTCCACCTGCCATGGCAACCAAGTGCTCTGGCAGCATATATCTGAAAGCCGACATGACAACTGAGGAATACAGTGTGTTGGTGAATGACAATTGCCCGAATCAACAGGACAGCTCTCCAAGTGCCAAAATAACTCAAACTGTCACATTCACTTCACATACCATCATCTGTCCTGGCAGGTCTCCACGAAATCTTGTTTGGTCACTTCCACTCCAATGCTCATTGAGCCCAGGCTGATGGAAAGTGTAGGCTCAGCAACAGCACAAAAAAAAGATGGAGATCTGCACTCAAGGAGTGACAAACTCGACACCAAGAAGCAATTTCAGAGCAAAAGCCATTTCGACCTGCCATGGCAACCAAGTGCTAAGGCAGCACATATATCTGAAAATCAACGTGGCACCTGAGGAACTCAGTGTGTTGGTGAATGACAATTGCCCGAATCAACAGAACAGCTCTCCCAGTGCCAAAACAATTCCACCTGACTCATTCACTTCACATACCATCATCTGTCCTGGCAGGTCTCCCAAAAATCAAGTTTGGTTACTTCCTATCTAATGTCAACTGAGCCCAGGTTGATGGAATCAAGAGGGTTAAATATCCACACAAAACAAAGATGGAGATCCTCATTCAAGGCATGAAAACCTGCATGGCCAGAGACAATTTCAGGGCCCATGCCATTTCCAGCTGCCATGGAAACCAAGTGCTGTGGCAGCAGATATGTGTGATAGTGGACGGGACACATAGGGAACTCAGTGTGGTGGTGTATCGCAACTGCCCGAAGCTGCAGAAAAGGTCTTCCAATGCCAAAACAACTCCATCTGGCCCATTCACTTCACATACCATCACCTGTCCACAAGGTATCCGGGAAATCTTGTTTGGTCACTTGCTGTCCAATGCTGATTGAGCCCAGTTGGATGGAATCAAGCAACTAGAGCAAACACTCAAAACAAAGATGGAGATCCTCACTCAAATCACTCAAAACTGCACAGCCAGAGAGTTCAGTGACCAAGCCATTTCCAGCTGAGATGGAAACCAAGTACTCTGGCAGCACACATTTCTGAAAGCGGCTGAGACGTGACACTTGGAGAAGGCTGTGTGTTGGTAAATGACAACTGCCCGAAGCAGCAGCACATCTCTTCCAGTGCCAAAACAACTCAACCTGGGTCATTCACTTCACATAATATAAGCTGTACTTGCAGGTCTCGGGGAAAACTTGTTTGGTCACTTTTTTTCCAATGCCTATAGAGTTCAGTATGATGTAATTTATAGGTTCAGTAACCGCACAAAAAAAAGATGAAGATCCTCACTCAAGGTGTGACAAACTCGAACCCACAGAGCATAGCGGCACCCAAGACAGTTCAAGCTGCCATGGAAACCAAGTGCTCTGGCAGCACATATGTGGAACAGTGGATATGACACTTAGGGAAGGTAGTATCATGGTGAATTTCAACTGTCCGTAGCACACCACAGCTCTTCCAGTGCCAAAACAACTCCACCTGGCTCATGAACGTCACATACCATCAGCTGTCCTGTCAGCTATCAAAGAAAACCTGTCTGGTCACCTGCGGTCCAATGCCCGTTCGGACGAGTTATGGAATCAAGCAGCTTAAGAACCCAAGCAGAACTAACATGGAGATCCTCATTCAAAGCGATCAATACTACACAGCAAAAACAAGTTCAGCGTTCAAGCTTTTTCCCGTTGCCAGGGAAACAAGTGCTCTAGCAGACATATGCCTGAAACTGGATATGACACCTAAGGAAGGTAGTGTGGTTTGAATGGCCACAGCCCAATGCAGCAGCACAGCTTTTCCAGTGCCAAAACAACTCCACTTGGCTCATTTACTTCACATACCATCAGCTGTCCTGGCAGCTATCTAGAAACCCTGTTTGGTCACTTGCGGTCCAACGCCCATTGAGACCGGGGGGATGGAATCAAGCAGGTTGAGCACCTACAAAAATCTAACATGTAGCTCCTCCCTCAAGGCGCTCAAAACTCCACAGCCAAAGACAAGTTCAGAGCCTAAGCCATTTCCCGTTGTGATGGAAACCATTTGCTCTGGCAGCACATATGTGGAACAGTGGATATGACTTATATGGAACTTAGGGAGGTGTTGAATGGCCACTGCCCGAAGCAACAGCACAGCTCTTCCAGTGCCAAAACAACTCCACCTGTATCATGAACTTCACATGCCATCAGCTGTCCTGGCAGCTATCTAGGAAACCCTGTTTGGTCACTTCTGCTCCAGTACCCTTTGAGACCATTGAGATGGAATCAAGCATGTTGAGCACCCAAACAAAGCTAACATGCAGCTCCTCACTCAAGGCACTCAAAACTCCACAACCAAAGACAAGTTCATCGCCCAAGCCATTTCCCGTTGCCATGGAATCCAAGTGATCTTGCAGCACATATGTGGAACACTGAATGTGACACAAAGGGAATGTAGGTTCTCTGAAGAATGACAACCGCCCGAAGAAGCAGCACAGCTCTTCCAGAGCCTAAACAACTCCACCTGGCTCATGAAGTTCACATACCATCACCTGTCTTGGTATGGATCTAAGAAAACCTGTTTCGTCAACTGTGGTCCAATACCCGTGGGGTCAGTTATGGAATCAAGCAGCTTAAGCACCCAAACAAAACTAACATACAGCTGCTCATTCAAGGCGCTCAAAACTCCACAGCCAAGACAAGTTCAGCGCCCAAGCCATTTCCCGTTGCCATGGTAACCAAGTGCTCTGGCAGCACATATGTGGAACAGTGGATATGATACCTAAGGAAAGTAGTGTGGTGGTGAATTTCACATGCCCGAAGCAGCAACACAGGTATTCCAGTGAAAAAACAACTCCACCTAGCTCATGAACTTCGGATACCATCAGCTGTCCTCGCAGCTATCCAGGAAACCATGTTTAATCGCTTGTGGTCCAAATGCCCATGAAGCCCACTGTGATTTAAACAAGCAGGATGATCACACACACACAACTAACTTGGACCTCCTCACTCAACGTGCTCAAAACTCCACAGCAAAAGACAAGTTCAGCGCCCAAGCCATATCCGGTTGCCATGAAACCAAGTGTTCTAGCACCACATATGTGGATCAGCGCATGTGATACATACAGAACACAGTGTGGTGATGAATGGCCACTGCAAGAAGCAGCAACACAACTCTTCCAGTGCAAAAACAACTCCACCTGGTTCATGAACGTCACATACCATCAGCTGTCCTGGCAGCTATGTAAGAAAACCTGTTTGGTCACCTGTGGTCCAATGAATGTTGGGACCAGTTATGGAATCAAGCAGCTTAACTACCCAAACAAAACCAACATGAAGATGCTCATTCATGGCGCTCAAAACTACACAGCAAAGACAAATTCAACGCCTAAGCTAATGCCCATTGCCATGGAAACCAAGTGCTCTGGCAGCACATATGTGTGAAAGTGGATATGACACCTAAGACAGGTAGTGTGGTGGTGAATGGTCACCGCCTGAAGCAGCAGCACAGCTCTTCCAGTACCAAAACAACTCCACCTGGCTCATCAACTTCACATACCATCAGCTGTCCTGGCAGCTATCTAGGACACCCTGTTTGGTCACTTCCGCTCCAAAGCCCATTGAGACCAGGGGGATGGAATCAACCAGGTTAAGCACCCAAACAAAACTAACATGGAGCTCCTCACTCAATGCGCTCAAAACTTCACAGCCAAAGACAATTTCAGAGCCTAAGCCATTGCCTGTTACCATGAAAACCATGTGCTCTGGCAGCACATATGAGTGTAAGTGTATATGACACCTATGGAAGTTAGTGTGGTGGTGAATGGCCACTGCCCGAAGCAGCAGCACAGCTCTGCCAGTGCCAAAACAACTCCACCTGGCTCATCAACTTCACATATCATCAGCTGCCCTGGCAACTATCTAGGAAATCCTATTTGGTCACTTGCGGTCAAATGACATTTGGCTCAGTGTAATAGAATCAAGCAGCTTGACAACCCACACAAAACTAACATGGAGCTCCTCACTCAAGGAGCTCAAAACTCCACAGCCAAACACAAGTTCAGCGCCCAAGCCATTTCCCGTTGTCATGGAAAACAAGTGCTCTGGAAGCACATATGTGTCTAGGTGGATATGACACCTAGGTAAGGTAGTGTGGTGGTGAATGGCAACTCCCTAAGCAGCAGCACAGCTCTTCCAGTACCAAAACAACTCCACCTGCCTAATCAAATTCACATACCATCAGCTGTCCTGACACTTATCTATGAAACCCTGTTTGGTCACTAGCGGTCCAATGTCCAAGGAGCCCAGTGCTGTGGAATCAAGCATGTGGAGCACAAAACAAAACTAACATTTAGCTCCTCAGTCAAGGCGCTCAACACTCCAAAGCCAAAGACAAGTTCAGCGTCCAAGCAATTTCCCGTTGCAATGGAAAGCAAGTGATCTGGCAGCACATTTGTCTGTAAGCGGATATGACACCTAGGGAAGGTAGAGTGGTGGTGAATGGCCACTGCCAAAAGCAGCAGCACAGCTCTTCCAGTGCCAAAACAACTCCACCTGGCTCATCAACTTCACATACCATCAGATGTCCTGGCAGCTCTCTAGGAAACCCTGTTTGGTCACTTGCGCTCCAATGCCTATTGAGCCAGGTGGGATGGAATCAACCATATTGAGCACCGAAACGAAACCATCATGGAGCTTGTCACTCAAGCCGCTCAAAACTCCACAGCGAAGGAAAAGTTCAGCACTGAAGCCATTTTCCTTTGCCATGGAAACCAAATGCTCTGGCAGCACATATTTGGAATAGTTGATGTGATACATGGAGAACATTGTGTTGTGGTGAATGGGAACTGCACGAATAGCAGCACAGCTATTCCAGTGCCATAACAGCTCCACCTGGCTCATGAACTTCACATACCATCATCTTTCCTGACAGCTATCTAGGAAACCCTGTTTGGTCCTTTCGGCTCCAATGCCCATTGAGCCCAGGGTAATGGAATCATGCATATTGAGCACCCAAACAAAACTAACATGGATCTCCTCACTCAAGACGCTCAAAACTCCACAGACAAAGACAAGTTCAGCGCCCAAGCCATTTCCCGTTTCCTTGGAAACCAAGTGCTCTGGCAGCACATACGTGTTAAGTGCATATGACACCTAGGGAAGGTAGTGTGGTGGTGAATGGCCACTGCCTGAAGCAGCAGCACAGCTCTTCCAGTGCCAAAACAACTCCACCTGGCTCATGAACTTCATATACCATCAGCTGTCCTGTCAGCTATCTAGGAAACCCTGTTTGGTCACTTCCGCTCCAAATGCCCATTGAACCCAGTGGGATGGAATCAAGCAGCTTCAGCACCAAAACCAAACTAACATGGAGCTGCTCACTAAGGCACTCAAAAATCCACAGTCAAAGACAAGTTCAACGCCCAAAGCTATTTCCCACTGCCATGGAAACCAAGTGCTCTGGCAGCACATATGTGTGTAAGTGGATAAGACACCTGAGGAAGGTAGTGTGGTGGTGAATGGCCACTGCCTGAAGCAGCAGCACAGCTCTTCCAGTACCAAAACAACTCCACCTGGCTCATGAACTTCACATACCATCAGCTGTCCTGGCAGCTATCTAGGAAACGTTTTTCGGTCACATGCGGTCCAATGCCCATGGAGCCCAGGGTGATTTAAACAAGCAGGATGATCACACACACACACACAAATAACATGGAGCTCCTCCCTCAAGGTGCTCAAACCTCACAACCAAAGACAAGTTCAGCGCCTAAGACATTTCCAGTTGCCATGGAAACCAAGTGCTCTGGCAGCATATATGTGGAACAGTGGATGTGACAGATAGAGAACACAGTGTGGTGGTCAAGGGCCACAGCCCTAAGCAGCAAAAACGCTCTTCATGTGCCAAAACAACTCCACCAGGCTCATCAAATTCACATACCATCAGATGTACTGGCAGGTATCTAGGAAACCATGTCTGGTCTTGCAGTCGAAATACCCATGGAGCCCAGCGTGATGGAATCAAGCAGGATGATCACAAACACACAACTAACATGGAGCCCCTCACTCAAGGCGTTCAAAACTCCAGAGCCAAAGACAAGATTCAGCGCACAAGCCATTTCCCGTTGCCATGGAAACCAAGTGATCTGACAGCACATATGTGTGTAAGTAGATATGACACTATGGAAGGTAGTGTGGAGGTGAATGGTCATTGACCGAAGCATCATCACAGCTCTTCCGTGCCAAAACAACTCAAACTGGTTCATAAACTTCATATACAATCAGCTGTCCTGGTGCTATCTAGGAAACCCTGTTTGGTCACTTGAGTCCAAATGCTCATGGAGACAAGTGTGATTTAAACAACTCGTATGATCCCACACACACATCTAACATTGCGCTCCTCACTCAAGGCGCTCAAAACTCCACAGCCAAAGACAAGTTCAGCGCCCAAGCCATTTCCCCTTGCCATGGAAACCAAGTGCTCTGGTAGCACATATGTCTGAAACTGGATATGACACCTATGGAAGATAGTGTGGTGGTTAATGTCAACTGCCAGAAGCAGCACAGCACATCTCTTCCACTGCCAAAACAACTCCACCTGGCTCATGAACTTCACATACCGTCAGCTGTCATGACAGTTATCTAGGAAAAACTGTTTGGTCACTTGCTGTCCAATGCCCTTTGAGACCAGAGGGATGGAATCAAGCATGTTGAGCACCCAAACACAACTAATATGTAACTCATCACTAAAGGCGCCCAAAATTCCACAGCCAAAGATAAGTTCAGCGCCCAAGCCATTTCCAGCTGCCATGGAAACCAAGTTCTCTGGCATCACATATGTAGAATAGTGGATGTGACACATACAGAGCACATTTAGGAGGTTAATGTCAACTGCCCGAAGCAGCAGCACAACTCTTCCACTGCCAAAACAACTCCACCTGGCTCATCAACTTCACATACCATCAGCTGTCCTGGCAGCTATCTAGGAAACCCTGTCTGGTCACTTGCCGTCGAAATGCCCATGGAGCCCAGTATGATCTAAACAAGCAGGATGATCACACACACACAACTAACATGGAGCTCCTCCCTCAAGGCGCTCAAAACTCCACAACCAAAGACAAGTTCATCGCCAAAGTCATTTCCCGTTGCGATGGAAACCAAGTGCTCTGGCAGCACATATGTGGAACAGTGGATGTGACACATAGACAATACAATGTGGTGGTGAATGGCAACTGCCCGAAGCAGGAGAAAGCTCTTCATGTGCCAAAACAACTCCACCTGGCTCATGAACTTCACATATAATCAGCAGTCCTTGCAGCTATCTAGGAAACCCGGTTTGGTCAAATCTGGTTAAATGCAAGTTGGGCGCAATGTGATGGAATGAAGCAGCTTGAGCACCCAAACACAATTAACATGGAGCTCCTCTCTCAAGGCGCTCAAATCTCCATCGCCAAAGACAAGTACATCGCCCTTGCCATTTCCCGTTGCCATGCAAACCAAGTGCTCTGGCAACATATATATGTCTCTAAGTGGAAATGACACCTAAGGAAGTTAGTGTGGTGGTGAATGGTCACTGCCCGAAGCAGCAGCACAGCCCTTCCAGTGCCAAAACAACTCCATCTGGCTCATCAACTTCACATACCATCACCTATCCTGGCAGCTAACTAGGAAACCCTGTTTGTCACTTGCGATCCAAATTACCAAAGAGGCCAGCGTGATTTAAACAAGCAGGATGAGCACACACACACAACTAACATGGAGCACCTCACTCAAGGCGCTCCAACCTCACAACCAAAGACAAGTTCAGCACCTAAGACATTTCTCGTTGCCATGGAATCCAAGTGCTCTGGCAGCACATATGTGGAAGAGTGGATGTGACACATAGAGAACACAGTGTGGTGGTGGATGGCCACTACCTGAAGCAGTAGCACAGCTCTTGCAGTGCCAAAACAACTCCACCTGGCTCATTACCTTCACATACCATCAGATGTACTGGCAGCTATCTAGGAAACCCTGTCTGGTCTTGCAGTCCAAATGCCCATGGAGCCCAGTGTGATTAAAACCAGCAAGATTATCACACATACACAACTAATATGGAACTCCTCACTCAAGGCGCTCAAAACTCCACAGCCAAAGACAAGTTCAGCGCCTAAGCCATTTCCCGTTGCCATAGAAACCAAGTGCTCTGGCTGCACATATGTGTGTAAGTAGAAATGACATCCATGTAAGGTAGCGTGGAGGTGAATGGTCATTGACTGAAGCAGCATCACAGCTCTTCCAGTGCCAAACAACTCCACCTGGCTCATCAACTTCACATACCATCAGCTGTCCTGGCAGCTATCTAGGAAAGCCTGTTTGGTCACTTTTAGTCCAAATGCTCATGGAGACCAGTGTGATTTAAAAAGCCGGAGATCACACACACACAATTAACATGGAGCTGCTCACTCAAGGCGCTCAAAACTCCATAACAAAAGACAAGTTCAGCGCCCAAGCCATTTGCCATTGCCATGGAAACCAACTGCTCTGGCAGCACATATGTGGAACAGTGGATGTGACGCATAGACAATGCAATGTGGTGGTGAATGGCAACTGTCCGAAGCAGCAGCACAGCTCTTCAAGTGCCAAAACAACTCCACCTGGCTCATGAACTTCACATGCCATCACCTGTCCTGCAGCGATTTAGGAAACCCTGTTTGGTCACTTCTGGTCCAATGCCTTTGAGACCAGGGTGATGGAATCAAGCATGTTGAGCACGCACACAGAACTTACATGGAGCTCCTCACAGAAGGCGCACAAAATTCCAAAGACAAAGAAAAGATCTGCGCCAAACCCTTTCCCGTTGCCATGGAAAGCATGTGCCCTGGCAGCACATATGTGTGAAAGTTGATGTGACAATTAGGGAAGGTATTGTGGTGGTGAATGGCCACTGCCCGAAGCAGCAACTCAGCTCTTCCAGTGCCAAAAGAACTCCACAAGGCTCATGAACTTCGCATACCATCAGCTTTCCTGGCAGCTATCTAGGAAACCCTGTTTGGTCACAAGCAGTCCAATGCCCATTGAGCGATATGTGATGGAATCAATCATGTTGAGCACGCACACACAACTAACATGTAGCTCCTCATTCAGTTGCTAAAATCTCCACAGCCAAAGACAAGTTCAGCGCCCAAGCCATTTGCCATTGCCATGGAAACCAAGTACTCTGGCAGCACATATGTAGAACAGAGGATGGTACACTTAGAGAACATAGTGTGGTGGTGAATGACCAATGTCCAAAGCAGTAACACAGCTCTTTCAACGCCAAAACAACTCCACCTGACTCATCAACTTCACCTACCATCAGCTGTCCTGACAGCTATCTAGGAAACCCTGTTTGGTCACTTCTGGTTTAAATGCCCATGGAGCCCAGTGTAATTTAAAAAAGCAGGATGATCACAACACACAACTAACATGCAAGGCCTAATTAAAGGCGCTCAATACTCCACAGCCAAAGAAAGTTCAGCACACAATCCATTTCACGTTGCCATGGAAACCAAGTGCTCTGGCAGCACATATGTTGAACAGTGGATGTGACACACACAGAACACAGTTTGGTGGTGAACGATCAATGCCCGAAGCAGCAGCACAGCTCTTCCAGTGCCAACACAACTCCACCTGGCTCATCAAATTCACATACCATCAGCTGTCCTGACACTTATCTATGAAACCCTGTCTTGTTACTTGCAGTCGAAATGCTCTTGGAGCCCAGTGTGATTTAAACAAGCAGGATGATCACACAAACACAACTAACATGGAGCTGCTCATTAAAGGCGCTCAAAATTCCACAGCCAAAGATAAGTTCAGCGCCCATGCCATTTCCCGCTGCCATGAAACCAAGTGCTTTGGCAGCACATATGTGGAACAGTAGAAGTGAAACATACAGAACACAGTGTGGTGGTAAATGGCAATTACCCGAACCAGCAGCACAGTTCTTGCAGTGCCAAACCAATTCCACCTTGCTCATGAACTTCTCATACCATCTGATGTCTTGGCAGCTATTTAGGACACCCTGTTTGATCACTTGCTGTCCAATGCCCTTTGAGCCAAGTATGATAGAAACAAGCAGCTTAAGAACCCACAAAAAGCTAACATGGATCTCCTCACAAAGGGAACTCAAAACTACACAGCAAAAGACGAATTCAGCCACAAAGCCATTTCCCGCTGCCATGGAAACGAAGTGCTATGGTGGCACATATGTGGAACACTGAATGTGACACTAAGCAAATGTAGGTTCTCTGATGAATGACAACTGCCCAGAGCAGCAGCATAGCTCTACCAGTGCCAAAACAACTCCACCTGGCTCATGAACTTCACATACCATCACCTGTCCTGGCAGCTATCTAGGAAACCATGTTTGTCACTTGCGATCCAAATTACCAAAGAGGCCAGCGTGATTTAAACAAGCAGGATGATCACAAACACACAACTAACATGGAGCACTTCACTAAAGGCGCTCAAAACTCCACAGCCAAAGACAAGTTCAGCGCCCAAGCCATTTCCCGCTGCGATTGAAACAAAGTGCTCTGGCAGCACATATGTGTAACAGTGCATGTGACACATAGAGAACATAGTGTGGTGGTGAATTTCACATGCCCGAAGCAGCAACACAGCTCTTCCAGTGCCAAAACAACTCCACCTGGCTCATCAACTTCACATACCATCAGCTGTCCTGGCAGCTATCTAGAAAACCCTCTTTGGTCACTTCTGGTCCAATGACCAATGAGCCCAGTGCGTTGGAATCAAGCATGTTGAGCACCGAAACACTACTGACATGTAGCTCCTCACTAAAGGCGCTCAAAACTCCACAGCCAAAGACAAGTTCATCGCCCAATCCATTTCCCATTGCCATGGAAACCAAGTGTTCTGGCAGCACATATGTGGAACAGTGGAAGTAAAACTAGAGAACATAGTGTGGTATTGAATGGTCATTGACCGAAGCAGCATCACAACTCTACCAGTGCCAAAGCAACTCCACCTGGCTCATCAACTTCACATACCATCAGCTGTCCTGTCAGCTATCTAGGAAACCCTATTTTGTCAATTCCGGTCAAATACCCATTGGGTCAAGTGTAATGGAATCAAGCAGCTTGAGCACCCAAACACAACTAACATAGAGCTGCTAACTCAAGGCACTGAAAACTACACAGCCAAAGACAAGTTCAGCGGCCAAGCCAATTCCCGTTGCCATGGAAATCAAGTGTTCTGGCAACATATATATGTCTCTAAGTGGATATGACAAAAGGGAAAGTAGTGTGGTGGTGAATGGCCACTGCCTGAAGCAGCAGCACAGCTCTTCCAGGGCCAAAACAACTCCACCTGGCTCATGAACTTCACATGACATCAGCTGTCCTGGCATTTATCTAGGAAACCCTGCTTGGTCACTTGCGGTCCAATGCCATTAAGCCCAGTGGGATGGAATCAAGAATGTTGAGCACCCAAACACAACTAACATGGAGCCCCTCACTTAAGGCGCTCAAAACTCCACAGCCAAAGACAAGCTCATCGCCCAAGCCATTTCCCGTTGCGATGGAAACCAAGTGCTCTGGCAGCACATACGTATGTAAGTGGATATGAAACCTAAGGAACGTAGTGTGGTGGTGAATTTCAACTGTCCGAAGCAGCAGCACAGCTTTTCCAGTGCCAAAACAACTCCACCTGGCTCATGAACATCACATGCCATCAGCTGTCCTTGCAGCTATATAGGAAACCCTGTTTCGTCACTTGCGCTCCAATGCCCATGGAGCCCAGTGTGATTTTAACAAGCATGATGATCACACACACACAACTAACATGGAGCTCTTCACTCGAGCTGCGAAAATTCCACAGCCAAGGACATGTTCAGTGCCCAAGCCATTTCCCGCTGTGATGGAAACCATTTGCTCTGGCAGCACATATGTGGAACAATGGATGTGAAACATACAGAACACACTTTTATGGTGAATGGCCACTGCCCGAAACAGCAACACAGTTCTTCCAGTGAAAAACAAAGCCAACTTGCTCATGAACTTCACAGACCATCAGCTGTCCGGGCAGCTATCTAGGGAACCAGGTGTGGTCACTTCCGCTCCAATGCCCATGGAGCCCAGTGTGATAGAAACAAGCAGCTGTAGCACCCACAAAAAACTAACATGAGCTCCTCACTAAGGGATCTCAAAACTTCACAGCCAAAGATGGCTTCATCGCCCCAAAGCCATTTCCCGCTGCCAAGGGAATCAAGTGCTCTGGCAGCACATATATGGAACATTGAATGTAAAACCAAGGGAATGTAGGCTCTCGAAAAAATGACAGTTGCCCGAAGCAGCACCACAGCTCTTCCAGTGCCAAAACAACTCCACCTGGCTCATGAACTTCACATGCAATCAGCTGTCCTGGCAGCTATTTAGGAAACCCTGTTTGGTCACTTCCACTCCAATGCCCATGGGGCCCAGTGGGATGGAATCAAGCAGCTTGAGCACCCACACAAAACTAACATGAAGCTGCTCACTCAAGTCGCTCAAAACTCCACAGCCAAACACAAGTTCATCGTCCCAAAGCAATTTCCCATTGCCATGGAAACCAACTGCTCTGGCAGCACATATGTGTGAAAGTGGATATGACACCTAAGGAAACTAGTGTGGTGGTGAATTCCAACTCTCCGAAGCAGCAGCACAGCTCTTCGAGTGCCAAAACAACTTTACCTGGCTCATGAATTTCACATGCCATCAGCTGTCCTGGCAGCTATTTAGGAAACCCTGTTTGGTCACTTGCGGGCAAATGCCCATTGGGCCCAATGTGATGGAATCAAGCAGCTTGAGCACCCACACACAAAACTAACATGCATCTGCTCACTCAAGGCGCTCAAAAATCCATCACCATAGACAAGTTCAGCCCCCAAGACATTTCCCGTTGCCACGGAAACCAATTGCTCTGGCAGTACATACGTCTGTAAGTGGATATAACACCTAAGGAAGGTAGTGTGGTGGTGAAAGGCATCTGCCCGAAGCAGCAACACAGCTCTTAGAGGGCCAAAACAACTCCACCTGGCTCATGAACTTCACATACCATCAGCTTCCCTGGCAGCTATCTAGCAAACCATGTTTGCTCATTTTCGATCAAATGCCCGTTGGGACAAGGGGAATGGAAACAAGCAGGTTGAGCACCAAAACACAACTAACATGGAGCTGATTACTCAAGGGTCTTAAAACTCCAAGGCCAATGACAAGTTCAGGGCCCAAGCCATTTCCCAGTGCCATGGAAACCAAGTGGTCTGGCAGCACATATATGTCTCTAAGTGGATCTTACACCTATGGAAGGTAGTGTGGTTGTTGATGGCCACTGCCCGAAGCAGCATCACAGCTCTTCCAGTGCCAAAACAACTCCACCTGGCTCATGAACTTCACATACCATCAACTGTCCTGGCAGCTATCTAGAAAAATGGTTTGGTCACTTGTGATCCAATGATGTTTAAGACCAGTGGGATGGATCAATCATGTTCTGCACTCAAACACAACTAACATGGAGCTCCACACTCAAGCCACTCAAAATTCCACAGCCAAGGACAAGTTCAGCTCCCAAGCCATTTCCCGTTGTGATGGAAACCATTTGCTTTGGCAGCACATATGTGGAACAGTGGATGTGACACATACAGAACACAGTTTTGTGGTGAGTGGCAACTGCCCGAAACAGCAACACAGCTCTTCCAGGGACAAAACAACTACACCTGCCTCATAAACTTCACATACCATCAGCTGTCCTGGCAGCTATCTAGGAAACCCTGTTTGGTCACATCCGCTCCAATGCCCATGGAGCCAATTGTGATAGAAACTAGCAGCTCTAGCACCCACAAAAAACTAACATGGAGCTCCACACTAAGGGAACTCAAAACTCCACAGCCAAAGACAAGTTCATCGTCATAGAGCCATTTCCCGCTGCCATGGAAAGCAAGATCTCTTTTAGCATATATGTGTGAAAGTGGATATGACACCTAAGGAAGGTAGTGTGCTCGTGAATTTCAACTCCCCGAAGTAGCAGCACAGCTTTTCCAGTGCCAAAACATCTCCACCTGGATCATCATCTTCACATACCATCAGCTGTCCTGGCAGCTATCTAGGAAACCCTGTTTGGTCACTTTCGGTCAAATGCTGTTGGGCCCAGCGGGATGGAATCAAGCAGGTTGAGCACTCAAACACAACTAACATGGAGCTGATCACTCAAGTGTCTCAAAACTCCACAGCCAAAGACAAGTTCATTGCCCAAGCCATTTCCCATTGCCATGGAAACCAAGTGCTCTGGCAGCACATATGTGGAACCGTGGATGTGAAACATACAGAACACAGTGTGTTGGCGAATGGCCACTGCCCGTAGCAGCAGCACAGCTCTTCCAGTGCCAAAACAACTCCACCTGCCTCATGAACTTCACATACCATCAGCTGTCCTGCAGCTATTTAGGAACCCCGGTCTGGTCACATGCGGTCTATTGCCCATGGAGCACAGTGGGATGGAATTAAGCATGTTGAGCACCGAAAGAAAACTAACGTGTAGTTCCTCACTCAAGGCGCTCAGAACTCCACAGGCAAAGACAAGTTCAGCGCCCATGCCATTTCCCGTTGCCATGGAAATTTAGTGTTCTGGCAGCACATATTGTCGCTAAGCGGATGTGACACCTATAGAAGGTTGTGTGGTGGTGAATGGCCACCCCCATAAGCAGCAACACAGCTCTTCCAGTGCCAAAACAACTCCACCTGACTCATCAACTTCATGTGCTATCAGCTGTCCTTGCAGCTATCTAGGAAGCCCTGTCTGGTCACAGGCGGTCTAATGACCACGGAGTCCAGTGGGATGGAATCAAGCATGTTGAGCACCGAAACAAAACTAACGTGTTCCTCCTCACTCAAGGCACTCAGAACTCCACAGGCAAAGACAAGTTCAGCACCCAAGCCATTTCCCGTTGTGATGGAAACCATTTGCTGTGGCAGTACATATGTGGAACAGTGAATGTGACATATGCAGAACACAGTTTTGTGGTGAATGGCAACTGCCCGAAGCAGCAACACAGCTCTTCCAGTGCCAAACAACTCCACCTGCCTCATGAACTTCACATACCATCAGCCCTCCTGGCAGCTATCTAGGAAACCCTGTTTGGTCACCTCCGCTCCAATGCCCATGGAGCCATGTGTGATAGAACTAGCAGCTCTAGCACCCACAAAAAACTAACATGGAGCTCCTCACTAAGGGAACTCAAAACTCCACAGCCAAAGACAAGTTCATCCCCCAAAGCCATTTCCCGCTGCCAAGGAAAGCAAGTGCTCTAGCAGCACAAATATGGAACAATGAATGTGACACCAAAGGAATGTATGTTCTCTGAAAAATGACAGTTGCCCAAAGCAAGAGCACAGCTCTTTCAGTGCCAAAACAACTCCACCTGGCTCATGAACTTCACATGCCATCAGCTCTCCTCGCAGCTATTTAGGAAACGCTGTTTGGTCACTTCTGGTGAAATGCCCATTGAGTCCAGTGGGATGGAATCAAGCAATTTGAGCACCAACACAAAACTAACATGGAGCTTTTCACTCAAGGTGCTCAAAAATCCATCACCAAGGACAATTTCAGCGCGCAAGCTATTTCCCGTTGCCATTCAAAACCAAGTGCTCTGGCAGCACATATATGTCTCTAAGTGGATATGACACCTAAGGAAGGTAGTGTGGTGGTGAATTTCAACTCACCGAAGCAGCAGCACAGCTCTTCCAGTGCCAAAAAACTCCACCTGGCTCAAGAACTTCACATACCATCAGCTGTTCTGGCAGCTATCAAGGAAACCCTGTTTTGTCACTTGCGGTCTAGTGTCTATTGAGCCCAGTGCGATGAAATAAAGCATGTTGAGTACCCAAACACTACTAACATGGAGCTGCTCGCTCAAGGCGCTCAAAACTCTATCACCAAAAACAAGTTCATCGTCCAAACCATTTCCCGCAGCTATGGAAACCAAGTGCTCTGGCAGCACATATGTGTGAAAGTAGATATGACACCTGAGGAAGATAGTGTGGTGGTGAGTTTCAACTGTCTGAAGCAGCAGCACGCTTTTCCACTGCCAAAACAACTCCACCTGGCTCATCAACTTCACATACCATCAGCTCTCCAGGTAGCTATCCAGGAAATCCTGTGTAGTCACTTCTGGTCCAATGCCCATTGAGACCAGTGGAATGCAATCAAGCAGCTTTAGCATCCAAACAAACTAACATAGATCTGCACACTCAAGGCGCTAAAAACTCCACAGCCAAAGACAATTCATAGCCTAAGCCATTTCCCAAGTGCTCTGGCAGCACATATGTGGAACAGTGGATGTGACACATACAGAACACAGTGTGGTGGTGAATGGCCACTGCCCGAAGCAGCAGCACAGCTCTTCCAGTGCCAAAACAACTCCACCTGGCTCATGAACTTCACATACCATCAGCTGTCCTGTCAGCTATCTAGGAGACCCTGTTTTGTCACTTGCGGTCAAATGCCCGTTGGGCCCAGTGTGATGGAATCAAGCAGCTTTAGCACCCACAGACAACTAACATGTAGATCCTCACCAAAGCGCTCATAACTCCAGAGCCAAAGACAAGTTTAGTGCCCAAGCCAATTCCTGTTGCCATGGAAATGAATTGCTCTGTTAGCACAAATGTGTGAAAGCTGATATGACACCTATGGAAGGTAGTGTGGTGGTGAATTTCAAATTTCCAAAGCAGCAACACAGCTCTTCCAGTGCCAAACAACTCCACCTGGCTCATGAACTTCACATGCCACCAGTTGTCCTGGCAGCTATTTAGGAATCCCTGTTTTGTCACTTCCTGTCACATGCCCTCTGGGCCGAGTGTGATGGAATCAAGCAGCTTGAGCACCCACACAAAACTAACATGGAGCACCTCACTCAAGGAGCTCAAAACTCCACAGCCAAAGAAGTTCGGCGCCTAAGCCATTTACCGTTGCCATGGAAACCAAGTGTTCTGGCAGCACATATGTGTGTAAGTGGATTTGGTTTCTAAGGAAGGTAGTGTGATGGTGAATTTCAAATCTCCGAAGCAACAGCACAGCTCTTCCAGTGCCAAAGCAACTCCACCTGGCTCATCAACTTCACATAACATCAGCTGTCCTGGCAGCTATTGAGGAAACCCTGTTTGGTCACTAACGGTAAAAAGCCCGTTGGGCTCAGTGCTCTGGAAACAAGCATGTTGAGCACCAACACACAACCAACATGTAGCTCTCACCCAATGCGCTCAAAATTCCACAACCAATGACAAGTTCAGCCCCCAAGCTATTTCCCTTTGCCATGGAAACCAGGTGCTCTTGCAGCACATATTTCTGATAGTGGATGTGACACAGAGTGAACAGATTGTGGTGGTGAATGACAACTGCTCGAAGCAACACGACAGCTCTTCCAGTGCCAAAAGAACTCCACCTGGATCATGAACTTCACATACCATCAGCTGTCCGGGCAGCTCTCTAGGAAACCCTTTTTGGTCACTTGCGGTCCAATGCCCATTAAACCAGTGTGATGGAATCAAGCATGCTGAGCGCCCAAACACAACTAACATGTAGCTCCTCACTCAATGTTCTAAAAACTGCACAGCCAAAGACAAGTTCAGCGCCCAAGCCATCCCATTGCCATTGAAACCAAGAGCTCTGGCAACACATATGTGTGAAAGTGCATAACCACCTTAAGGAAGGTAGTGTGGTGGTAATCGCAACTGTCCGAAGCAGCAACACGGCTCTTCCAGTGCCAAAACAACTCCTCCTGGCTCATCAACTTCACATACCTTCAGCTTCCTGGTAGCCAACCAGGAAACCCTGTTTGGTCACTTTCGGTCCAATGCCCATGAAGCCCAGTGGGATGGAATCATCCAATTTGAGCCCACACACACAACGAACATGGAGCTGCTCACTCAAGGCGCTCAAAACTCCATTTCCAAAGACAAGTTCATAGCCCAAGCCATTTCCCGTTGCCATGGAAACCAAGTGCTCTGGCAGCACATATATCTGAAACTGGAAATGACACCAAGGGAACGTAGTGTGCTTGTGAATGGCCACTGCCCAAGGCAGCAGCATATGTCTTAAAGTGCCAAAACAACTTCACCTGGCTCATCAACTTCACATACCATCAACTGTCATGTCAGATATCAAGGATACCCTGTTGGGTCACTTACAGTCAAATTTCCATTGGGCCCAGTATATGTAGGTAAGAATGTTGAGCACCCCCACACAACTATCATGGAGTAGCTCACTCAAGGAGATCAAAACTCCACAGCCAAAGACAAGTTCATTGCCCAAGCCATTTCCCGTTGCCCTGGAAACCAAGTGCCTTGGCAACATATATATGTCTCTAAGTGGATATGACAACAAGGAAAAGTAGTATGGTGGTGAATGGCAACTTCCCGAAGCAGCAGCACAGCTCTTCCAGTGCCAAAACAACTCCACCTACCTCATGAACTTCACAAAGCATCAACTGTGCTGGCAGCTATCTAGGAAACCCTGTTTGGTCAATGCTGCTCCAATACCCGATGGTCCAAGTGGGATGGAATAAAGCAGCTTGAGCACCGAAACAAAACTAACATGGATCTCCGCACTCAAGGCGCTCAAAACTCCATGGCCAAAGATAAGTTCATCGTCAAGCCATTTCCTGTTGCCATGGAAACCAAGTGCTCTCACAGCTCATATGCGTGTAAGTGGATATGACACCAAAGTAAGGTAATATGGTGGTGAATGGCAACTGCCCGAAGCATTAGCACAGCTCTTCCAGTGCCAGAACAACTACACCTGGCTCTTCATCTTCACATACCATCAGCTGTCCTGGCAGCTATCTAGGAAACTCTGTTTGGTCACTTCTGGTCCAAATGCCCATAGAGCCCAGTCTGATGGAATCAAGCACATTGAGCACCCAAACAAAACTAACATGGAGCTCCTGAATCAAGGCTCTCAAAACTCCACAGCCAAAGAAAAGGTCAGCGCCCAAGCCATTTTCCTTTGCCATATAAATCTAGTGCTGTGGCAGCACATACGACTGTAAGTGGATATGACACCTAAGGAATGTAGTATGGTGCTGAAAGACAACTGCCCGAAGCAGCAGCACAGCTCTTTCAGTGCGAAAACAACTCCTCCTGCCTAATGAACTTCACATACCATTAGCTTTCCTTGCAGCTATCTCGGAAACCCTGTTTGGTTACTTCTGTTCCAACTGCCCTTGGAGCCCAGTGTGATTGAAGCAAGCGGGATGATCACACACACACAACTAACATGGAGCTCCTCACTCAAGGCGATCAAAACTCCACAGCTAAAGACAAGTTCAGCACCCAAGCCATTTCCCGTTGCCATGGAAACCAAGTGCTCTGGCACATATGTGGAACATTGGATGTGAAACATACAGAACACAGTGTGGCGGTAAACGGCAATTGCCCGAACCATCAGCACAGTTCTTCCAGTACCAAATCAATTTCACCTGACGCATGAACTTCTCATACCATCAGCTGTCTTGGCAGCTATTTAGGACACATTGTTTGATCATTTGCTGTCCAATGTCCATGCAGCCAAGTATGATAGAAACAAGCAGCTTGAGCACCCACAAAAACATAACATGTAGCTCCTACTAAGGGAACTCAAAACTCCACAGCCAAACACAATTTTAGCCACAAAGCCATTTTCCACTGCCATGGAAACCAAGTGCTCTGCCAGCACATATGTGGAATACTGAACGTGACACCAAGGAAATGTAGGTTCTCTGATGAATGACAACTGCCCAAAGGAGCAGCACCGTCCTTCCAGTGTCAAAACAACTCCACCTGGCTCATCAAGTTCACATATCATCAGCTGTCCTGGCAGCTATCTAGGAAACCCTGTTTGGTCATTTGCGGTCCAAATTCCAATAGAGCCCAGTGTGATTTAAACAAGCAGGATGATCACACACACAAGTAACATGGAGCACCTCAATCAAGGCTCTCAAAACTGCACAGCCAAAGACAAGTTCAGCTAGTAAGCCATTTACCGCTGCCATGGAAACGAAGTGTTTTGGCAGCACATATGTGGAACAGTGGATGTGACACATAGAGAACATAGTGTGGTAGTGTATGAGAACTGCCCGAAGCAGCAGCAGAGCTCTTGCAGTGCCAAAACAACTCCACCTGGCTCATGAACTTCACATACCATCAGCTGCCCTGGCAGCTATCTAGGAAGCCCTGTTTTGTCATTTGCGCTCTAATGCCCTTTGAGCCCAGTGTGATGGAATCAAGCAGCTTGAGCACCGAAAAAAAAACTAACATGGAGCTGCTCAGTCAAGGCGCTCAAAACTCCATCCCCAAGGACAAGTTCATCGCCCAAACCAATTCCCGTTGCCATGGAAATCAAGTGCTCTGGCAACATATATATGTCTCTAAGTGGATATGACACCAAGGGAAAGTCGTGTGGTGGTGAATAACCACTGCCTGAAGCAGCAGCACAGCTCTCCCAGAGCCAAAACAACTACACCAGGCTCATGAACTTCACATACCATCAGCTGTCCTGGCAGCTATCTAGGATACGCTGTTTGGTCACTTGGGTTTTAAATGCGCAAGGAGGCCAGTGTGATTTATACAAGCAGGATGAACACACACAGACAACTAAAATGGAGCTCCTCACTCAAGGTGCTCAAAACTCCACAGTCAAAGAAAAGTTCATCGCCCTAGCCATTTGCCGTTGCCATGGAAACCAAGTGCTCTGGCAGCACATATGTCTGTAAGTGCTTATAACACCTGGGAAAGATAGTGTGGTGGTGATTTGGCCACTGCTCGAAGCAGCAGCACAGCTCTTCCAGTGCCAAAACAACTCCACCTGGCTCATGAACTTCACATACCATCAGCTGTCCTGGCAGCTATCTAGGAAACACTGTTTGGTCACTTGCGGTCCAATGCCCATTGAGCCAAGAGGGATGGAATCAAGCAGGTTGAGCACCGAAACACAACTAACATGGAGCTCCTCACTCAAGGCCCTCAAATGTCCATCACCAAAGAGAAGTTCATCTCCCAAGCCATATCCCGATGTCATGGAATCCAAGTGCTCTGGCAGCACATATGTATGTAAGTGGATATGACACCTAAGCAAGGTAGTGTGGTGGTGAATGATCACTGCCCGAAGCAGCAGCACAGCTCTTCCAGTGCCAAAAAAACTCCACCTGGCTCATGAACTTCACATAGCATCTGCTGTCCTGGCAGCTATCTAGGAAACCCTGTTTGGCCTGTTGCAGTCCAAATGGCCATTTAGCCCAGTGTGATTTAAACGAGCAGGACAATCACACACACACAATTAACATGGAGCTTCTCACTCAAGGCGCTCAAAACTCCACAGCGAAAGACAAGTTCAGTGCACAAGAAATTTCCCGTTGCCATGGAAACCAAGTGCTCTGGCAGCACATATATCTGAAAGTGGATATGACACCTAAGGAAGTTAGTGTGGTGGTCACTTCCGCTCCAAAGCCCATTGAGCCCAGGGGGATGGAATCAAGCATGTTGAGCACCCACACACAACCAAAGTGGAGTTTCTCACTCAAGGCGATCAAAACTCTACAGCCAAAGACATGTTCAGCGCCCAAGCCATTTCCCGTTGCCATGGAAACCAAGTGCTCTGGCAGCACATACGTGTGAAAGTGGCTGTGACACATAGAGAACACAGTGCGGTGATGAAATTCAAGTGTCCGAAGCAGCACAGCTCTTCCAGTGCCAAAACAACTCCACCTGGCTCATCAACTTCACATAAAATCATCTATCCTGCCAGCTGTCTAGGAAACCCTGTTTTGTCACTTCTGGTCCAAGGCTCTTTGAGACCAGAGGGATGAAACCAAGCATGTTGAGAACCCACACACAACTAACATGTAGCTCCTCACTCAAGGCGCTCAAAACTCCACAGCCAAAGACACGTTCAGTGCATAAGCCATTTCTCATTGCCATTGAAACCAAGTGCTGTGGAAGCACATATGTGAAACAGTGGATGTGACACATAGAGAACCCATTGTGGTGTGAATGGCAACTGCCTGAAGCAGCAGCACAACTCTTGAAGTGCCAGAACAACTCCACCTGGATCATCAACTTCACATACCATCAGCTGTTCTGACAGCTATTTAGGAAACCCTGTTTGGTCACTTAGGCTCCAATGCCCATTGAGACCAGTGGGATGGAATCAAGCATGTTGAGCACCCAAACACAACTAACATGGAGCTGCCCACTCAAGGCGCTCAAAATTCCACAGCAAAGGACAAGTTCAGCGCCCAAGCCATTTTCCATTGCCATGGAAACCAAGTGCTCTGGCAGCACATATGTCTAAAAGTACATATGACACCAAAGGAAGGTTTTTGTTAGTTAATGTCAACTGCCCGAAGCAGCAACACAGCTCTTCCAGTGCCAAAACAAATCCACCTGGCTCATGAACTTCACATATCATCAGCTGTCCTGGCAGCTATCTAGGAAAACCTGTTTGGTCACCTCCCATCCAATGCCATTTGGTTCCAGTGTGATGGAATCAAGCAGCTTGAGCACCCAGACACAACTAACATGGAGCTCCTCACTCAAGGTGCTCAAAACTCCACAGTCCAAGACAAGTTCAGCGCCCAAACCATTTCCCGTTGCCACGGGAACCAAGTGCTCTGGCAGCGCATACGTGTGTAAGCGGATATGACACCTATGGAAGGAAGTGCGGTGGTGAATGGCCACTGCCCGAAGCAGCAGCACAGCTCTTCCAGTGCCAAAACAACTCCACCTGGCTCATCAACTTCACAGACCATCAGCTGTCCTGGCAGCTATGTAGGAATCCCTGTTTGGTCGCTTGCAGTCCAAATGCCCATGCAGCCCAGTGTGATTTAAACAAGCAGTATGATCACACACACAAACTAACATGGAGCTCCTTAGTCAAGGAGCTTAAAACTCCACAGCCAAGCACAAGTTCAGCGCCCAAGACATTTCCAATTGCCATGGAAACCAAGTGCTCTGGCAGCACATACGTGAAACAGTGGATGTGACACACAGAGAACATAGTAATGTGGTGAATGCAACTGCCCGAAGCAGCAGCACAGCTCTTCCAGTGCCGATAGAGATCAAGGGGATGGAATCAAGCATGTTGAGCACCCACACACAACTAACCTGGAGTTTCTCACTCAAGGTTATCAAAACTCCACAGCCAAAGACATGTTCAGCGCCCAAGCCATTTCCCGTTGCCATGGAAACCAAGTGCTCTGGCAGCACATACGTGTGTTACTGGATATGACAGCTATGGAAGGTAGTCTGGTGGTGAATTTCAACTGTCCAATGAAGCAGCACAGCTCTTCCAGTGCCAGAACAACTCCAACTGGCTGATCAACTTCACATACCGTCAGCTGTCCTGGCAGGTATTTAGGTAACCCTGTTTCGTCACTTCCGCTCCTATGCGCTTTAAGACCAGTGGGATGGAATAAAGCATGTTGAGCACACAAACACAACTAACATGTAGCTACTTACTGAAGGCGCTCAAAATTCCACAGCTAAAGACAAGTTCAGCGCCCAAGAAATTTGCCGTTGCCATGGAAACCAAGTGGTCTGGCAGCACATATGTGTGAAAGTCGCTGTGACACATAGAGAACACAGTGCGGTGGTGAAATTCAAGTGTCCGAAGCAGCAGCACAGCTCTTCCTGTGCCAAAACAACTCCACCTGGCTCATGAACTTCACATACCATCAGCTGTCCTGACAGCTATCTAGGAAACCCTGTTTGGTCACTTCCAGTCAAATGCCCATTGGGCTCAGTGTGATGGATTCAAGCAGCTTGAGCACCCACACATAACTAACATGGAGTTCCTCACTCAAGGTGACCAAATCTCCACAGCCAAAGACAAGTTCATCGCCCAAGCCATTTCCCGTTGCCATGAAAACCAAGTGCTGTGGCAGCACATATTTCTGAAAGTGGATATGACACCAAGGGAAGGTACTTGGTGGTCAATGGCCACTGCCCGAAGCAGCAGCACAGCTCTTCCAGTGACGAAACAACTCCACCTGGCTCATCGACTTCACATATCATCAGCTTTCCTGGGAGCTATCTAGGAAACCCTGTTTGAATATTTGCGGTCCATGGCCCATTATTCCAAGTGTGATAGAAAAAAGCAGTTTGAGCACCCACACACACAACTAACAGGGAGCTCCTCCCTGAAGGTTCTCAAAACTCCACAGCAAAAGACAAGTTCAGCGTCCAAGCCATTTCCTGTTACCATGGAAACCAAGTGCTCTGGCAGCACATACGTGTGTAAGGGGATATGACACCAATGGAAGGAAGTGTGGTGGTGAATTTCAACTGTCCGAAGCAGCAGCAGCGCTTTTCCAGTGCCAAAACAACTCCACCTGGCTCATGAACCTCACACACCATCAGCTGTCCTGGCAGCTATCTAGGAAACCCTGTTTGGTCACTTCCGCTCCAAATGCCCATTGCGACCAGTTGGATTGAACAAAGCATGTTGAGCACCCTCACACAACTAACATGGAGCTCCTCACTCAAGGCGCTCAAATTCCACAGCCAAAGACAAGTTCAGCTGCCAAGACATTTCCTGTTGCCAAGGAAACCAAGAGCTCTGAAAGCACATATGTCTGAAAGTGGATATGAAACCAAGGGAAGGTAGTTTGGTGGTGAATGGCCACTGCCCGAAGCAGTAGCACAGCACTTCCAGTGCCAAAACAACTCCACGTGGTTCATGAACTTCACATACCATCAGCTGTCCTGGCAGCTATCTAGGTAACCCTGTTTGATAACTTAGGCTCCAATGCCCATTGAGACCAGTGTGATGGAATCAAGCATGTTGTGCACCCAAACACAACTAACATGGAGCTGCCCACTGAAGGCGCTCAAAACTCCACAGCAAAAGATAAGTTCGGCGCCAAGCCATTTCCCATTGCCATATAAACTAAGTGCTCTGGCAGCAAATATGTGTGAAAATGGATATGTCACCTAAGGAAGGTAGTGTGGTGGTGAATCGCCATGGCCCGAAGCAGCAACACAGCTCTTCCAGTGCCAAAACAACTCCACCTGGCTCATGAACTTCACATATCATCAGCTGTCCTGGCAGCTATCTAGGATCCCTGTTTGACCACTTTCTCTCCAATGCCCTTTGAGCCAGGTGGGATGAAATCGAGCAGCTTGAGCATCCACAAAAAACTAACATGTAGCTCCTCATTTAGGGCACTCAAAAATCTACAGCCAAACACAAGTTCAACGCCCAAAGCCATTTCCCTTTGCCATGGAAACCAAGTGCTCTGGCAGCACATATGTCTGAACCTGGATATGACACCTAAGGAAGGTAGTGTGGTGGTGAGTGGCAAATGCTCAAAGCAGCAACACAGCTCTTCCAGTGCCAAAACAACTCCACGTTGGTTATGAACTTCGCATACCATCAGGGGTCCTAGCAGCTGTCTAGGAAACCCTGTTTGGTCACTCTCGTTCAAATGCCCTTTAAGACCAGTGGGATGAAATCAAGCATGTTGAGAACCCTCACACAACTAACACCTAGCTACTCACTCAAGGCGCTCAAAATTCCACAGCCAAAGACAAGTCAGCGCCCAAGCCATTTCCCGCTGGCTTGGAAACCAAGTGCTCTTACAGCACATATGTGGAACAGTGGATGTGACACATACAGAACACAATTTGGTGGTGAATGGCCACTGCCCGAAGCAGCAGCACAGTTGTTCCTGTGCCAAAACAACTCCACCTGGCTCATGAACTTCACATAAAATCAGCTGTCCTGGCAGCTATCTAGGAAACACTGTTTGATCACTAGCCGTCCAATGCCCAATGAGCCCAGTGGGATGGATCAACCAGGTTGAGCCACCACACAAAACTAACATGTAGCTCCTCACTCAAGGTTCTCAAAACTCCATCACCGAAGAAAAGTTCAGCGCCCAAGCCATTTCGCTTGCCATGGAACAAAGTGCTTTGGAAGCACATATGTGTGTAAGTGGAAATGACACCTAAGGAAGGTAGTGTGGTGGTGAAATTCAAGTGTCCCAAGCAGCAGCACAGCTCTTCCAGTGCCAAAACAACTCCACCTGGCTCATGAACTTCACATACCATCAGCTGTCCTGGCAGCTATCTAGGAAACCCTGTTTGGTCACTTTCGCTCAAATACCCTTTAAGACCAGTGGGATGCAATCAAGCATGTTGAGCACCCACACACAACTAACATCCAGCTCTGCACTCAAGGCGCTCAAAATTCCACAGCAAATGACAAGTCAGCACCCAAGCCATTTCCCGTTGCCATGGAAACCAATTTCTCTGATAGCACATATGTGGAACAGTGGATGTGATACATACAGAACACAATTTGCTGGTGAATGGCAACTGCCCGAAGCAGCAGCAAGCTCTTCCAGTGCCAAAACAACTCCACCTGGCTCATGAACTTCACATACCATCAGGTGTCGTATCAGTTATCTAGGAAACCCTGTTTGGTCACTAGCCATCCAATGCCCAATGAGCCCAGTGGGATGGATCAACCAGGTTGGGCACCCACACAAAACTAACATGCAGCTCCTTACTCAAGGCGCTCAAAACTCCATCACCGAAGACAAGTTAAGCGGCCAAGTCATTTCCCTTTCCATGGAAACCAAGTAATCTGGCAGCACGTATGTGTGAAAGTTTATATGACACCTAAGGAAGGTAGTGTGGTGGTGAATTTCAACTGTCCGAAGCAGCAGCACAGTTCTTCCAGTGCCAAAACAGCTCCACCTGGCTCATCAACTTCACATACCATCAGCTGTCCTGGCAGCTATCTAGGAAACCCTGTTTGCTCATTTTCGGTCAAATGCCCATTGGGCTCAGTGTGATGGAATCAAGCAGCTTGAGCACTGAAACAAAACTAACATGGAGCTGCCTGTTAAATCCGAATGGGCAGGGGCCAGGGTTCCCTCACCCCTGGACGAACAGAATCCTCCGGCAGACATGAGACAGGAGACCAAGAGATGCAATCACGCATGAGGCAAGGTTTATTTCACACAGGCTCGTGGACGCTCCCGCGCGTTTTAGCAGGGAGTCCCGCCGAGCTGCACTAGCTGGGACTTTTTATAGGATATGGGAAGCAGGAAGCGGGGTTACAGAAGCAGATGCATAGTTACAGGGATCTCATTGGCACCTTTAAGTTACACAAGGCTATGATTGGTACAGGAGCTGTCCTTGCTCAAAGTCGTCTTCAAGAATGACTCAATGTCTGAGAAATGGAAACTTATCTTTCTTTTGTAAAAATGGAAACTTGGGAAACTGAAGCTTACTGTTCCTAGCTCTTGGAAAGCACCCAACGGCTCCTAGCTCTCTATCTTGCAAGGTCTTCTGCCGCTCCTTATCTCACAAGGTCTTCTGCCTGCAGGCATCCTATTGACACTTTTTCTGCTGGAGCTAAATTTGGGCTCTACATTCCCCCCTTTTCTTTTGGGCATGAGGCAAATCATTGACTCAAGTTCCTTCTTGTTCTGGCCTGAGGGCTTGATACTGGTTTGTTAGTATAGAAGTCTGGATCACTGACAATCTTTCTCTTATGAACCGTACTAGTCTATTGATAATATATGGCCCAATGGTTAGGAGCAAAAACAAAATGATGAGTGGTCTCAGTAGTGAAGAGATTAAGGTAGTCAGCCAGGGTGAGCGGTTAAACACTCCTTCAAACCAGTCCTGTTTGGCCTAAAATTCTCTCTGTCTCTGGTCTAGTCTTTCTCTCAGTTTATCTAATGTCTCAGTAACTATGCCTGTCTGATCCGTATAAAAACAACACTTTTCTTTTAGGGCTGCACACAACCCTCCTTCTTTTAGAAAAAGCAGGTCTAATCCTCGTCTATTTGGTAACACCACTTCAGATAAGGAAGTTAGAGAGTCCTTGAGGACCCGTACTGACTTTTCTAGAGCCCTTAAATCTTCATCCATTGCCTCATGGAGGAACTGAAGCTGGTCTGTACGGTGCAGGGCTGTTGCCCCGGTTCCTATGCCGGCTGCGACTCCTCCTGTTCCTAATAAAATGGCTAAGGTCAAGGAAACAGGCTCTCGTTTGATCCGGTTGGGATGCTCGTAGGCTGCAAGAATAGCATTGGAGGAATAGTAAGTCATCTTGGGCCACAATCGTACAAGCACACAAAAATCACTGGTAAGATTAAGAATCCTAGCTGAAACACAAGGAGTTAACCCGGTGTTACAAGCCCAATAGGTTCCTTCAGGTGGGGTCAAGTAGTAATCTCCAGGCCTTACCTGGAGAGAGACATTACAAAGACTCAGTCTCTTAGGTGCTTTACCAATACATAACCCTTTACCTGTGACCTCAGTCAGAGTCAGCTCATGATCCTACACAGAGCAGGCTGGGGGAGGCGAAGAGTGGGTGGAAGGCTCTAGACTCACAGCGATGCCTTCATAATACGGAGGACTCGGGCTTAAACACAGCCAACAGTCTTTAGCACGATTGGGATCTGAAGCATTCAAAGCTAAATATGCCCCCTTGATTAATTTCAACAGGCGATTTCCGGTGCCTCCGGGAATAGGGGGTGAAGTAACAGCTATGCTAGGAGTGGAAGTGGGCGGTGCTGGAGGAGGCTCATGTAATCTGGAAGCGGGCGGTGCTGGAGGAGGCTCATGTAATCTGGATCGGCCCCTCTGATCTGCCAAAATGAAGTTCGGTCCAATGGACTGTGGAAGCCCTTGATTTAGGTGTAGTTTGATCTTGAAGAGAAGCCCTTGATCCTCCCCTGATTTGTACAGACGTAGTCCCCAGGTTCTACCTGTCAGCCAAGGCAAATGGCTTTTTTTACCTTTGGCAGTGAAGGTGACATTTAATTGATTACAAGATGAGGGATTAAAGGTAGCCCTGGTCACTTGTATGTAGTCATTACTTGTCTTAGGTATCCAGTATCCTGTCCCCGTAGTCTCACAGCCCCATGTTTTACAATAGTAGGACTCTGTTCCCCCACAAGCAGGGCTTCTGCGGTCCTCTCAAGGACACACATAAAAAGGTTCGTCTCAAAGGGACCGCCTGAGCAAGGGGTTATAACAGCGGGCTAGGTTAGGGAGAAAGCCCGAAGGGCCCCGCCCTCTGAAATTGGAAGGGCAGAATGTCGAGGCTGAGGCAGGGTCTTTATCACTGGCACCCCAATTCTCTAGGCCGGCCACTAGCTGGCAAAGATCAGGGTATAGATTAGGCCACCAAGTTCCTATGGGATGTTGGTCTGACTGTACCTCCCATGCTACCTTACTGGTAGCAGAAATCACCTGCCAAGTTTGTAATTGTGGCAGGTGAGGGCTACTGCATACAAAAGCAACACAGAAAATTAGGCACGCGATAGTCTTATCTTTAAAGGGTTTTGAGTGCGCTGGACTTTCCATTGCGAAGGTGGAGTGTTGGCGTTTGGGGATTCGGGTCTGGTTGCCTTGATGTGAGAAGCGTCGATCCACGACGCAATCCCGTCTACCTTCAAAGCGGTGTGAGTGGTGAGAAGGACAGTGTAGGGTCCTTTCCAACGCGGTTCCAGCGTCCCGGACTGATGTCGGCGAACCCAGACAGTGTCTCCAATCTTATAGGGGTGTGGCACCGTAGGGGATGTCTGGGCGTCCTGATAGGCAGCGGCCAGGGGCCCCCAGATGTCCTGGTGCACCAGTTGTAGTGCCCTCAGATGTGCCTGGAGTGGCGTCGCCTGAGTTTGATTAGAAATGAAATCATTACAAAAATTTATAAGGGGAGTGGGTGCACCATATAAAATCTCAAATGGGGTTAGGCCAAGCGGGCCAGGGGTGTTCCTGGCCTGGTAGAGTGCCAATGGCAGGGACTGTACCCAGTCTTTAATGCCGGTTTCAAGCATTAATTTGGTCAGAGCCTCCTTGATTGTTCTATTCATTCTTTCTACCTGTCCTGAGCTCTGGGGTCGATATGCACAATGAAGTTTCCAATTGATCCCCAGTGTCTTGGCCACTCACTGACTTACCTGGGAGACGAAGGCAGGCCCGTTGTCCGTCCCTATTACCTGTGGCATTCCATATCGTGGAAAGATTTCTTCTAGTAGTTTCTTAACCACCACATTGGCCGTCTCGTTCTTGGTGGGAAAGGCTTCTGCCCATCCTGAGAAGGTGTCTACAAAGACTAGAAGGTATTTGTAACCATACATCCCTGGCTTAATTTCAGTAAAGTCTATTTCCCAATGTTCTCCTGGTCTACACCCTCTTAGTCTAGCTCCCAATGCCGGTTTTTCCCTGCTGGGGTTGACAAGGGTGCAGGCATTACAGTTATCAACAGTCTTCTGCAAGAGTGCCGTTTTACATGGGATGTAGGTGGCTACCTCTTCTCATTGTAAAACTGACTTCATCTTCTTGACACCTAAATGAGTGAGTCTGTGAATTTGGTCAATCAACTGCTTGGCCACTGCGAGGGGCATCACACGTCTACCTTGATGAACCCAGACCTCTTCCTCTGGGTCGAAACTGGCCTGTAGTCCCTGGACTATATCCAGGTCCTGCTCCGAATATTCCCATTTGGGTTGGGCCTCTGGAGTCTCAGAGCAGGGATCTCTGGTGACTAGGACTTGAAGCCCTGTTGCTGCCTCTCGAGCCGTAGAGTCTGCTAAACGGTTTCCTTTCGCCACCAGGCTATCTCCTTTTTGATGTCCTGGACAGTGTATGATACTTAAGGCCTTTGGAAGAAACAAAGCTTTTAGCAGTTCAATAATTTCTTGTCTATTTTTAACAGTTTTTCCCTCAGACGTTAACAGCCCTCTCCTCCGGTATATTTCTCCATGAATGTGGGCAGTAGCAAAGGCGTATCTACTGTCTGTGTATACATTAAGTCTCTTACCTTCCGCCAATTGAAGGGCTTTCGTCAAGGCAATTAGCTCCGCTCGTTGGGCTGACGTCCCTTGCGGTAGGGTGCCAGCCCAAATCACCTGAGAATCGGTAGTCACCGCTGCTCCGGCCCTCCGTTCTCCATTGGCGATGAAGCTACTCCCATCCGTGAACCAGGTGAAATCTGCTCCCGACAGAGGCTGGTCCAGCAGGTCTGGTCGGGTGCCGTGAACTTCGGCCAGGACTTGCTGACAATCATGAGGATCGCTGGTGGCCTCATGGGGTGTTGGCAATAGGGTGGCAGGGTTGAGGGTAGTGACTGGCCCAAACCGAATTCTATCAGTATCCAACAGCATTGACTGGTAGTGAGTCAGTCTAGCATTGGATACCCATCTCTCCGGAGGCTGTCGAATGAGGGATTCAACAGCGTGGGGCGTCAACACAGTCAGGGGCTGCCCCAAGGTCAGTTTGGTGGCATCCTTAACAAGCACTGCCACTGAGGCCACCATCCTGAGACACGGGGGCCACCCAGCAGCCACTGGGTCCAGTTTCTTGGATAAGTAGGCAACAGGGCGCCTCCAAGGTCCAAGTCGTTGAGTAAGGACTCCCTAGGCATATCCCCCTCGCTCATCCAGGAAGAGTTCAAAGGGCTTAGTTAGATCAGGGAGTCCTAATGCCGGGGAAGAGAGCAATTCCTTTTTGATCCTGTCAAATGCCCCCTGCTGCTCTGGGGTCCATTCGAAGGGAGTCTCAGATTTTAGCAGTGGGTAAAGAGGGGGTCTCCAATTCAGTGAACCCCGGGATCCACAATCGGCAGAACCCGGCGGTGCCAATGAATTCTCGTAATTGGCGGCGGTTCTGAGGCACGGGGATGTTGCAAATAGTTTCTTTCCATGCCTCAGTTAGCCACCGTTGTCCTTCTTTTAGTTTGTAACCTAAGTAAGTCACTTCCTGTTGGCAAATCTGGGCCTTCTTGGCTGAGGCCCGATATCCCAAATGCCCCAATGTCTCTAAAAGAGTTCCTGTGCCCTCCTCGCATTCCTTTTCTGACGAGGCAGCTAAAAGTATGTCATCAACATACTGGAGAAGAATCAGATGGGGGTTTCTTACCCGATAGCCTGTGAGGTCTCGATGTAGCGCCTCGTTGAACAGAGTAGGGCTGTTCTTGAAGCCTTGAGGCAAATGAGTCCAAGTCAATTGTCCTGAGATACCCATTTCCGGGTCCTGCCATTCGAACGCGAACAAGGGCTGACCTTGGGGGCTCAGTCTTAAACAAAAGAAAGCGTCTTTCAAATCCAACACTGTATACCAAATATGAGTAGGTGGCAGGGTGCTGAGAAGATTATAAGGATTTGGCACTGTTGGGTGCATATCTTTGACCCTCTTATTAACCTCCCGTAGATCTTGCACAGGTCTAAAATCATTAGTACCAGGTTTCTTGACCGGCAGCAGAGGGGTGTTCCAAGGGGAACGGCAGGGAGTCAGAATCCCCTGATCTAGGAGTCTCTAGATGTGAGGTCGTATCCCTTCATGGGCCTCATGGGTCATTGGATATTGTCTCACTGCAAATGGCACCGCCGATGCCTTAACATTTATTATGAGGGGAGGTTGGTGCACGGCCATCCCCATTCTTTTAGTCTCTGCCCATGCCAATGGATATTTAGTCAGCCACATATTCTGAGAGTCGATAGCCATGGTCATTGAGTAGTCAGGTTTATCATACAATCGATATTCTTCTCCCAAGCTCAGAGTTAGGACCTGCAAGGGGGCTCCCTCTGGACCAGTAACTGTAGCCCCACCTTTTTCAAAATGGATTTGGGCTTTTAACTTTCCTAATAAGTCTCTTCCCAAGAGTGGGTATGGGCAATCGGGTACATGTAAAAACGAATGAGTAACTCTCCCTGATGCCAATTGTACTTTTCTCTCAGTGGTCCATCGGTATTGTTTTCCCCCAGTGGCCCCCTGCACCCATGCCGTTCGGTCACTTAGAGGCCCAGGTCTTTGATTGAGCACCGAGTGTTGAGCCCCTGTGTCTACTAAGAAGGTTACCGGCTGCCCCCCTACTTGCAAGGTTACCCTGGGCTCAGGGGGAGGCTCCTGGCCCCGACTTTCCTAGTCTTCATCCAAAGCCAGAACTCGAGAAGGCTGGTTCACTTCTTTCCGTTGTTCCTTTGCTCTCAGTCTGGGGCAATTTCTGACCCAATGCCCCCTCTCCTTGCAATAGGCACACTGGCCTCGATAGTCTCTAGGTCTGCCCGTCTCCGGGATCCTATCCATTCTCCCTGCGCTTGAATTCCTGTTTTCCACTACTGTGGCCAAGAGCCGGCTAAATTCCTTATCGCGCTTTTTATCTCTCTCTTCTGCTTCTTTTCGCAACCTCTCCTCACGCAACTCTGCCTCTTTCTTAAGTCTCTCTTCTTTTTCTTCAGCTGTTTCTCTCTTATTGAAAATCTATCCTTGCAAATTTTCTAATCACTGTAACTTATTCCGAATATCTGGCGCTGACTGCCAAATGAAGGCCATTGCCACATTTACTGCTTGCTCCTCGCTATCGGGATTAAATGATGTGTACATGCGATAGGCTTCTTTTAATCTCTCTAAGAAACCCGTCGGGGTCTCCTCTGGCCCTTGAATCACCTGCTTTACCTGTGCCAAATTGGTCGGGCGTCGCCCGGCACCTCTGAGGCCCGCTATGAGAATCCGGCGATAAAGACACAGGTGTCCCCTACCTTGGTCGGTGTGAAAATCCCAATCCGGACGCCTCAGAGGGAACGCCTCATCAATTTCATTGGGTAGCTGAGTGGGCCGGCCATCGTCCCCCGGAACATTTTTCCGGGCTTCCATGAACACCCGTTGCCTCTCCTCAGAGGTTAATAGGATCTGTAAAAGCTGCTGCCAATCATCCCACGTGGGCTGATGTGTCAACAGAATAGATTCAATCAACCCAGTCAGTGCAATGGGATCCTTGGAGAAAGGGGGTTTTTCTGTTTCCAATTATAAAGATCAGACACAGAAAAAGGCCAATACTGCCAGGGACCCTCGGCGCCTCCCATCTGGCGCAATGGAAGGGTCACTGACACTTCTCCTGGAACAGCTTCCCTCCTCCCTCTCAGCCTGCCTGCCACGGGGGAGCTGGGCGGTGATCTGGTGGTGGTGTCAGCCTCCACTGGGGCAGATGGCTCAGGTCGCTCTGGGGCCCCTGGCGGAGGCTGAGCTGCCGCCTGTGGGGTGACAGGCTGTGCAGGAGGGACCTGGTATGGAGGGGGTTCCTCATTCAGCAGATCAGCTAGTAAGGTGTCATCCTGAGGAAGGACCGCCTTAACGGAGCCTTTAACTACAGTGGGATATAAGGAGGAGACATTTCCCGATGGTCCGCTTACTCTCTCCTTTCCTGTTGGGAGAAATGGAGACACCCAGGGAGGGGGATTAGTGGCAAGGTTCTCCCACACAGTTACATAAGGGATCTGATCCGGATGGCCTTGGGGACCCTTGTCATAGATCCGGTCCTTGACCTGTAAAATAATGGGTAGATGAAAAGTTCCCTCTCGTGGCCATCCGACATCGAATGACGGACATTCAGCCGCACAAAGGGTCCTCCATTTCTTCTTTTTCACATCCACGGAGAGGATATGACCCTGGTCACGGACCTCACTCCAGTGATCTAGGGAAAGACTCAGGGGAGTTGTGACCTTTTGGCCCATCTTAACACATCCACACTACTTACTTATCAAACTTTACACACTACAGGCAATATACACAGGCCTTTCTCACACACACACTCACACGCAGCATGCTTACTAACTCACACAGCGCCGGCGCCTCCACAGAACACACGGGGAGTTCAACCCCCGCACAAGAAATGCACCAAAAACAACAACACCAAAAAGGAAGAAAGATGTGGCCACCACACGAAGCCCGGAGGCTTCCAAATGAAGCCCGAAGGCTTCCAATCCCACGGGGCGTCCCCTGGGGCGGAGAGAGAGAAGTCCGAAGAGTCCATCGACTCCTTCTCTAGTCTCCCAAACGCCTCATCAGAGGCCAAACGGATCTGTCAGGAAAAGAGCAAAGACCAAGTCTCACAATATCACAAAGAGATCACCAAAGACCAAATCTCACAATATCACAAAGACATCTCCAGAAACCAAGTCTCACAATATCACAAAGAGATACAACAATAAGAGACAACAGAAAGCCATTGACTGCAGTCACAGCATTACCTCCTGTTGGCCAGCTGTCCGTGGGTGCGGCAGAGGGTCCCCAAATCACGCTGGGACCTCCAAATGTTAAACCCGAATGGGCAGGGCCCAGGGGCCCCTCAACCCCGGACGAACGGAATCCGCCGGCAGACATGAGACAGGAGACCAAGAGATGCAATCACACATGAGGCAAGGTTTATTTCACACGGGCTCGTGGACGTTCCCGCGCGTTTTAGCAGGGAGTAGCACCGAGCCGCACAAGCTGGGACTTTTTATAGGATATGGGAAGCAGGAAGCGGGGTTACAGAAGCAGATGCATAGTTACAGGGATCTCATTGGCACCTTTAAGTTACACAAGGCTATGATTGGTACAGGAGCTGTCCTTGCTCAAAGTCGTCTTCAAGAATGACTCAATGTCTGAGAAATGGAAACTTATCTTTCTTTTGTAAAAATGGAAACTTGGGAAACTGAAGCTTACTGTTCCTAGCTCTTGGAAAGCACCCAACGGCTCCTAGCTCTCATTCTTGCAAGGTCTTCTGCCGCTCCTTATCTCACAAGGTCTTCTGCCTGCAGGCATCCTATTGACACTTTTTCTGCTGGAGATAAATTTGGGCTCCACACTGCCCACTCAAGGCGCTCAAAACTACACAGCAAAAGATAAGTTCATGGCCCAAACCATTTCCCGTTGCCATGGAAACCAAGTGCTTTGGCAGCACTTATGTGTGAAAGTGGAAATGACACCTAAGGAAGGTAGCGTGGGGGTGAATGGCCACTGCCTGAAGCAGCAGCACAGCTCTTCCAGTGCCAAAACAACTCCACCTGGCTCATGAACTTCACATACCATCAGCTGTCCTGGCAGCTTTCTAGGAAACCCTGTTTGGTCACTTGGGATCAAATGGCCATGGATCCCAGTGTGATGGAAAAAAGCAGCTTGAGCACCCACACACAACTAACATGTAGCTGCTCACTCAAGGCGCTCAAAACTCCACAGCCAAAGGCAAGTTCAGCACCCAAGCCATTTCCCTTTGCCATGCACACCAAGTACTCTGGCAGCACATATGTGGAACAGTGGATGTGACACATAGAGAACACAGTGTGGGGTGAATGGCCACTGCCCAAAGAAGCAAAACAGCTCTTCCAGTGCCAAAAAAAACTCCTCCCGGCTCATGAACATCACATACCATCAGCTGTGCTTGCAGCTATCTAGGAAGGACTGTTTGATTACTTGCTTTTCAATGAGCATTGAGCCAAATATGATAGAAACAAGCACCTTGAGCACCCACAAAAAACTAACATGGAGCTCCTCACTAAGGGCACTCATAATTACACAGAATTGACAAATTCAGCGCCCAAAGCCATTTCCCGTTGCCATGGAAACGAAGTGCTCTGGCAGCACATATGTGGAACAGTGGGTGCAACACATAGAGAAGACAGTTTGGTAGTGAATGGCCACGGACCGAAGCAGCAGCACAGCTCTTCCAGTGCCAAAACAACTCCACCTGGCGCATGAATTTCACATACCGTCAGCTGTCCTGGCAGGTATCTAGGAGACCCTCTTTGGTCACTTCCTGTCTAATGCCCATTGAGCCCAGTGGGATGGCATCAAGCATGTTGAGCATCGAAACACAACTAACCTGCATCTCCTCACTAAAGGCGCTCAAAACTCCATCACCAAAGACAAGTTCAGCGCCAAAGCCATTTCCCCTTGCCATGGAAACCAAGTGCTCTGGTAGCACATATGTGTGAAAGTGGATATGTCACATAAGGAATGTAGTGTGGTGGTGAAGGGCAACCGCCCGAATCAGCAGCACAGCTCTTCCTGTGTCAAAACAACTTCACCTGGCTCATGAACTTCACATACCATCATCTGTCCTGGTAGCTATCTAGGAAACCCTGTTTGGTCACTTGTGGTCAAATGCCCTTTGGGCCCAGTGTGATGGAAGCAACCAGCGTGAGAACCCACACAAAATTAAGATGGAGCTCCTCACTCAAGGATCTCAAAACTCACAGCCAAAGACAAGTTAAGTGCCAAAACCATTTCCCGTTGCCATTGAAACCAAATGCTCTGGCAGCACATATGTGTGTAAGTGGATATGACACCTAAGGAAGGTAGTGTGGTGGTGAATGGCCATTGTCTGAAGCAGAAGCACAGCTCTTCCAGTGATAAAACAACTCCACCTGGCTCATGAACTTCACATACCATCACCTGTCCTGGCAGCTATCTAGGAAACGCTGTTTGGTCACTTGCGCTCCAATGCCTTTTGGGCCCATTGTGATGGAATCAGCAGCTTGAGCATCCAAAAAAAACTAACACGGAGTTCCTCACTCAAGGCGCTCAACACTCGAACACCAAAGACTAGTTCAGCGCCCAAGCCATTTCCCGTTGCCATGGAAACCAAGTACTCTGGCAGCACATATTTCTGTAAGTCCATATGACACCTATGGAAGGTAGTGTGGTGGTGAATGGCCACTGACCGAAGCAGCAGCACAGCTCTTCCAGTGCCAAAACAACACCACCTGGCTCATGAACTTTACATACCATCAGCTGTCCTGTCAGCTATCTAGGAAACCCTGTTTGGTCACTTCCTGTCAAATGCTGCTTGAACTCCGTGTGATGGAATGAAGCATGTTGAGCACCCACACAAAACTAACATGGAGCTGCTGATTCAAGGCGCTCAAAAATCTATCACCAAAGACAAGTTAAGTGCCCAAACTATTTCCCGTTGCACGGAGACCAAGTGCTCTGGCAGCACATAAGTCTGAAACTGGATATGACAACTTAGGAAGATAGTTTGGTGGAGAATTTCAACTGTCCGAAGCAGCAACACAGCTCTTCCACTGCCAAAACAACTCCACCTGGATCATGAACTTCACATACCATCATCTGATCTGGCAGATATCTAGGAAACCCTGTTTGGTCACTTGCCGTCCAATTCCGATTGAGCCCAATGTGATGGAATCAAGTATGTTGAGCACTCACACACAACTAACATGGAGCTCATCACTCAAGGCGCTCATAACTGCACAGCCAAAGACAAGTTCAGCTCCGAATCCATTTTCCGTTGCCAAGGAAACCACGTGCTCTTTCAGCACATAGGTCTCTGTGATATGACACCAAGGGAATGTAGTGTGGTGGTGAATGGCTACTGCCCGAAGCAGCAGCATAGCTCTTCCAGTGCCAAAACAACTCCACCTGGCTCATGAACTTCACATACCATCAGCTGTCCTGTCAGTTATCTAGGAAACACTGTTTGGTCACTTGCGCTCCAATGCGTTTTAAGACCAGTGGGATGGAATCAAGCATGTTGAGCACCCAAACAAAACTAACATGTAACTCCTCACTCAAGGCGCTCAAAATTACAAAGCAAAAGATAAGTTCAGAGACCAAACCATTTCCCGTTGCTGTGGAAACCAAGTGCTCTGGCAGCATATATGACTTTAAGTAGCTATGTCCCCTGAAGGATGGTAGTGTGTTGGTGAATGGCCACTGCCTGAAGCAGCAACTCAACTCTTCTAGTGCCAAAAAAACTCCACCTGGCTCATCAACTTCACATACCCTCAGCTTCCTGGCAATACGTGGTTGAAGTGGGTGATTGACTTGTTCTGTCCTCTGTCTTCTCATGGTTAGGGTTCTGAGTGCAGCAGTTTCAATGGGGTTAGGATGATGGCCAGGGTTGGAGATCAACCTGTCTGGCTTTGGGTGTGCTCTAGGTTGTAATTAGCATTCGTGTTAGTCTTTGAAATAGGGGTTGGGTAAGTGATGTATATCTTACTTTCCAATAAAACATCGTAATTTTTTATATATATATATATATATATATTTATTATTTAACTTCAGTAATTACATTGTATTATGTGACACAATTACATAGATACATGGGTTCTCCCCACCCCTCCCCAAACCCTTCCACCATGGTGGATTCCTCCACCTTGTTGCATAACCACAGCTCAAGTTCAGTTGAGATTCCCCCATTGCAAGCGTATACCAAACATAGAGTCCAGCATCTTATTGTCCAGTCAAGTCCAACGGCTTCTTAGGTATACCCTCTCTGGTCTGAAGACAGAGCCAGCAGAGCATCATCCCAGTCAATTGAAATCTCCAACATACCATCAGCACAAATTTACATCATTATGGAATTAATTGACATAGTAATGAGTAACCAATATGGTAAAAGTAAATGCGAGTTCTTAACCACCTTCTGTGACCACCTCATTGACATTTCAATTTTAGTTTATACACAACATATAACATACATAACATAACATGTTATACATAACATCATATCATCTTAAATTAAGGCAAACATGTGGTATTTAACCTTTTGGGATTGGCTCATTTCCCTTAGCATTATGGTTTCCAGTTTGGCCCATTTGGCCACAAAGAACTGCATTTTGTTTTTTTTAATAGCTGAGTAGTATTCCATGGAGTAGATGAACCATAGCTTTCTTATCCAATCCTCTGTTGATGGGCATTTTGGTTGCTTCCATGTTTTTGCAATTACTGATTGTGCTGCTATGAGCATAGGAGTGCATGTTGGTTTCTCATAAAACAAGTGTTCTGGATATATTCCTAGGAGTGCTATTGCTGGATCATACGGTATGTTGAATTTGAGTTGTTTGAATATTCTCCATACTGATTTCCATAGAGGCTGTACCAGCCTGCAGCCCCACCAGCAGTGGAGTAGGGTTCCCTTTTCCCCGCAACCTCGCCAACAAGTGTTGTTGGTGCTTTTATTCATGTGGGCCAGTCTTACTGGTGTTAGGTGGTACCTCATTGATGTTTTAATTTGGATTTCCCTTATTGCCAGGGAACTTGAGCATTTTTTCCTATGTTTATTTGCCATTTGGGTTTGTTCCTTTGTGAAGTGTTTGCCCATTTCCCATGCCCATTTCTTGAGTGGCTTGTTTGTTTTGACATTTTGGTTGTTTTGTAGCTCTTTGTATATTCTGGAGATCAGCCCTCTATCACCTATGTCGTGTGCGAAGATCTTCTCCCATTCTGTGGGTTGCCTTTTTACTTTGTTGATTGTTTCTCTAGCTGTACAGAAGCTTCTTAGTTTGATGAGGTCCCAATTGTTTATTTTGGTCTCGATTTCTACTGCATTTGGAGTCTTTTTTAGGAAGTGAGGGCCTACCCCTAAGTGTTCCAGTGTGTTTCCAACATTTTCTTCCAAAAGTTTGAAGGTTTCTGGATGTAGGCTTAGATCTGTTATCCATTTAGATCTGATCTTAGTGTATGGTGAGAGATGTGGATCTATTTTTTTGTTTCTGCAGGCTATCAACCAGTTGTCCCAACAGCATTTATTGAACAGACCTTCCGATTTGCCTGGATTGTCGTTTGTCTTTTTGTCAAAGATTATTTGGCTGTATCTGTGTGGGTTTCCTTCTGGCGTTTCTATTCTGCTCCATTGATCTTCCTCTCTATCTTTGTGCCAGTACCACGCTGTTTTGATAACCACTGCCCTATAGTATGTCCAGAGGTCCGGAACTGTGATTCCCCCTGCTAACTTTCTGTTCTTCAGGATAGTTCTAGCTATCCGTGGTTTTTTGTGCTTCCAGATGAACCTTTGGATCATTGTTTCCAGTTCCATGAAGAATGTTTTGGGCAATTTGATTGGGATTGCATTGAATGTATATATTGCTTTTGGCAGTATAGACATTTTAATGATATTGATTTTACCTATCCAGGAGCATGGGATATTACTCCATCTTTTGAGGTCTTGTTTAATTTGTTTTTTAAGTGGTTTGTAGTTTTCTTCAAATAAGTCTCCTACATTTTTGGTTAGATTTATTCCCAGATATTTCATACTTTTCTCTGTTATTTTGAATGGTATCTTGCTGGTTAAGTCTTTTTCCATCTTTGGGCTGTTCGCATACACTATGGCTGTTGATTTTTGTTCATTAATTTTGTACCCTGCCACTCTACCAAACTCTCGTACAAGTTCTAGCAGTCTCTGTATTGAGTCTCTTGGCTCTTCTACATAAAGAATCATATCATCTGCATATAGTGAGAGTTTGACTTTTTCGTTTCCCATTTGGATTCCTCTGATTTCTTTTTCTTGTCTTATGGCCTCAGCGAGTACCTCTAGGACTATGTTGAATAGTAGTGGAGAAAGTGGACATCCCTGTCTTGTTCCAGATCTCAGTGGGAAGGGTTCCAGTTTTTCTCCATTCAGTATGATGCTGGCGTTGGGGTTTTCATATATTGGTTTGATTATGTTGTGGATTTTTCCATCTATGCCTACCTTGGTTAGGGTTTTTAGTAGGAAGTGGTGTTGAATTTTGTTGAAAGCTTTTTCTGCATCTATTGATACTATCATGTGATTCTTGTTTTTCAGTTTTTGGATGTGGTGTATCACATTTATGGATTTGCGAATGTTGAACCCTCCCTGCATTCCAGGGATGAATCCTACTTGATCTGGATGAACGATCTGTCTGATGTGTTTTTGAATTCTGTTGGCTAGGATTTTGTTGAGAATCTTAGCATCAATGTTCATCAAAGAGATAGGTCTGTAGTTTTCCTTCTCTGTTAGTTCTCTGTCTGGTTTTGGGATTAAGGTAATGTTGGCTTCATAGAATGAGTTTGGAAGAGTTGCCTCTTTTTCTATTGTTTTGAAGAGTTTGTAGAGGATTGGGGTCAGTTCTGTTCGGAATGTTTTGTAGAACTCTGGAGTGAAGCCGTCTGGGCCTGGGCTTTTCTTTGTTGGGAGGTCTTTAATCACTGATTCAATCTCTACTTCAGTTATGGGTTTGTTCAGGTCGTTTGTTGCCTCTGGGCTAAGTTTTAGCAGGTGGTAGAAGTCTAAGAACTTTTCCATTTCTTGGTGATCTTCTGATTTGTTGGAGTACAGTGCTTTGTAGTAATTTCTAATTATGGCCTTAATGGATGCGGTGTATGTTGTTATGTTGCCTTTTTCATCTTTGATGCTGTTAATTCTTGCCTTCTCTTGTTTTTTCCTTGTCAGTCGGGCCAGTGGGGTGTCTATCTTGTTTATCTTCTCAAAAAACCAGCTTTTTGATTCATTGATTTTGTGTATGGTTTTTTTTATTTCTATCTGGTTGATTTCCTCCCTTGTTTTGATGATTTCTTGTTTCCTATTGTGTGTGGGGCTCTTCTGCTGTTGTTTTTCCAATTCCTGGAGGTGTGTGTTTAGTTCCTGTATTTGGCGCCTCTCTTGGGCCTTGACATGAGCTCCAATTGCGATGAGTTTACCCCGTAGCACTGCTTTGGCAGTGTCCCACAAATTTTGGAATGTTGTGTCAGAGTTTTCATTGGTTTCCATAAATTTTTTGATCTCATCTTTAATTTCTTCTCTGATCCATTGTTCGTTTAATAGCATATTGTTCAGCCTCCAAGAGTTTCTGTATCTCCTGGGACATTTTGAATTGCTGATTTCCAGCTTCATTCCGTGGTGGTCTGAGAGGGTACATGGTATGATTCCTATCTTTTTGAAGTTATTTAGGTTTGCTTTGTGTCCTATCATGTGGTCGATCCTGGAGAAGGTGCCATGCACTGCTGAAAAAAATGTATAATCTGTGGCCTTAGGGTAAAAAATTCTATAAATGTCAACCAAGTCCAGTTGTTCTATTGTTTGTATGAGCTCTGTTGTTTCTTTGTTGAGTTTTTGTTTTGTTGATCTGTCTATAGTTGTTAGTGGGGTGTTAAGATCACCCACTATTATTGTGTGCATATCTATGTCTCCCCTTAAGTCCGTGAGTAATTGCTTCACGTAGCTAGGTGCGTTTGAATTTGGTGCATATATGTTCACAATGGTAATTACTTCCTGATGGATCAGTCCCTTCACCAATATATAATGTCCTTCCCTGTCCTTTTTGATGTGTGTCAGATTGAAGTCCACATCATCTGAAATTAAGACAGCTACCCCAGCCTTTTTTTCTCATCCATTGGCATGAAATATTTGTTTCCAACCTTTCACTTTCAGCTTTTTCGAATCTCTTCTGGTTAGATGTGTCTCTTGTAGGCAACAGATAGTTGGGTGCTGTTTGATAATCCATTCTGTTAATCTATGCCTTTTGATTGGTGAGTTCAGGCCATTTGTGTTAAGAGTTAAAATTGAGAGGTTGTGATTTTGCCCTGCCATACTTGTTTTTGTGGGTGTTGATATCTGTGTAATTGCCTTTCCTTGTGTGGACTTTAGTGGGAAGATCTTCCTGTTTGCCATCTTTGCTTATGATTCACCTCCTTTTTTTCTGGATTTAGTGCATTTCTAAGGAGATTTTGTAGAGCTGGTTTTGTGCTGGCATATTCTTCTAATTTCTCTTTGCTGTGGAAGTATTTGATTTCGTTCTCAAATACGAATGAGATCTTTGCTGGGTACAATATTCTTGGTTGACAGTTGTTCTGATTCAGGATTTGGAAGATCTTTGTCCATTCTCTTCTTGCTTGTAAAGTCTCTTCAGAGAAGTCAGCAGTGATCCTGATTGGTTTTCCCCGGTATGTGATCTTTTCTCTGTTTCGTACTTGTCTTAGGATTCTTTCTTTGTCTTCGTTGGAGTGGAACTTGAGCACCATATGTCTGGGTGAAGATCGCTTTGGGTCATATCTGCTGGGAGTCCTCTGACCATCCTGGATTTGGGCTGGGTTCATGTTCCAAGTGTTTTGAAAGTTTTCCTGTATAATTTCGTCGAGCACCATTTGCATTCCTGACTCTTTTTCCGCTCCTTCAGGAAGGCCAATAATCCTAATATTTGATTTTCTGAGGTTGTCTTTCATTTCTTGTATGGTCTTATTGGCTTTGTTCAGACTTGTCTCCAGCTGTTTCATGAACTGGGTATGTTCGTTTGTGTGTCTTCTGTTTCAGAGATCCTCTCTTCTGCTGCATTTGTTCTGTTGGTTAGGCTCTCAATTTTGGGCTCTAAGTCAAGGATTTTACTTTTCATTTGTTGTATTTCTGAGGCTATGTGGTTCTTGAATTCCTTGAAGTCCTCCCAATTCTTCTCATTGTCTCTGACATATTTTAACATTATTTTTTTGAATTCCTTGTCTGGTAGATCTTCTATGTCTTCATCTCGCATCTCCGAAATAGACATTGGCTTTCGATCCTGTATTGGTAGGGTGTTGGCACTCTCATCTGGATCATTACCTTTTCTGGTATTTCTTCCCATTGTGTTAGTGTTTCTTTTTTGAGAGACCTAGGCACCAGTGTGCTGAGGGGTCTCCAAGCACTATCCTGTAGAGATCGGAGTCTGCAGGCGTGGAGTAGCAGGGTGTGGGAATTTTCAAGGCACTTTTGGTGCGTCTCCAGAACACTGGACCTCAGGGCGCCACTTCCAGGGCCCAGTGGATTCAAAGCGCACTCTCAGCTTGTCCCCTACAGGTATGCTACCACAGGGCGTGGGGGAGTGAAGGCACTCTCTGTGCGCACCCCCTGTGCGCGGGATCACAGGGCTCGGAGCACTGGACTATAGGGCGTGGGTGTTCCAGGTGTTCTCTGGAAGCGCCTCCTGTGCAGGCCCGCCCACCCCAGCGCTTGCAGGGGACCGACCGCCTCAGCGCTAGCACGGGACTGCCTGCTCAGCCCAGAGGCGTGCTCGGGTTCCTGTGGGATAGCACCGCCCAGCTGAGTGCCAGACCGCAAAGGCACGGGCACGGGGGAATATCCAATGTGCCTTTTGCCTTTCTCCCAGACACAGTTTTGGCAATTTCAAGGCACTCGCCCTGTGTCTCTAGACGCAGGAGTCTGGGGGTGGGGGAGGGGCGGGGAGAGGAGCACCAATTGTGTTCAGGCTTTGTGCATGCCCCTGGGGGGCCAACTCCCGAAGCCTCCAACCCACCACTGTCCCCACCCAACTCTCTCAAACCTCAGGTTCTTGCAGTCTGCCTCTTCCTCTGGTCGGAATTCTCGCTGCAGGTGTGTCTCCCAGCGACTGCTGTGTCAGTTGCTGGTCTCCGCGGGTGCAGGCGGCTGGAACCTGGAGGCTGCGGCTGGGCCAGGTCCCGGCGGGGCCTGGCGACCAGGGTGGGCGGATGCCGGCGGGTCCCGGTGATTCAGGGTCGTGGTGACCAGGGTGAGAAGATGCCAGCGGGTCCCAATCACCGCTGGTCCTCACGGCCACTGCGTCTGCGGGTCGGTCTCCGGATCGGTCGGCGGCTTTCAGTGTCTGCACTCAGAGGTGACTCAGCAGGTCAGGAGCGGAAAGTCGTCTCCCCTGCTCTTTCTTTTGTTTTTTCCCTGGTTGCTCTTCCGAGTTGTGTGGATTTTTTTGGTTCCACACTGTCCAGGGAACTTCACGTTCTTCTCCCTGTAGTTCTATGCTGCTCCACTTACTCTTTTGTCGCGTTCTAGCCCTCTCTGTCTGTGAGCTCTCTCACAGTCTTCCTCCTATGTCGGCCATCTTGCGAGTCTCAACATCGTAATTCTTAAAAGCAAAAGAGTTATGGCTACCCTAGCTTGAAATTACGACTAGGGTCAACGTGAGGTTTAGGATTAGGCTTATAGCCTGCCTGCTGATTACATCTATGAAAAGTCAAGTGACTCAGTCAGCCTTACAGGCAGGGTTAGTCTCAACTCTTCCTGTAGAAGTAACCCTAATTCTAATCTTAGATCCTAGCGCTATTCTCATCGACCTCTGCTTTGACTTAACCCTGTCCCAAATACTAACCTTAATCCTTGTCCATCTCTACTCCTCGCCCTAACCTTAGTCCTACGCCAATCGTAATCCCAACATTTTTACAACAATCTAACTGAAATAGGAGCATTCAAGCTCAACCGAAAGCCAAGCAGAGTCATAGCCCCAAGTGTCAAAAAACAACACTGAAGATTCCCTTCATCCTGAACCAGCTGGCTTCCTGAAACAAATCTTCCCTGAGGCCAGCCCTTTCTGTAACTCTAAGCCAAGCCCTAGACTTTACCTGATCATACCCCTAGACCAAATCATGACCCGATTTCTACTACTACTACTAAGTGCATCCCTAGCTCAAACACAAATCAAACTCCTAAAGCTAACCCTAACTCCTTTTTTTTTTGTTGAATTCTATTGTTCACAATCTTTACGTAGTTGATTTGGGTCTAAAGGTTCAAGGGCTGCGGGACAGTGAGTAAGGCTATTATTTCCACATCCTCTTCTTTGACTATATCTGGGGGTAAATGGGGAGGGAGATAAAGGAAGAAGCCCCACCCAGTCTCCTCCCGGCCCCAGGACCCTGATGTGGGGCCTGCTGCAAGAGTCCTGCTCAAGTGGGTTTCTTGTTTGTTTCTTTGTTTCTCAAGTGGTTTTGATAGTCATGAATTGCTGCCAATCATGCAAGTGTAAGCACGATGAGTTCTCTGCAGCATACACTGATTGACACAGTCCATCTTAGAGTCTGCGTTTGCCCAGGTTTTCTCTGCCAATACGTGGCTGAAGTGGGTGATTGACTTGTTCTGTCCTCTGTCTTCTCATGGTTAGGGTTCTGAGTGCAGCAGTTTCAATGGGGAGATCCCCAAAGAGCTCCTCTGTGTCTGAGGTATTCCCAGTCCAGATTCTGTCTATACTAGCAAGTCCAGGGCCCGACACAGCCCATCAGCCCGATCAGCTGGTTGTGGCAGTTGCTGGGTTGGTTGTGTTTGCAGGCCTGTCTTCCACTGGAACCAATGGGTCTTGCAGTCCAGCCTGATTCTGCCCAGCACACGCTTGGGCATCACTTTGGCTTCACTCACGTCACTCCCTGTGGCTGTCCTGATGACAGGGAACATTCTGATTGGCTGCATCTCTAAGACCTCACAGGGCTGTGTGGCCCTACAAGCTGTCCAATCAGCAGCTGCCTGGTCATAGCAACCCGGAATCCTGTAGCCTCAGCATTCTAAAAAAGCCATGGTGACAGGCAGTCTCCTCTGTGGAGTAGAGAAAGATGGTGAGTGCTTCAAGCTCTGCTTTCTTTGTTCCTTCTTGCCACAGGCCCTAGCAGAGAAGACGTGCAGACTCCATGGAAGCCAGCAGAGCGTGAGTGTGTGGGGTTGGGTTTCCCTTGAATGTGAGTTTGCAAATCCGCTGACAATGTAGTGAAGCCTAGGACCTTTTCAACACCGGTAATATGAAAGCAATTTCATTTTCCGTCGATGAGAATCCTTGTGTCTCTTCAAGGAGCCAATCTAATCCTAGTTCTCCATTAGAGGTAGTGTGTGGAATAACCTATGTAATGTGGAAGAGCCAAGCCAAGCTGATTTCCATAGGCAGACCTTACATCCCATTTCCTGTCATGGCTCTCAGTGAAGTTCTCCTAGTGCAGTCCAGTGTCATTTAAGTGAGTCACCATAGTGTAAAAGAGATGACTTCCGGGAGATGGTTGGGATCAATACCATGGTTGGATACAGGGTTGGAATCAGGGTTAGAATGCTATCTAGGCTTATGGTTCAGTGATGTCAAAGCCTAGACTTCAGGTTAGGGCAAGGTGGAGTGTTAAGGTTCAATTGAGGTTTCTGATTTGGGTTACTAGTAGGAATAGAGCTAGGATTATGCTTAGGTGGAATTAAGGTGAGAGCTAGGTCTAATGCTAAAGGGCAAGTCTAGTAGTGAGGTTACTGTTAGGTTTTGAGATTTGAGTTATGGTTATCCCAATGGTTAGGGTTAGGGTTAGGGTTAGGATTAGGGTTAGGGTGAGGTTGAGGGTGAGGGCGAGGGTGAGGGTTCAACTGACAAATAAGATTAGGTCCAGACTTAGGTTTTGTATGTGGCATGAAGTGGGATTTGTGTGAGGATTAGTACGAGGTAAAGAATAGTGTTTGGATTAATGCTGGATAGAGAGTTTGGGTTCCATTTCTGGTTCAGGCTTGGTTTGAGTTAGTGCTTTGATTGAGGGTTATTGTCAGGACTTTGGAAAGGACTGTGTGGATTCAGAATACAGTTAGGGTTAATCTTGAGGTTGCGATGAAAGCTGTGGCTCCATTGAGGATGAAGAGGTTGTTTTGTGTGAATTTGAGTATCATGGTGAGGTTCTAGTCTATGTCCGAATGATTATGCTTAGAGCTAGAGTTCATGTTAGGGTGTGGGCTAATGCTAGTGTGAAAGTTGTTGTAGGATTAAGGTTAGGTCCAAATCTAGTGTTAGGTGCAAATCTTGTGGTGAAGTTTTAGGCTACAGTTGGGTTTAGGCTTAGTGTTCTAATGGGGGTGATGATTCCCATTAGCATTGCGATTTAGGTTTAGAAATGTTGCTGGGATTGGGTTCAGTGTTAGGGCTAGGCTTAGTATGACAGTGATGTCTCGATCTGTGTCAGGGTTGGAGTTGGTGTTTGGACTAGGGATTTGGTTGGGTTTAGGGCTAGGATCACTTTTAGGATTGGGGCTAGAGCTAGAGCTAGAGCTAGTATCAGCACGCAGGTTAGGATGATGGCCAGGGTTGGAGATCAACCTGTCTGGCTTTGGGTGTGCTCTAGGTTGTAATTAGCATTCGTGTTAGTCTTTGAAATAGGGGTTGGGTAAGTGATGTATATCTTACTTTCCAATAAAACATCGTAATTCTTAAAAGCAAAAGAGTTATGGCTACCCTAGCTTGAAATTACGACTAGGGTCAACGTGAGGTTTAGGATTAGGCTTATAGCCTGTCTGCTGATTACATCTATGAAAAGTCAAGCGACTCAGTCAGCCTTACAGGCAGGATTAGTCTCAACTCTTCCTGTAGAAGTAGCCCTAATTCTAATCTTAGATCCTAGCGCTATTCTCATCGACCTCTGCTTTGACTTAACCCTGTCACAAATACTAACCTTAATCCTTGTTCATCTCTACTCCTCGCCCTAACCTTAGTCCTACGCCAATCGTAATCCCAACATTTTTACAACAATCTAACTGAAATAGCAGCATTCAAGCTCAACAGAAAGCCAAGCAGAGTCATAGCCCCAAATGTCAAAAAACAACACTAAAGATTCCCTTCATTCTGAACCAGCCGGCTTCCTGAAACAAATCTTCCCTGAGGCCAGCCCTTTCTGTAACTCTAAGCCAAGCCCTAGACTTTACCTGATCATACCCCTAGACGAAATCATGACCCGATTTCTACTACTACTACTAAGTGCATCCCTAGCTCAAACACAAATCAGACTCCTAAAGCTAACCCTAACTCCTTTTGTTTTTGTTGAATTCTATTGTTGACAATCTTTACGTAGTTGATTAGGGTCAAAAGCTTCAAGGGCTACAGGACAGTGAGTAAGGCTATTATTTCCACATCCTCTTCTTTGACTGTATCTGGGGGTAAATGGGGAGGGAGATAAAGGAAGAAGCCCCACCCAGTCTCCTCCCGGCCCCAGGACCCTGATGTGGGGCCTGCTGCAAGAGTCCTGCTCAAGTGGGTTTCTTGTTTGTTTCTTTGTTTCTCAAGTGGTTTTGATAGTCATGAATTGCTGCCAATCATGCAAGTGTAAGCACGATGAGTTCTCTGCAGCATACACTGATTGACACAGTCCATCTTAGAGTCTGCGTTTGCCCAGGTTTTCTCTGCCAATACGTGGCTGAAGTGGGTGATTGACTTGTTCTGTCCTCTGTCTTCTCATGGTTAGGGTTCTGAGTGCAGCAGTTTCAATGGGGAGATCCCCAAAGAGCTCCTCTGTGTCTGAGGTATTCCCAGTCCAGATTCTGTCTATACTAGCAAGTCCAGGGCCCGACACAGCCCATCAGCCCGATCAGCTGGTTGTGGCAGTTGCTGGGTTGGTTGTGTTTGCAGGCCTGTCTTCCACTGGAACCAATGGGTCTTGCAGTCCAGCCTGATTCTGCCCAGCACACGCTTGGGCATCACTCTTGCTTCACTCACGTCACTCCCTGTGGCTGTCCTGATGACAGGGAGCATTCTGATTGGCTGCATCTCTAAGACCTCACAGGGCTGTGTGGCCCTACAAGCTGTCCAATCAGCAGCTGCCTGGTCATAGAAGCCCGGAATCCTGTAGCCTCTGCATTCTGGAAAAGCCATGGTGACAGGCAGTCTCCTCTGTGGAGTAAAGAGAGATGGTGAGTGCTTCAAGCTCTGCTTTCTTTGTTCCTTCTCGCCACAGGCCCTAGCAGAGAAGACGTGCAGACTCCATGGAAGCCAGCAGAGCGTGAGTGTGTGGGGTTGGGTTTCCCTTGAATGTGAGTTTGCAAATCCGCTGACAATGTAGTGAAGCCTAGGACCTTTTCAACACCGGTAATATGAAAGCAATTTCATTTTCCGTCGATGAGAATCCTTGTGTTTCTTCAAGGAGCCAATCTAATCCTAGTTCTCCATTAGAGGTAGTGTGTGGAATAACCTATGTAATGTGGAAGAGCCAAGCCAAGTTGATTTCCATAGGCAGACCTTACATCCCATTTATTGTCATGGCTCTCAGTGAAGTTTTCCTAGTGCAGTCCAGTGTCATGTAAGTGGGTCACCATAGTGTAAAAGAGATGACTTCCGGGAGATGGTTGGGATCAATACCATGGTTGGATACAGGGTTGGAATCAGGGTTAGAATGCTATCTAAGCTTATGTTTGCACTGATGTCAAAGCCTAGACTTAAGGTTAGGGCAAGGTGGAGTGTTAAGGTTCAATTGAGGTTTCTGATTTGGGTTACTAGTAGGAATAGAGCTAGGATTATGCTTAGGTGGAATTAAGGTGAGAGCTAGGTCTAATGCTAAAGGTCATGTCTAGTAGTGAGGTTACTGTTAGGTTTTGAGATTTGAGTTATGGTTATCCCAATGGTTAGGGTTAAGGTGAGGGTGAGGGTGAGGTTGAGGGTGAGGGCGAGGGTGAGGGTTCAACTGACAAATAAGATTAGGTCCAGACTTAGGTTTTGTATGTGGCATGAAGTGGGATTTGTGTGAGGATTAGTACGAGGTAAAGAATAGTGTTTGGATTAATGCTGGATAGAGAGTTTGGGTTCCATTTCTGGTTCAGGCTTGGTTTGAGTTAGTGCTTTGATTGAGGGTTATTGTCAGGACTTTGGAAAGGACTGTGTGGATTCAGAATACAGTTAGGGTTACTCTTGAGGTTACGATGAAAGCTGTGGCTCCATTGAGGATGAAGAGGTTGTTTTGTGTGAATTTGAGTATCATGGTGAGATTCTAGTCTATGTCCGAATGATTATGCTTAGAGCTAGAGTTCATGTTAGGGTGTGGGCTAATGCTAGTGTGAAAGTTGTTGTAGGATTAAGGTTAGGTCCAAATCTAGTGTTAGGTGCAAATCTTGTGGTGAAGTTTTAGGCTACAGTTGGGTTTAGGCTTAGTGTTCTAATGGGGGTGATGATTCCCATTAGCATTGCGGTTTAGGTTTAGAAATGTTGCTGGGATTGGGTTCAGTGTTAGGGCTAGGCTTAGTATGACAGTGATGTCTCGATCTGTGTCAGGGTTGGAGTTGGTGTTTGGACTAGGGATTTGGTTGGGTTTAGGGCTAGGATCACTTTTAGGATTGGGGCTAGAGCTAGAGCTAGAGCTAGGATCAGCATGCGGGTTAGGATAATGGCCAGGGTTGGAGATCAACCTGTCTGGCTTTGGGTGTGCTCTAGGTTGTAATACGTATTTGTGGTAGACGTTGAAATAGATATTGGGTAAATGCTGTATATCTTACTTTCAAATACAACGTCATAATTATTAAAACAAAAAGAGTTATGGCTACTCTAGTTTGAAATTATGACTAGGGTCAACGTGAGGTTTAGGATTAGGCCTATAGCCAGTCTGATGATTACATCTATGAAAAGTCAAGTGACTCAGTCAGCCTTACAGGCAGGGTTAGTCTCAACTCTTCCTGTAGAAGTAGCCCTAATTCTAATCTTACACCTAGCGCTACTCTCATCGACCTCTGCTTTGACTTAACCCTGTCCCAAATACTAACCTTAATCCTTGTCCATCTCTACTCCTCGCCCTAACCTTAGTCCTACGCCAATCGTAATCCCAACATTTTTACAACAATCTAACTGAAATAGGAGCATTCAAGCTCAACAGAAAGCCAAGCAGAGTCATAGCCCCAAGAGTCAAAAACAACACTAAAGATTCGCTTCATCCTGACCAGCCGGCTTCCTGAAACAAATCTTCCCTGAGGCCAGCCCTTTCTGTAACTCTAAGCCAAGCCCTAGACTTTACCTGATCATACCCCTAGACCAAATCATGACCCGATTTCTACTACTACTACTAAGTGCATCCCTAACTCAAACAAAAATCAAACTCTTAAATTTAACCCTAACTCCGTTTGTTTTTGTTGAATTCTATTTTTGACAATCTTTACGTAGTTGATTTGGGTCAAAAGCTTCAGGGGCTACAGGACAGTGAGTAAGGCTATTATTTCCACATCCTCTTCTTTTTTTATTTTTTATTTTTATTTTTATTTTTTTAATTATTTATTATTTAACTTCATTAATTACATTGTATTATGTGACACAGTTGCGTAGATACTTGGGTTCTCCCCACCCCTCCCCAAACCCTTCCACCATGGTGGATTCCTCCACCTTGTTGCATAACCACAGCTCAAGTTCAGTTGAGATTCCCCCATTGCAAGCGTATACCAAACATAGAGTGCAACATCTTATTGTCTAGTCAAGTTCAACGGCTTCTTAGGTATACCCTCTCTGGTCTGAAGACAGAGCCAGCAGAGTATCATCCCAGTCAATTGAAAGCTCCAACATACCATCAGCACAAATTTACATCATTATGGAATTAATTGACATAGTAATGAGTAACCAATATGGTAAAAGTAAATGCGAGTTCTTAACCACCTTCTGTGACCACCTCATTGACATTTCAATTTTAGTTTATACACAACATATAACATACTTAACATAACATGTTATACATAACATCATATCATCTTAAATTAAGGCAAACATGTGGTATTTAACCTTTTGGGATTGGCTCATTTCCCTTAGCATTATGGTTTCCAGTTTGGCCCATTTGGCCACAAAGAGCTGCATTTTGTTTTTTTTGATAGCTGAGTAGTATTCCATGGAGTAGATGAACCATAGCTTTCTTATCCAATCCTCTGTTGATGGGCATTTCAGTTGCTTCCATGTTTTTGCAATTACTGATTGTGCTGCTATGAGCATAGGAGTGCATGTTGGTTTCTCATAAAACAAGTGTTCTGGATATATTCCTAGGAGTGCTATTGCTGGATCATACGGTATGTTGAATTTGAGTTGTTTGAATATTCTCCATACTGATTTCCATAGAGGCTGTACCAGCCTGCAGCCCCACCAGCAGTGGAGTAGGGTTCCCTTTTCCCCGCAACCTCGCCAACAAGTGTTGTTGGTGCTTTTATTCATGTGGGCCAGTCTTACTGGCGTCAGATTGTACCTCATTGATGTTTTAATTTGGATTTCCCTTATTGCCAGGGAACTTGAGCATTTTTTCCTATGTTTATTTGCCATTTGGGTTTGTTCCTTTGTGAAGTGTTTGCCCATTTCCCATGCCCATTTCTTGAGTGGCTTGTTTGTTTTGACATTTTGGTTATTTTGTATCTCTTCATAAATTTTGGAGATCATCCCTCTATCACCTATGTTGTGTGCGAAGATCTTCTCCCATTCTGTGGGTTGCCTTTTTACTTTGTTGATTGTTTCTAAGCTGTACAGAAGCTTCTTAGTTTGATGAGGTCCCAATTGTTTATTTTGGTTTCGAATTCTACTGCTTTTGGAGTCTTTTTTAGGAAGTGAGGGCCTACCCCTAAGTGTTCCAGTGTGTTTCCAACATTTTCTTCCAAAACTTTGAAGGTTTCTGGATGGAGGTTTAGATCTTTATCCATTTAGATCTGATCTTAGTGTATGGTGAGAGATGTGGATCTATTTTTTTTCGTTTCTGCAGGCTATCAACCAGTTGTCCCAACAGCGTTTATTGAACAGACCTTCCGATTTGCCTGGATTGTCGTTTGTCTTTTTGTCAAAGATTATTTGGCTGTATCTGTGTGGGTTTCCTTCTGGTGTTTCTATTCTGCTCCATTGATCTTCCTCTCTATCTTTGTGCCAGTACCAGGCTGTTTTGATAACCACTGCCCTATAGTATGTTCAGAGGTCCGGAACTGTGATTCCCCCTGCTAACTTCCTGTTCTTCAGGATGGTTCTAGCTATCCGTGGTTTTTTGTGCTTCCAGATGAACCTTTGGATCATTGTTTCCAGTTCCATGAAGAATGTTTTGGGCAATTTGATTGGGATTGCGTTGAATGTATATATTGCTTTTGGCAGTATAGACATTTTAATGATATTGATTTTACCTATCCAGGAGCATGGGATATTACTCCATCTTTTGAGGTCTTGTTTAATTTGTTTTTTAAGTGGTTTGTAGTTTTCTTCAAATAAGTCTTCTACATTTTTGGTTAGATTTATTCCCAGATATTTCATACTTTTCTCTGTTATTTTGGATGGTATCTTGCTGGTTACATCTTTTTCCATCTTTGGGCTATTTGCTTACACTATGGCTGTTAATTTTTGTTCATTAATTTTGTACCCTGCCACTCTACCAAACTCTCATTAAGATCTAGCAGTTTCTGTATTGAGTCTCTTGGGTCTTCTATCTAGAGAATCATGTCATCTGCATGTAGTGAAAGCTTGACTTTTTCGATTCCCATTTGGATTCCTTTTTTTTTTTTCTTGTCTTATGGTCTCAGCGAGTACCTCTAGGACTATATTGAACAGCAGTGGAGAAAGCTGACATCCTTGTCTTGTTCCAGATTTCAGTGGGAAGGGTTCCAATTTTTCTCCATTCAGTATGATGCTGGCGTTGGATTTTTCATATATTGGTTTGATTATGTTGTGAATTTTTCCATCTATGCCTACCTTGGTTAGGGTTTTTAGTAGGAAGTGGTGTTGAATTTTGTTGAAAGCCTTTTCTGCGTCTATTGATACTATCATGTGGTACTTGTTTTGCAATTTTTGTATGTGGTGTATCACATTTATGGATTTCCGAATGTTGAACCCTCCCTGCATTCCAGGGATGAGTCCTACTTGATCTGGATGAATGATCTGTCTGATGTGTTTTTGAATTCTGTTGGCTAGGATTTTGTTTAGAATCTTAGTGTCAATGTTCATCAGAGAAATAGGTCTGTAGTTTTCCTTCTCTGTTAGTTCTCTGTCTGGTTTTGGGCGTAAGGTGATGTTGGCTTCATAGAATGAGTTTGGAAGGGTTGCCTCTTTTTCTATTGTTTTGAAAAGTATGTAGAGGATTGGGGTTAGTTCTGTTCTGAATGTTTTGTAGAATTCTGGTGTGAAGCCGTCTGGGCCTGGTCTTTTCTTTGTTGGGAGGTCTTTAATCTCTGATTCAATCTCTACTTCAGTTATGGGTTTGTTCAGGTCGTTTGTTGCCTCTGGGCTAAGTTTTGGCAGGTGGTAGAAGTCTAAGAACTTTTCCATTTCTTGGTGATCTTCTCATTTGTTGGAGTACAGTGCTTTGTATTAATTTCTAATTATGTCATTAATGGATGCGGTGTCTGTTGTTATGTTGCCTTTTTCATCTTTGATGCTGTTAATTCTTGCCTTCTCTTGTTTTTTTCTTTGTCAGTCGGGCCAGTGGGGTGTCTATCTTGTTTATCTTTTCAAAAAAACAGCTTTTTGATTCATTGATTTTGTGTATGTTTTTTTTTATTTCTATCTGGTTGATTTCCTCCGTTGTTTTGATGATTTCTTGTTTCCTATTGTGTGTGTGGCTCTTCTGCTGTTGTTTCTCCAATTCCTGGAGGTGTGTGTTTAGTTCCTATATTTGGCGCCTCTCTTGGGCCTTGACATGAGCTCCAATTGCGATGAGTTTACCCTGTAGCACTGCTTTGGCAGTGTCCCACAAATTTTGGAATGTTGTGTCAGAGTTTTCATTGGTTTCCATAAATTTTTTGATCTCATCTTTAATTTCTTCTCTGATCCATTTTACGTTTAATAGCATATTGTTCAGCCTCCAAGTGTTTCTGTATTTCCTGGGGCATTTTGAATTGCTGATTTCCAGCTTCATTCCGTGGTGGTCTGAGAGGGTACATGGTATGATTCCTATCTTTTTGAAGTTATTTAGGTTTGCTTTGTGTCCTATCATGTGGTCGATCCTGGAGAAGGTGCCATGCACTGCTGAAAAAAATGTATAATCTGTGGCCTTAGGGTAAAAAATTCTATAAATATCTGTCATGTCCAGTTGTTCTATTGTTTGTATGAGCTCTGTTGTTTCTTTGTTGAGTTTTTGTTTTGTTGATCTGTCTATTGTTGTTAGCGGGGTGTTAAGGTCACCCACTATTATTGTGTGTATATCTATGTCTCCCCTTAAATCCGTGAGTAATTGCTTCACGTAGCTAGGTGTGTTTGAATTTGGTGCATATATGTTCACAATGGTAATTACTTCCTGATGGATCAGTCCCTTCACCAATATATAATGTCCTTCCCTGTCCTTTTTGATGTGTGTCAGATTGAAGTCCACATCATCTGAAATTAAGACAGCTACCCCAGCCTTTTTTTCTCGTCCATTGGCATGAAATATCTGTTTCCAACCTTTCACTTTCAGCTTCTTAGAATCTCTTCTGGTTAGATGTGTCTTTTATAGGCAAGAGATAGTTGGGTGCTGTTTGATAATCCATTCTGTTAATCTATGCCTTTTGATTGGTGAGTTCAGGCCATTTGTGTTAAGAGTTAAAATTGAGAGGTTGTGATTTTGCCCTGCCATACTTGTTTTTGTGGGTGTTGATATCTGTGTAATTGCCTTTCCTTGTGTGGACTTTAGTGGGGAGACCTTCCTGTTTGCCATCTTTGCTTATGATTCACCTCCTTTTTTTTCTGGATTTAGTGCATTTCTAAGGAGATTTTGTAGAGCTGGTTTTGTGCTGGCATATTCTTCTAATTTCTCTTTGCTGTGGAAGTATTTGATTTCGTTCTCAAATACGAATGAGATCTTTGCTGGGTACAATATTCCTGGTTGACAGTTGTTCTGATTCAGGATTTGGAAGATCTTTGTCCATTCTCTTCTTGCTTGAAATGTCTCTTCAGAGAAGTCAGCAGTGATCCTGATTGGTTTTCCCCAGTATGTGATCTTTTCTCTGCTTCGTACTTGTCTTAGGATTCTTTCTTTGTCTTCGTTGGAGTGGAACTTGAGCACCATATGTCTGGGTGAAGATCGCTTTGGGTCATATCTGCTGGGAGTCCTCTGACCGTCCTGGATTTGGGCTGGGTTCATGTTCCAAGTGTTTTGAAAGTTTTCCTGTATAATTTCGTCGAGCACCATTTACATTCCTGACTCTTTTTCCGCTCCTTCAGGAAGGCCAATAATCCTAATATTCAATTTTCTGAGGTTGTCTTTCATTTCTTGTATGGTCTTATGGGCTTTGTTCAGACTTGTCTCCAGCTGTTTAATGAACTGGGTATGTTCGTTTTGTGTGTCTTCCGTTTCAGAGATCCTCTCTTCTGCTGCATTTGTTCTGTTGGTTAGGCTCTCAATTTTGTGCTCTAAGTCAAGGATTTTACTTTTCATTTGTTGTATTTCTGAGGCTATGTGGTTCTTGAATTCCTTGAAGTCCTCCCAATTCTTCTCATTGTCTCTGACATATTTTAACATTATTTTTTTGAATTCCTTGTCTGGTAGATCTTCTATGTCTTCATCTCACATCTCTGAAATAGACACTGGCTTTCGATCCTTTATTGGTAGGGTGTTGGCACTCTCATCTGGATCATTACCTTTTCTGGTATTTCTTCCCATTGTGTTAGTGTTTGTTTTTTGAGAGACCTAGGCACCAGTGTGCTGAGGGGTCTCCAAGCACTATCCTTTAGAGATCGGAGTCTGCAGGAGTGGAGTAGCAGGGTGTGGGAATTTTCAAGGCACTTTTGGTGAGTCTCCAGAACACTGAACCTCAGGGTGCCGCTTCCAGGGCCCAGCGGATTCCAAGCGCACTCTCAGCTCGTCTCCTACAGGTATGCTACCACAGGGCGTGGGGGAGTGAAGGCACTCTCTGTGCATGTCCCCTGTGCACGGGATCACAGAGCTCGGAGGATTCTAGGTGTTTTCTTGGTGTGTCCACAGTGCCAGGGACTGCAGGTCGTGGAGGTTTCAGGTGCTCTCTGGGAACGCTTTCTGCACGCGGGTCAACAGTGCTCTCCTGGTGTGTCTCCCAAGCATGGGACTATAGGGCATGGGGTGTTCCAGGCGCTCTCTGGAAGTGCCTCCTACACATTCCTGCCCACCCCAGCGCTTGCAGGGGACCGACCGCCTCAGCGCTAGCACGGGACTGCCCAGCCCAGAGGCGTGCTTGGATTCCTGTGGGATAGCACCGCCCAGCTGAGTGCCAGACCGCAAAGGCACGGGGGAGTATTCAGTGTGCCTTTTGCCTTTCTCCTCAGTGCACAGGACCACTGTGTGTCGCCTCCCAGACACAGTTTTGGCAGTTTCAAGGCACTCGCCCTGTGTCCCTAGATGCTGGAGTCGGGGGTGAGGGGCGGGGAGACTAGCACCAATTGTGTTCAGGCTCTGTGCATGCCCCTGGGGGGCTAACTCCTGGAGCCTCCAACCCACCACTGTCCCCACCCAACTCACTCAAACCTCAGGTTCTTGCAGTCTGCCTCTTCCTCTGGTGGGAACCCTCACCGCGGGTGCACTCCTGGGCTACTGCATCCGTTTCAGGTCCCGGCGGGTGCAGGCGGATGGAACCTGGAGGCTGCGGCTGGTGCAGGTCCCGGTGGGGCTTGGCGACCAGGGTGGGCAGATGCCGGCGGGTCCCGATGACTTCAGGTCCTGATGTCCGCAGGGGGCGCAGGTCCTGGCGGGTCCTGGTGACCAGTGTGAGCAGATGCCAGCGGGTCCCAATCACCACAGCTCCTCACGGCCACAGCGTCTGCGGGTCGGTCTGCAGGTCGTCTGCGGCTTTCAGCGGCTGCACTCAAAGGTGACTCAGCAGTCAGGAGCGGTAAGTCGTCTTCCCTGCCCTTTGTTTTGTTTTTCCCTGGTTGCTCTTCTGAGTTGTGTGGATTTTTTTGGCTCCACATTGTACAGGGAACTTCACGTTCTTCTCCCTATAGTTCTATGCTGCTCCACTTACGCTTTTGTCACGTTCTAGCCCTCTCTGTCTGTGAGCTCCCTCACAGTCTTCCTCCTATGTAGGCCATCTTGCGAGTCTCCCCATTTACAACTGCCATGGAAACCAAGTGCTCTGACAGCATATAAGTCTGAAAGAGGATGTGGTACCTAGGGAACACAGTGTAGTGGTGAATGGCAACTACAACAAGCATGAGCACAGGTCTTCAGTGTGAAAACAACTCCACTGGCTCATTCACTTCACCTACCATCAGCTGTCCTAGCAGGACTCCCAGAAACCATGTGTGGTCACTTCCTGTCCAATGCCCATTGAGCCCAGGGGGATGGAATCAAGCAGGTTGAGCACACACAGAAAACATAGATGGAAATCCTAACACAAGGCGTGAAAAAATCCAGAGTCAGAGAGAATTTCAGCGCCCAAGCCAGTTTCAGCTGCCATGGAAACCAAGTGCTGTGGCAGCACAGATGTCTGAAAGTGGATGTGACACCTAGGAAACTCAGAGTTGTGGTGAATGGAGGCTGCTCGAAAAACCAGCACAGGTCTTCCAGTGCCAAAACAACTCCAGTTGGCTCATTCACTTCACATACCATCACAGCTATCCTGACAGGTCTCCCAAAAAACCTGTTTGGTCACTTCCTCTCCACTGCCAATTGAGCCCAGTGTGATGGAATCAAGAAGGTTGAGAACACACAGTAAACATAAATGGAGATCCTCATACAAGGCATGAAAAAATCCAGACCCAGAGAGAAGTTCAGCGCCCAAGCCATTTCCAGCTGCCATGAAAACCAAGTGCTCTGGCAGCACATATGTCTGAAAGTGGATGTGACACCTAGGGAACTCAGTGTTGTGGTGAAAGGAAACTGCCTGAAGCAGCAGCACAGGTCTTATAGTACCAAAACAACTCTGCCTCGCTCATTCCCTTATCATGCAATCAACTGTCCTGGCAGGTGTCCAAGAAACCATGTTTAGTCACTTCCTGTCCAATGCCAATTTAGCAAAATTTGAAAGAATCAAACTGCACTAAACAAAGATGGAGATCCTCACTCAAGGCGCTAAATTTCGAGAACCAGAGAAAAGTTCAGCACCCTAGCCTTTTGCAGCTAGCTTGGAAACAAGTGATCTGGCAGCATATATGTCTGAAAGTGGATGTGAAACCTGGGAAAATCATTTAGGTGGTGGTGAATGGCACCTGCCCGAAGCAGTAGCACAGGCCTTCCAATGCGAAAGCAACTCCACGAGTCTGATTCACTTCACATACAATCAGCTCTCTTAGCAGGTCTCCCGGAAATCCTGTTTGGTCACTTTGTGTCCAATGAGCATTGAGCCCAATGGGTTGGAAACATACAGGTTGAGCACACACACTAAACAAAGATGGAGATCTTCACTCAAGGCGCTCAAAAGCCTACATCCAGAGAGATATTCAACGCACAACACATTTCTACCTACCATGGAAACCAAGTGCTCTGGCAGCACATATGTATCAAAGTGGCTGTGACAACCGGGAAACTCAGTGTAGTGGTGAATGGCAGCTGCATGAAGCAGCAGCACAGGTCTTCCAGTGGCAAAACAACTCCATCTGGCTCATTCACTACACATAGAATGAGCTGTCCTCGCAAGTCTCCCGGAAATCCTGTTTGATCACTTCCTGTCCAATGACAACAGAGCCCAGTGCAATGGAATCAAGCTGGCTGAGAACCAGCAGAAAACATGGAGGAGATCCTATTTAAGGCGCCAAAAATTCCACCGCAAGAGAGAAATTTAGTGCCCATCCAAGCCATTTCCAGCTGCCATGGAAACCAGGTGCTCTGGCAGCACATATATCTGAAAGCGGCTGCAACATCTAGAGAACTCAGTGTGGTAGTGAATTGCAGTTGCCTGAAAGAGCAGCACAGGTCTTCCAGTGCCAAAACAACTCCACCTGGCTCATTCAATTCATATAGAATCAGCAGTCGTATCAGGTTTCCTGCATACCCTATTTGGTCACTTTCTGTTCAAAGCCCACTCAGCCCAGTGTGATGGAATCAGGCTTTCTGAACACCCACACACGTAACAAAGATGGAAATCCTCACTCAAGGTGCTCAAAACTCGATATCCAGAGAGAAATTGAGCGCACAAGCCATTTGCAGCTACCATGGAAACCAGGCCTCATTCATGTCACACACTATCTGCTCTCTTATTAGGTCTCCCAGAAACCCTGTTTGGTCATTTTCTGTCCAGTGACCATTGAGCCTAATGGGATTAAACATGCAGGTTGATCCCCCACACAAAACTCGACAACAAGAGAAAAGTTCAGAAGCCTAGCCGTTTGCAGCTGCCTTGGAAACAAGTGATCTGGCAGCACATATGTCTGAAAGTGGAGGTGAAACCTGGGAAAAACATTTAGGTAGTGAATGGCAACAGCCCGAGGCAGTAGCAGAGGCCTTCCAGTGCCAAAACAACTCCAACAGGGTCAGTCACTTCACATAAAATCAGCTCTCCTAGCAGATCTCCCGGCAACGTTGTTTGGTCACTTACTGTCCAATGCCTATTGAGCCCAAGGGAATGGAATCAAGCATGTTGAGCACACACACAAAACAGATTATCACTCAATTCGCTAAAAATTCCAGAACCAAAGAACAAGTTTCGCACCCAATCCATTTCCAACTGCCATGGAAATACAGCTTTTCCAGTTTCAGAAAAACTCGACTCACATCAGTCAAATCACATACCATCAGCTCTCCTTACAGGTCTACCAGATACCCTGTTTGAACACTTTCTGTTCAATGCCAATTGAGCCTCGTGTGATCAAATCAAGCATGTTCAGCATGCGCAAAGAAAAAAGATGGAGATCCTTACGCAAAACACTGAAAATTCAAGAACAAGGGAGGAGTTCAGCATCAAAGCCATTTCCAGCTGCCATGGCAACCAAATACTCTGGCAGCACATATGTCTGAAAGTGGATGGGACACCTAGGGAACAAAGTGTGGTGGTGAATGGCAATTGCATGAAACAGCAGCACAGGCCTTCCAGTGCCAAACATCTCCACCTGGCTCATTCACTTCACATACCATCAGCTATCATGGCTGATCTCCCAGAAACCCTGTTTGGTCACTTCCTGTCCAATGCCCGTTGAGCCCAGTGTGATGGAATCAAGCAGGTTTAGCACACTCACAAAACAAAGATGGAGATTCACACTCAAGGTGCTCAAAACTCCACAGACAGAGGGAAGTTCAATGCCCAAGCCAGTTTCAGCTGCAATGGAAACCAAGTGCTCTGGCAGCACATATGTGGAACACTGGATGTGCCACCTAGGGAACTCAGTGTGTTTGTGAATGGCAACTTACCGAAGCAGCAGCGCAGGCCTCCTAATGCCAAAACAACACCTCCGGGCTAATTCACTTCACATACAATCAGCTGTCCTTCCAGGTTTCCTAGAAAACCCTGTTTGGACACATCCTATTAAATGCCAATTGAGCCCAGGGTAATGGGATCACGAATGTTGAGCAAACACACAATAAAGATGGAGATCCTCACTCAAGGCGCTAATAACTCCAGAGCCATAGTGAAGTTCAGCGTCCAAGCCACTTCCAGCTGCCATGGAATCCAAAACCTCTGGCAGAACATATGTCTGAATTTGGATGGGACACCTAGGGGACATAGTGTGGTTGTGTATAGCAACTGGCATTCATTGCAAAACAACTCCACCTGGATTATCCAACTCCCATCCCTCAGCTGTCCTTTTAGGTCTCCCGATATCCATGTTTGGTCACTTCCTGCCCAAAAGCACATTGAGCTCAATCAGTTGGAATCAATCAGGTTGAGCACACACACAAAACAAAGCTGGAGATTAACACTCAATGCACATAAATTTCTTGAGCCAGAGAGAATTTCAGTCCCCAACCAATTTCCAGATGCTATGGAAACCAAGTGCTCTGGCAGCACATATGTCTGAAAGCAGATGTGACACATGAGGAACTCAATGTGGTGGTGAATGGCAACTGCCCGAAAAAGCAGAAGAGCTCTCCAGTGCCAAAAAAACTCCAATTGGCTCATTCACTTCACATACCATCAGCTGTCCTGGCAGGTCTCCAGGAAACTGTGTTTGGTCACTTCCTGTCCAATGCCAATTGAGCCCAGGGGGTACAATAAAGTAGGTTGACCACGCACACAAAACAAAGATGAAGATACTCACTCAAGGCACTCACATCTCCGCAGCCAGAGAGAATTTCAGCACCCAAGCCTTTTCCAGCTGTCATGGAAATCAAGTGTTCTGGCAGCACATATTTCTGAAAGTGACTGGGAGGTGACACTTGAGGAACTCAGTGCGGTGGTACATGTGAACTGCCTGAAGAAGCAACACACGTCTTCCAGGACCCAAACAACTCCACCTGGCTCATTCACTTCACATACCATCAGCTGTCCTAGCAGGTCTTCCGGAAACACTGGTCACTTCCTGTCCAATGTCCATTAAGCCCCAGGAGGATAGAATCATACAGGTTGAGCACACACTCAATACAAAGATGGAGATGCTCAATCAAAGTGCTCTAAACTCCACAGCCAGAGAGAAGATCAGCATACAAGATATTTCCCAGCTGCTTCGGAAACCAAGTGCTCTTGCAGCACCTATTTCTGAAAGAGCCTGGGACATGACACTTGGGGAAATCAGTGCCATGGAGAAAGGCAACTGCCCGAAGCAGCAACACAGCTTCTCCAGTGCCAAAACAACTCCATCTGGCTCATTCTTTCAAATACCATCAGCTGTCCCTGCAGGTCTCCAGGATTTCTTGTTTGGTCACTTCCTGTCCAATGCCCATTGAACCCAGTGTGATGTAATATATAGGTTCATCATCCGCACAAAACAAACACTGAGATTTTCACAGAATTCGTGTAAAACTCCACAGCCAGACAAGAGGTCAGCGTCCAAGCCATTTTCAGCTGCCATGAAAGCCAAATGCTCTGGCAACAAAAAACAAAGTGGATGTGACACCTATGGAAAACTGTGTTGGTGAATGGCAACTGCCAAAAGCAGCAGCAGAGCTCTCCAGTGCCAAAACAACACCACCTAGCTCATTCACTTTCCATACCATCAGTTGTCCAGCAGGTGTCCAGGAAATCTTGCTTGATCATGTCCTGTCCAATGATCATTGAGCACGTCCTGTCCAATGATCATTGAGCACAGTGTGATGGAATCTGTAGGTTCAGGAACCGCACAAAACAAAGATGGAGATCATAACTAAAGGCGCTCAAAACTCCACACCCAGGGAGAAGTTCAGAGATCAAGCCATTTAAAGCTGCTGTGGAAACCAAGTGCTCTGGCAACACATTTGTCTGAAACTGGCTGGGATGTGACACTTGGGAAAGCAGTGTGGTGGTGAATGGCAACTGCCCGAAACAGCAGCACAGAACTTCCCGTACCAAAACTACTCCACCTTGCTCATTCACTTCACATACCATCAGCACTCCGTGAAGTCTCCCTGAAACCCTGTTTGGTCACTTCCTGTCTAATGCCCATTGAGCTCAATGTGATGTAATCTGGAGTTTCAGCAACCGCACTAAACAAAGAAGTAGATCCTCAGTCAAGGCGTGACAACCTCGACAACACGATATAAGTTCAGTGCCCAAGCCATTTCCAGCTGCCATGGAAACCAAGTGCTCTGGCCGCACATATGTCTGAAAGTGGCTGTCACACCTAGGAAACACAGTGGATTCTTAAATGACAACTGCCCAAAGCAGCATCACAGCTTTTCCAGTGCCAAAACAGCTCAACCTGGCTCATTCATTTCACATACCAACAGCAGTCGCTGCAGGTCTCCCCCAAGTCCTGGTTGGTCACTTCCTGTCAAATGCTCATTGAGCCCAGGTGGATACAATCAAGCAGTTTGAGCACACTCACAAAACAAAGATGGGGATCCTCACAGAATTCATGTAAAACTCAACAGACAGAGAAGAATTCAGCGCTCAAGCCATTTCCAGTTTACATGGAAACCAATTGCTGTGGCAGCTCATATGTCTGTAATTGGATGTGACACTTGAGAAAACAGTGTGGTGGTGAATGGCAACTGCCCCAAAAATCAGAAGAACAGTTCGTCCAGTGGCAAAACAAATGCACCTGGGTCATTCACTTCACATACCATCAGCTGTCCCTCAGGTCTTTAGGAAATCTTGTTTGGTCCCTTCTGTCCAATGCCTATTGAGCACAGTGTTATGCAGATCCTCACAGAATTCATATAAAACTGCACAGCCAGAGAAGATTCGGTGCCCCAGCTATTCCCAACCACAATGAAAAACAAAGTGCTCTGACAACACACATGTCTGAACATGAACGTGACACTCCAACTCGCTCCTTCACTTCACATACCATCAACTGTCCCTGCAGACCTCCCTGAAACCTTGTTTGGTCACTTCCTTTCCAATGCCCATTTAGCTCAGAGGGATGGAATCAAGCAGGTTGAGCACACACAAAGCAAAGATGGAGATACTCACTCAAGGCACTCAAATCTACACAGCCAGGGAGAACCTCAGCACCCTAGACATTCCCAGCTGCCATGGAAACCAAGTGCTCTGGCAGCACGTATTTCTGAAAGTGGCTTGGAGGCAACACTTGGGGAACTCTGTGTGTTGGTGAATGGCAACTACCCGAAGCAGCAGCACCGCTCTCCAGTGCCAAAACAACTCCACCTGGCTCATTCACTTCACATACCATTAGCTGCCCTGTCACGTCTCTGGGAAATCTTGTTTGGGTACTTCCTGCCTAATGCCCATTGAGCCCAGTGTGATATAGTCTGTTTGTTCAGCAACCCCGCTAAACAAAGATGGAGATCCTCATTCAAGGCGTGACTAACTAGGCAGTCAGAGAGAATTTCAGCGCCCAAGTCATTTCCAGCTACCATGGAAACCAAGGGCTCTGGCAACACATTTATTTAAAGTGGATGTGACACCTAGGTAACACAGTGTGCTGGTAAATGGCAACTGCCCGAAGCAGCAGCACAGGTCTACCAGTGCCAAAACACCTCCACCTGGCTCCTCCAATTCACATACCATCAGCTGTCCTTGCAGGTCTCCCAGAAACCCTATCTGGTCACTTCCTGCCCCATGCCCATTGAGGCCAGTGGGATGGAATCAAGCAGGATGATTTCTTCCCCCTGCTCTCAAACGACATTGCACAGCAAGTGACCAGACATGCTTTTCAGGAAACCTTCTAAGACGTTTATGTAAAATCCTGTTTGGTCACTTCTTGTCCAATGCCCATTGAGCCCTGTGGGATGGAATCAAGCAGGTTGAGCACACACAAAAAACAAAGATGGAAATCCACACTCAAGGCATGACAAATTAAACAGCCAGAAAGAAATTCAGCGCCATGACATTTCAGCTGCCATGGAAACCAAGAACTCTGGCAGCACATATATCTAGCAGTGTTGCAGTGTTATTGCACCTAGGAAACTCAGTGTGGTAGTGACTTCCAACTGCTCGAAGCAGCAGCACAGCTCATCTAGTGCCAAAACAACTCCATCTGGCACATTCACTCAAATAGCATCAGTTGTCCTAGCAAATCTCCCAGAAATCTTGTTTGTTCACTGCAAGTCCAATGCCCATTGAGCCCTGGGAGGTGGAATTTGTAGGTTGAGCACACACACACAAAACAAAGATGGAGATCTTCCCTACTGGCGCTTATAGTCCACAATCAGAGAGAAGTTCAGTGCCCAAACCATTTCCAGCTGCCATGGAAACCAAAAATTCTGGCAGCACATATGTCTGAAAGTGGACGTGATGCTTGGGGAACTCAGTATGTTGATGAATGGCAACTGCCTGAAGCAGCAGCACAGCTCTTCCAGTGCCAAAACAACTACATCTGAGTCATTCACTTCACATAACATCAATAATATTTGCAGGTCTCCCGGAATCCCTGTTTGGTTCTTTTCTGTCAAATGCCCAAGGAGCCCAGGGGATGGAATCAAGCTGGATGAACACACACAGATAACATAGATGGAGATCCAAACTAAAGGCACTCAAAACTTCAGAGCCAGAGAGAAGTTAAGTGCCCAAGCCAATTCCAGCTGCCATGGAAACAAAAAGCTCTGGCAGCACATAAGTCTGAAAGTGGGCGTGACACATGCTTAACTCTGTCTGTTGGTGAGTGGCTACTGCCCTAATCAGCAGCATAGCTCTTCCAGTGCCAAAACAATTCCACATTGGTTATTCACTTCACATATCATCAGTTGTCCAAACAGGTCTCCAGAAATCTTGTTTGGTCACTTTCTGTCCAAAGCCCATTGAGCCGCAGCTGATGGAATCTGTATGTTCAACAATCGCACAAAACAAAGATGGAGATCCTCACTAAAGGCATAACAAACTTGATAGCCAGAGAGAATTTCAGTGCCCAAGCCATTTCCAGCTGCCTTGGAAACCAAGTGCTCTGGCAGCACATTTGTCTGAAAGTGGATGTGACACCTAGGGAACACAGTGAGCTGGTAAATGTCAAATGCAAGAAGCAGCAGCTCATCTTCCATTGGTAAAACAACTCCACCTGGTTCATTCACTTCACATACTGTTAGCTCTCTTTGCAGTTCTCCTGGAACCGTAGTTGGTCACATCCTGTCCAATGCCCAATGAACACAGGGGGATAGAATCAAGCAGGTTGAGCACCCACAAAAAACAAAGATGGAGATCCTCACTCAAAGCGTTCAAAACTTCACAGCGAGAGAGAAGTTCAGCGCCCTAGCCATTTCCAGCTGCCATGGAAACCAAGTGCTCTGGCAGCCAATATGTCTGAAACTGTCTGCGTCGTGACACTTGAAAAACTCAGTTTGTTGGTGAATGGCAACTGAACGAAGCAGCAGCACAGCTCGTCCAGGGAAAAAAACAAATCCACCTGAGTCATTCACTTCATATATCATCAGCTGTCCTTGCAGGTCTCACGGAGCCCTGTCTGGTCACTTCCTATCCAATGCTATTTATCCCGAGGGGATGTAATCATGCAGGATGTATACACACAGAAATAAAAAATAGAGATACTCCCTCAAGGCGCTCAAAACTCCACAGTCCGGGAGCAGTTTATCGCCCAAGCTATTTCCAGCTACCATGGAAACCAAGTGCTCTGGCAGCACACATTTCTGAAAGTGGCTGGGAGGTGACACTTGGGCAACTCTGTGTGTTGGTGAATGGCCACTGCCCGAAGCAGCAGCACAGCTCATCCAGGGAAAAACAACTCCACCTGGCTCATTCACTTCACATACCAACTGCTGTCCTTGCAGGTCTTCTGAAACCTGGTTTGATCCCTTCCAGTCCAATGTCCATTGAACCCAGTGTGATGTTATCAAACAGGTTGAGCACCCACAAAAAACAAAGGTGGAGATCCTCACTCAAGGCGCACAAAACTCCAAAGCCAGAGAGAATTTCAGCGCCGAAGTCATTTCACGCTGCTGTGGAAACTAAGAACTCTGGCAGCACATATTTCTGAAAGTGGCTGGGAGGTGAACTTGGGGAACTGCTTGTGGGTTGAATGGCATCTGCCCGAAGCAGCAGCACAGCTCTTCTAGTGCCAAAACAAATGCACCTGGGTTATTCACTTCACATACCATAGCTGTACTGGCAGCTATCTAGGAAACCCTGTTTGGTCACTTCCATTCCAATGCCCATTGAGCCCAGTGGGAGAGAATCAAGCAGGCTGAGCACATGTAAAACTGACAGCCAGAGACGAGTTCAGCTCCCAAGCCTTTTCCAGCTGCCATGGAAACCAAGTGGTCTGGCAGCACATATTTCTGAAAGTCTACATGACACTTGAGGAACTCAGTGTGTTAATGAATGGCAACTGCCCGAAGCTGCAGCACAGCTCCTCCAGTAACAGATCAACTCCACCTGGCTCATTCACTTCACATACCATCAGCTGTCCTGTCAGGTCTCCAGGAAATTTTGTTTGGTCATTTCCTGTCCAATGCCCATTGAGTCCAGTATAATATAATTTATAGGTTCAGCAACCACATAAAACAAAGATGGAGATCCTCATAGAATTCATGCAAAAGTCAACAGCCAGGGAGAATTTCAATGCCCAAGCCATTTCCAGCTACCATCGAAACCAAGTGCTGAGAAACCAAGATGACGGCAAAGAGTTCAGCACGTTTGATAAGGTGGAGAATCTTTAGGCAGGGAGTAGTACAATAAGCAGATTACAGGGGATAAGTAGTGCTCAGGCAGTAAGCAGTGTTACCAGGAACCCGCCTGGACACAGGGAAGCTGTGGAAATGAGACAGCAGTGTTGTAGTGGATATAGAAGTTCCCACCAGCAGTCGGCAAGCAGCAACTCAAATCCCAGTGATCTGGTCTCCAATGATCCAGGCAGGCTCCAGTGATCCAGGCTCCAGCAATCCGTTTCCAGTGCCAGCCAAACATCCAGCAGTGGCCTCCACACAGACGTTGTGACCGCCAGGTGAGAGCCTGTGTCCAGGTGGTGAGCTAGGAAAGTGAGTGTTGTCTGGGAGCGGACAGACAAGCTGAGTGACTGGGACTAGCTGCAGGCAGAGAAAGTCGGGGACTGAGGGTGCCATCTTGTGTGGAGAGACAGAACACGGAGTCGACAGAGCAACACACAGGCTCCTTTCTGGCTGTTCATACGGAACTGATCCAAGGGTGGAGGGGAGCACCAGCTTTGCTCCCTGCAGGGTCTGTGTGGTTCGTGGAACTGAAAGACAGCAGCTGCAGTTCTCCACCTGGAGCCATATTGGGTGGCAGGGCAGCAGGTGTGAATCCTAAGTGGAGATCCAGAGTGGGCGTGTTGCTGGCTAATTGCACGGAGCTGAGCCCACGGCAACAGCCTTGCAGCCTGTGGGGTCTGTGTGGTCCCTGGAGTTGATGGCGACAGCCCCCTGATCTTTACTGTTGCCTCATACGGGTGCCATCTTGGACACTGACGCATGTGCTCCAAACACTGATAAATTGCAAGAGGAGGAGTGGCAAACTGCGCATGCGCTAATTCAGCAACTCTCAGATAACAGTGTCACTGGAGCAGACGCTCTTACACTGAAGGGAGGTCAGCTGAATCACCCAAGAGCTGACCTGGGGACAAAAATACCTCCGTCTTAGAGCACTGCATAGGCTCCACGCAAAAAAACAGCCCTGAAAAGGCACGCCTCCAACTCCACCCAAAATAACCCCAAGAGGTACTTAGACTTATTGGCCAGCAGGGGGCGACAAGCTCAGTGCTGCTTACAAAATCAGTGCCACAGATGAAGCAATTATTCCTGGCAGCTGTGTTCCCCAAACCCAGGGCACTGATTGAACATAACAATCAACTTATAGACCTGTAGCAAATACACCATAGAGATGATTTCATCAACCAGATTGGCAACTACAAAAGGTAAAAGATAAGACAAAAGCACTACGAATGTTACTGAAGTCTCTCCAACAAAGGAGCAAAAGCTTCACCCACTCCCAGAGTTAACTGAGGAAGACATTGAGAAAATGGGGGACAAAGAACTCAGAAAACTCATTGCAAAGCTGCTGGTCAACAATGAGAAGTACAAACAAGAGTTCAAAGAAGAAATAGCAGTAATACATCAAATTAAGGCTGATATATCAGAAATGAAGAATACAGTAGAGCAAACTAAAAATACAGTGGAGAGTCTCAACAACAGAATGAATGAGGCAGAAGAAAGAATTTCAGAACTAGAAGATAGTTTCTATCACCATGAAGAAACAAGCAAAAAGCTGGAAGCAGAGCTAGGTCAAGAAAAAAAGTATCCAAGAATTAAAAGATATAATTAAAAGGTCTAACATAAGAGTTATGGGAGTTCCAGAAGGTGCAGAAAGAGAAGCTGGGATTAGAGGCCTATTCAGTGAAATAATACAGGAAAACTTTCCTAATCTGAGCAAAGAATTAGAAAGTAATATACAGGAGGGCTACAGAACTCCCAACAGAGTTGATCAAAAACAAACTTCCTCACAACACATGATAATCAAGCTCTCTTCAGTTGAACAAAAAGAAAAAATCCTTAAATGTGCACCAGAAAAATATCAGGTGTCATATAGGGGAACCCTAATCAAACTCACAGCTGACCTTTCAGAGGAAACACTACAGGCCAGAAGAGACTGGAGTGACATATTCCAGATTCTAAAAGAGAAAAAATTTCAACCCAGAATAACTTACCCTGCAAAGTTCTCCTTTGTCTTTGAAAATGAAATAAAATTCTTCCACAATAAAGAAAAACTTCAAGATTTTGTCTCATCTAAACCTGCCCTACAAATGATACTCAAGGATGAAAGAAAAAAGAAACAGCAACCACCAGAAACAAAGGCAAATGTGGAGAACATCCCACTAAAAGGTTAACTGAAGTCCCAATCATAGAACAACACATCGCCAAAATGACAGGACCAAACTGCCCCTTATCCATAATAACGCTGAATGTAAATGGCTTAAACTCATCAGTCAAATGCCATATATTGGAGGATTGGATCAAAAAACAAAACCCAACTATCTGCTGCTTACAGGAGACGCTTCTCAACAACAAAGATCAGAAAAAATTGAAAGTGAAAGGATGGAAAAAGATATTTCAAGCTAATGGTAAAGAAAGGCGAGCAGGTGTAGCCATTCTTACATCAGATGACATAGACTTTGATGTGAAGAGCCTCAAAAGAGACAAAGAAGGATACCACATAATGATCAAAGGAAGCCTCCAGCAGGAAGAGATCAGCATAATAAATGTTTACGCTCCAAATGCCAAAGCATCTAGCTACATGAAACAAATATTAACGGGCTTAAAGGGAGAAATATACTCCAACACGATCATAGCGGGAGACCATAATACCCCATTAATGCAAATGGACAGATCAGAAAAACCAGAAACTCAGCAAAGAAATGATAGAACTCACCCAAACTCTAGAGCAAATGGACTTAGTTGACATCTATCGAACCTTTCATCCTACAGACAGAGAATACACCTTTTATTCATCAGTACATGGAACTTTCTCCAGAATTGATCATATTATAAGCCATAAAACAAGCCTCAGCAAATTTAAAAAAAGTGGAAATCATACCATGCATCTTCTCAGACCACCAAGGAGTGAAGCTTGAGACCAAGAATTCAAAACACCAAGGAAGACTTACAAACATATGGAGGCTGAATAATATGTTACTAAATGAGCAATGGGTTAGAGAGGAAATCAAAGGGGAAATTAAAAAATTGCTGGAAACAAATGAAGGCATCAACACAACTTACCAAAACTTATGGGACACAATCAAGGCGGTGCTGAGAGGAAAGTTCATTTCGATCAGTGCTTATGTCAAGAAACAAGAAAAGCACCAAGTAAATCAGCTAACCTTACAGTTGAAGGAACTAGAAACACAACAACAAAGCAATCCCAAGATGAGTAGGAAAAAAGAAATCATCAAAATAAGGGAGGAAATAAACCAAATAGAGACCAAGATCAATCAATCAAAGAACTGGTTCTTTGAGAAAATCAACAAAATAGACTCCCCACTAGCTCGACTAATTAAAAAAATGAGGGAGAAAATACACATCAATAGCATCCGAGATGAGAAAGGAGATATAACAACAGATACCTCAGAAATACCAAGAATCATCAGGAACTATTACAAGCAACTATATGCGAACAAATCAGAAAAAATAGAGTCAAGAAGCAATTAACAATCTAAACGGCCCAGTAACATATACTGAGATTGAATCAGTAATTAAAGCCCTCGCAACCAAGAAGAGTCCAGGACCAGATGGCTTCACTGCTGAATTCTACCAAACATTCCAAGAGGAACTTACCCCAATCTTACACAAGCTTTTCCAAACAATCGAAAAAGAGGCAATCCTTCCAAGCTCTTTCTATGAAGCTAATATCACCTTAATACCAAAGCCAGAGAGAGAAACAACAGAAAAAGAGAACTACAGACCGATATCCTTGATGAACACAGATGCAAAGATCTTCAATAAAATACTAGCCAACAGGCTCCAACAACACATCAGGCAGATCATTCACCAGGACCAGGTGGGATTCAAACCAGGCATGCAGGGATGGTTCAACATTCGCAAAACAATAAATGTGATACATCACATCAACAAATTGACAAAAACCATATGATCCTCTCAATAAATGCAGAGAAGGTATTTGATAAAACCCAACACCACTTCATGTTAAAAACCCTAAACAAGATAGGCATAGAAGGAACAATCTATAACACAATCAGAGCAATTTACAATAAACCCAATGCCAGTATCATACTAAATGGGGAAAGACTGGAAGTCATCCCGCTAAAATCTGGAAGTAGACAGGGATGTCCACTCTCACCGCTACTCTTCAATGTAGTTTTGGAAGTCCTTGCCAGAGCTATTAGGCAAGAAATAGCAATTAAAGGAATGCAACTTGCAAATGAGGAATTGAAATTATCGCTATTCACAGATGACATGATTCTCTACATAGGAGAACCAAAAGACTCAGTCTAGAGACTGTTGAAACTCCTAAGAGACTTTGGCAAAGTAGCAGGATACAAAATTAATTAACACAAATCGATGGCACTAGTGTACACAAATAATTCCACTGCTGAGAAAGAAATTATAAGTACAGTTCCCTTTAAAATAAAGGAAAGGAATCTTAAATACCTAGGAATTAAGCTAACTAAAGATGTGAAAGACCTCTATGATGAAAACTATAAATCATTTAAAAAACAAATAGAAGAAGACCACGAAAAATGGAGAACCTTACCATGTTCTTGGATTGGCAGGATCAACATTATCAAAATGGCCGTATTACCAAAAGCAATATATAGATTCAACGCAATCCCAATCAAAATCCCAGCAACATTCTTCTCAGAAATAGAAAAGATGATACAGAAGTTCATCTGGAATCACAAAAGACCACGAGTAGCTAAAGCTGTCCTGAAAAATAGAAATCAAACTGGAGGAATCACAATTGCAGACCTCAAGACATATTACAGAGCAGTGGTTATCAAAACAGTCTGATACTGGTACGGAAACAGAGAAGAAGATCAGTGGAACAGAACAGAAACACCAGAAGGGAATCCAAATATGTATAGTCAACTAATCTTTGACAAGAAAATGGAAAACAATCCAGGTTGAAAAAAAACCTGGTCTATTCAACAAATGCTGTTGCGACAACTGGATAGCAGCTTGCAAAATAAAGAAGCAAGACCCGCACCTGTCGCATTATGCAAAAATCAGCTCTAACTGGCTCAAGGACCTAAATCTACACCCAAAAACCATCAAACTATTAAAGGAAAACATAGGAAACACATTCCAAGATATAGGAACTGGGAAAGACTTCTTAGAAAAGACGCCTAAAGCAAAGGCAATCAAATCCAAAATGAACAAATGGGACTACATCAAACTAAAAAGCTTCTGTACAGCAAAAGAAACAATTAACAAAGTGAAGAAGCAACCAACGGAATGGGAGAAAATGTTTGCATTCTACATGAGTGATAGGGGACTAACATCCAGAATCTACAAAGAGCTTCAGAAACACAGGGACAGTAAAACAAACCAACGCTGTAGCAAAATGGGCAAAAGAAATGAACAGACATTTCTCAAAAGAACAGGTTCAAATGGCTAACAGACATATGAAAAGATGCTCAGGCTCTCTAACCATCAGAGAGATACAAATGAAAACCACCTTGAGGTACCACCTAACTCCAGTGAGACTGGCCTACATTCAGAACTTAAAAAACAACACCTGCTGGCGTGGATGTGGGGAGAAAGGCACCCTCCTGATGGGGTCCATGCAGTAGGTGTGAATAACACGAAGGTGTGAAGAGAACAGCTCCCTGACTGGCAGGGCCTGGGGAGCTACCAGCTGCTTAGCAGGACTAAGTGGATTCATTTCTGACCACCTTGACGCAGTTTTTACCCCCCTTCGCATGGGCACTCAACCACCCCACTAAGAATTTTGTAATCTATTGATGCATTGTCTGCCCCTGTGAGATGGCTTTTACAACCAACGTGAGGTTAAGAGTTAATGTGACTGAGGATGTCCTGGTGAGTGGGCCTTTAACTACACACAGGAGTATAATTAAGTCTGCGCTGTTTACCCATTGCCAGAAAATCTGGCCCAGATATTTATCATGCTTTCTAGGAAATGGCTTGATAAGAGGGACCCTAAAAGTTATCCTGTTACTGTGACCCTAAAGCTCATTCTGCTATGACAAAAATATAGTTACTGTGACCCTAAAGGCCATCCTGCTATGACAAAGAATTTAGTTACTGTGACCCTAAAGGCCATCCTGCTATGACGAAGAATATAGCTACTGTAACTCTGAAGGCTTTCCTGCTAAGGCAAAAAATATAGTCACTGTGGTCTTAAAAGGTTAGCCTGTCCTTGCAATTCTTTAGAATATAGAAAATGCATTTGCTTTAGTTGTTTTCACAAATTTTTAGCTAGAGGAAATACAGGGTGATTTCACTAATATCATAAAGATATATTTTTGATTATTGTTTGATCACTTATGAAGTTGTAGAGCCTGCGGTTGTAGAGGAATGTAATGTTTAAAGCTTTTTGTCTTAGATCTTCATGTTTTTTCTCTCTTGATGTAGTTCTCCCATTTCGTGATAGGTAAGATGTAGAATAAGAATTGTTGTAGGAGTGTATTACTGCATAAGATGTATTGTCTACTGAGAAACTCTTGCCTGCAACGTTGAAATGGATAATGCCTTGTCTAATACTGAAATAATTTGTAGAATTGTCTTTGGAAACACTCACTCATCCATTGTAGAGTTGAAACTTAAATAGAGTAACTTAGCTCATTGCTAACTTCAATTCTTTCCGCCGTTACAATCCTTGCTTTACTTGTTTGGTCAACAAACTGTGTGAGCTTACAGACCTAATGGCCAACTAATGTCAATAACCCCAATCCCCATAGACCAAGGCCCCAGACCTTTTAACTCATACAAGATAGGGGTCTGGTTGACACAGGCGGCGCCTAGGTTATAGTCCAGACCTGAGGAGAGCAGATGAAGACTGGCAAGCCAAGATAAGCAACGAATATGGAATCCTTCCTCAATCATTACTCAAGAAGTTGTAAATTGTGCTCCCCTGAAGCTATGTCAATATGCCCTAAGAAAAAAACTTTGTACTGCTTCTGTATAAATAAAGCGGACAGATTTCTCGCTTTATCCACTACGTTCAAGGAATCCTGGTGGTCCGTCTCCTTTCTTTCTCTCTTCACGCCTCATCCACGCACCCTTCCCGAGCTCCAAACTCAGCCAGAGCTGGACTCCGGCACCCTCCTTCACTGCTGGTGGGAGTGTAGGCTAGTAAAAGCAGTGTGGAAATCAGTATGGAGAGTGCTTGGAAAATTGCAAATAAACCTGCCATATGACCCAGCAATCCCACTCTTAGGAATATACCCAAAAGGAGTGAAATCTGCATATGAGAAGGGGATCTTTAATCCTATATTTACAGCAGCACAATCTACAATAGCAAAGTCATGGAAACAAAACAGATGTGCGTCCAAGGACGAGTGGTTAAAGAAACTGTGGTACATCTACTCTATGGAATATTATTCAGCTATTAAGAAGAATGATATTATTCTATTTAAATCCAGGTGGTCCCAACTAGAAGTCATTATGCTCAGTGAAATGAGTCATTCACAAGAGAACAAATACCATATATTCTCTTTCATATAAGGAGGCCAACATGGAAGGTGTAACTCCAACAGTCCAATCTATATTTTTTTTCCGGTGATTATCTGTTTGCTCTTTTGGCTGTATCACATATGTTTTGATGTTTTTATGTCAGTTTGTTTGCTTCCAAATAATCTCTATTCTCTAGTAGAATTCATCAAGTGCTCATGAAGTATACGAGGGCATCACATTTTCCAAAAGACTTCTGTGTTTCCTTTTGGTTCAGCATGTGTTGTATACTCAGTGGCACATGATTTTCGCAGGGTGCTACAATTTGTTGTTGATGTTGTTGTTGTTATTGTGATCAATGTGGCTGTTATGAAATGATGTCAATCCAAAACCAGTAATATTATCTCAACACCAAACAGCCTGTATCTCATGCAATAAGATTTTGTGAAGTAACTAATGATATGAGGCAGATTGCTTATGATCTACATCAAAAAATTGTAAAACCTAATGTACTTGTAAGAACCCATGATACTTGGAAATGGGGAGGAAGAGCAGAGAAATCTTGCATCACCCAGAAGGTGTGAGGAAGACGGGAAATATAACCTATCAGGATCATTACTGGTAACTCATAGACAACAGACTCGAATTAGCATTAGACAATAGCAAAACTACAAAGGCAAATGGGGGAATCAAGAATAATCCTAACAACCTCTTAACAGGGGGTCATGCCCTTAGAGCAGGGAGGGGTCCCCAGAGTGGAGCAGGTGGACAGAAGGAGGCTTTTATTCCAAACCTGAAGACTCGTAGATCCTCACCAAGGACTATCAGTATGAGCACCGAGGACTACATCCCTACTGCCAAGGAGACCACAGGGAAATGGAGTGCCTTCGGAGACCAAGAACTCTGAGGTCACCCACCCCCATTTGGATCTACCACATAGGATGGAAGAAGCCCAAATCCTACCTTGCAGGATCCAAGGTCATTGGAACAACAACCAGTATCCCTGAGTGGTCCTCAGAAACAGAAGAACAGTAAACTTCCTTTGGGACTAGGGAGAGGAGCTTTCTCTGGTCCTTTTCTGCTTCCAATTTTGGGTCCCCACCCCCTCTCGTTATAACCATCAGGAGCATTCCAGAAACCCCTCAAAACAAACAAACAAACAAAACTAGAATAGATAGAGAACAACAAGGAAAGCTTACAAACTGACAGGAAACATTCAGTGGGGATGCACTTATACCTCACTGGGTGGGACACAAAGATTCGTTACTCCTCACTGGGGTATGGATGATTTCTCTGCACACCCCTCCTAAACATGCTCACCTAAACAGTTGACTTAAATCCCATTGGAATCATAGAGTTAGACCACCTGAAAAACAGCCAGGTTCAGCGAAAACATGCTTCAATGCTATAAACTGCTAAAGAGTAAAATTAAAATACGCATGAGACAGCTGAATAGCAATCTATAGCCATTTAATGTGTATAGAGCATGGTTGAATATAAAGCAAAATTGAAATGTCTAAGAAGAAGCCACAGGTTGTGGTTGAGAACCTGCGTTTTCCTAGTAATATATTAGTTAATCAATACCATGTCAATTATTGACACAATGTTGTAAATGGTTGGAAATATTATGTTGGGGCTTTTAATGCATTGGGATGATACTCTGCCGGCTCTACCATCAGACCAGAGATGGTCTCACAAACAAACCATGGAACTTACCAAGACAATAAGATGCTGGACTTCATGCTTGGTAAATACCTCGAATGAAAGAATGACAACTGAATTTGAATTATGGAAATGCAACAAGGTGGAGCAATCCATCATAGGGGAGGGTGTGGGTAGGGGCGGGGAGAATCCCAGTACATAAAAAATGTATCACATAATGAAATGTAATTAATTAAAAAAATGAAAGGCAATAAAAATATGTAAAAAAAAAATAAAAACCAAGTGCTTTCACAGCACATATGTATGAAATTGGACGTGACACTTGGCGAACTCAGTGTGTTGGTGAATGGCAACTGCATGAAGGAGCAGTACAACACGTCCAGTGCCATAACAATTCCACCTGGCTCATGAACTTCACATACCATCAGCTGTCCAAACAGGTCTCCACAAAATCTTGTTTGGTCACTTCCTCTCCAATGCTCATTGAGCCCAGGCTGATGGAATGTGTAGGCTCAGCAACAGCACAAAACAAAGATGGAGTTCCGCACTCAAGGCGTGACAAACTCGACACCCAGAAATAATTTCAGCGCAAAAGCCATTTCCACCTGCCATGGCAACCAAGTGCTCTGGCAGCATATATCTGAAAGTCGACATGACACCTGAGGAATACAGCGCGTTGGTGAATGACAATTGCCCGAATCAACAGGACACCTCTCCCAGTGCCAAAATAACTCGAACTTTCACATTCACTTCACATACCATCAGCTGTCCAAACAGGTCCCCACGAAATCTTGTTTGGTCACTTCCGCTCCAATGCTCATTGAGCCCAGGCTGATGGAATGTGTAGGCTCAGCAACAGCACAAAAAAAAAGATGGAGATCTGCACTCAAGGAGTGGCAAACTCGACACCCAGAAACAATTTCAGAGCAAAAGCCATTTCCACCTGCCATGGCAACCAAGTGCTCTGGAAGCACATATATCTGAAAGTCGACGTGACACCTGAGGAACTCAGTGTGTTGGTGAATGACAATTGCCTGAATCAACAGGACAGCTCTCCCAGTGCCAAAACAATTCCACCTGACTCATTCACTTCACATACCATCATCTGTCCTGGCAGGTCTCCCAAAAATCAAGTTTGGTTACTTCCTATCCAATGTCAACTGAGCCCAGGTTGATGGAATCAAGAGGGTTAAATATCCACACAAAACAAAGATGGAGATCCTGGACGGCCAGAGACAAATTCAGCGCCCATGCCATTTCCAGCTGCCATGGAAACCAAGTGCTGTGGCAGCAGATATGTGTGATAGTGGATGGGACACTACGAGAACTCAGTGTGGTGGTGTATCGCAACTGCCCAAAGCTGCAGAAAAGGTCTTCCATGGCCAAAACAACTCCATCTGCCCATTCACTTCACATACCATCACCTGTCCACAAGGTATCCGGGAAATCTTGTTTGGTCACTTGCTGTCCAATGCCGATTGAGCCCAGTTGGATGGAATCAAGCAACTAGAGCAAACACTCAAAGCAAAGATGGAGATCCTCACTCAAATCACTCAAAACCGCACAGCCAGAGAGAAGTTCAGTGACCAAGCCATTTCCAGCTGCCATGGAAACCAAGTACTCTGGCAGCACACATTTCTGAAAGCGGCTGAGACGTGACACTTGGAGAAGGCTGTGTGTTGGTGAATGGCAACTGCCCGAAGCAGCAACACAGCTCTTCCAGTGCCAAAACAACTCAACCTGGCTCATCAACTTCACATACTATAACCTGTACTTGCAGGTCTTGGGGAAAACATGTTTGGTCACTTTTTTTCCAATGCCTATAGAGTTCAGCATGATGTAATTTATAGTTTAAGTAACCGCACAAAAAAAAGATGAAGATCCTCACTCAAGGTGTGACAAACTCGAAGCCACAGAGCATAGCAGCGCCCAAGACATTTCAAGCTGCCATGGAAACCAAGTGATCTGGCACCAAATATGTCTGAAAGTAGCTGGAAGGTGAAACTTGGAGAACTCTGTGTGTTGGTGAATGACAACTGCCCGAAGCAGCAGCACAGGTCATATAGTGTCAAAACAACTCCACCTGGTTCTTTCACTTCACATACAATCAGCTGTCCAGTCAGGTCTCCGGGATAACTTCTTTGGTCCCTTTCTGTAAAATGCCCATTGAGCCCAGGGTGATGTAATTTATATGTTTAGCAACCGCACAAAAAACAGATGGAGATCCTCACAAAACCCATGAAAAACTCCACAGCCAAAGAGAAATTCAGTGTCCAAGCCATTTACAGCTCCCAAGGTAAACAAGTGCTCTCGCAGCACTAATGTCTGTAATAGGATGTGAAACGTAGGGAACTCAGTGTAGTGGTGAATGGCAACTGCCTGAAGCGGCAGCACAGCTCTTCCAGTTCCAAATAAACTCCACCTGGCTCATCAACTTCACATACCATCAACTGTCCTTGAAGGATTCCCGGAACTCCTCTTTGGTCACTTCCAGTCAAATAGTCATGGAACCCAGGGGATAAAATGAAGCAGCTTGAGTACACATCGAAAACAAAGATGGAAATCCTCAAAGAATTCATGTAAATATCCACAGTTACAAAACAGTTCAGCGCCCAAGACATTTAGAGCTGTCATGGAAACCAAGTGTTGTGGCAGCACATATGTGGGACAGTGGATGTGAAACCAAGATAATGTAGGTTCGCTGGTGAATGACAAATGACCGAAGCAGCAGCACAGCTCTTCCAGTGCCAAAACAACTCCACCTGGCTCATGAACTTCACATACCATCAGCTGTCCTGGCAGTTATCTAGGAAACCCTGTTTGATCACTTGCGCTACAATACACATTGAGACACGTGGTATGGAATCAAGCCGGTTGAACACCCACACAAAACTAACATGGAGCTCCTCATTCAAGGCGCTCAAAACTCCACAACCAAAGACAAGTTCAGCGCACAAGCGATTATCCGCTGCCATGGAAACCAAGAACTCCTGCAGCACATATGTTGAACAGTGGACTTGACACCAATGAAAAATAGGTTCACTGGTGAATGGCCACTGCCCGAAGCAGCAGCACAGCTCTTCCAGTGCCAAAACAACTCCACCTGGCTCATGAACGTCACATACCATCAACTGTCCTGGCAGCTATCTAGGAAACCCTGTTTGCTCACTTCTGCTCCAATGCAAATGGAGACCAGAGGGTAGGAATCAAGGAGGTTGAACACCAACATAAAACTAAACTGGAGCTCCTCATTCAAGGTGAAAAAATGTCCACAGCCAGACACAAGTTCAGCGCCCAAGTCATTTCAGTTTGCCATGGAAACCAAGTGATCTGGCAGCACATATGTGGAACATTGGATGTCATACCAAGGCAATATATGTTCCTTGGTGAATGGACACTACCCGAAGCAGCAAATCAGGTCTTCCAGTGCCACAACAACTACACCTAGCTCATGAACTTCACATACCATCAGCTGTATTGGCAGCTATCAAGGAAACCCTGTTTGATCACTTGTGATCCAATGATAATTGTGTCCAGTGTGATGGAAACAAGCACCTCGGGCAGCCACATAAAAATAACATATAGCTCCTCATCAAGGGGCTCAAAACTCCACAGCCAAACACATGCTCAGTGTCCAATCCATTTCCTGCTACCATGGTAATCAAGTGCTCCCGCAGCACAAATGTGGAACAGTGGATATGACACCAAGGGAATGTAGTGTGGTGGTGATAGGCCACTGACCAAAGCAGCAACACAGCTCTCCCAGTTCCAAAATAACTTCACCTGGCTCATGAAGTTCACATAAGATCTGCTGTCCTGACAGCAATTTTGGGAACCCAGTATGGTCACTTCCGCTCCAGTGACCATTTTTCCCAGTGTGATGCAATCAAGCAGCTGGAGCACCAACACAAAACTAACATGAAGCTCCTCACTGAAGGCGCTGAAAATTCCACAGCCAAAGCCAAGTATAGTGCCCAAAACCTTTCCCCTTGCCATATAAACCAAGTGCTCTGGAAGCACATATATAGAATAGTGGAAGTGACGCCTGTGAACACTGTATGGTGGTAAATAGGAATACCCAAAGCAGCCTCACAGCTCTTCCAGAGCCAAAACAACTCCACCTGGCTCATCAACTTCACATACCATCAGCTGTCCTGGCAGCTATCTAGGAAACACTGTTTGGTCAATTGTGGTCCAATGAAATTTGGGCCCAGTGTGGTGGAAACACGCCGGTTGAGCACCCACACAAAATTAAGATTGAGCTCTTCACTCAAGGCGCTCAAAACTCCACAGCCAAAGACAAGTTCAGCGCCCAAGCCATTTTCCGTTGCCATGGAAACCAAGTGCTCTGGCAGCACATATTTCTGAAAGTGGATATGACACTTAAGGAAGGTAGTGTGGTGGTGAATTTCAACTATCCAAAGCAGCAGCACAGCTCTTCCAGTGCAAAAACAATACCACCTGGCTCATGAACTTTATATACCATCAGCTGTCCTGGCAGCTATCTAGGAAATCCTGTTTGGCACTAGAGCTCCAAGACCCGTTGGGCCAAGTGGGATGAAATCAAGCAGGTTGAGCACCCACGCACAACTAACATGTAGCTTCTCATTCAAAGAGCTCAGAACTCCACAGCCAAAGACAAGTTCAGCGCCTAAAGCCATTTCCCGTTGCCATGGAAACCAAGGGCTGTGGCAGCACGTATGTGGAACACTGAATGTTACACCAAGGTAATGCAGAATCTCTGATGAATGACAACTCCCGGAAGCTGTAGCACAGCTCTTCCAGTGCCAAAACAACTCCATCTGGCTCATCAACTTCATATACCATCAGCTGTCCTGGCAGCTATCTAGGAAACGCTGTTTGGTCACTTGAAGTCCACTGCCCATTGAGGCTAGAGTGTTGGAATCAAGCATGTTGAACACTCACACACAACTAACATGGAGCTCCTCACTCAAGGTGCTCAAACTCCATTGACAAAGACAAGTTCAGCGCCCAAGCCATTTCCCGTGGCCATGGAAACCAAGTGCTCTGGCAGCACATATGAATCTAAGTGGATATGACACCTATATAAGGTAGTGTGGTGGTAAATGGCCTCTGCCCGAAGCAGCAGCACAGCTCTTCTTGTGCCAAAACAACTCCACCTGCCTCATCAACTTCACATACCATCAGCTGTCCTGGCAGCTATCTCGGAAACCCTATTTGATCACGTCCGGTCCAAATGCCCATGGAACCCAGTGTGATTTAATCAGGCAAGATGATCACACACACACAAGTAACATGGAGCTTCTGACACAAAGTGCTCAAAACTCCACAGCCAAAGACAAGTTCAGCGCCTAAGCCATTTCCTATTGTCATGGAAACCAAGCGCTCTGGCAGCACTTATGTGGATCACTGAATGTGACTCCAAGGGAATGTAGATTCTCTGATGAATGACAAAACTGCTCGAAGCAACAGCACAGCTCATCCAGTGCCAGAAGAGCTCAACCTGGTTCATGAACTTCACATACCATCAGCTGTCCTGACAGCTATCTAGGAAACACTTTTTGGTCACTTGCACTCCAATGTCCATTTAACCCCTTGTGATGGAATCAAGCATGTTGAGCACTCACACAAATCTAACATGGAGCTCCTCACTCAAGGCGCTCAAAATTCCACAGCCAAAGACAAGTTCAGCGCCTAAGCCATTTCCCGCTACCATGGAAACCAAGTGCTCTGGCGGCACAAATGTCAGAAAGAGGATTATGACAACTAGGGAAGGTAGTGTGGTGGTAATGGCCGCTGCCAGAAGCAGCAGCACAGCTCTTCCAGTGTAAAACAACTCCACCTGGCTCATGAACTTCACATACCATCAGCTGTCCTGGCAGCTATCTAGGAAACCATATTTGATCACTTCCGGTTCAAATGCCCCTGAAGCCAAGTGTGATTTAACCAAGCAGGATGATCATTCACACACAACTAACATGGAGCTCCTCACTCAACGCTCAAATCTCCACATCCAAAGACAAGAACAACGCTGAAGCCATTTGCCGTTGCCATTGAAACCAAGTGCTCTGGCAGCACATATATCTGTAAGTGCATATGACAACTATGGAGGTAGTGTGGTGGTGAATGGCAAATGCCCAAAACAGCAACACAGACCTTCCAGTGCCAAAAAAACTCCACCTGGCTCATGAACTTCACATACCATCAGCTGTCCTGGCAGCTATGTATGAAACCCTGTTTGTTCACTTCTGCTCCAATGCCCATTGAGTCCAGTGTGATGGAATCAAGCAGGTTGAGCACCCACACACAACTATCATGGAGCTCCTCAATAAAGGTGCTCAAAACTTCACAGCCAAAGACAAGTTCAGTGCCCAATCCATTTCCCGCTGCCTTGGAAACCAAGTGCTCTGGCAGCACATATGTGGAACAGTGGATGTGACACCTAGGGATTTAGTGTGGTGGTGAATGGCCACTGCCCGAAGCAGAAGCACAGCTCTTCCAGTGCCAAAACAACTCCACCTGCCTCATGAACTTCACATGCCATAAGCTGTCCAGGCAGCCATCTAGGACACCCTGTTTGGTCACTATCAGTCCAAATACCCCTGGAGTCCAGAGTTTTTTAATCAAGCATTATGATCACACACACACAAAACTCACATGGAGCTCCTCACTAAAGGTGCTCAAAACTCCACAGCCAAAGAGAAGTTCAGGGCCCAAGCCACTTCTGTTTCATGGAAACCAATTGCTCTGGCAGTACAAATGTGATACTGGATATGAATTCTAAGGAAGGTGGTGTGGTGGTGAGTTTCAACTGTCCGAAGCACCAGCACAGCTCTTCCAGTGCAAAAACAACTCCACATGGCTCATGAACTTCACATACCATCAGCTCTCCTGGCAGCTATCTAGGAAACCCTGCGTGGTAACTTCCAGTCAAATGCCCTTTGAGGAAAAGTGTGATGGAATCAAGTTGTTGAGCTCCAAAACAAAACTAACATGTAGCTCCTGATTCACAGCGCTCAAAACTACACAGCCAAAGACAAGTTCAGCGCCCAAGCCATTTCCCATTGCCATGGAAACCAAGAGCTCTTGCAGCACATATGTTTGAAAGTGGATATGACACCTAAGGAAGGTAGTATGGGGGTGAATGGCAAATGCCCGAGCAGCAACACAGCTCTTCCACTGCCAAAACAACTCCGCGTGGCTCATAAAGTTCAGATGTCATCAGCTGTCCTGACAGTTACCTAGGAAACCTTGTTTGGTCACTTGCGATTCAATTCCCATTGGGCACAGTATCATAGAATCAAGCAGCTTCAGCACCCAAACAAAACTAACATGAAGATCATCACTCACGTTGCTGAAAACTCCACGGCCAAAGACAAGTTCAGCGCCCAAGCCACTTCCCGTTGCTATGGGAAAAAGGGCTCTCTCAGCACATATGTGTTTAAGAGTATATGACACCTTGGGAAGGTAGTGTGGTAGTGAATCTCACCAGTCCGATGCAGCCGCACAGCTTTTTCAGTGCCAAAATAACTCCACCTGGCTCATCAACTTCACATACCATCAGCTGTCCTGGCAGCTATTTAGGAAACCCTGTTTGGTCACTTATGGTCCAATGCACCAGGAGACCAGTGTAATGTAATCAAGCATATTGAGCACCCACACACAACTAACATGTAGCTCCTCACTCAAGGCACTCAAAACTCCACAGCCCAAGACAAGTTTAGCACACAAGTCATTTCCCCTTGCCATAGAAACCAAGTGCTGTGGCAGTACATATGTGGAACAATGGATGTGACAAATAGAGAACACAGTGTACTGGTTAATGGCCACTGTCCGAAGCAGCAGCACAGCTCTTCCAGTGCCAAAAAACTCCACCTGGCTCTTCAACTGCACATACCATCAGCTCTCGTGGCAGCTATCTAGGTAACCCTGTTTGGTTACTTGCCGCCCAAAAACCCATGTAGCCAAGTGTGATGGAATCAAGCACCTTGAGCACCCAAACAAAACTATCGTATAGCTACTCATTCAAGGCGCTCAAAACTCCACAGCCAAAGACATGTTCAATGCAAAAAGTCATTTCCCGATGCCATGGAAACCAAGTGCTCTGGCAACACATATGTGGATCAGTGGATGTGACACATAGGGATGATAGTGTGATGATGAATGGCCACTGCTCGATGCAGCAGCACAGCTCTTCCAGTGCCAAAACAACTCCACCTGGCTCTTCAACTTCATATACCATCAGCTGTCCTGGCAGCTATCTAGGAAACCCATTTTGATCACTTCCGCTCCAATGAACATTGAGCCAAGTGTGATGGAATCAAGCAGCTCTAGCACCCACAAAAAACTAACATGGAGCTCCACAGTAAGGCCGCACAAAACTCCTCAGCAAAAGACAAGTTCAGCGTTCAAGCCATTTCCCGTTGTCATGGAAACCAAGTGCTCTGGCAGCACATATGTGTGTAAGTGGATATGACACCTATGGAAGGTAGTGTGGTGGTGAATTTCAACTACCCGAAGCAGCAGCACAGCTCTTCTAGGGCAAAAACAACTCCTCCTGGCTCATGAACTTCACATACCATCAGCTGTCCTGGCAGCTATGTAGGAAACCCTATTTGTTCACTTCTGGTCCACTGCCCTTTGAGACCAGTGGAATGCAATCAAGCATGTTTAGCACCCACACACAACTAACATGGAGCTCCACACTCAAGGCACTCCAAACTCCATTGCCAAAGACAAGTTCAGTGCCCTAGCCATTTCCCGTTGACATTGAAACCAAGTGCACTGGCAGCACATATGTGTTTAAGAGTATATGACACCTTGGGAAGGTAGTGTGGTAGTGAATCTCACCTGTCCGATGCAACAGCACAGCTTTTTCAGTGCCAAAACAACTCCAGCTGGCTGATGAACTTCACATACCATCAGCTGTCCTGTCAGTTATCTAGGAAAACCTGTTTTGTCACTTGCGCTCCAATGCCCACTGAGCCCAGTGTGATGGAATCAAGCACATTGAGCACTCAAATAAACTAACATGTAGCTCTTCACTCAAGGTGCTCAACTCCACAGCCAAAGACAACTTCAGAACCCATGGCATTTCCCGTTGCCATCCAAAGCAAGTGCTCTGGCAGCACATATTTCTGCAAAAGGATATAACACTTAAGAAAGGTAGTCTGGTGGTGAATGAAAACTGCCCGAAGCATCAGAACAGCTCTTCCTGTGCCAAAACAACTCCACTTGGCTCATGAACTTCACATACCATCAGCTGTCCTGGCAGCTATCTAGGAAACCCTGTTTGGTCACTTGCGGTCCAATGCACTTTAAGACCAGTGTGATGGAATCAACATGGTTGAGCACCCAAACACAACTACCATGGAGCTCCTCACTCAAGGTGCTCAAAACTCCACAGCAAAAGACAAGTTCAGTACGAAAGCCATTTCACGTTGGCATGGAAACCAAGTGCTCTGGCAGCACATATTTCTGAAAGTGTAATTGGATATGACACCTATGGAAGGAAGTGTGGTGGTCAATTTCAACTGTCTGAAGCAGCAGCACAGCTCTTCCAGAGCCAAAACAACTCCACCAGGCACATGAACTACACATAAAATCTGCTCTCCTGGCAGCTACCTAGGAAAACCTGTTTGGTCACTTTCGGTCAAATACCCATTCCGCCATATGTGATGGAATCAAGCATATTGAGCACCCAAACAAAACTAACATTGAGTTGCCCATTAAAGGCACTCAAAACTCCATTGCCAAATAAAAGCTCAAGCCCAAACCATTTCCCGTTGCCTTGGAAATCATGTGCTCTTTCAGCCCATATGTGTGTAAATGTATATAACACCTATGGAAGGTAGTGTGGTGGTGAATGGCAACTGCTGAAGCAGCAACACAGCTCTTCCAGTGCCAAAACAACTCGACCTGGCTCATCAACTGCACATACCATCAGCTGTCCAGGCAGCTATCTAGGAAACCCTGTTTGGTCACTTCCGGTCCAAGTGCCCATTGAGCCCAGTGTAATGGAATCAAGCATATTGAGCACCCAAACAAAACAAACATGTAGATCCTCACTCAAGGTGGTAAAAACTCCACAGCAAATGACAAGTACAGAGCCCAAGCCATTTCCCGTTGCCATGGGAACCAAGTGCTCTGGCAGCACATACGTCTGTGCATGGATATGAAACCAAGGGAAGGTAGTGTGTTGGTGAATAGCCACTGTCCGAAGCAGCAGCACAGCTCTTACAGTGCCAAAACAAGTCCACCTGGCTCATCAACTTCACATACCATCAGTTGTCCTGGCAGCTATCTTGGAAACCCTGTTTGGTCACTACTGCTCCAATGCCCTTTAAGACCAGTGGGATGGAATCAAGCATGTTGCGCACCCAAACACAAAACTAACATGTAGCTCCTCACGCAAGGCGCTCAAAACTCCACAGCCAAAGAGAAGTTCAACGAACAAGCCATTTCCCATTGCCATGGAAACCATGTGCTCTGGCAGTACATATGTGCGTAAGTTGATATGAACCCTATGGAAGGTAGTGTGGTGCTGAATGGCCACTGCCCGAAGCAGCAGCACAGTTGTTCTTCTGCCAAAACAACTCACCTGGCACAACAACTTCACATATCATCAGCTGTCCTGACAGCTATCTAGGAAACCCTGTTTGGTCACTTCACGTCCAATGCATTTTGAGCCCATGGTGATGAAATCAAGCAGCTTGAGCACAAACACACAACTAACAAGGAGCTCCTCTTTAAGGGCAAGCAAAACTCCACAGCCAAACACAAATTCAGTGCCTAAAGCAATTTCCCGCTGCCATGGAATCCAAGTGCTCCGGAAGCACATATGTGAAACCCTGAATGTTGCAAAAGGAAATGTAGGTTCTCTGATGAATGACAACTGCCCGAAGAAGCAGCACAGCTCTTTCAGTGCAAAAACAACTCCACCTGGCTCATGAACTTCACATACCATCAGCTGCCCTGGCAGCTATCTAGGAAAGCCTGTTTGGTCACTTGTGGTCAAATGCCCATGGAAACCAGTGGGATGGAATCAATCATGTAGAGCAATCACAAACAACTAACATGTAGCTCCTCACTCAAGGTGCTCAAAACTCCACAGCCACAGACAAGTTTAGCTCCCAAGCCATTTCCCGTTGCCATGGAAACCAAGTGCTCTGGCAGCACATATGTCTTAAACTGGATATGACACATATGGGAGTTAGTGTGGTGGTGAATTTCAACTGTCCGAAGCAGCACCACAGCTCTTTCAGTGCCAAAACAACTCCACCTGGCTCATCAACTTCGCATACCATCAGCTGTCCTGGCAGCTATCTAGGAAACCCTGTTTGGTCACTTCCGGTCCAACGTCCTTTGAGACCAATGGGATGGAATCAAGCATGTTGAGCACCCACACAAAACTAACATGGAGCTCCTCACTGATGAAGCTAAACACTCCACAGCCACAGACAAGTTCAGCACCCAAGCCATTTCCAGCTGCCATGGAAACTAATTGCTCTGGCAGCACATAGGTGGCAAATTGGTTATGATACGTAAGGAAGTTAGTTTGGTGGTGAATTTCAACTGTCCGAAGCAGCAGCACCGTTCTTCCAGTGCCAAAACAACTCCACCTGACTCATCAACTTCACATACCATCAGCTGTCCTGACAGCTATGTAGGAAACCTTGTTTGTTCACTTGTAGTCCAATGCCCATTGAGCCCAGTGTGATTTCAACATGCAAGATGAAAACACACACAACTAACATGGTCTGCCCACTCTAGGCGCTCAAGACTCCACAGCCAAACACAAGTTCAGCGCCCAAGCCATTTCCCGATGCCATGGAAACCATGTGCTCTGAAAGCACAGATTTCTGAAAGTGGATATGACACCTGAGAAAGGTAGTGTGTTGGTAAATTTCAACTGCCCAAAGCAGCAGTACAGCTCTTCCAGTTCCAAAACAACTCCACCTGGCTCATGAACTTCACATACCTTCAGCTGTCCTGGCAGCTATGTAGGAAACCCTATTTGGTCACTTCTGGTCCACTGCCCTTTGAGACCAGTGGGATGCAATCAAGCATGTTGAGCATCCTCACACAACTAACATGTAGCTCCTCACTCAAGGCGCTCAAAACTCCATTGCCAATGACAAGTTAGGTGCCCATGGTATTTCGCGTTGCCATGGAAACCAAGTGCTCTGGCAGCACATATGTGTTGAAGATGATATGACATCTAGGAAAGGTCGTGTGGTTTTGAATCTCACTTCTCCGAAGCAGCACAGCTCTTTCAATGGCAAAACAACTCCACCTGCCTCATCAACTTCACATACCATCAGCTGTCCTGGTAGCTATCTAGGAAACCCTGTTTGGTCAATTATGCTACAATGCCCATTGAGCCCAGTGTGATGGAATCAAGCATGTTGAGCACCCAAACCATACTAACATGTAGCTCTTAACTCAAGGCGCTCAAAACTTCACACCCAAAGACAAGTACAGCGCGCAAGCCATTTCCCGTTGCCATGGAAACCAAGTGTTCCGGCAGCACATATGTGGAACAGTGGATGTGACACATAGAGAACACAGTTTGATGGTGAATGGCAACTGCCCGAAGCAGCAGCAACACAGCTCTTCCAGTGCCAAAACTAGTCCACCTGGCTCATCAACTTCACATAACATCAGCTGTCCTGGCAGCTATCTAGGAAACCCTGTTTGCTCACTTCCGCTCCAAATGACCATGCAGCCCATTGTGATTTCAACAAGCAGGATGATCACACATACACAACTAAATGTAGCTCTTCAGTCAAGGCGCTCAAAACTCCACAGCCAAAGACAAGTTCAGCGCTTAAGCAATTTCCCGTTGCCATGGAAACCAAGTGTTCTGGCAGCACATATGTGGAACAGTGGATAAGACATATACAGAACACAGTTTTGTTGTGAATTTCAACTGCCCGAAGCAGCAACACAGCTCTTCCAGTGCCAAAATAACTCCACCTTGCTCATCAACTTCACATACCATCAGCTGTCCTGGCAAACATCTAGGAAACCTTGTTTGGTCACTTGCGTTCCAATGCCCATGAAGCCCAGGGTGATTTCAACATACAGGATGATAACACACACAATTAACATGGTCTGCCCACTAGAGGCGCTCAAGACTACACAGCCAAACACAAGTTCAGCGCCCAAGCCATTTCCCGTTGCCATGGAAACCATGTGCTCTGGCAGTACAGATTTCTGAAAGCGGATATTACACTTATGGAAGTTAGTGTGGTAGTGAATGGCCACTGCCCAAAGCAGTAGCACAGCACTCCAGTGCCAAAACAACTCCACCTGGCTCATAAACTTCACATACCATCAGCTGTCCTGGCAACTATTTAGGAAACCTTGTTTGGTCTCGTCAAATGCCGAATGGGCCAATTGTGATGGAATCAAGCAGCTTAAGCAGCCATACAAAACTAACATGGAGCTGCCCACTCAAGGCACTCAAAACTCCATTGCCAAATACAAGTTCAGCGCCCAAGCCATTTCCCGTTGCCATGGAAACCATGTGCTCTGAAAGCACAGATTTCTGAAAGTGGATATGACACCTAAGAAAGGTAGTGTGTTGGTGAATTTCAACTGCCCGAAGCAGCAGTACAGCTCTTCCCGTGCCAAAACAACTCCACCTGGCTCATGAACTTCACATACCTTCAGCTGTCCTGGCAGCTATCTAGGAAACCCTATTTGGTCACTTCTGGTCCACTGCCCTTTGAGACCAGTGGGATGCAGTCAAGCATGCTGAGAACCCTCACACAACTAACATGTAGCTCCTCATTCAAGGCGCTCAAAACTCCATTGCCAAAGACAATTTCAGCGCCCACGCCATTTCTCGTTGCCATGGAAACCAAGTGCTCTGGCAGCACATATGTGTTGAAGATGATATGACACCTAGGAAAGGTCGTGTGGTGTTGAATCTCACTTGTCCGAAGCAGCACAGCTCTTTCAGTGCCAAAACAACTCCACCTGCCTCATCAACTTCACATACCATCAGCTGTCCTGGTAGCTATCTAGGAAACCCTGTTTGGTCAATTATGCTACAATGCCCATTGAGCCCAGGGTGATGGAATCAAGCATGTTGAGCACCCAAACCATACTAACATGTAGCTCTTAACTCAAGGCGCTCAAAACTTCACACCCACAGACAAGTACAGCGCCCAAACCATTTCCCGTTGCCATGGAAACCAAGTGCTCTGACAGCACATATGTGGAACAGTGGATGTGAAACATAGAGAACAGAGTTTGATGGTGAATGGCAACTGCCCGAAGCAGCAGCAACACAGCTCTTCCAGTGCCAAAACAAGTCCACCTGGCTCATCAACTTCACATACCATCAGCTGTCCAAGCAGCTATCTAGGAAACCCTGTTTGCTCACTTCCGCTTCAAATGACCATGCAGCCCAGGGTGATTTCAACAAGCAGGATGATCACACATACACAACTAAATGTAGCTCTTCAGTCAAGGCGCTCAAAACTCCACAGCCAAAGACAAGTTCAGCGCCTAAGCAATTTCCCGTTGCCATGGAAAGCAAGTGTTCTGCAACACATATGTGGAACAGTGGATAAGACATATACAGAACACAGTTTTGTTGTGAATTTCAACTGCCCGAAGCAGCAACACAGCTCTTAAAGTGCCAAAATAACTCCACCTGGCTCATCAACTTCACATACCATCAGCTGTCCTGGCAGCTATCTAGGAAACCCTGTTTGGTCATTTGCGGTCCAATGCCCATGGAGACCAGGGGAATGCAATCAAGCATGTTGAGCACTCACATACAAAACTGACATGGAGCTCCTCACTCAAGGCACTCAAAACTCCCCAGCGAAAGACAAGTTCAGCCCCCAAGCCATTTCACGTTGCCATGGAAACCAAGTGCTCCGCAGCTCATATGTGAACAATGGATGTGACACATAGAGAAAACAGTGTGATGGTGAATTGCAACTGCCCGAAGCAGTAGCACAGCTCTTCCAGTGCCAAAACAACTCCACCTGGCTCATCAACTTCACATACCATCAGCTGTCCTGGCAGCTATCTAGGAAACCCTGTTTGGTCACTTCCGCTCCAATGCCCATGGAGCCCAGTGTGATGAAACAAGCAGGATGATCACAAACACACAACTATCATGTAGCTATTCACTCAAGGCACTAAAAACTCCACAGCAAAAGACAATTTCAGCGCACAAGGATTTCCCGTTGCCATGGAAACCAAGTGCTCTGACAGTACATATTTCTGAAAGTGGATATGACACATAGGGAAGGTAGTGTGGTGGTGAATGGCCACTGCCCGAAGCAGCAGCACAGCTCTTCCAGTGCCAAAACAACTCCACCTGGCTCATCAACTTCACATATCATCAGATGTCCTGGTATTTGTCTAGGAAACCCTGTTTTAACAATTGTGGTCCAAATGCCCATTTAGCCAAGTGTGGTTGAAAGAAGCAGGTTGAGCACCCACACACAACCAACATGGAAAAGCTCACTAAAGGCACGCAGAACTACACAGCTAAACACAAGTTCAGTACTTAAAGCCATTTCCCGCTGCTATGGAAACCAAGTGCTCTGGCAGCACATATGATGAACACTGAATGTGACACCAAGGGAATGTAGGTTCTCTGATGAATGACAACTGCCCAAAGTAGCAGCACAGCTCTTCCAGTGCCAAAACAACTCCACCTGGCTCATGAACTTCACATAACATCAGTTGCCCTGGCAGCTATCTAGGAAACCCTGTTTAGTCACTTCCGCTCCAATGTCCACGGAGACCACTGTGATGGAATCAACCAGCTTGAGCACCCAAAAAACTAACATGGAGTTCCTCCCTCAAGGTGCTCAAAACTCCACAGCCAAAAACAAGTTCGGTGCCCAAGCCATTTCCCGTTGTCATGGAAAAAAAGTGTTGTGGCAACACAAATGTGTTAAAGTGGATAGGACAACTAAGGAAGGTAGTATGGTGGTGGTGAATTTCAACTGTCCGAAGCAGCAGCACAGCTCTTCCAGTGCCAAAACATCTCCACCTGGCTCATCAACTTCACATACAATCAGCTGTCCTGACAGCTATTTAGGAAACCCTTTTTGGTCACTTCCGGTCAAATGCCCTTTGGGCTCAGTGTGATGGAATCAAGTAGCTTGAGCACCCACAAAAAACTAACATGGAGTGTTACTCCATCTTTGACGGTCCTGGATTTGGGCTGGGTTCGATGGAGTAACATCCCATGCTCCTGGATAGGTAAAATCAATATCATTAAAATGTCTATACTGCCAAAAGCAATATATACATTCAACGCAATCCCAATCAATTTGCCCAAAACATTCTTAATGGAACTGGAAACAATGATCCAAAGGTACATCTGGAAGCACAAAAAACCACGGATAGCTAGAACCCTCCTGAAGAACAGGAAGTTAGCAGGGGGAATCACAGTTCCGGACCTCTGGACATACTATAGGGCAGTGGTCATCAAAACAGCGTGGTACTGGCGCAAAGATAGAGAGGAAGATCAATGGAACAGAATAGAAACACCAGAAGGAAACCCACACAGATACAGCCAAGCAATCTTTGTCAAAAAGACAAACGACAATCCAGGCAAATCGGAAGGTCTGTTCAATAAATGCTTTTGGGACAACTGGTTAATAGACTGCAGAAACAAAAAATAGATCCACATCTCTCACCATACACTAAGATCAGATCTAAATGGATAACAGATCTAAACCTGCATCCAGAAACCTTCAAACTTTTGGAGGAAATTTTGGAAACACACTGGAACACTTAGGGGTAGGCCCTCACTTCCTAAAAAAGACTCCAAATGTAGTAGAAATCAAGACCAAAATAAACAATTGGGACCTCATCAAACTAAGAAGCTTCTGTACAGCTAGAGAAACAATCAACAAAGTAAAAAGGCAACCCACAGAATGGGAGAAGATCTTCGCACACGACATAGGTGATAGAGGGATGATCTCCAGAATATACAAAGAGCTGCAAAACAACCAAAATGTCAAAACAAACAAGCCACTCAAGAAATGGGCACGGGAAATGGGCAAACACTTCACAAAGGAACAAACCCAAATGGCAAATAAATATATGAAAAAATGCTCAAGTTCCCTGGCAATAAGGGAAATCCAAATTAAAACATCAGTGAGGTACCACCTAACGCCAGTAAGACTGGCCCACATGAATAAAAGCACCAACAACACTTGTTGGCGAGGTTGCGGGGAAAAGGGAACCCTACTCCACTGCTGGTGGGGCTGCAGGCTGGTACAGCCTCTATGGAAATCAGTATGGAGAATATTCAAACAACGCAAATTCAACATACCGTATGATCCAGCAATAGCACTCCTAGGAATATATCCAGAACACTTGTTGTATGAGAAACCAACATGCACTCCTATGCTCATAGCAGCACAATCAGTAATTGCAAAAACTTGGAAGCAACCAAAATGCCCATCAACAGAGGATTGGATAAGAAAGCTATGGTACATCTACTCCATGGAATACTACTCAGCTATTAAAAAAAACAAAATGCAGTTCTTTGTGGCCAAATGGGCCAAACTGGAAACCATAATGCTAAGGGAAATGAGCCAATCCCAAAAGGTTAAATACCACATGTTTTCCTTAATTTAAAATGATATGATGTTATGTATAACATGTTATGTTTTGAATGTTATATGTTGTGTATAAACTAAAATTGAAGGGTAGGTGAGGTGGTCACAGAAGGTGGCTGGGAACTCGCATTTACTTTTAACATATTGGTTACTCATTACTAAGTCAATTAATTCCATAATGAGGTAAATGATTGCTGATGGTAAAAAAAAAAGAACAAAAAAAAAACTAACATGGAAATGCTCGATCAAGGCGCTCAATAATGCGCCAGCCAAAGACAAGTTCAGTGCCCAAGCCATTTCCCGTTGCCATGGAAACAAAGTGCTCTGGCAGCACATAGGTGGAACAGTGGATATGACACCTAGGGAAAGTAGTGTGGTGGTGAATGGCAACTGCCCGAAGCAGCAACACTGCTATTCCAGTGCCAAAACAACTTCACCTGGCTCATGAACTTCACAGACCATCAGCTGTCCTGGCAGCTATCTAGGAAAACCTGTTTGGTCACTTGCAGACCAAATGCCCATAGAGCCCAGTGTGATTTAAACAAGCAGGATGATCACACACACACAACTAACATGTAGCTGTTCACTCAAGGCACTCAATATTCCACAGCCAAAGACAAGTTCAGCGCCCAAGCCATTTCCCATTGCCATTGAAACCAAGTGTTCTGGCAGCACATATGTGGAACAGTGGATGTGACACATAGAGAACACAGTGTGGTGGTGAATGGAAACTTCCCGAAGCAGCAGCACAGCTCTTCCAGTGACAAAACAACTCCACCTGCCTCATGAACTTCACATACCATCAGCTGTCCTGGCAGCTATCTAGGAAAAACTGCTTGGTCACTTGTGGTCCAATGACAATTCAGCCCAGTGTGATGGAATCAACCTGGTTGAGCACCCAAAAAACTAACATGGAGTTCCTCCCTCTAGGTGCTCAAAACTCCACAGCCAAAAACAAGTTCAGCGCCCAAGCCATTTCCCATTGCCATGGAAAAAAAGTGTTGTGGCAACACATTTGTGTGAAAGTGGATATGCCCCCTTAAGGAAGGTAGTGTGGTGGTGAATTTCAACTGTCCAAAGCAGCAGTACAGCTCTTCCCGTGCCAAAACAACTCCACCTGGCTCATGAACTTCACATACCTTCAGCTTTCCTGGCAGCTATCTAGGAAACCCTATTTGGTCACTTCTGGTCCACTGCCCTTTGAGACCAGTGGGATGCAGTCAAGCATGCTGAGAACCCTCACACAACTAACATGTAGCTCCTCATTCAAGGCGCTCAAAACTCCATTGCCAAAGACAATTTCAGCGCCCACGCCATTTCTCGTTGCCATGGAAACCAAGTGCTCTGGCAGCACATATGTGTTGAAGATGATATGACATCTAGGAAAGGTCGTGTGGTGTTGAATCTCACTTGTCCGAAGCAGCACAGCTCTTTCAGTGCCAAAACAACTCCACCTGCCTCATCAACTTCACATACCATCAGCTGTCCTGGTAGCTATCTAGGAAACCCTGTTTGGTCAATTATGCTACAATGCCCATTGAGCCCAGGGTGATGGAATCAAGCATGTTGAGCACCCAAACCATACTAACATGTAGCTCTTAACTCAAGGCGCTCAAAACTTCACACCCACAGACAAGTACAGCGCCCAAACCATTTCCCGTTGCCATGGAAACCAAGTGCTCTGACAGCACATATGTGGAACAGTGGATGTGAAACATAGAGAACAGAGTTTGATGGTGAATGGCAACTGCCCGAAGCAGCAGCAACACAGCTCTTCCAGTGCCAAAACAAGTCCACCTGGCTCATCAACTTCACATACCATCAGCTGTCCAAGCAGCTATCTAGGAAACCCTGTTTGCTCACTTCCGCTTCAAATGACCATGCAGCCCAGGGTGATTTCAACAAGCAGGATGATCACACATACACAACTAAATGTAGCTCTTCAGTCAAGGCGCTCAAAACTCCACAGCCAAAGACAAGTTCAGCGCCTAAGCAATTTCCCGTTGCCATGGAAAGCAAGTGTTCTGCAACACATATGTGGAACAGTGGATAAGACATATACAGAACACAGTTTTGTTGTGAATTTCAACTGCCCGAAGCAGCAACACAGCTCTTAAAGTGCCAAAATAACTCCACCTGGCTCATCAACTTCACATACCATCAGCTGTCCTGGCAGCTATCTAGGAAACCCTGTTTGGTCATTTGCGGTCCAATGCCCATGGAGACCAGGGGAATGCAATCAAGCATGTTGAGCACTCACATACAAAACTGACATGGAGCTCCTCACTCAAGGCACTCAAAACTCCCCAGCGAAAGACAAGTTCAGCCCCCAAGCCATTTCACGTTGCCATGGAAACCAAGTGCTCCGCAGCTCATATGTGAACAATGGATGTGACACATAGAGAAAACAGTGTGATGGTGAATTGTAACTGCCCGAAGCAGTAGCACAGCTCTTCCAGTGCCAAAACAACTCCACCTGGCTCATCAACTTCACATACCATCAGCTGTCCTGGCAGCTATCTAGGAAACCCTGTTTGGTCACTTCCGCTCCAATGCCCATGGAGCCCAGTGTGATGAAACAAGCAGGATGATCACAAACACACAACTATCATGTAGCTATTCACTCAAGGCACTAAAAACTCCACAGCAAAAGACAATTTCAGCGCACAAGGATTTCCCGTTGCCATGGAAACCAAGTGCTCTGACAGTACATATTTCTGAAAGTGGATATGACACATAGGGAAGGTAGTGTGGTGGTGAATGGCCACTGCCCGAAGCAGCAGCACAGCTCTTCCAGTGCCAAAACAACTCCACCTGGCTCATCAACTTCACATATCATCAGATGTCCTGGTATTTGTCTAGGAAACCCTGTTTTAACAATTGTGGTCCAAATGCCCATTTAGCCAAGTGTGGTTGAAAGAAGCAGGTTGAGCACCCACACACAACCAACATGGAAAAGCTCACTAAAGGCACGCAGAACTACACAGCTAAACACAAGTTCAGTACTTAAAGCCATTTCCCGCTGCTATGGAAACCAAGTGCTCTGGCAGCACATATGATGAACACTGAATGTGACACCAAGGGAATGTAGGTTCTCTGATGAATGACAACTGCCCAAAGTAGCAGCACAGCTCTTCCAGTGCCAAAACAACTCCACCTGGCTCATGAACTTCACATAACATCAGTTGCCCTGGCAGCTATCTAGGAAACCCTGTTTAGTCACTTCCGCTCCAATGTCCACGGAGACCACTGTGATGGAATCAACCAGCTTGAGCACCCAAAAAACTAACATGGAGTTCCTCCCTCAAGGTGCTCAAAACTCCACAGCCAAAAACAAGTTCGGTGCCCAAGCCATTTCCCGTTGTCATGGAAAAAAAGTGTTGTGGCAACACAAATGTGTTAAAGTGGATAGGACAACTAAGGAAGGTAGTATGGTGGTGGTGAATTTCAACTGTCCGAAGCAGCAGCACAGCTCTTCCAGTGCCAAAACATCTCCACCTGGCTCATCAACTTCACATACAATCAGCTGTCCTGACAGCTATTTAGGAAACCCTTTTTGGTCACTTCCGGTCAAATGCCCTTTGGGCTCAGTGTGATGGAATCAAGTAGCTTGAGCACCCACAAAAAACTAACATGGAGTGTTACTCCATCTTTGACGGTCCTGGATTTGGGCTGGGTTCGATGGAGTAACATCCCATGCTCCTGGATAGGTAAAATCAATATCATTAAAATGTCTATACTGCCAAAAGCAATATATACATTCAACGCAATCCCAATCAATTTGCCCAAAACATTCTTAATGGAACTGGAAACAATGATCCAAAGGTACATCTGGAAGCACAAAAAACCACGGATAGCTAGAACCCTCCTGAAGAACAGGAAGTTAGCAGGGGGAATCACAGTTCCGGACCTCTGGACATACTATAGGGCAGTGGTCATCAAAACAGCGTGGTACTGGCGCAAAGATAGAGAGGAAGATCAATGGAACAGAATAGAAACACCAGAAGGAAACCCACACAGATACAGCCAAGCAATCTTTGTCAAAAAGACAAACGACAATCCAGGCAAATCGGAAGGTCTGTTCAATAAATGCTTTTGGGACAACTGGTTAATAGACTGCAGAAACAAAAAATAGATCCACATCTCTCACCATACACTAAGATCAGATCTAAATGGATAACAGATCTAAACCTGCATCCAGAAACCTTCAAACTTTTGGAGGAAATTTTGGAAACACACTGGAACACTTAGGGGTAGGCCCTCACTTCCTAAAAAAGACTCCAAATGTAGTAGAAATCAAGACCAAAATAAACAATTGGGACCTCATCAAACTAAGAAGCTTCTGTACAGCTAGAGAAACAATCAACAAAGTAAAAAGGCAACCCACAGAATGGGAGAAGATCTTCGCACACGACATAGGTGATAGAGGGATGATCTCCAGAATATACAAAGAGCTGCAAAACAACCAAAATGTCAAAACAAACAAGCCACTCAAGAAATGGGCACGGGAAATGGGCAAACACTTCACAAAGGAACAAACCCAAATGGCAAATAAATATATGAAAAAATGCTCAAGTTCCCTGGCAATAAGGGAAATCCAAATTAAAACATCAGTGAGGTACCACCTAACGCCAGTAAGACTGGCCCACATGAATAAAAGCACCAACAACACTTGTTGGCGAGGTTGCGGGGAAAAGGGAACCCTACTCCACTGCTGGTGGGGCTGCAGGCTGGTACAGCCTCTATGGAAATCAGTATGGAGAATATTCAAACAACGCAAATTCAACATACCGTATGATCCAGCAATAGCACTCCTAGGAATATATCCAGAACACTTGTTGTATGAGAAACCAACATGCACTCCTATGCTCATAGCAGCACAATCAGTAATTGCAAAAACTTGGAAGCAACCAAAATGCCCATCAACAGAGGATTGGATAAGAAAGCTATGGTACATCTACTCCATGGAATACTACTCAGCTATTAAAAAAAACAAAATGCAGTTCTTTGTGGCCAAATGGGCCAAACTGGAAACCATAATGCTAAGGGAAATGAGCCAATCCCAAAAGGTTAAATACCACATGTTTTCCTTAATTTAAAATGATATGATGTTATGTATAACATGTTATGTTTTGAATGTTATATGTTGTGTATAAACTAAAATTGAAGGGTAGGTGAGGTGGTCACAGAAGGTGGCTGGGAACTCGCATTTACTTTTAACATATTGGTTACTCATTACTAAGTCAATTAATTCCATAATGAGGTAAATGATTGCTGATGGTAAAAAAAAAAGAACAAAAAAAAAACTAACATGGAAATGCTCGATCAAGGCGCTCAATAATGCGCCAGCCAAAGACAAGTTCAGTGCCCAAGCCATTTCCCGTTGCCATGGAAACAAAGTGCTCTGGCAGCACATAGGTGGAACAGTGGATATGACACCTAGGGAAAGTAGTGTGGTGGTGAATGGCAACTGCCCGAAGCAGCAACACTGCTCTTCCAGTGCCAAAACAACTTCACCTGGCTCATGAACTTCACAGACCATCAGCTGTCCTGGCAGCTATCTAGGAAAACCTGTTTGGTCACTTGCAGACCAAATGCCCATAGAGCCCAGTGTGATTTAAACAAGCAGGATGATCACACACACACAACTAACATGTAGCTGTTCACTCAAGGCACTCAATATTCCACAGCCAAAGACAAGTTCAGCGCCCAAGCCATTTCCCATTGCCATTGAAACCAAGTGTTCTGGCAGCACATATGTGGAACAGTGGATGTGACACATAGAGAACACAGTGTGGTGGTGAATGGAAACTTCCCGAAGCAGCAGCACAGCTCTTCCAGTGACAAAACAACTCCACCTGCCTCATCAACTTCACATACCATCAGCTGTCCTGGCAGCTATCTAGGAAAAACTGCTTGGTCACTTGTGGTCCAATGACAATTCAGCCCAGTGTGATGGAATCAACCTGGTTGAGCACCCAAAAAACTAACATGGAGTTCCTCCCTCTAGGTGCTCAAAACTCCACAGCCAAAAACAAGTTCAGCGCCCAAGCCATTTCCCATTGCCATGGAAAAAAAGTGTTGTGGCAACACATTTGTGTGAAAGTGGATATGCCCCCTTAAGGAAGGTAGTGTGGTGGTGAATTTCAACTGTCCAAAGCAGCAGTACAGCTCTTCCCGTGCCAAAACAACTCCACCTGGCTCATGAACTTCACATACCTTCAGCTTTCCTGGCAGCTATCTAGGAAACCCTATTTGGTCACTTCTGGTCCACTGCCCTTTGAGACCAGTGGGATGCAGTCAAGCATGCTGAGAACCCTCACACAACTAACATGTAGCTCCTCATTCAAGGCGCTCAAAACTCCATTGCCAAAGACAATTTCAGCGCCCACGCCATTTCTCGTTGCCATGGAAACCAAGTGCTCTGGCAGCACATATGTGTTGAAGATGATATGACATCTAGGAAAGGTCGTGTGGTGTTGAATCTCACTTGTCCGAAGCAGCACAGCTCTTTCAGTGCCAAAACAACTCCACCTGCCTCATCAACTTCACATACCATCAGCTGTCCTGGTAGCTATCTAGGAAACCCTGTTTGGTCAATTATGCTACAATGCCCATTGAGCCCAGGGTGATGGAATCAAGCATGTTGAGCACCCAAACCATACTAACATGTAGCTCTTAACTCAAGGCGCTCAAAACTTCACACCCACAGACAAGTACAGCGCCCAAACCATTTCCCGTTGCCATGGAAACCAAGTGCTCTGACAGCACATATGTGGAACAGTGGATGTGAAACATAGAGAACAGAGTTTGATGGTGAATGGCAACTGCCCGAAGCAGCAGCAACACAGCTCTTCCAGTGCCAAAACAAGTCCACCTGGCTCATCAACTTCACATACCATCAGCTGTCCAAGCAGCTATCTAGGAAACCCTGTTTGCTCACTTCCGCTTCAAATGACCATGCAGCCCAGGGTGATTTCAACAAGCAGGATGATCACACATACACAACTAAATGTAGCTCTTCAGTCAAGGCGCTCAAAACTCCACAGCCAAAGACAAGTTCAGCGCCTAAGCAATTTCCCGTTGCCATGGAAAGCAAGTGTTCTGCAACACATATGTGGAACAGTGGATAAGACATATACAGAACACAGTTTTGTTGTGAATTTCAACTGCCCGAAGCAGCAACACAGCTCTTAAAGTGCCAAAATAACTCCACCTGGCTCATCAACTTCACATACCATCAGCTGTCCTGGCAGCTATCTAGGAAACCCTGTTTGGTCATTTGCGGTCCAATGCCCATGGAGACCAGGGGAATGCAATCAAGCATGTTGAGCACTCACATACAAAACTGACATGGAGCTCCTCACTCAAGGCACTCAAAACTCCCCAGCGAAAGACAAGTTCAGCCCCCAAGCCATTTCACGTTGCCATGGAAACCAAGTGCTCCGCAGCTCATATGTGAACAATGGATGTGACACATAGAGAAAACAGTGTGATGGTGAATTGTAACTGCCCGAAGCAGTAGCACAGCTCTTCCAGTGCCAAAACAACTCCACCTGGCTCATCAACTTCACATACCATCAGCTGTCCTGGCAGCTATCTAGGAAACCCTGTTTGGTCACTTCCGCTCCAATGCCCATGGAGCCCAGTGTGATGAAACAAGCAGGATGATCACAAACACACAACTATCATGTAGCTATTCACTCAAGGCACTAAAAACTCCACAGCAAAAGACAATTTCAGCGCACAAGGATTTCCCGTTGCCATGGAAACCAAGTGCTCTGACAGTACATATTTCTGAAAGTGGATATGACACATAGGGAAGGTAGTGTGGTGGTGAATGGCCACTGCCCGAAGCAGCAGCACAGCTCTTCCAGTGCCAAAACAACTCCACCTGGCTCATCAACTTCACATATCATCAGATGTCCTGGTATTTGTCTAGGAAACCCTGTTTTAACAATTGTGGTCCAAATGCCCATTTAGCCAAGTGTGGTTGAAAGAAGCAGGTTGAGCACCCACACACAACCAACATGGAAAAGCTCACTAAAGGCACGCAGAACTACACAGCTAAACACAAGTTCAGTACTTAAAGCCATTTCCCGCTGCTATGGAAACCAAGTGCTCTGGCAGCACATATGATGAACACTGAATGTGACACCAAGGGAATGTAGGTTCTCTGATGAATGACAACTGCCCAAAGTAGCAGCACAGCTCTTCCAGTGCCAAAACAACTCCACCTGGCTCATGAACTTCACATAACATCAGTTGCCCTGGCAGCTATCTAGGAAACCCTGTTTAGTCACTTCCGCTCCAATGTCCACGGAGACCACTGTGATGGAATCAACCAGCTTGAGCACCCAAAAAACTAACATGGAGTTCCTCCCTCAAGGTGCTCAAAACTCCACAGCCAAAAACAAGTTCAGTGCCCAAGCCATTTCCCGTTGTCATGGAAAAAAAGTGTTGTGGCAACACAAGTGTGTTAAAGTGGATAGGACAACTAAGGAAGGTAGTATGGTGGTGGTGAATTTCAACTGTCCGAAGCAGCAGCACAGCTCTTCCAGTGCCAAAACATCTCCACCTGGCTCATCAACTTCACATACAATCAGCTGTCCTGACAGCTATTTAGGAAACCCTTTTTGGTCACTTCCGGTCAAATGCCCTTTGGGCTCAGTGTGATGGAATCAAGTAGCTTGAGCACCCACAAAAAAACTAACATGGAGTGTTACTCCATCTTTGACGGTCCTGGATTTGGGCTGGGTTCGATGGAGTAACATCCCATGCTCCTGGATAGGTAAAATCAATATCATTAAAATGTCTATACTGCCAAAAGCAATATATACATTCAACGCAATCCCAATCAATTTGCCCAAAACATTCTTAATGGAACTGGAAACAATGATCCAAAGGTACATCTGGAAGCACAAAAAACCACGGATAGCTAGAACCCTCCTGAAGAACAGGAAGTTAGCAGGGGGAATCACAGTTCCGGACCTCTGGACATACTATAGGGCAGTGGTCATCAAAACAGCGTGGTACTGGCGCAAAGATAGAGAGGAAGATCAATGGAACAGAATAGAAACACCAGAAGGAAACCCACACAGATACAGCCAAGCAATCTTTGTCAAAAAGACAAACGACAATCCAGGCAAATCGGAAGGTCTGTTCAATAAATGCTTTTGGGACAACTGGTTAATAGACTGCAGAAACAAAAAATAGATCCACATCTCTCACCATACACTAAGATCAGATCTAAATGGATAACAGATCTAAACCTGCATCCAGAAACCTTCAAACTTTTGGAGGAAATTTTGGAAACACACTGGAACACTTAGGGGTAGGCCCTCACTTCCTAAAAAAGACTCCAAATGTAGTAGAAATCAAGACCAAAATAAACAATTGGGACCTCATCAAACTAAGAAGCTTCTGTACAGCTAGAGAAACAATCAACAAAGTAAAAAGGCAACCCACAGAATGGGAGAAGATCTTCGCACACGACATAGGTGATAGAGGGATGATCTCCAGAATATACAAAGAGCTGCAAAACAACCAAAATGTCAAAACAAACAAGCCACTCAAGAAATGGGCACGGGAAATGGGCAAACACTTCACAAAGGAACAAACCCAAATGGCAAATAAATATATGAAAAAATGCTCAAGTTCCCTGGCAATAAGGGAAATCCAAATTAAAACATCAGTGAGGTACCACCTAACGCCAGTAAGACTGGCCCACATGAATAAACGCACCAACAACACTTGTTGGCGAGGTTGCGGGGAAAAGGGAACCCTACTCCACTGCTGGTGGGGCTGCAGGCTGGTACAGCCTCTATGGAAATCAGTATGGAGAATATTCAAACAACGCAAATTCAACATACCGTATGATCCAGCAATAGCACTCCTAGGAATATATCCAGAACACTTGTTGTATGAGAAACCAACATGCACTCCTATGCTCATAGCAGCACAATCAGTAATTGCAAAAACTTGGAAGCAACCAAAATGCCCATCAACAGAGGATTGGATAAGAAAGCTATGGTACATCTACTCCATGGAATACTACTCAGCTATTAAAAAAAACAAAATGCAGTTCTTTGTGGCCAAATGGGCCAAACTGGAAACCATAATGCTAAGGGAAATGAGCCAATCCCAAAAGGTTAAATACCACATGTTTTCCTTAATTTAAAATGATATGATGTTATGTATAACATGTTATGTTTTGAATGTTATATGTTGTGTATAAACTAAAATTGAAGGGTAGGTGAGGTGGTCACAGAAGGTGGCTGGGAACTCGCATTTACTTTTAACATATTGGTTACTCATTACTAAGTCAATTAATTCCATAATGAGGTAAATGATTGCTGATGGTAAAAAAAAAAGAACAAAAAAAAAACTAACATGGAAATGCTCGATCAAGGCGCTCAATAATGCGCCAGCCAAAGACAAGTTCAGTGCCCAAGCCATTTCCCGTTGCCATGGAAACAAAGTGCTCTGGCAGCACATAGGTGGAACAGTGGATATGACACCTAGGGAAAGTAGTGTGGTGGTGAATGGCAACTGCCCGAAGCAGCAACACTGCTCTTCCAGTGCCAAAACAACTTCACCTGGCTCATGAACTTCACAGACCATCAGCTGTCCTGGCAGCTATCTAGGAAAACCTGTTTGGTCACTTGCAGACCAAATGCCCATAGAGCCCAGTGTGATTTAAACAAGCAGGATGATCACACACACACAACTAACATGTAGCTGTTCACTCAAGGCACTCAATATTCCACAGCCAAAGACAAGTTCAGCGCCCAAGCCATTTCCCATTGCCATGGAAACCAAGTGTTCTGGCAGCACATATGTGGAACAGTGGATGTGACACATAGAGAACACAGTGTGGTGGTGAATGGAAACTTCCCGAAGCAGCAGCACAGCTCTTCCAGTGACAAAACAACTCCACCTGCCTCATGAACTTCACATACCATCAGCTGTCCTGGCAGCTATCTAGGAAAAACTGCTTGGTCACTTGTGGTCCAATGACAATTCAGCCCAGTGTGATGGAATCAACCTGGTTGAGCACCCAAAAAAACTAACATGGAGTTCCTCCCTCTAGGTGCTCAAAACTCCACAGCCAAAAACAAGTTCAGCGCCCAAGCCATTTCCATTGCCATGGAAAAAAAGTGTTGTGGCAACACATTTGTGTGAAAGTGGATATGCCCCCTTAAGGAAGGTAGTGTGGTGGTGAATTTCAACTGTCCAAAGCAGCAGTACAGCTCTTCCCGTGCCAAAACAACTCCACCTGGCTCATGAACTTCACATACCTTCAGCTTTCCTGGCAGCTATCTAGGAAACCCTATTTGGTCACTTCTGGTCCACTGCCCTTTGAGACCAGTGGGATGCAGTCAAGCATGCTGAGAACCCTCACACAACTAACATGTAGCTCCTCATTCAAGGCGCTCAAACTCCATTGCCAAAGACAATTTCAGCGCCCACGCCATTTCTCGTTGCCATGGAAACCAAGTGCTCTGGCAGCACATATGTGTTGAAGATGATATGACATCTAGGAAAGGTCGTGTGGTGTTGAATCTCACTTGTCCGAAGCAGCACAGCTCTTTCAGTGCCAAAACAACTCCACCTGCCTCATCAACTTCACATACCATCAGCTGTCCTGGTAGCTATCTAGGAAACCCTGTTTGGTCAATTATGCTACAATGCCCATTGAGCCCAGGGTGATGGAATCAAAGCATGTTGAGCACCCAAACCATACTAACATGTAGCTCTTAACTCAAGGCGCTCAAAACTTCACACCCACAGACAAGTACAGCGCCCAAACCATTTCCCGTTGCCATGGAAACCAAGTGCTCTGACAGCACATATGTGGAACAGTGGATGTGAAACATAGAGAACAGAGTTTGATGGTGAATGGCAACTGCCCGAAGCAGCAGCAACACAGCTCTTCCAGTGCCAAAACAAGTCCACCTGGCTCATCAACTTCACATACATCAGCTGTCCAAGCAGCTATCTAGGAAACCCTGTTTGCTCACTTCCGCTTCAAATGACCATGCAGCCCAGGGTGATTTCAACAAGCAGATGATCACACATACACAACTAAATGTAGCTCTTCAGTCAAGGCGCTCAAAACTCCACAGCCAAAGACAAGTTCAGCGCCTAAGCAATTTCCCGTTGCCATGGAAAGCAAGTGTTCTGCAACACATATGTGGAACAGTGGATAAGACATATACAGAACACAGTTTTGTTGTGAATTTCAACTGCCCGAAGCAGCAACACAGCTCTTAAAGTGCCAAAATAACTCCACCTGGCTCATCAACTCACATACCATCAGCTGTCCACCTGGCAGCTATCTAGGAAACCCTGTTTGGTCATTTGCGGTCCAATGCCCATGGAGACCAGGGGAATGCAATCAAGCATGTTGAGCACTCACATACAAAACTGACATGGAGCTCCTCACTCAAGGCACTCAAAACTCCCCAGCGAAAGACAAGTTCAGCCCCCAAGCCATTTCACGTTGCCATGGAAACCAAGTGCTCCGCAGCTCATATGTGAACAATGGATGTGACACATAGAGAAAACAGTGTGATGGTGAATTGTAACTGCCCGAAGCAGTAGCACAGCTCTTCCAGTGCCAAAACAACTCCACCTGGCTCATCAACTTCACATACCATCAGCTGTCCTGGCAGCTATCTAGGAAACCCTGTTTGGTCACTTCCGCTCCAATGCCCATGGAGCCCAGTGTGATGAAACAAGCAGGATGATCACAAACACACAACTATCATGTAGCTATTCACTCAAGGCACTAAAAACTCCACAGCAAAAGACAATTTCAGCGCACAAGGATTTCCCGTTGCCATGGAAACCAAGTGCTCTGACAGTACATATTTCTGAAAGTGGATATGACACATAGGGAAGGTAGTGTGGTGGTGAATGGCCACTGCCCGAAGCAGCAGCACAGCTCTTCCAGTGCCAAAACAACTCCACCA